>NC_080613.1:4109179-4709179 GCF_027887145.1 Ammospiza caudacuta | reverse complement strand
GCTGGCCCCTCGCAGCCCTGTCATGTGTGGGGTGTCCCCGCTGTCCCCTGGGAGGATGTAGGGTCCGGCTCGGTCCCACTGCTGTCTCCAATTGCCGGTCTCCAAGCCATGCGGTGAGTGGGAAGGAGATTGCCACTCTGGCAAAGGGTTTTGGGAGCTTGAGTGATGCTCAGGATGAGCCCTGCCCGGACCAGGGGCCAGCAGGGACACTGGCCTGGCTCATCACTGCCTTACACTGAGCCGTGCCACCTCCTGTTACCTGTCACAGGGTCCGGCTGTAGGTGTGGAACTGGGGACATGGGAAGGGGCATCCATGCCAGCTGAGACCCACGGCCCCACAGGCCTGGACCCGGCTCCACAGGCTGTGTCGGGAGGGATTGGGCGCTCAGGCTGAGCCTTGTTTTGGGCACACGGCGGGGGCTGGGCACCGATGGGCACAGACCCTCCCCCGGGGCTGAGGAGGGGGCTCTGCCAGCAGCCCAGCCCGGATCGATCGGCATCGGAGAGGATGATTCATGTCTCAGGCAGTGGCCCGAGGGCAAAAGCAGGAGAGGTTTGATGTGAGGATGCCGGGAGGCTGCGGCTCCTGCGGGAGCCCTCCCAGAGCTGCTCTGCCCGCTCTGCTCCGGGGTCCCGGCTTGGCCTGGGGGAAGAAAACAGCTGAAGCAACACTGGATCAGACCCAAGCTCTAAACAGAGCCCTTTGAAACATTTCAGACACCCTCTCCTATGCTGTGGTCCAAGACAGCGAGCAGAGTTGCAGTGGGGGTGTCGGGCAGAGGCTGGGCTGCGGTCAGCGCTGTGCCCCCGTGGGGACAGGACACTACAGAGGTGGCACTTCACCCTCCTTGTGCTCAGCCACACTCGGTGCTAGAGCTGGTGAGAGCAGCGATGGCCCGTGGGTCCAGCCCAGAGAGGGGCATCAGGACTGTCCCAGACACGGTGCCAGGGCTGGGCTGGGGGACACCGAGCCCTCCCCAGGAACAGCGTGTGCTTTCCTTGGCAGGGAGCCAGGGGAGGCAGAGCCGCCGCTGCACACGCACGGCGTCAGACATCATCATCATATTAATAATGAAAGGGCAGCTCCTTCAAAGCTCTCCGTCCCCGCGCCGGCGAGAGCGCGGAATGCAGAGGAGCTGCGTGAGCCTCATCCCAAGCAGCCGAGGGAGAGCGCTGCGGTGCCCGGATGGTCCTTCGCTGGTCCTTCACCGGGCCACCGACCCGGAGTGACAAAAACCCTCCCTGGTCCCCGCTGGGGGCTCTCTCTGCTGGCAGTGTGGCTGCTGCGGGGGTCCCTGCACAGGAGCGGGGCAGCCCAGGGTGAGCTGGGCACAGCAGTGCCCTGTGCTGAGGCTGTGCAGGCTCCCCTGTATGTCCCCAGGCTCCCCTGTATGTCCCCAGGCTCCCCTGTGTGTCCCCAGGCTCCCCTGTGTGTCCCCAGCTCCTGTTCCAGCCCTGCTCTGTGCTGAGGCTGTGCAGGCTCCCCTGTCCCCCTTTTTCAGCCCGTTTTGGCTGCCAGGGAAGGAGCCTCTCCCCCAGGGTGCTCTGTCCATCCCTGGGGTGACACGGCAGGACACCGCTGGCTGTGTCAGGGCCTTTTTCTTCCACAGGGGGAATCGATGGCTCAGACAAGAGACAAACCACCCACAAAGAGCTCCCGGGCTGCAGCCCACATGGGGTCAGTAGCATCACTTCTGTTCTTGTCCCTGCAAGATATTTGGGTTTCCAAAACCCCTCCTTTAACACCTCCATTTTGTCTAGAGCATCCCCCAGCCTGGCTGTACTTTGTGAGGGTCTCAGCAGGACCAGACGAGGGCTGAGCGTCTTTTCTCCTCTCTCCCCTCTGCCAAACCCTGTCATGCACTTTTGCCCCTCTTTGCTGCAGATGCCATGGTCTCAGGAGGAGAGAATGGAACCTTCTGTGCCAGGAGGAGATGGAGCACCCTGTGCTCACCCCATTCCCATCCCAATCCCACCCCATGCCCTTGTGCTCTCCCTGGCACCCCGAGTGTTTCAGAGGGTCCCACCCAGTGTCCCAGATGGGTGGGAGCTGCTCTGTCCCCCCCAGCTCTTCCTTCCCAGCCCTTTCTCAAGCTTTTTTTTCCCACTCCTCCCTCCAAACACAGCAAAAGCCCCAAATCCCCCGCAAATGAGAAACCTCTTTTTGTTCCTCTTTTCCCTTTGCTCTCTGCTACGGCAGAGTATTGATTGGAGCTGATGTGCTGTAATCCGCTGTTTCTCTGAAAAGTTGGCATCCC
The DNA here is from genome assembly GCF_027887145.1 of Ammospiza caudacuta. Taxonomy (NCBI): domain Eukaryota; kingdom Metazoa; phylum Chordata; class Aves; order Passeriformes; family Passerellidae; genus Ammospiza; species Ammospiza caudacuta. The sequence goes on along the minus strand of NC_080613.1, from coordinate 4,706,921 downwards.
AGAGTCCCTGGAGGGGCCAGATCCTGCCCTGGTGTGGGCATTGCTCCTCTGCCAGGCTTGTGAATAGCAGGAAAGCTGCATCCATCCCCATCCCATCCCATCCCCATCCCATCCCATCCCATCCCATCCCATCCCATCCCATCCCATCCCATCCCATCCCATCCCATCCCATCCCATCCCATCCCATCCCATCCCATCTCTACACTGAGCAGCTGATGGGTGGGAAAAGGCTCTGGTTTGGAGCAGATCCAGGTCAGACCCCACTGGGATGGATATCCAGAGTGCTCCCCTGCCCATGGTGACAGGGGGGACATTGGTGCTGATGAGAGGGGCTGGCTGGGGGGTCCACAGGGATCTCCAGAAAGGAACAACTCATTTTCCTGACAGCCAAGGAGGGCTGTGGGCAGATAGGGCTGACCCCAGGCTGAGAGGGGCTCACTGTGGGGTGCAAGGATGTCTCTGTGGGTCTGGGCCCTGCCTGGAGACCCCCCTGTGCCCACCCAGCTCCACCGTGCTGCCAATCCATCTGCACTTAATGATGGCAAATGGGCTGGAGAGCTGGAAAGTCAGGAGAAAGAAACCCAGCCAAAAATCACCAAAAAACACGGGGAAGATTTTAATTTAAAACCTTTTCCCACATGGAGAGCAGCAGCCTGGGCCATCTGGAGGAGCATATGCAGGTGAGGGGGGGCAGTGGTGCCTCCTCCAGCTCTCCTTGCTCTCAGCATTCTCCACAAAGGGCTTTGGGCTGGTGAAAACTAACCTGGGGGGGACCTGGGTACCCCAATCCCAAACACCAGCCTGGGGGAGCCCAGCTTTCCCCCCCTGAGCTACCAAGACCTTTCTGTTTAATTGCTGTATTTGCTGCAAAAGTGATGATGAATCCCAAAGCAAACTACAATAGCAGCTGAGTTTATTGCTGGAGATTAATTCAGTGGTTTAATTGAAACCACAGGAGCAGGATGGGAAAGCACCAGTGTGGGGCTGGGAGGAGGGGGTCAGGGTCAGCTCTGCTCAGCACCCACATCCACCCCGAGCCCCTGCAACCAACGATGCCCAAATTAGCAGATTTACTCCTCGGAGGACTTCTCCATTGGCTGAGCATCACATCCAGCATCCCAAAGCCCCAAGTCTCCTAGCAACTCCCCAGCTCTGCCTGTGCCCACCCATTAACCCCTTCCCAAGCCCTCCCCACGCTGTGTGGAACACCCGGTGCTCCGAAGGCGTCGCTGCCACACTGGGTGGGAGCAGGAGATTTGTGCAGCAAATAAATCTGCAGGAGGCTGGAGGGAAGCTCAGGATGCTCGGCTGGGTGGGAGAACCAGGCTGGTTAGCCAAAACTCAGTGTTTGATTCCGGGTGGCACAGAGAAACCCCTCAGGTTTACGTGTTGGTGGTTTGGTTTCTAAGTGTCAGGTTAGCTTGGAAGGTTTTATCCTCCTGGCTTGTGGAGATGATGGGGAAAGGTCAGGGAACCCCCAAATCATGGCCAGCCCGTGCGGCTCCCAGCTGGCATCAGCATCAGGGGAGGCTGAGCATGAGCCAGCCGCTTCCTCCAAATTTCAACAGCAAATCAATGACACAGTTTCTTTGAGGACAGGATGGAAGGGAAATTTTCAAGGAAAATGGCCTTGAAAGCGTAAAATCACAGCAGGACATGGTGTGATGGCCAAGCCTGGGATGAAGGAAGTGGGGCTGCTCCGTGATGGTTTTTTCAGATGGGATATCCAATACTTGCCTGGTTTTGCCCTTTAGAGATCAGAAAGGAGGAAACCAGAGTTGGAAAAAATACTGGGGTTTGTGGTTGAAAAATAACAGCTGACATTAAAAAAAAATAAAAACAAGTTTGTTTGGGTTTTTGGTTTTTTTAACTGTCTTAATATATATAGACTGGGAAATGTATCCAAAGATCATGTGCCACTGAAAAGGATAAATCACTTCTCTCACTTTAATGTGCTTTGTTGGGTTTTATCAGAAACATTGTCATAAAATTACCAAATTGAAATTTTAAATGGGGGGGAGAGAGGGGATATCTCGAGGGTTTGTTCTTGCTTCTCTTTTCTTACTGCCAAATAAAATACAATTAAAGCAACATTTTCTATGCCAGCCAGCACAGCTAACATCGCTTTTCTGACGGCGCTTTTTTCTGTCAGCCAATGAAAATAAACGATGCAGGATTACCAGGGAGCATCCAGCCTCCGTGGCTGGAGGGGGATGCTGAGCAGCAGGCATTCCAGTTGGAAATAGAAGGTTTTTATTCCCGTGGAAAGTGGAAATCTCCGGGGACGTTTCCCACAGAGCTCTCTGCCGCCGCCTGGAGCGAGGCTTTGCTTTCCCTTCGCTCTCCCAGTTCCCACCAGTGCCTCCCAGTCCAACCCAGTGCTCGGCACAGACGCATCTGGGAGTGCCAGATTAACTCGGGGCCCCCTGCGGCACTTTTGGGGTGACCCCAGTGGGGCTCTGTCCCCCGTGGGGCTCATTCAGTGCCCGGTGGCTCAGCTGCTGCCTGTGCAGAAATGCCCGTGGTAATTGGGTGAGGGCGCCGCTTTCCATGAGAATATTAAATCAGAGCCCCAGCCCCGATGCAGGGCGACACGCCTGGGGATAGACACAGTAGATCACGTTACGGAGGAGTTATTTCTCCTGCTTTAAAGTCAAAGGTATTGCAGCAACTTTTATTTGTCACAGAGAGTATTGGGGCACCTCTGATTGATGGGAGAGGGAGGGAGGGGGGGGGAGCCCCTGGCAGAGGGGCTGAGCACTCACCACTCATCACAGCAATGGGTTTTAGGGGCTGTGGGAAAGCCCCCAGGCTTACAGCAGGCTTAAATAGTTCTTAAAAGATTCCCAAGCCTGATTTTCCAAAGCCCCCTGAGAAACCATCTCTGTGATGAGGTGCGAGTGCTCAGCCTCTCTCAGAGGACAGCTCAAGCTGTGGCTGTGGCCACAAACCTTTGTGACAGAGCCAGTGCAGGTGTTTCAGTGCTGCAAAGGGCCTGGAGGCTTTGTGGGCAGCAGCTCAGTGCCACCATCCCTTGCTTGCTCCCCTTGGGACCAGTACAGGGAGCCACTTAGCAAATGAGGGGCTCCAGTGTCCTCCCAGTTACCAGCTTAGCTGGGTCTGTCATTCTGGTGACCATCTGGTGGCATCTGCTGCTGCTCAGCTGTCACCCACCCTGCTGGTGAAGGGGAAATGTCCAGGGATCCAGCAGGGGATTAGGGGCAGCCATGGCAGGAACATCCCATGGCTCCTGCCACGGTGGGGATGGATGGATGGATGGATGGATGGATGGATGGATGGATGGATGGATGGATGGATGGATGGATGGATGGATGGATGGATGGACATTTCCCCACCCACAGCATGGAGGCTGGGACAGACAGACAGATGTGCCTTGTTAGCCAATGGAGTGGCCTCAGGTGATGCTGACAAGCCCATTAAAGGGGTTTATCAAGGGGACTGGGGCTGGCAGGAGGCTGCTGGTTTTATCTGAGATGCTGCTTTTGGGCTGGGAGAGCCTAAGCCTCTGCTCATTAATTAGAAAGGCTTTGAGGAGGTTTGTGCTGGTTGGCCTCACTTGTGAGCAGCCGTAATGTGATGAGTGATTAGGGGCTCTGGAGCTTTTTAGGCAGAGTCATTAGGCTGCTGATGAGCTCAGGAGGGAAAAGGTCCTTTTTGGCTGTGCCTGAAACCTGCTGGTCCTGCTCTGACCTGGTGCTTTCTCCTGCTGTGCTCCCTGACCTCCTGAGCCCAAGGCAATGGGTGAAATGTGTGTCCTGGGGACAGGGATGGCTTGGCTCTCACCCTGTGTCCTTGAGCTGGGTCAGATCTGGAGCAGCTCAGCTCATCAGTGACATGATGAGCTTGTGGTCATGCACGAGTGAAGCTGAGATGTTCCTATTTTCACTGTCTGCCAGGTATTGAGAGAATTTGGGGATGATTACCTCTGAAAAGGTGACTTTAGACCATTTGTGCATCAGGGAAGAGGATGGTGATGTGTGTCCTGGCAATTGCTTTGGGAGAGAGCTCCTTTACCCGTTATGGGGTTCCCCCACTTGTCTGGACACTGCTGGTGAAGCCTTCTTGCTCAGGGGACATCCTGGCAGTGTCACTGTCCCATCCTCCCCTTGCCCCTTAGGGGCTGTGGCAAAGCAGGGAGCAAAATCTGCCGGATTTTCTCTGCCCTCCCTCATCTCCTGTCAGCCTTGGCAGAACTTCCTGCAGCTCAGCAGCGTGGTGGCCCCTCCGTGGTCTGGCTGGCATCTCCAGCACTGCATTTACAGCAGTGTTAATTAAATACTTTCTGCAATCAGCGCCACGCATGACCCCGCTCCCCGAGCCGGGCTGGGCTGGAATGTGCCATCATCGAGCGAGAACATCACTGCTGCCATCCCAGGGAATTTCTAATGGAGATTTACTCATCCCAGGCCTCTCGTTTCTCCGTTTTGTGACATTTTGCAAAGTTCAGGTTTACAAAATAAGCCAGCGTGCACGAGAGATACTCCAGCCATTATTTACACTGCAGGTTCGTTTTCCCACTACGCTGAAGATGGGACCTTCACTCCGTGGTCAGCAGAGCTGGGGGGTGAGCTGGCAGCTGCCCTTTCCTCCTTTCTGCCCAAGGAGCTGCTGCTTGTGACAAAGAGCACCCTGTCACCCCAGCTGTGCCCCCTTGCAGGGCTGGGAGAGCAGCAGAGCCATGTCTGTGCTCATTGGAATGCTGGTGGCATCCTGCAGCTCAGCCTGCCTCCAACCCTGCTCCAGTGCCAGGGCAGGGGATGCAGGGGGAGAGGGAACTGGACACAGTGTCAGAGAGGGCCAGGTAAGGCTGCTGGGGTTTTTTTGGGCTGTGATTTGGGATGCTCAAGTGCTCTGCTTTTGAAAATAAGGCTGTGCTGAAAGCAGGAAGATAGCATGGAGGCAGCAGGCTGCCAGCAGAATCCTGTTACTGTGCCCCAGGTCTCAGCTACAGGCACAAAATCCATTTCTGGCGAATCCCTGGTGGTAGGAGCTGCCTGTTCCAGGAAGGTGAGGCAGTGTGCGTGTGAAGCACAGGGAGGTGTCCATCCCAGAGGCTTGTCCCTCCATGGCACATGGTGGTAGTCAGTGCCTTCCTGACCCTCTCCCATTTAACCTGTGGGAGGTGGGACCTGGGGCAAACCACCAAGCTGGGTGACCAAACCTTCTCCTCCTCTTCCTCAGGATGGAGCTGTCCATCCTGTGCTCCCCTTCCTCCAGCAAGGTCAGCTCATCCTTTGGGAGAAGTTCCTGCTGGAAACTGAGAACAGAACCACTCCATGAGTGCAGTGGAGCCTGGAGCAGTGACCCAGCTCTCACCCCAGCTGCAGGGCGTGGATGGGGCCACCCTCAGCCTCAGGGGCGCTGGGGGCAGGTAAGAGGCACCCAGTCCCACACAGCCTGTAGAACCTGGCCGTGCTGGCAGCCTGGAGCTGGGCTGGGGGCCACGAGGGGCTGTGGGATGTGGCACACCTCGCTCCTGCCCCGCGCCTGCCTTGTCAGGTCTGATCAGGAGGAGGATCAGTTGGCCCTGTTCCTCGCTCTCCAGATTTAATTAACGGGCCTTTCATCTCTACCCTGAAGGAATCTGCTATCTTCTGTCTTCTTAATTAACGTTCATTAAGCAAATCAGAAGAACATTTTCTCCTCTCCGCCTCCACGGCTTTTAACCCTTGCGGGGAACCAGGTCTGTGTTGGGGCACAAGAAGGTTCCTGGACAGGCTGGTGTCATCACAGCCTTGGTCACCACATCCCTCAAGTGCTTGGACCAAAGTCCTGGAGCATTGGGTGAAGTCTCTCAGGTACAGAGGAGTTCAGGTGAGGTTGGGCTTTGCTACTATGGACCACAGTAAGGGGCAAACTTGTGCCCACCACCCAGCAGGAGGCTGGTGAGGGCTCATCCTGTCTGGGGCACAGCTGAATCCACCTGGGAATGTGCAGTTCCCACTGCAGCATCCCCATAGCAGAGCAGTGTCAGCACCAATTCCCATCAAGCTCTCTGTGCCCCCACACCCGGTGGGCTGTGCTGGAGGAGGAGAAGGAGGGATTGGGGCACTCATCAGCATCCTGAGCCCTGGCTGTGTGGTGTCATCACTCTCTAACATGTCATGACTCTCTCCCCCTCTGTAACAGGGGCAGGCAAATCCTCTCAGGGATGAGTGCTGCATCCCAAGGAGGAGGAGGCAAACCCCTGACACAAAAGGTTTGGTTAGAGCTCGGTGTTAATAGTGCCAAGGTCGTGGGATCAATCCCCACATGGGTCATTCACTTAAGAGTTGGGCTCAATGATCCTTTTGGGTCTCTTCCAGCTCAGAGTATTTTATGATTCTATCTCCTGTCCTGAGCTTACAGCCTCAGTACCACAGGAAAAGCAAAACACCTGGAAAACCTCATCCCTGCAGGATGCAAGTCCCATTAAAACTGGCGCTGGGAACGCGCGGGGCAATAATTGAGCTGCAAACCCCTCTCCTTCTCCCCGGAGGCTGACAGTGGGTTTCCCAGTGGCTGCCCACTCCCAGCAGCTGCTGCACAGCTCCTGGATGCTGGGAAATGCAGCCCTCCCAGAGGAGCTGGCTCTGGCTGTCAGAGCCTGGGTCAATATATGATAATGGGGCTTTGAAACGGCGCTGCTGCCCAGGACTCTGATTCACAGCTCCCCTCTGGTGCTTTCTCCCGCAGCGTGGAGGGGAAGGAGAATAAAATAAATAAGAGTAGAAGGGAAGGGGAGGAAGAGAGCTTAAATTATATATGAGTACTAAGTTTCCAGAGCCCCTGTGGGCAGCTCAGTGAAGTGGTGTGGGGGTCAGAGCTCCCCTGTGCATCCCACTTTTGCAAATACTGCCCTGTGGGGTGTGGGTCAGGGTTTGTCCAGGGGCATGGCACCGTGCCAGGCTGCCTCTCTCCCTGTGTGCTGCCACCCTCCTGCCCTCATGGGTCAGATCTGGAGGGTGCCGTGGTCCCCAGAGAGGTTCCCCTGGCACAGACTATAATTAGCATTAGCCGAGAGCTGCTAATGAGGTCTGGTGATGATCTGGTTTGCCACCCCATGGAGATGCCTCCACAGGAATGTGCCCTCACTTGGGTCTGGGGGACTGGGCTGGCTCAGGGCAGCAGGCAGGGATGGGACCCCCCACTCGAGGGTGCTGGGGTGTCACAGACCCACAGCCCAGGCAGGCTGGTGTAAGTGGGAGAGCAGTCAATGCCCCCCATAAATCAGTGTGGGGAGAAGGTGCTTCAAAGTGAATCTGTTTCAGAGCCTTTCCCTAATCCACCCTTGATTTTGGAGCAGCAAAAAAAGTGGTGACCCCCACCAATTGATGGAAAAATCCTCATGTGAGATATGCACCACCACAAGCTCATTCCCACGGCTGAGAAATGGAGGAGCTCAGCTATGCCCACGCAGCTGGAGATGCAAATCCCCAATCCACAAAGAAAGGGAGATGTTTTGGGGATGGAGCACCGGATAGTCCCAACCCCACGGCCTGAGCACTAGCATGTCCTGCAGGGATCTCAAACTCCACAGCTCTGCCTCTCACACGAATATTTCGACATTCCCAGCAGCTTCCACAAGATGGACCTCGGAGCGAGAGGAGGTGCCGGGCAGGGGGACCCGTCCCATCCCATCCCATCCATCCCACCCCGTCCCGTCCCATCCCGTCCCGCCTGCTGCCATCCAGAGGAGCCTCAGAGTCCGGCCGGGGTTTCCGCGGCATGGCTCGGCCTGCGGGGCTCTGCCTGCTGGCCCTGCTGGGGCTGGGGCTGGGGGTCCCATCCCCCTGCTGGGACCCCCGGGGGCAGCCCCGCCGCTGCATGCCCGTGTTCGAGAACGCCGCCTTCGGCCGGGCCGTCCGTGCCAGCAACACGTGCGGGTCTCCCCCCGAGGATTACTGCCTGCACATGGGCGCCCAGCACGCCAGCGCCCTGTGCCACCGCTGCGACGCCAGCGACCCCCGGCGCCACCACAACGCCTCCCTGCTCACCGACTTCCACAGCCAGGAGGAGAGCACCTGGTGGCAGAGCCAGTCCATGGCCTTCGGCATCCAGCACCCCAACTCCGTCAACATCACCCTGCACCTGGGTAAGCGCCAGCAGGAGCCGCGGCGGGGTCGGTGGAGGGAGATCGGGGTGCAGAGATGGGGCTGGATGCTCCTGCACCCTGCAGCTCTTGCTGCCAGCGCTGGGTTAAGGACAGGACCCTCCCGAGGGCTTTTTGGGGGGTGGATGGAGGGAGCTGCACTGTGCAGAGCACTGAAAGGACTCGGGGAGGATGGACTCCATCAGCCTTGCCCGGGATGCCAGGAGCTGTGCCTGTCTGTGCTGCTTCCCAGCCATGCTCAGAGTGCTGCTCCCCCCTTCACCCCAGGATGTTTTATTCACTGATTTTGGAAGCCTGTGGAGCTGGAGGCAGATAGTTCCTACACTGGGAGAGCCCTGCCCGGGGAGGGTGGCTGCCGTGGGTGCCAAGCTCCTCCTGTTTCACCCCCGTGCGTTGCTCGGGGTGCCTGGTGTGTCTCGGGGTGCCGAGCTCCAGACACACCGTGCAATCCCGGTAGGTTTCCCCAGCTGGCATCAAACCCTCTGTGTTTTAAATACCGTGCAAGCCGCCCACCTGGAGGGTGCTTAAACCCAAGGGGCATGCCTAGCATTTTAAAAAGGTTTTATAACATTTTCCTGCCATCTAAACTCTCCTGGCTGTTGGCCAGCGCTGCAAAATCTTCATTCTCTGCAGTCTCCTGCCATCTGCATGCCGAAGGCGGGTAGTGGAGGGGCTGCGGCTGGAGCCGGTGAGGGGACGCATGAGTGTCGGGGTGGCACTGGTGAGGGGACAGCCGAGTGTCGGGGTGGCACTGAGCCGTGCTGGTGGGACCCAGCGGGGTCGGGGTGGCCGTGGAGGGTCCATGCCTGTCCCAGCAGGGATTTGGGAGTTGCCTGGCTGGGTGGAGGTCGCTGCTTTCCCAGCGCCCTGCAAGGGGAAGGACATCTGCTCCTGTCCCCGGGCTGGGGCTTGGCACCAGGAGCGATGCTGGAGGAGTCTGCCATCCTCACTCCCTGCTCCTGCTAGCCCTGAGGGCATTATCCAGCCTCTTGCCCGCCCAGCACAGGCTGTTTGTCCCCAGTCCGTGTGTGGGTGACCCGGGGCACAGACCACCCGAATGCAGCCTGTGTGGCTGAGCTGCCGCCGCCGGGCGACTTTGTGGCCACCAGTCCCAGCTGTGCACACCCACATGTGCGGGCTCTGCAAGCCCCGGGGCTGCTTTCCCATTCCCTGTCCTTCTTCCAGCTCTTCCCTGGCTCCTCTGTGGTCTTTCTTGGACCCCACACTGGGGTTTCCAGTGGAGCCCAGTCCCTGTGACTGCCCTGCTGTATCTGTCTCTGTTAACACAGCCAAGGCTCAAGCATTGCACCGATCATCTTCCAGCCCTATAGCCCTTCATGAGCTGGAGCATCCTCTGCCGTTGTACCTTTCTTCCTACATGGCTCCTTTATCTTGCCATGCTAAAAAATACCATCTTGGTGCTTGGCACATCATTGTCTGACCTTTCCCACAACTGCCAGGCCCCGTTCTTGTCCCAGCCACAGATGTTTTTATTGCTGCCTCAATGCTTTCACTTGGGTTAAGCAGGAAAAGCCCAACTGCAGTCCCCTGGAATGCAACCTGGGCTGAGTCCTTGCCCCTGAGCTCCACCAAGTAATTGGGTGTTCCATCCCATGCAGTGTGTCCCCTCAGCCTGCCTGTCTTGCTCACTCACACCTCCTGTAAGTTCTGCAGCGTGGTTGCCTGGGGAGCTTATTAAATAAGACATGGGATGACTTGGACAAGACCCGTGTTTACCTGTGTGTTGTTGATTGGCGTTAATTAGATTATGCTCCTTTAAATCTCTCTCTCTCTGTGAGGTTCCAGCCATGCTGTTATGGTGCAGTGGGCTCGCAGCTGGTCGATCATCCCAAGTGTCCACAGCTCTTGTATGTCCCCTGTCAGATGTCAGGAAGGAACTCAAAATATCCATGGCTTGCAAAGGCAGCACACTCCAGGGCTCCTCAGGAAGCAATCTGAATGCCAATGGCTCACTTTGGAGTGTCTCGATCAGGCATTATCTGTGTCTGTGACTCTGATTTTCCTGTAGGACTAGAGATGACAGGACATGTAGGTGACATGACTGTCCCACATGCTGCTTTCCTCCTCTCCAGAATTCTCTTCTTGGAGCCCCAGGGCAGTACAAGCTGCAGTTTGGGCTCGGGGGAAGGCAGGTGCACAGCTGGGAGAGCACCCAGGGGTCCTGGTGCTGCTTGTGTACCATTCCCAGCATCGCTGTCCAGCAGCACATCTGGCTTTGGGACATGTCACACCTGAGCAGCAAAGAGGAGATAACCAGCCTGGTTTATTTTCTGGATCTTTTTTTATTATTTTTTTTTCTTAGGAGAAATTGGCTGATTAAAAAGCCTGTCTGGGAAAAGCACATGAAAATTCTCAGACAGCCTATTTAATCAGCCAAACTTCTCCTCTCACGAAAATTCCTCAGGAAAGTGAATCTACTCCACCCCAGCTGGAGGCACCAAAACGGGGCTGCCCCAGCGCGGCCACCCCCTCCCCTCATGTGGGGCCACTTGGGGCAGGGGTGGTTTATTGACACAGCCCTGCCTTCCCTTCCTCTCCCAGAGCGAGCTGCCCCGGGAGGTGACGGCCCCGACCTCGCTGTTTTGGTAGAACCCCTCTGGGGACAGCGCTGTCTGGGAACCGGCGCCTGCCAGGCTCGGGGTGTGCAGGACAGGGCCACCCCCGCTGCCACCAGCGCTCCGGGGGAGGGGACAGGCACAAGGCGAGGGTGGCACAGCCCAGCTGAGCCCCTTCGCGTCACCTCCGGGTGGGCTGGCAGTGGCTCTGTCCCCCTCTCCCGGCAGAGCTTCCCGCATCCCTGATGGGATGCAGCTGCTGTTCCCCAGCGCTGGTAGCCGGCTGCCTCGGCTCCCCCGCAGCAAAGTCGCAGCACATACGCGACAGAATTCATATGGGCCCAATTAAAGGCTTGTTTTCCTAGTCCCGGAATAACCCCTCTAACATTCCCAACTCATTATCTTTTCAAATAAAGCCAAAACCTTGCAGCTAATTGTTTTGTGCTGTCAGGAGTGGTGCTGTTATGGAGCAATTCGGGCTTTGAGCTGGTCCTTCATCTCTGGCAATTAAGTGGGTCTGATGTTCACTTTGGTGTTTTCTCTTTTCCTTTCTGCTAATCCTTTCAAGCTCTTTCAGAGCTCGCTGGGACGCCCCAAGGATTGGTGGCCTCTCTTTGTCTTCATCCCAGCAAAGATGGAAGCGATGCCAGGTCCTGGCATGCAGCTCCCTGGGAAGGGATTGGCCTTGACCTTTTCCAGCTCTCCATCCCTAAAGCACCACTGCCCTGGGGATGCTTTCAGTGCTGTGGGCCTAACTCTCCCCCACAGCCTGGATTTGGAGCTGCTCTTTGCAACCCACCCAGTGCACCACACAAGGGGTGGGCCCTGCACTGGGGCGAGAGCCAGCTTGGATCCAGACAGGGTTTGGGCTGCACCAAGGAGGAGCTGTTGAGGGCAGATGGGTGAGTGTGACAGTGTTCACAGGGGGTCTTGGATGAGGGAAGAGATGAGGATCTGACTCCATGTTTCAGAAGGCTTGATTTATTATTTTATGATATATATTACAATAAAATTATACTAAAAGAATAGAAGAAAGGATTTCATCAGAAGGCTAGCTAAGAATAGAATAGCAAAGAATGATGTGGCTCGGACAGAGAGCCCGAGCCGGCTGGGCTGTGATTGGCCATTAATTACAAACATCCAACATGGCTGAATCAAAGATCCACCTGTTGCGTTCCACAGCAGCAGATAATCATTGTTTACATTTTGTTCCTGAGGCTTCTCAGGGGGAAAAATCCTACGGAAAGGATGTTTCATAAAAGATATCTGTGACAGGTGAGGGCAGTGATTTGTCCATTTTTAGCTGCGCTGGGTGCTGCAGGGTGCTGTTGGGATAACCCAGGCTGTGGTGCCCATCGAGTGACCCACACAGGGTCACAGCGTGGTGGCTCTGTCCCCAGGCAAAGCCTACGAGATCACCTACGTGCGGCTCAAGTTCCACACCAGCCGCCCCGAGAGCTTCGCCATCTACAAGCGCAGCCGCGCCGGGGGGCCCTGGGTGCCCTTCCAGTTCTACAGCGCCTCCTGCCACAAAACCTACGGCAAGCAGCCGCGGCAGTACCTGCGGCCCGGCGAGGACGAGCAGGTGGCCTTCTGCAGCGACGAGTTCAGCGACATCTCCCCGCTGAGCGGCGGCAACGTGGCCTTCTCCACCCTGGAGGGACGGCCCAGCGCCTACAATTTTGATGGGAGCCCCGCGCTGCAGGTGCCACCAGGGTGGGAGAGGGTGTGGGGCACAGAGCCTTGGGATCAAGGGAATTATTGCACCCAGCTGGGGATGAGCTGCAGCCCGGCTTGAAAAGCTGCAGGATGTGGCCTGGTTGGGGTGGGAGATGGTGGCCCAGACCTCTCCACCAAGGTGGCTTCCTCATGTCCCCTGCAGGAGTGGGTGACAGTCACTGACCTGCTCATCTCCTTGAACCGGCTCAACACTTTTGGGGATGACATCTTCAAGGACCCCAAGGTGTTGCAGTCCTACTACTACGCCATATCTGACTTCTCTGTTGGTGGCAGGTGAGGAGCAGCCAGGCAGAAGTATGGGGACCTTCTTGGGGCTGTGGGACTGAGGCAGCTGCTCCCCATCTCTTGTCTGAATTTTGGGGCAAACTGCTCAGGTGTGGCTTCCTCCATGTGTAAACTGGAGCTGGAAATGCAGAGATAGGGGATGAAATCTGGAGACCTCCCAGCTGTGCAGAAAGGTCTTTTCCCCACTAGCCCAGTCCATGTGGCACCACCTGTATTTGCTTTGTTCCCTCCCAGCCCAATGGCTTTTAATCATGCTGGGGCTCGTGTTGCTCCTCCTGTGACTCTGCTGGTTCCTGGGCACTGCAAAAGGGGAGCCGTGGGGTTCTAGTGGAAAGATGACCTGAAGCTGCAGAGGCCACCGGCAGAGAAGCTGGAACAGCTGCCAGCAGGAAAGGGCAGCAGATGTGGGATAGAGATGCAGGTGGCACCCACTTGGTGCTGCCTGCGGGCTGTGCTGCACATGCCCTTCCCCAGCTGGGAGAAGTGGAAAATTTCCCCATCCCTGAGAGCGCTGTCTGCCCCAGGCAGCGGGGCTGGGACAGCTCCCAGCCAGCAGACCTGGAGCTGCTGTCCCACCTCTGGGGTCAGCAGCTGGAGCTGGTCAGCACGGGCCACCCTCAGTGTGTGACCTCCCAACTGGCCAGAGTGGGAGAGCCTCAGGGACATGACAGGTGGCCTCAAGGCCAGCACAGCCTGAGCTGCTCTCACCCCACAGCCAGGCCAGCAGCAGGGTCACACACTGCACAGCCTGGGCACTGTGCCACTGCTGCTGCTGCCCACACTGTGCTCAGAGCAGCTGCCCCGTGCTGGGGTCTCACTGCAGGTGCAAATGCAATGGCCATGCCAGCGAGTGCTTGCCGGACGAGGCCGGGCAGCTGGTGTGTGTGTGCCAGCACCACACGGCTGGCACCGACTGTGAGCGCTGCCAGCCCTTCTACCAGGACCGGCCCTGGGCGCGCGGCACGGCCGAGGCTGCCAACGAGTGCCTCCGTGAGTACCCCCCAGTGGTTCTGGGTGCCCTGCTGCTGCATCAGCTCACCTGGCACCTCCTGCCCTTCCCGCACTGCTCCATTTTGGGAGGGAGGGAGGATTTGTACCCCGGGGCTCCCCTTCGCTGCAGCACCCCGAGTATTCCCATTCCCTTTACCTCACGAGTGCAGCCATCTGCTCCGTGCATTGTACTGCACGCACCTCTGCTTCCGAGGGCACAGGCACTGCTGAAAACTCTCACTGCTGGGCCAAGGGGTCCCGTCTGGGTCCTCCAGTGCCCGCCAGGTGCCCACCCGTCCTCCCGCCTCTCCCGCAGCTTGCAACTGCAGCGGCCGCTCCGAGGAGTGTTTCTACGACCGGGAGCTGTTCCGGCGCACCGGGCACGGGGGACACTGCCTCAGCTGCCGCGACAACACGGCCGGGCCCCGCTGCGAGAGCTGCAGGCAGAACTACTACCGCTGGGAGCCGCAGGGAGCCTGCCAGCCCTGCCACTGCCACCCCGCAGGTGCGTGCGGCACAGCTACCGATAACCCAGCCGGAGTTTGCTGGGAGGGATGAATTTGGGGGGTTCTCTCTTGCTCGGGGTTTCCCCGTCTTTCCCCTCTGGGGTTGAGCCTCAGGGCTGGTCGGGTCCCCGCAGGGTCCCTGCAGCCCCAGTGCGACAGCTCGGGGACCTGCGTCTGCAAAGCCAACGTGACGGGCTGGAAGTGTGAGCGCTGCAAGGACGGCTACCACAGCCTCAGCGAGGGCGGCTGCAGGTGAGGAGGAGCTCGGCCTGGGCAGGGACAGCGGGATGGGACCGGGGCTCACCCCGTCCTGCCTTTATCTCACCCCGTCCTGCCTTTATCTCACCCATCCAGACCCTGCAGCTGTGACCCCGCGGGCAGCGTGGGCACCTGCGACCCCAACACGGGGCACTGCACCTGCAAGGAGAGGGTGGAGGGACACCTGTGCAACAGGTGAGCACCTGGCATGGGGACAGGAACACTGTCCCTTTCCAGTCTTGGGCTTGGTGACAGGGCCGCATTCCTCTGGACCACTGGGGCTGGGCTCACAGGAGTGTCACCAGAGTCCCACACAGTGACACTGCCGTGGTTCCCTGCAGCTCTGCCTGCCCTGTGCCACATTCTCCTGTTTCCTCCCCGTGCCCAGGTGCCAGCCGGGCTGGTTTAACCTGCAGCCCCACAACCCCATCGGCTGCACCAGCTGCTTCTGTTACGGCCACTCCAGCGCCTGCAGGGCGGCAGATGGCTACGAGGAGACCCAGATCCGCTCCGACTTCAGCCAAGGTAACGACCTCCCCTAGCCCCAAGTAAAACTAAGGGCACTGCTCTGCCAATTTCAGCCAAAAATGGTTGGGAAGGATGTGGCTGAATGTCCCTGTGTGGGGCTGAGCATCTCCCTGGTGGTGATGGGTGGAGAGGGATTTCTCTGGCTTGCCCCTGTTTTGCTGTTAAATTTCTGCTCCTGCCCCCAGCTCCACGGGGACAGGGTGTTGGGACTCCCCGTGGCACCCCTCCATGCCAACCTGCTCCTGGGGCTGTGCATGGCTCAGGGAGGGCTGTGGGATCAGGCATGGACATTGCACCACACCAGGGACGGCAGGAGCACTAAAGATCAGCTCAGAAAGATAAAAAAAAAAAAAAAACAACAATAGGACGGAGCCTGCTGGGAACTCCCCCAATTATTCCCTTCTGTCCCCGTGCCCGGCTGGGATGTGACAGCTCGGTTGGACGGGCGGGAGGGAGGGAGGTGGCGCTTTTGCCTGGCTGCTGGCAGGGCTGGGAGCGTGCGGGATGCTGGGGAAACCCTGCCATCTGCCGCACGCTGCGGGGACACCGCGGGGACACCGCGGGCACGGGCACCCCCGGCGGGCACCCCGCGCTTCCCAGATGGGTGCGAACGCGCCGGGCACGGGCGGATCTTAATTGCCTTTAAACCGCGCTGCCAATTGCTGTGCTGCTGGAATGTCTTCCCGGCCTTGAAACCGAGCCAGGCTTTAAACCGAGCCTTTTTTTCCATCCTTCACACAGCCAGTTTGGGGCTGCTCCTTTGGGGGCTGGTTTGGAAGTTTCTGAGCTGAGATGCAGCCACAGCACACTCCTAAATCCCTGCTCCCCAAAACATTCCCCAGCCCAGAGTGGAGGGGGATCAGATGGAATTTTCTTACACTGGGTGAAAGTATAAATTTGGGATGATTTGATAACACAGCACAGCCCGCTTGAGAGATTTCCAAGTGTTTGTCCTGCAGAGCTGGAAGAAATAGCTAACCCTGTGGAATGGGGGGGAGTTTAACTGGTTTCTTAAGGAAACCAAATTAATGCAACTATGGCCCATCTCTTCTGGGCTTCTCCAGCATTTCTCCTCAGGCTTCCTGTGCTCACCAGCACACAGTAATGTTAGAATGGCAGCACAGACAGGAGGGCAAAAGTTTAAAGATGATAATTTCCTCCAAATCTAAGAAAATAAATAGATGAGGGGTGGTTAAGGGCATGAGAACACAGGGCCCAAGTGGAGCAGGGTGTTACAAAGTGCTGGCTCCTTCCAAGGAGAGAGTGTTGGGAGGAGGGACAGAGCCCCTGAAAGCAGCGCCCTGCTGGTGCTGTGCTGGCAGGCACTCACTGCTCCCTTAGCTGTGCCCTGCCACTCTATCCTGTCACACAGGGCTGGAGGGCTGGGCTGCCACAGCTCCAGGCACCACAGAGCTGCCCCTGCGCTGGGCTGGCCGGGAGATCATCGCTGAGTGGGATGGAGAGGAGCCAGTGGATTTCCTTGCACCAGGTACTGTGGATCCCTTGGTTCTCTCATCCCACTGCTATGCTGCTGCAGAAGGCACTGGGCTCCATTCCAGAGCTAAGAACATTTCCATAGCAGAACACATAGTGGTGGGCATTGGAACAGTGCATTGGGACCCCAGGAGGGCAGGCTGGAGCTGGCACCACTCTAGGAGGGTGGCTGTGGCTCTCGATGGTGGCGGTGGGAATAGGAGTGGACTGGCAGTCCTGGCAGAGCTGTGCCTCCATGTCCTACAGACTTTGCTCCTCTCTCCCCTCACAGAGAAGTTTCTGCAGAACCAGTGCCTCAGTTATGGGCAGCTCCTGTCCCTGCTGCTGGGAGTGGAGAACGGGACAAGAACAGAACCCAGAGTGCCCCTGCTCCAGGTCCAGCTGCTGCTGGAGGGTGAGGGGATGAAGATCACCATGTCCAGCAGCAAGAGCCAGCTCCAGCATGGAAAGCAAGCTGTCACCTTCAGGTACCCATCACGGTGTTTTGGGGAGCCTCAGTGGGTTTAGGGCTCAGTGCCTGATTTGTCTGGGCTGTCTTTTACTGCTCTCTGCCCATCTCAGGGACCCCCTGCCCAGGTCCCAGCCAGGAGCTGAGCTGTCCTGCAGCACCCAGCCCATGCTGGCCCTTCCTGCCTTCCCCACTCCCTCTCCAACAGGCTCCACGAGGCAGAGGAGGGTGCAGAGCCTTTGCTGTCAGCCTTCAGCTTCCAGCGCCTGCTCTCCAACCTGAGCTCCCTCCATCTCCGCGTGAGCCACGGCCCCGGGAGAGGTGGGTGGCTCCAGGGGACATCCCATGGGACCAGGCTGGGGTGGGACTGGAGACATGTCCATAGGACATCCCATGGAGCCCAGGCTGGGGTGGGGGTGGAGACATCTGCACAGGACATCCCTGTGGGGACCAGGCTGGGGTGGGATTGGAGACATCTGCACAGGACATCCCTGTGGGGACCAACCTGGGGTGGGACTGAGACATCTCCACAGGACATCCCCATGGGGACCAGGCTGGGGTGGGACTGGAGACAGTGAAGCAGCATCAGGCTCTGAAGGATGAGAGAGATTGTCAGGGGTGTTTTGGGGCAGGGGCTGCCTCCTCTCTGTGAACACCCCTGGGCTCTCCAGGAGGTGTTTTGGGGTCTGTCTGGAGCATTTCAGGGCAGAGCAGGGCATGCAGCACCCCATTCCCACACGGCTGTCCCCTCTCACAGGCAGGCTGTCCCTGAGCCAGGTCCAGCTCACATCTGCTCGCCCCGGGCCGGGCCCTCGGGCGGGCTGGGTGGAGGAGTGCACGTGTCCCACGGGATACAGCGGGCAGTTCTGCCAGTCCTGTGCCCCTGGATTCAAGAGGGAGATCCCATTTGGCGGCCCCTTCGTCAGCTGCGTGCCCTGCACCTGCAACCAGCACGGGGACTGCCACCCCCTCACAGGTGTGCACCCTCCAGCCCCGCCACTCACCTGCTGCTCCGTGTGTGGGTGACAAATCCCCGCCTTTGCTTGCTCTGAGGGAAGCTGGGAACCACTGGTGAGGTTGTGGTTCCCAAAATCTGCAAGTTGAATCGCTTGGGTGGTTCTAGGGACAGGGTTCATAACTGCAAAGATAGAGATTATTAATGAAGTGCAATAATGGTGGTAATCTATAATTAGAGGAGCATTTTTCATGATAATTTATGACTTCTAAGGAGGACGAGGGAAGGGTGTTGGTGCTCAGAGGAGTGAGGGAGCAGGGACCAGGGCAGCAGAGAGGGTTTAGCTCGGCTGGGTCTCACAGATAGCATCACTGCCCGATGAGAGGAGCAGGACTGGGGGCAGCTCTGGGATCTGCAAACTGAGAGTTAACCTGAGCAGAGAAACAAGGAAAAAAGCAGGAAAACACAGAGGGCAGACACCAGAGGAGCCCAACCAGCCCAACCCCTGGTGGCTGGCTCTCCTAGGTGGGGAGCAATAATGATGTGCAGCAGGGATGGAGAGGGCTTGGGGAGGCAGAGAGCTCGGCAAATGTCCCTGCCCTGCCCGCAGAACCACGGCAGCAGCTCTGCAAACCCGCCCTCATCCCGCAGAGCGGGGCTGGCGCCGCGACTGCACAATCCCCAGGGAAGGGGCCAGACTTTTGATGTTCCGGCCTGGGCGCTGCCAGCCTGCGCATTTCCTTTCGTTTATTTTTCCACTTCTTCCTGCCACCCGCTTTTTCTTTCTTTTCCATCGTCTGACTCTGCCTGGATGTGGGGAAAATGGAATAACACTCCCTCCTGCGCAGCCTTCCTGGTATGACCCGACCCCACAAAACACGGGGGGAATCCTCCCCCAACTCCTCTGTCTCCAGGGAAGCAGAGCATCTGCCTGGAGCTGGGGGTTCCTTGAGCCCCTCCTCTTCCTCCCTCTCCTCCTCACAGCCCATTTCGGAAGGCTGACTCAGAGGCTCGGCTCGCTCTGGAGATGCTCCCCGGTGGGTGCCGGGCCGGCTGTTTGTGTTTTCCAAGCCGGGCTGGAAAGGACGCGCCTCGACACTCGGAAATGTGTTGTGGATTACGGCAGGCGCCGGCAGCCCCCGCGCACACTGATGGTGCTGCCTGTGCCAGCGCTGCCTCGTCCCTGCATCGCTGTGGCCTCCGTGGCCGCTCCAAAACCTTCTCCCTCTACCAAGGACTGGGCAAGGAGGGAAAATATCCCGAGTGCTGGTTGGGGATGTGCAACCCCTCGCTTGGAGCTGCACATCCCTCTCGCCGCGCTCAGCAAGGGATCCGCTGGGTTGCATCTAACCCCTACCCTTACTACAGGGTGTTGGGGTTAGTTGTAGCAGTGGTTGCAGGGTGAGGTTGACTAGTAAGTTTAGGGGTCTCTTTTGTGCCTTTGGTGCTCGGTATAGTTTATTTAGGGGGGATGTTGGTAGTGTTTGTTTATTCAGCGTCATTGGCGGAGGATCCCCATCTGGAAGCTTGAGCTCGTTGGGGTGTTGTTGGTTATGGTCTTGGGATAGGGTTGCTTGTGGTGGTGGGGCTTGTTCATGGGGGTGTGTTGGGGTTATTAGCGGATTTTCCTCCCCGCAGGGCACTGCCAGTGCTCACACAACACAGAGGGTCCCTCCTGCGAGCGCTGCAGCCCCGGCTTTTACGGCAACCCCTTCGTGGGGCGCTCCGATGACTGCAAGCCCTGCCCCTGCCCCGGCCGCTCGCCCTGCACCGCGGTGCCCAGCACTGGGGAGGTGGTCTGCACCCACTGCCCCCCGGGGCAGAGAGGTGAGGCCGGGCCTGGGTGGGCACAGGGGTCGTGGGCAGAGTGGGCACGGCTGGATCCTCGCCACCGTTCCACCTTCCCCAGGAAAGCGCTGTGAGCTCTGCGATGATGGGTTTTTCGGGGACCCCCTGGGGCAGAGAGGCCCCGTGCACCCCTGTGAGCCCTGCCAGTGCCACGGGAACGTGGATCCCAATGCCGTGGGGAACTGCGACCCCGTGTCCGGCCGATGCCTGCGCTGCCTCCACCACACAATGGGGGAGCATTGCGAGAAGTGCCGGCCGGGCTTCTACGGGGACGCGCTGGCTCCCAGCCCTGCTGGGAAGTGTGCTCGTAAGTACCGCCCCGGGGCACAGCTCACTAGCAGCCAAAACCCTCCCAGCAGTGAAGGCAGAGGGTGGAAGGGGATGCCCAGCAGGTTTAGGGGGCTGATGGATGGTCCAGGTTGCCCCCACCTGTTCCCCTTTGCCCTCTTGCTCCACTGCCATCCTTCCCCAGAGGTACTCTGGCTTGCAGGGGCTCTTTGGAGCCCTGGCTGATGGAGGAATGTGGCTCTCCACGTTGTCAGGAGCTCAGCCCCAGCGCCCACCTGCAGGCCAATCCACCTGCCCCATGCTGGGATTTATGGGTTATTTTGTCTGGTTATTTATGCTGGGATTTAAGGGTTATTTTGTCTCCCACAGCTTGTGACTGCAGCCCCAGTGGCTCAGACCCGAGGCTGGAGGGCTGTGATCCTGGCACAGGCCAGTGCCACTGCCTCCCACATGTGACAGGCAGAGCCTGTGGGCAGTGCCAGCCTGGCTACTACGGCCTGGAGCCCACCGTGGGGTGCAGGAGGTATGTGGGGCATCCCACGGGGCTGCCAGGGATGGCTCCATGCTCCCAGCTCTGCTCTCTGCACTGATTGCCTGCTCATGACCCTCCACTTCTCATGCCAGCTGTGAGTGCCACCCAACAGGGTCACGGGAGAGCGGGTGCCACGCGCTGACGGGGCAGTGCTCCTGCCAACCTGGTGTCACAGGGAGGAGATGTGATCGATGCCAGCACGGCTTCTTCGGCTTCTCTGCCAGGGGCTGCCGAGGTAAGGGGAACGGGCGCTGCATCTTTGTCCCCAAAGCAGGGCTGGCAGCCACACTGTGACGCCTTTCTGCCCCCACTGCAGCCTGCAACTGCTCCCCGCTGGGCTCCATCACCCCGCAGTGCCACGAGAACAGCACCTGCCTGTGCCACCCTGGCTTCGTGGGCTACAAGTGTGACCGCTGCCAGGCCAACTTCTTCCTGGAGCCGCTGAGCTCCCGCTGCCAGCAGTGCCCTGCCTGCTACGGGCTGGTGAAGGACGAGGTACAGCCTGTGACAGGCACAGCACCCCTGTGTGACGGTGTTCACAGGGGTCTGAGGATGAGGGAAGATATGAGGATCTGACTCCATGTTTCAGAAGGCTTGATTTATTATTTTATGATATATGTTTTATTAAAACTACACTAAAAGAATAGAAGGAAGGATTTCATCAGCAGGTTAGCTAAGAATAGAAAAAGAAAGAATGATAACACAAGGCTTGTGTCTTGGGCTCTCTGTCTGAGCCAGCTGGACTGTGGTTGGTCATTAATTAGAAACAACCACATGAGACCAATCACAGATGCATCTGTTGCATTCCACACCAGCAGATAATCAATGTTTACATTTTGTTCTTGAGGCCTCTCAGCTTCTCAAGAGGAAAAACCCTAAGGAAAGGATTTTTCATAAGAGATGTCTGTGACACCTCTGCAGTGCCTCACTGTCCCCCCGTGTCCCCTGTCCTGCCCACAGGCTGACCGCCTGAAGGCCAGGCTGCAGGAGATGGAGGAGTGGCTGCAGAAGCCAGGCTGTGACACCCACCCGGGCCAGGCTGCCATGCTGGGAGATGCACCCCGTGGAGATGGGCTGCCCAGCCCACACCTCCTGAGAGGTACAGGGGACTCTCCTTCCTCCCACTCGCTGCTCCCTCAGGGTGCTGTGACATGCTGGGGGGGTGCAAGGAGGTCCCAGGTGTGTGCTAGCCTCAGTGTGCTGTGACCTGGGGGAGAACAGTGGAGGGGACATGCCTTTTTGGGAGGACAGAACACTGCGGGGATGCTCACACCACTGAGGTCTTGGAGCAGGCAGTGATGGGCATTATTGGGGGGTACCCTTTGGGTGCTGAATTCCTGGGTTCCTCCTGCACACCCAGAGGGACTGCACTCCCCTTTCAGCAGTAGCTGTTAGGGGCTGGGGCATGGAGCAGCTCCACAGGGCAGCAGGGAGCCCTGAGCAACCCCAACGGGCATTGAGATGCTTGTGCTGCCCACAGGTGCCTGGGCCACCCTCCTGGTGCAGGTGGGACAGCTGGCAGGGGCACTGAACACTGCACAAGGCCGTCTCAGCAATGCCAGCCAGGCCAGCAGCTGCTCCCATCACGGACCCCCCAAGACCTGTACGCTGCTCTCCGAGATTGGGGCCGCGCTGCAGTCGGCTGAGCAGGAGATCCTGCACGCTGCTGACACCCTGGCTACCACGGTGGGGACTCTCAGGGGCTCCTGGGGGGGTGGTGGCAATGCTGGGGGCACTGGGATGTGCCTGCCAGCACTGTTGGGGTGGGATGTGACCAGCAGAGTGGGGGAGTGGGAAAGCCTGGGCTCCATGTGGGTATGGCCCTCCTTGCAGCTGAGCCAAGAGGAGATATTCTCCTTGCTCTAGCCCTTTGGGAGGTTCTTGGTGGTGCTGGGCTGGCAGGGTGCAGGGGTGCCTGTTCCCTGCCAGGGTCTCAGTGCTGCTGTTTGCGTTCCAAGGAAATTCCCCAGGAAATCCCACAGCAGCCCACAAACTGGAGCCGCTGGGCACTGGAGGCTCAGGCTCTGTCCAAGAGGTAAGATTTGAGCAGGCAGAGGAAGCTGTCAGCCCAGCTGGGGGTGCAGGGGGCATTCCTTTTCCAGGAGGCCAATCCTGATTGCCTTTGTCTGTGTGTCCTTGTCCCTGCAGCCACAAGGACTCCATGGCACAGGTGGAGGCCGTGGTCAGGAGAGCACTGCGTGCCTCCAATGCCAGCTCCGAGCTCCTGAGGAACCTGCTGGAGAGGAACAGCACACAGGATGAGCTGGAGGCTGGGTGAGGGGCTGGCAGGGCACCACAGCCCCTTTCCTCTGGCCAGGTCCCTGTCACAGGGCTCAGTCACAGGGATTTGCCACCTGCCCAACAGGCACATGCTGAGCACCTTGCAGGGTGCTCATAGCACCACAGTGCTGTAAAGCAGAGGGACAGAGTGCTGTGTGCTGGGGAGGGTTCAAGAAAAGCCCCAGAATTTCCTGCTACATCCATGTCCAGGGCCACATTGTCCTCTTCATCCTTGAAGGGACCAGAGGGCCCTGGCTGACAGCAGTGTCCTGTGTAGGTATGAGGAAATCCAGCGGGCACAGGAGGAGCTGGGTGCTGGCATGGCAGAGGTGGCAGCAGAGGCCAGGAGAGCTCTGGCAGCTGTGGAACAGGCACAGGCTGACCTGGCTGAGAGACTTTTGCAGGTGGCTGCTCTGAGGCAGGTGAGCAGCACCCAAACCAAGCTCCTGCTGGCACCCCTACCTCCTGCTTTACCAAGCTGGGAGATGATCTCATGGAGCCTTTGGCACTCCTGATCCCGCAGCAGGTGCTGCCAATGCAGGCTGCAGACCTGGCACAGGAGCTGGCAGTGCTGGAGCAGGCAGCAGCAGCCCAGGAGCCCTTGGCTCAGCAGGCTGTGGAGGTATCTCACACTCTGGCAGCAGGATTGCATCTGGAACTGCAGAGGACTCGTGGCTTCAAGCAGGTAATTGCTGCTCACAGGAATGGGGAGCCCCATCCCTGCTGCTCCAGCAGCCAGGTGTGGTCAGCCTCATTCCTCCCAGATGCCTCCCAGCTGCCCAGCCTCATTCCTCCTATCTTCTCTCCAGCTCCAGGACCAGGCTGGCTCTGCCCATGGCATGGCCACCAGGGCTGTCTCTCGAGGAAAAGCTGTTCTCTCCGATACTGAGTCCCTCCTGGCCAGCTTGGAAGGTAAAAGGCACCAGTCAGAGCATCTCCAGCCACAACCTGGCTCTCATCAGGTGGCAAGGGGAGAAAAGGACAGTTTGGTGATGGTCAGGTTGCTCCCATAGGCATGAAGAAGGTGCTGGGGCATCGGAAGAGCCAGGCTGCCCTGAGGAGGAGGATGGCTTCTGTGCGGAACAGAGTGGTGGTGGATGCTCAGAGGAAGATTAAACAGGCAGAGAAGACTCTGGGAAACTCCCTGTCCATCTCCACCACAGCCCAGAGGACAGCTGGGGAGGCTGAGAAACTCTCTGAGGAGAGTGCCAAGGTCTGAACTGAGGGGTTGGGGTGGAGCTGCTGGGCATGGCCAGGCTGGCAGCATCACCCACAGAGCCCAGGCTGCTGCAGGCAGGCTGTGTGTCCTCAGGTGACTGTCCCCATCTCTGTCCCTTTGCAGAGGGCACGGGCGGTGCTGCAGGAGAGCAAACAGGCCCTCAAACACGCCAGCCAGTTCGCCATGCGTGCCAATGAGACCCAGTGGGAGCTCTCCCAGCAGGAGCACATGGCTGAGAAGCTCAGAGGCGACCTGGAGGAAGCACAGCAGGTCAGCTGGGTTCCCTTGGGCAGGCTGTGTCCTCCAGAGCATGGAGGCAGCTTTGCCCACAGCCCAAAGCATAGGGAGCAATCTGGTTTGGGAGCTCCACTGTAGGGACAACACCTTGGGGATGTTCCTGGGATCTCCTCCACCATCCAGCCAAGGGTCAGTGGTGTCCCTGATCTGGGTGTCTGTCTCTGTTGGAAGGTGGGGTCAGAGGTGAGTGAGATGGCAAAAGGTCTCCAGGAAGCCCGGGGCTCACTCATGTCGGACATCGAGACCCTGAACAACCTGCTGAACAGCCTAGGTGAGACCTGGGGGAAATGGGGTGTGAGTTCCAGGGGAAGGGCTGGGCTCTTGGGGACCAGGGCTCTCCCGCTCACTGCTACTCCTGCCTGATGGCCATCCAGGCTGGGCTGGGTGCTCTTTTGGCTGATATCCATGGTCTCAGCAAGGCTTCTTTAAGGCTCATGAAGAATGAATTGGGGCTTGCTGAATGTGTGTGCTCATGTCTGCTCTGGGTACACTGATCTCCCTTGGGATCCTCAGGGAGAGCAAGGCTGGCAAAGTCCCTTTGGAACTGAGGGCTGTGCTAGACTGGTTTGCTCCTTGTTGCTGGTTGGTCTTGCTCCAGCTCCTCCTGTTTTTATCACATGGGTCTATTTCTGAGCATTCCAGGACTTTTGCATCCAAGAAATTTTGAAAAAGCCTGGAAACCATGACCCATTTTTAAGAATGAGAAGTGCCCAGGCCCTGCCTGGAGCCACAGCTCTGTTTGCTTGTCTGTGATCAGTGAGAAGCTGCAAAGCCTCCATGCCCTGCTGCACCCACTCCTTATAGTCTGCCTGGTGCCATGGAGTACATCCAGAACATCTCCTGTCCCCTTCTCTGCTCTCATCCATGTCCTCTCCTGTAACCATGTTCACAGGGGTCTGAGGATGAGGGAAGAGAAGAGAATCTGACTCCATGTTTCAGAAGGCTGATTTATTATTTTATTATATATATTATATTAAAACTATACTAAAAGAATAGAAGGAAGGATTTCATCAGAAGGCTAGCAAAGAATAGAAAAGGAAAGAATGATAACAAAGGCTTGTGGCTCAGACTGTCTGTCCAAGCCAGCTGGGCTGTGATTGGCCATTAATTAGAAACAACCAACATGGGCCAATCAAAGATCTACCTGTTGCATTCAACAGCAGCCGATAATCAATGTTTACATTTTATTCCTGAGGCCTCTCAGCTTCTCAGGAGGAAAAATCGTAAGGAAAGGGTTCTTCATAAAAGATGTCTGTGACACTCTCCCTCCTTGCCCAGGTGAGCTGGAGCAGGACACGGAGGTGGAGGCGGTGCTGAGCGCTGGGAGGCTGCAGCTGGAGCAGCTGTGGCTGCGCCTGGCCACACCAGGTCCCCTGGCCAGGCAGCTCAGGCGGCTGCAGCAGGAGGCAGCACGGCAGCAGGAGCAGATCCAGGCGTTTGAGAGCGACTTGGCTGAGATCCGGGCCGACAAGCAGAACTTGGAGGACATTTTGAGGAGTCTCCCTGAGAGCTGCTCCAAGTGACCGGTGGCTGGCTGCTGCCACACGTCCTCTGTGCCCACCCTGCACAGGGAATGGCAGAGGGAAGGACACTCTGCATTCACCAGCACCAATCCCTCCCACTGCACTGCCCTCCCTCAGTATCACACCCCAGGTCCTTCTTCACACCTGTTCAGGCTCCGCACCTCAAGCACTCTGCAGCACGACTCCAGCCACCACCTCTGTCCTTGGGATGGGGGGACACCCACCCACCAGGGGCACTGATGTTTCTGTGCAGGATATGGAGCCATTCCAGGGTTGGTCTCCCACTGCAGAGTGAACAAAGAATCCTCACAGATCTCCTCCATCCCTCCTTTCCCATCGCTGGGACAGCTTACCAAGTATGCAGTGTACCCAAGCTGTACTGCCTGGCACTCCCTCCTGCCCCAGGAGAAGAGAGGCTCTCACACATGCTGGAAGCTGGTGCTGCTGCACAGCACCCTGCAGTGCTGTGGTCACAGAGGTGCAGAGAGGAATGCTGGTGAAGCCAGGCAGAGAGCTGCTCGCCTGAGGGCACACAGCTTGCCTGCCTCCCAAGGGAAGGGAGCTCACAGCAGGGAGGGCTCAATTAATGAGCAGAAACAAAGCAAAGATGGATCCTCACCCAGCTCCTGGAAGGCAGGTGGGACATCCTCAGCCTGCTTCAGTATGAGAGGAGCTCAGGTCTTGCTGTTCCCTTGCTCCAGGGTAAGACAAGGCCGCAGCCAGCTCTGCTTGGCTCACTGAATGTCACCAGGCATGGCTACAAAACAGCCAATTGCCACCAAGTCCCAGAGATGCAGCCAAAGGAGGTGTCAGAGCAGCAGCACCCACAGCTCCACTGGAGAGGAACTGGCTGATGGCAGCAGGCTGTGCAGCCAGTGTGGACTGGATGGGGAACAGCTGGACACTGCTTCTGCCTGTGTCACTCCCACGGGGTGGCAGAGGTCAGGGGCTGTATTGCCTTTAAAGGAAAGGCATTTCTGTTCCTCTGTGCTCCTGTGTGGGCTAGGCTGCAGGACAAGCCAGGTCCTGGCTCAGCCCACCTTGTGCTGGCTGGGCTGTGACTCCAGGTAGCTGAAATCATTCCCATGAGAGCAGAAACGAGTCCCCAGGCTGGAGCTTGCTTCATTTTTTAACCGGTTTTACCTATGTTTTTTTTCTGCTCACAGTGCTGCAAATCAGGTTTGCTAAAGTCTTGTGTAATTTATGTAAAATTGCTGCCATCGATGTTGAATTCCCCCAGCAACATCTCTGGTGGGTCCAGTGGCCTGGAAGGAACACAGGATTCTCCTGCTGAGAACAAAGCCATCGCCCTTCTAATTCTGCACAAAAGCTGCCCGAGGAGTGGGCAGAGCTGCAGTGCTGTGGGGGTGTGATGGCAGGGGCTCCCCTGCTGCTGCCCAAGGACAGCTCTGGGAAAGCAAAACCATGGAACAGCGAGAGCACAGCGTGATCCGGCTTGGCCAGAGGCAGGGGGCCATGGCCACTCACTGTCTCTCTGGGAGGACAATTACACATCTCCAGTGAACACACAAATTTGCTGCTCTTACAGAAATGTCAAGCCTCTGCTGTGTGCCTGCCGCTGAAGATGTGCTTCACGCTGCCTCCTGCTCTCCCTGGAACTCTGTGTTTTTGGCTGGCGCCACCTGCCTAGAGCTGTATCCATTAAAAATTCTTAATATAACACGCAGCTGTCCATCCAGGGTGTGCGGTGGCAGGAGAGCACGCTGTACCTGCATTCGCTGCTTTAAAGAGCAGGGCTTGAGATGCGGCTGCATTTGGGGTGGCAAGGGGCAAATGTCTGAAAATTCTAGCATGAAATCATGCTAGAACATGATTTTAAAATTAGGTGTCAGGGTGGCAGCAAGGAGGTGCGACCCTGGCCGGGACACGCATGGCCGGGACATCACCTCGGTCCATCCCTTTTCCCGCTGCTCGCACTCCAGCGTTAATCCATCGCCTGGAAGCGGCTGTGCCATCCCGCCCCTGTGGCTCTGCGGGGCGATGCCGCTCCCAGGGCAGCTCCGAGCGATCCCCGGTGTCCCGGAGCCGCGTCCTGCGGGCGGTGCGGGCACAGGGAGCCGATCCCTTCCCTCCTGCGGGAAACCCAGAGCCGGCGGTGCCTCCCCGCTGTGCTCGGGCACCGCGGGCACCTCGCTGCCCTCCCGGTGCGGGGCGGGGAACGGGTTAAGGGCGGGGGGCGGAGGGCCCGGCCCGGCCCTGCCCGCCCCTATTTAAGGCGGCGGCGGGCGCGGGCGGCTCGGTGCGATGGCGGCTCCGCGCCGGCCGAGCGGCGGGGGGCTGCGGAGAGCCCCGCACGACGGGCGGCTGGACGAGATCAACAAGGTGGGGCTGGGGCCGCCTCCCGACCCCTGTGAGGAGTGGGGAATGGGGAGGGGGCTGCGGAGGGGGCGGGAGGAAGAGGAGGAAGGGGGCGGTGGGTGCAGGAGGAGCTGGAGACCCCTCTGCCCAAACCCCTTTGGGGAGGGGATGCGGCCGCAGGAGGAAGCGGGGTTTGTGCGGGGCCCGCTCTCCATCCGCTGGTGTTGCGGCTCTTTGCTCCCCATACATCGCACATCGGCAGGTCCGAGCGGGCTGGTGGGCGCCCGGGGGCTGGCTGCTATGGAGTTCCCTTTGGGAACGTGCTCCGGCAAGAATGGGGGCTGTTGTTCTCCTGGAGGATTTCAACCTCCTCTCTGCTGTATCGAGCGCTTCAACTTTTTCCTCCCGGAATGAGAAGTTTGTGCTGCTCAGAGCTGACTCCAGCCTTCCTAGCTTTTCATTACAGCGAGTGAACGGGCTGCCCGGGATGGCTGGACGTCCCACAAGCCTCGGGCAGGGGGAATGGAACCTCCTGGATTAGTGCAAAGTGCACTGGGCTTCGTGCTCTTCATGCCAGGGTCAGGCAAGGTCCTTTCCCCCGAGCTCCAGGCTTACCCTGTCCCTTGCTTGGCATGGTTACGGGGGCAGCTCTGTTGGCATCCCTCCCAGCTAAGAGCAGTTCTGAGGGTGAAAAGAAGGTTTTAACCTCGAAGCAAACAGTGCTGGGATTTCTAGCACTTCTTAGCTGCTCCTTTAGTTAGTGACACCTTGGTGTTAGAAGTACAGAAATCAAATTGCTGTACAAGATGAAAGCCCAGAGGAGATGGGCTCACCTTGCCCTCACACTGACTAAGCTATGAAAAGTAGCAATGTGCTCCTCCAGTGAGACAGTAAAGGTGAAGTTTAGATCAATGGGGAGGGAATTAAGTCATTAGAAATTACTCAATTAACTAGAAATTAGGATGTGCTGTGGAAAAAGAGCACTTGGTTAAAATGGAGCCTTTGTAACCTGCAGCTGGAAGGCAGACACAGCACACCCTGCACCAAGGTGTGCAGCTGGGTCTAATACATCTCTCCTAGCCAAGGTGGTGTTGGCCCTTAGGCTGGGGATCAAGGGACTGTGATGTACCTACTGCTGCAGCTTCTGCTTCTGCAGAGCATCCAGGATCACACAGGCCCACGGTGGATTCATGATCCTTAAGCTGGTAGGACTGAGCCTGGGAAGCTGTGCTTGCTGTGATGCTGGGGCTGTGCCCCTGCTGTGTCCCCAGGCTCAGGGCTGTTCCCACGCAGGGTTCAGCAGGTTCCCTATCTCTCCCCTAAGCTGACATCACTTCTGGCCTTTTCTTTGGCTGAGGTTTGGGTGACAGAAATGAAACAAGCTGTGTGACTTCCCACTGACAGAGCTGCTTGTTTGCACCCTTGCTGCCCTGTGTGCTGGCTCAGCGCTACGAGCTGGGGTTTGAGCAGCTCAAAACCGAGCTGCAGATAGCACGGGTGGCCCGTGGATCCTCAGAAGCCATTGTGCTCTGGGCAGCAACCCCCACGCTGCTGTGCTCTGCCAGCTCTGTGTGGCAATGGGGGAGTGCAGCAAACAGCCTCACACCTCCCTGACAAACAGCTGATACAGAAACTTGGGCTGATACTGTGGCTGGAGCCAGGGACGGGGGTTTCCCCAGCACTGAAGAGCCCTGAGGCTGTAAAACAGTCAAGTGCTCCTAATAAAACCCATCAGGCCAAATTCCTATCAGGCTTAATCTCATTGTCTCATCCTAACACTTAGCTCCCTCCAGCCCTGTTTTCCTGGCTGGTTTCTACCCCAGAGCTCTCTCTGGGATATGGGTCTGGCAGGCAGAAGGCTGAGTGCACATGTGCTGCTGAAGGATAGCTGAGTCCTGGTGCTGGCTCCTCTCTTCCAGCCTGAACCACTCTTGTGGGCTCCCCTCTTGGTTGTTCCCCTCTTTTCAGGCAATGCAATCACATTGTCCAGCCTCATGCATCAAGGTGGCAGGTCTAATCCAGCACAGATTAGTTTCAACCTTGTTTTACCTTCTAATGCTCTGGGCTGCAGGGAAGGAATTCAGCCTGTTAGAGAG
The DNA here is from genome assembly GCF_027887145.1 of Ammospiza caudacuta. Classification (NCBI taxonomy): domain Eukaryota; kingdom Metazoa; phylum Chordata; class Aves; order Passeriformes; family Passerellidae; genus Ammospiza; species Ammospiza caudacuta. The sequence goes on along the minus strand of NC_080613.1, from coordinate 4,676,626 downwards.
CAGGTGCCTGCTTCTCCCATCAAGGGCAGGCAGAGCATCCCTCAGCCCTTCCCAGCCCCTGCAGGCAGGGTGGCTGGCATTCAGCACTTCAACATCCCTGAGAGAGCTTGGCCTGCCAGCTGGAGTCACCTTTTTGGGGAGCAAGGATGGATCTGGCTTTGCTCAGGTTGTCTTGCAGGTAGTCAGTCAGACTGGGGCTTGTCTGACTGAGTTTATTGGCTTAGAAAAGTCAAGAGCTCAAGAAAGGCTGTTCAGGGCAGGAGCAGGGGAGAGGCTTTTAAAGCAGTTCTTATTAATAGAACATGCTCCTTAAAATGGGGACTTCGGCAAAGGGCTCTAGGAGGAACTTTCAGCCACTCTGAGTTTGAGTCACAGGCCCTGGGGACTGAATTCCTGTGTGCCATTGTGAGTGTTTTCCTTATCACAGTCACAGCCCAGCTCACACACAATGTGGAAAGTGGAATGCCTTTCAAGTACAGCCCCTTGTTGCTTCCTTGCACCTGGAGCAGAGCTGTGGTGCTGGTGGGCCCTGCAGCCCCCCTCCAGTTGAAGCACAAGGGAACTGAGTCCTAATGCTGTGTGCAGTGTCACCTGTGCTGCTTTTGTGCCAGGTGCTGGTGGCTCCTGGGCGTGTATCCTTCAGCCATCAGGTCTGGATGTATTCCCTTCAGTCTTCACCATTTCTGTGCTGCTTTTTGCTCCTAGAGAGACGCTGTGCTCTGCCCTCACATCCCCTGTCCTGCTGGGAGGTGGAAGCTGCTTGCTGCTCCTGCAGGGCAGGAATGAAGCTGTGACCTAGTGGCCAGGAGGTGTTTTGGCCCTGTTTTGGCTTTCAGTGATGTTTGCCTTCTGCAGAGGCTGTTCAGTGGTGATGGCAGCAGGTAACACTACTCTGGTCTCTGGTGACTCCTGCTGCTGCCTGGGCCCAGGTCTCAAAGCTGAATTGGGCCCTTTGTGTTGGGCTGGTAAATGATACCCCTGGGTAGAAATAACTGAGCTAAATGAAACTGTGTGTGCAAAGGAGAGCAAAAGAAGGAACTGGAAATGTTGTTTTTCACCACAGCTCTCCATCTGAGTTGGTGACCACGGTGATGAGGGAAGCCAGTGTCACACTGGTTTTGTGGCCATGGTGTCTGGTGTCCCATCTGGAGTTTCTGGGGTGGGAGGAGGGGGTGGCAGTCACTTCTGTCCTAGTGGGCTTCCTGCAAAACCCTAGTTCAGCTGCAGGGAAAAGACTTGCCATGGCAGTGAAGGTTTGAGGATTCCCTGAGCAGTCCAAGCTCCCCTGTCCCAATGAGGAAGGAGGGAGCAGCTCCAGGTGTGTGGGACCCAGAGCACAGGAGCAGGATTAGCATTACCAACAGTGATCAGCACACTCCTGCCTTCCCCGTGAGCATGGGGAGCAGTGGTGAGGAACACATTCCCAGAGTAGGCAACAGCCTCAGCCCTCTATCCACTCACCCCTCGAGGGGTTTGTCCTGGGCAGGCCATGCATAAGCTGTGCAGATGTTAATGATTTCTGCACTGAAGAATGTGGTGTTGTGCTGAACACAGATCGAGTCATTAAGCTGTGCTGGGCTGGAGCTGGGCGGTGTGGGAGGGCAGGGACAGGAGCAAGACCCTGCTGCTCACAGCTGTGGGGAGTGCTGCTGGCAGGGCACAGCACAAGAGCTGGCTGTGCGAGCTGTGGTCTGTTCTCATGGCCATCTGAAGGTTTTTGAGGTGGGGCTAGGGACAAGTGGCCAGAATTGAGCAGGGTAGAGGGGGGAAAATGGATATTTGGTATAAGAGTTCCTGAGCCCAAAATACCCGTCCTCTTGGGCATATGACATTCTGCAAACTTTGCCTGCTCTCTTTGCAACCCCTCTGAGTTTATCTAAGAGTTTGAAATCTGAGATAAGAGTGTTTTCTGCAAGGACTAGGAGCCCTTGCTGGAAATAAGTGCCCAATCCACATGCTAAGTGTGCTTAAGCAGAGATGTGGGGAGCTGAAACTTTGAGAGCATGAACAGGGGCTTTCATGCAGTTATTTCAAAGGCAGGTGGGGTCCAGCCCTCCCTCAAGCTGCTGGTGGGAAATCTGAGACATCAGAGGGATTCCCCTTGCACTGGAATGTTAATGACAAGGTGTGGAGGGATTCAGCCCATTTTCAAGTCTCCTGGTGCTGTTGCTCAGCTGTGACTCTCTGGGAATTGTGCCCTTTGGAGGTGCCCTCCAGGGTGTTTTCACACCTTTAACCTTGAGGATATTTTTTTTCTGTTTTAGGAGTTTCTCTGTGACCCAAAGTTCAGTAATGAAAAAGGCCTGGAGGAGAAGTTGGCAGTGTTCAAAGGTGAGAACTGGAGGGTCGCCCTGTCCTTTGAGCCTTACTGTTTGCGCTGAACCTGATTATTTTCCTCAGCACTTGGGTGTCACCAGCCTGAGATTCTCGGCCAAATACAAGTGACTGAGCTGGGATGGATGCCTTCCCCCTTGCTTGTGGGACTTGGTGAAACTCTCTGGAGAGGTGTTTTCCACACAAGCCTTTGTGCTTCTCCTGCTTGCAGGGCAGGGATTTGTCACCCTACAGACACCCTGCCTGGCAGCTGCTGTTACTACAAAACCTGCTGTGTGGGCAAAACCCTGGGGAGCAGCAAAGGAGGATGGTTTCTGTCTAGTTACCCAGCAAGCTAACTGGCATAACGGGCAATGCAATAGCTGGACTCTATTTTTTGTTTTTCCAGTATGTAGGAGGGCCTCATTCCACAAAGCAGAAGTGTCAGCTGCTTTCTGGAGGAGTTGGGGACTTCCTCTCTCCAAAAGTTTTAGTTCTTTCCCAGCAGAGGGAACACAGCACTGATATGTCTGGTTCTGACCAAAGCCTGACTCCAGTGGGTCAGCAGATCCAGGGCTTAAGTTTGGGCCTTTTGCTGGGACAGGGGATAGAGAAACAGCTCAAAAGCCTGGAGTCCTCTGGAGCTTGTCCTCAGACTGGTTAGAGGACAAGATCTGGCAGGGTTATTCTGGTGTACCCACTTTCTTTCCAAGCTGTGGCTGAAGGCAGTTGGGAAAACATGCCTGCGTCACACTGCCTCGAGGCTTGTGCTCAGCCTGGCTCTAACCAAATAAAACCTGACCTTGCTTCCATTTCAGACATTGTCTGCTATTTCCCTTTGAATTTTGGCTTTGCAGTCCAGCGAGGAAGAAGCTGGCTGGCGTTTTGTGATCCCTTACACTGCTGGGCACAGAGGAGCCTCCTGTGCTCCCCCATCTCTTTGTGTTGCTTTTTGTGCAGCTTTGGCTTTTGGCTGCAGCCCCGCATTATTTTTTCCCATCACAATTGGGGCTCTTCAAACATTGCAACTGTAGGTCACAGGCGCAGAATTCCCTGTAACGAGAGCCTTTGGCATCTCTTCCTGCTGCCTCGTGAGTTTGTCTCCGTGGCCTGTCCCTCTCTCCAAGGCCTCCTCCAGCTCCCCCAACAATCAGCTCATTGTGTGATGATGGGGGGAATATTTCTTCTCTGCTGTCCTTCCCACTTCCTCCTCCCAGCCTGGGGGAGGCAGAGAGATGGAGCCCCCATGCAGTGTTTGTGTAAATGTGTTTGTGAGGGAGGGACCGTGCATGGTTTTTGCCCCACTATGTCCCTGCTGCTGGGGTGGGAGGGAAATGTGAATGTGTGAGCTGAGGCTGATGTAAAGCTGCCTCTGTTCTCTGCACTGTTGGCTAAGTGTCAGCTCAGAAGAAAAGAAAACATGGGCTGGGCATGGACATGGCAGAGCAGGGTTTGTGCCCCAGGCATATGCAGGGGTGCCTGACCCTGGTGAGGGAGGTGGCAGCTAAAATGCACAAGGTCATTCTGGTGAGGCAGAGAGTGGGGAGAGGCAGTGCCACATCAGCCCCTAATCAGGGCTGTGTGTTACAGCCCTGATTTCTTCTAGGATTGGTTGCTTGATGCTTAATGTGAGACATTTACTCCAGCCTGAAGCATGAATAGCTTTGGTTTGTACATGGTATTTCCTGTCCATGGTATTCTGTCCTGGTCAGCTCATGGCAGCAGGAATCCATGGGCTGAGACCCAGGTGAAGCCAAGCCAAGCCATTCCTTTGCCTCCTGCCCATCAGTCCAGTTATCCCAACAATTTCCTTTAGAAGCACAGGTCCTGGGAAGAATCCATTGTGTGAAATAACCACTCTTCCCTTTGGCTCCTTAAATTAGCCTGCCACTTCTGTGTTCATGCTCATATGCCTGTTGGTGTTCCTGGAGCAGAGGCAAAAGGTGTTTTCCATTTTCCTTCCTGGGGAAAAGGAGCAGCCTGGAAGCCTTGGTTAATTTGAGTCCTCCAAGGCTGGTGTGGGGAGCGAGTGCTCACTGCAGGGTGGTTTCTCCAGCTCAGCATGGATGGATGGTGCCAGCAGGCATCTTGCTCTTTCCATTTAGTGGAGCTGAGGTGATGGGGGCCTCCTGTGGTGCTGGGAGCTGTATGGTCTGTAAGACAGACAAATCCTTGCCTGAAGAGCTTAAAGTCTAAATGGGGAACAGCTATCAAGGGGTGAGGGGTGTGTAGGAAGCTCAGGTGTGCCACTTCAAAGGGCAGAAACTGCACAGGACTGAATTCCTGAATTTTCTAACTCAAATCAGTGCTCTGCCTGTTGCAGCATGCAAGTTTTTGTCCTGCAAAGCTAACCAGACCTTCTGGAGCAGGCTCTGCCTCTCCCTGACAATGCTGGATTTGCTCGAGTCAGCAGTGTTTGACAGCAGGCTGGAAGGGCAAACAACCTGCTCCAGCATCACTGTGCCCAGGCATGTTCTTGGCTTCACCCTCTTGATGTGGTCCTTGAGCATCTCAGCTGGCAGGTGCTGCTCTGGGAGGGAGCACAGTGATGGGAGCACTGTGGAGTCTGTCCCTCATTACTGCAGGCAACTGCGTCATTTAATCCCCCTCCTAATCCGATCAAGCTTCATCTCTGCAGTGCTCAGGGGTTTGTTTTCCTTGCTACTCCTTCTGGGAGCCTGTTCCAGAGCTTTGTTTTTCTGGCTGGAAACCTTTTAACGCTGTTCATAGCCAGCTGATACCTTGTTCTCATGCCAGTGTTTTCCTTCAGCTTAAATGAAAAGCAGCCACAATTAAAGAGAACCTAAACTCTAGAGCCCTAGAGTTGAGATAAGGGTGCTAAAACCAGGCCTTGAGATGGTCTCCCCCTCTGAACTTTGCATTCAGCAGTATATCAATCTTATCACCAAATGCTTTATTTCAGGGCTGTAAGCAGGCAGTGCTCCAAAGCCCTGCACACCCCCCTGCTCTAGAGTCCTGCTAACTTAATTCTGTGTCTTTTCCAGAGAAATACATGGAGTTTGACCTTAACAACCAAGGTGAAATTGGTGAGTGATTCTGAGGGATGCTGGACTGGAAGAGCCACAGCCTGTCTGCTGCTGGATCTGCTGCTTCCTTCTGCATCATGGTGTTGAGGAGGAAAACTTGTGGGCTTTTCCTATGTCCAGCCTTGCTTGGACCTTGATTGTCAGCCAGGGGCTTCCTTGGCTCTCCAGCCCCTGCCTCTCAGCTTCCTCAGTCTCTCCTTGCCTATTTCAAGATCTAAGCTCTTCTCAGTGCTGTTCTCATGAAGTTCTGTTGATCTCCTCCACTTCTTTCTGCTCCAAATGCTTTTTTTTTTCTTCTCCCTTTTTCTCCACTGAGGCCTTCTACTCAATCCTCTGCTGCAAAGCTGGGAATTCAGAGCTGGGAAGCTGCAGGACTTGGACAATCCTAGGGCTTGCCTGGCTTGAGGCAGGAGCTGTATAAATCCACGAGCAATTCTCTGGTGCAGAGAAGCTCTTTGCTTTGCAAGGAAGGGAGCAGAGGGAAGCCAAGGCCTTGGGTGTGAGTCTGGCTCAGCTGAGCAGCCCTGCTTTGGGCTCAGAAAGCACCAGTTACATAAAGTTCCAGCCTCCTGCAGGCCTGGAGCTGACACTGAAGTGTAATCACTTGTGCACTGTGCCCTTCCAGGAGGCAGCTGCCTTGTTCCCCTCCTCCACAAGTGTTGCAGCTGAAGTGCAGCCTGTGTGGAGCTGGAGAGGCCTGACTGAGGCTTCCGGGAGGGAAGGGGCCCGCAGGTCTCAGCAGGCAGCAGTGCAATGGGAGGAAATGGCCTGTGGAGATGGGCAGGGGCGTCTGCTCCCCACTGCTTGTTTGTCTCCAGCTTTAACCCCAGTGGTGCTTCCCTCCTCCCCATCCTTGTGATTCTTGGCACCACAATCCGAGCTAGAGAGCACTGTCCCCAAGTGTCCCTGGAGCACTTGCAGTTGTCCCTCTTCTCTGAGTGTGTGGTACTTTTATACTGAGCTGCACAAGTGGGAAGCGATGCTTTGTACTGGGCAGAGTGGCAGTGAGCTGTGCTGGAGGACTTTTAGTGTCAGCCACAGGGTGAGGTGGTCTCAGGTGGGGAACTCATGGCTCTGTCCCTAGGGTTGGTCTGTGGGGTCACCCCTTGACAGCAGTGATTGCTCTTGCAGATTTGATGTCTGTCAAAAGGATGATGGAGAAGCTGGGGGCTCCGAAGACCCACCTAGAGCTGAAGAGGATGATCTCTGAGGTGACTGGAGGGGTCAGCGACACCATCTCCTACCAGGACTTTGTCAACTTGATGCTTGGGAAGCGCTCTGCTGTGCTCAAACTGTGAGTGTCCAGGATGGAGCTGGGGAGAGCAGCAGCACCTGAGCTGCTCTGGGGGCAGCTGGGAAGCACAGGCTGTTCTGTGTGGTGGAGCTGGAGCTGTGCACGCTCAGTGTTCATGGAGGGACACAAGGATCCTTGTGCAGGGCAGTCTGCAGGGTGCCATGGAGGATGTACAAGCTGAGCAGTGGTGAGTGCTCCCAGCAGAGCTGCCTGCTGTGTGTTAGCACCAGGCTTCCTCCCACGTGCTCCATGGGAGCCATCCCCCTCCCTGCCCGAGGGTGTGCAGGCATTCAGCGCTGCAGGACTGCTTCCCATCTCCTCCTTGAGGATCCTGCTGGCTTTGGGGACACAGACTTCCCCTGTGGATGGTGGCAGGACCTGAGTGAATGATGGAGCACCCTGTATCCCGCAGGATGCTCTGTCCCTGCCTGATCTTGGAGGGATGGGCAGAGATGGAGATGGGGCACATGCTTAAAACAGCTGGCTTGTGCTGGGAGAGGTGTTCTGTGATACAGGCTGCCAGCACTAGCCTCCCACGGCCCCCTCTGCCCTCTCAACAGGGCTCTGAAAGTGCTGCTCTAACAAATGGCTTCCAAACACTTGCTTGGCTCCATCTCCATCCCATTGAAGCCTGGCATTTCCTTTCACAGCTCAGAGGCTGGCCTTGCTTTTGTGTCTGAAACTGCCATGAATAGGAGCTGATCCTCTCCATCCTCCTTACCCCTTTTTGAAGGCAGCTTTAGAAACACAGCCAGCTTTCCGGGCAGGTTGGGAGGAAGAATCTTGCATCCACTTCTCATGTGGTTTCTCTAAGCTGGGACATGTTTGCTGGCAGATTCTCCCCACTGTGTGCTGTGTCTCTGTTGTGATGCTCCTCTTCCAGGCAGACACAGACTTCTGACATCCCTGCTCCTCCTTTTTCTCCACAGAATCAGACAGCCTGCAGCGTGTCCTGTATCTCCCATCCCTCCTCCCAACTGCAGCAGCTTTCACAAACAGGTCCCTTCTCTTGCTAACAGACACCCCATTGTCTGTTGGACCCTGTAGAGCAGGAGCAGAAATGTAAAACTCATCCTAAGAGCAGTGCAGCCCTTTGATCCATCGAGGCAGCTGGCATTCCCAGCGTAGCTGCAGTCCTCAGGGACAAAGACAGTGCTAGTGGTTTCAAAATGCTTGAGATTCCTACAGCCAGTGCCTTGCTCCTTGTTTTTGCTCTCTCCCCGGGCTGTAATTGCTTGCTCAGTGTTGGCTTCTGAATGCTCTGTTGTGTGGTTATGTGCAAGGTGGGCCAGGAGTGGTATTTGCTTTTACGCATCAGGAGCACTTGGCATGCAGTGTGTGCCCAGGGGATTTCGGAAGTGGCTGTCTAAATAAAATGTGCTAATCCCCTGGGCTCTGAGAGGAAAACCGGCAGAGACTTAGGGAACCCACTCCTGGTAGCTGCTGGAAAACCCAGCCTGGCAGCACTGCCCTCTGTTGGCTTTCCCTGCTTTGTTAATTATCTGAGTGCTCTTTGTAGGGGAGCCAGATGCTCTTTTTCAGCAGAGAATGACACCCCCAATGATGGATAAATATACATTTGCTTTTTTAAAATTGGCAATATCTGTTGTGTTTTGCAGGGTCATGCTGTTTGAAGGAAAAGCCAATGAAAGCAGCCGAAAACCTTCTGGTCCCCCTCCAGAGAGAGACATAGCCAGCCTCCCTTGAAGAGGACAGGCTGTAAAATGGGCACTGTTTGCTTTGCTGGTCTGTAACAGAGGTTACCTGTGCTTTGTTACTCTTTATTGTGGACAGTCCTAGTTTTCAACTAACCTGCCTTAGAGGAACAGCAAGGGAAGCTGGAGCCCCTCCCGCTCGTGTCTTTCTGCTGCATCCCTTAGCACACTCGATCTGTTAGACAGAAGCCGTAGCACCAAGTGTAATGTGAGACCAAAAAGAACAAAAAATATCCTGTGATTTTACTCTTTCCTCTGCCCTTCCTGCATTTCTCAGACGAGGAGCTACTTTGTTCCCAGCCTATGGATTCAGAGCTGTGCTTGTCACGACAGGTTCCTGATGGTCCTTGCTGCCAGATGTGGAAAAAGCCCCTGAGAGCAGCTTCATGGGTGCAAAGAAATAAGTGCCTTCTCTGCGGCATCCTCCTGTTCCTACTTTGGACTTAGTTCTTCCCCTCCTGACCTCCCCAAAATGCAAATCAGCCTCCCACATCTGCCTGATCCTATGGGGAATGTGCTTGGACACAGAGATCTGCCTGCACAGCCTGTTGGAGTGGGGACAGTTTCTGTCTGCTCTGGGGGCTCATCCTGCAGGCAGATCTCGGGGTCCAACTGCAAGTGAGGATGGTTAATGCCACCTTGGGGAGCCCCTTCCTGATAAATCACCACTTGGGCCCGACCAGGAGTGTAACCTCTGGGCAGGTGGTTGTCTGTCCCATCCATGGAGTCCAGAACCAAGCTGTGATGCCTTTGCAGCCCCACAGGATTCCTGGGGCAAGTGAAACCTCCAGGTGAAAGGAAGCTGAGTGACCAAACTGAGCCTGGCCAGAGCAGCTGCAGATGAGGATCTGTCCTCAGGCAGCTGCTCTGTCCCTCTGATTTTTGCAGACCTCCCTGTACGTGTTTCAGCCTGGTCCCCTGGGATTATCCATTTCCCTGATGGATAAGCTGTCAAATCTGCAAAATAAGAAGGGCTGTAAATATGGAATATGAGCTGGGACTGTGCTATCCATGCTCTGGGTACTGTGGTGATTCTTGTTCCATACACAATTTCTGGAATTCAGGTGTTTGCTCTTTGGCCTTTCCCTCCTCTTTTCTTAAATGCTCTTGACAGCTTTTAACTTTTTTAAATCATGGTTTAGTAAGTACATTTTTTAAAGGAAATACAGATGATTAACTCTACTAGGCTGATTGTTCCTGCCAAAGGCTGCACTTTTAAATAATTTAAAAAACCAACAAAAACATTCTCACTACTGTTTGTGTGAAAACCAAAACTGTAACAGAGAGAAAAATTATGAGCAAAAGCAGCACCAGTCTACTTCAGGGACTGAAAATAAATCTTTTAAAGCTACACAGTGTGTCAGTGTTTACTGTTATCTCCTCTGAAGTTTGGTCTATATGACTGGTTGAAGATTAAGAGAGCTGGTTTCCAAGTCTGTTAATATAAACTCTTAAACAGATCGTGGAGATAGGTTTGGACTGTCTTGATCTGATTTTTATCTGTAATAACTGACTGAAAGCCATGGAGTTTGTGGGATGAAATACAGAGGCCACCTCCTGAAAGTTGGCGCTTTTTTCTGACTTACTGAAAAGAAGCAGGTGCCAGTGCTTGTTTTAAGGAATAACTTGTTTATTGAGAGCAGACACTTGCAATGCTTCTCTTGAAGGAAGGGTTTTTTTATTATTCTCTCTGCTCTGGAAGCCATTGCCCAAGGTTCTTGTCTGATGTGAATTATCTAAAGGGGAGACCACGTTTCCCAGGGAATTACTGTGTGCACTTTTTTCACATGTTTCTCAAAAGGACAGAATTTCCCTGAGATCACAGCCCCATGTCTGCTTTCTTCTGCCTGGTAGCCTCTGGGAATGCACCTGCTTTTCTTGGCTATGTGTTGGAGCTGTTGTTCACTTAGGAAATAAAGGAAGCATATTACACGAGGGAAACTTGGATGTGGTTTGCTGCAGTTCAGGTCACTGCCCAAAGCCATCATTGCTTGTCTCTGTGGCAATCCTTGTCCTTTTTGGTCCTGGAAAAGAGAATGACCTGCTAGAGCTGGAAACAGCCCTTCTCAAGATGTTCCCATAGGGCTGAGTGCTGGCATTCTGTCTGGTTGGGAGCTGAACCCCTGAAAACTTGAACAAGTAAAGAAATTGGGGACCTGGCATGATTAAGGCCCCATCTTCTGCTTTTGCATGGTCCTGGAGCACAATAAGGCTCCTCCAGCTCACAGAGCTGCTGTGTTTGCAGCTCAGCCACCCCGCACTGGAGCTGACCCAGAGCATCCCTGTGCTCCCACTGCAGCCCACGCCAAGGGAGCAGGATTTTAGCTGATGGAAAGGCACGAAACTGAGTCAGGGTAGGGTTAGGTTGGAATTAGGAAAAGGTTCTTCTTCCCCAGAGAATGCTGGGCACTGCCCAGGCTCCCCAGGGAACAGGCACGGCCCCAAGGCTGCCAGAGCTGCAGGATGTTTGGACATGGGTCTCAGGGACATGGTGGGACTCTGGGGTTGGCCTGTGCAGGGTCAGGATGCTCAATTTATCCTTGAGCGTTCCTTCCGACTCGGGAGTCTGTTATTCCTTAGCCCTTCAGCAATACTGATACGGGAAAAGCATCAAAGCAGCTCACCAAGGGCTGGTGGCCGGGGTGGAGCAGCCGCCTGCCAGGCTCCACCGTGGCTCGGCAGGGACAGCCGGAGCCTAACCCCGGTTCGGCCGGAGCCTAACCCTGGTTCTGCCGGAGCCCATCCCCGCTGTCAGCGGGGTCTGTCCCCTCAGGATGGAGCGAGGCACGGGCATCGCGCAGCTCTCAGCGCCTCAGAACGTGTGGAGGGTTAGAGCACACAGCCTTAAGCTGCGCCAGGGGGGTTTAGGTTGGACACTGGGAGGAATTTCTTCACAGAAAGGGCGATCAGATATCGGAATGGGCTGCGAGAGGGGTGCTGGAGTCACGGTCCCTGGAGGTGTTTAAGGAACGACACTCAGTGATGTGGGTGACAGGTGGTGATCGGTCACAGATTAGACTCGATGGTTCATAGTTATTTTCCAATCTGACTCTGTGCAAAGAGGGTTTATTAAACCCAGCTGCTGTAGGGGAGGAGCCGCTGGGAGGACCCGGAGCAGCGAGAGCCGCGGCCAGAGCGGCCCCGGCGGAAGCGGAAGCGGCGCGGGGCTCTCCCGGCGGAGCGCGGGCGGCGGGACCGCGGCCGCGGGGCCGCCATGGGGGACGACATGGACGTGATCCCCGAGCGGGAGATGAAGGTGAGGCACGGGGAGAGCGGGGCTGTGGGGGCAGCCCGACGGGGGAACAGGCTGTTTCACTCGGGCCGGGGGGCCTTGGCTTGGAGCCGGAGGGGAGCGGGGCTTGGAGAAGGCTCGGCCTGGGCTGCGAGCGGTGATGGGTTATGGGGGAGGCTTGGTTGGGACCGTGGGGCTGACAAACCGGGAGGGTCGGCTTGGGATATGGCGGGGCTGTTTGAGACATCCTTGCAGTGTTTGTGAAACAGAACCGCAGGATGGGTCAGGCTGGAAGGGACCACAGTGGTCATCTGGGCAAACCTCCCTGCTCTGACTGGTTCGTCCCAGAGCACACAGCACAGGATTGTGTCCAAACGGGTCGGGAATATCTCCAGTGAGGAACACTCCGCAGCCTTTCTGGGCAATCTTGAGGACTTCCAAATATTTGGGGACTCTCTGGTATACCGTGGTACAAGCCTGTGGGGTGGAAAAGTGAAGGCTGGCATGGCCTTGGTGTAGAGGGGTGTTTAATGCCTGGGGAGGAAATCACAGAATGGTTTGGGTTGGAAGGAATCCTAATAAACCCTGCCATGGGCAGGGACGCCTTCCAGCAGACCAGGTTGCTCCAAGCCTCGTTCTTGAGCAGTTTCAGGGATGAAGGAGAGTTGGAGGAACCTTGTTTTGGAAGAAGAGTGATATGTTTCTAAGTCCTTCTGTCAGCATGCCTTGTGCTGGGATCTCGTGGTTTGGGAATGTGTGGCTGTGGGGCAGTGTGAGCTGGAGTGTTGCTGTGTGGAGCCAGCCTAGCCCATCCTGTGTCACTGTGTCTCACAGTGTTACTGTGAGAAGGGACATGGGGGAACAGATTCCTGGGGTGATTATGGATCTTTATGCAGATGCCTTCTGCCCTCATAGACAGGGTGGTTGGGCTGTTTGCTTTGCAGAAGCTTCTGAGTTCCTACATCCTCCTCAGATTGCAGGAATGTCCTTATTTAGTGGCAGTTATTTGGGAATAACTCAGGTGCTTGACTGGAGTTACTGGCATGTAGGTTGGCAAATGTGTACCTGTAGCAGCAAGTTTTGTTCAGTCCTGTCCCATCTTTTCTTTATTCCTTTCTCTTTGTATCCCTTGGCTGGTTTTGGTGTGCTCCTGAGAAGGTCAGATATCCCAGGCAGATTTTATGAACACAAGCACTGGGTACAAGAAAGATTTAACCAATGGGAAAAAAAAAAAAAGTGGTGTGATCTCAGTCTTTTATGGATGAGACAGAAAATGTGATGGAGTGGCCAGAGCCTGCCTGGGTGTGCAGGATAGAGAAGCCAAAGCAAATTGTTCCTCTTGGGCAGCATGTGAGCAGCCTCTTCCCAACTCTCCCAAACAGGATTTTCAGTTCAGAGCACTGAAGAAGGTTCGCATCTTTGATTCTCCTGATGACCTCCCCAAAGAGCGCTCCAGCCTCCTCGCAGTGTCCAACAAATATGGGCTGGTCTTTGCTGGAGGAGGGACCAGCCTGCAGATCTTCCACACCAGAGATCTTCTCATGCAGAAACAGCCAGGAGAAGATCCCAATAAAATTGGTAAGACACACTTAAATCTCACGGTAAGACACACTTAAATCTCACGGGTTTGGCAGAGACAGGTTTGTAGGGGTTTATGACATGGAACTCTTGGTTTCTGATACATGTTACAGTCCTTGCCATTCTCTGTCAGGCATTTGAATTGCCACATTTTCTTGTGTAGGAAGGCAGGAACAATGGTTGGTAGCCATTCTTTGAGCTGTGAGCCTGTGCATGTGTCAGGGATGTGTGAGATTTGAGGGACACACTGAGGCAGCTTTCACACTGAGTTACCCACTCTGGCTAAATTACTGTCCAGGAGAGGAGAAGCAACCACTGTTCCACCACCTGAGTGCAGAATGGTTTTCATTCTCCTTAGTAACTGTTCCATTCTCTACATACATGAATAAAGCCAAAAATCTTTCCACTTATTATTACTCAGGTTACTGAGGAAGTAAGGTGGCATTTTCTTTTTTTAGAAATTTGGCATCTCTCAAGATTGTATTGATACAGATCAAGGGATTTGCTTTCATTCAGTTTTTCTACATGTTACTTTTAATAACTGCTGTTCATAGGACTGAAGATTATTGCATAAATTTGTTGTCTCATTTTACAAGAACAATTCCTGCTATTTAAATTTGTCCCCTTCATTCCATCTTCCTTTCCTTTTGTGTTTCAAGTGGAGAGTATTCAGAGTACTCTGGTTCCCATGAAGTTTCCTATGCAGCACCTGGCTCTGAGCTGTGACAATCTCACCCTGTCTGTCTGTATGATGTCCAGTGAGGTTGGGTCCTTCATCAGCTTTTTTGATGTCCGCACATTCCTAAATCAGGTACAGCCTATGCCAAGTGGGTTTGCCTTTGGTTTGGGGCTTGGATTTTTTTTTTCAGAATGCAGCAGAGGAGAGGTGTAGCTGGGGTGGGATTTTCTGTCTCTCTGAGGGTTGTCTTGTACAGGAGTTTCTCAAAATCTGCTTGTTTTTATCATTAATTTATAGACTTATAAGTCAAAACTGCTTTGAGCTGTGGCTTCAGGAGAGTTTGGTTTTGTGCTCCACTTTGACTGTCCTGTGTATTTGTCTTCCCCAAAAGGCAAAACAGCAGAAACATGCATTTGCTTGTCACAAACTGGCCAAGGACTCAGGAGGTGCAGCCATGGTCAATGACCTGAAGTGGAACCCTGCCAGTCCCACCATGGTGGCCGTCTGTCTGTCCGATGGCAGCATCTCCGTGCTGCAGGTCACAGACTCTGTGAAGGTCTATGCCACACTCCCATCCTCTGCTGCTGTCACATCTGGTGAGTGGCAGCCTTGGAGGGCACTCAGAATCTTGAACATTAAAGAGGAGACATTGATTGAGAGGTGTATAAACACAGGTTGTTTGCCTCAGGAGGAGGTTTCTTAAAATTCTTCTCAAAAAGGAAGGGTTTAAACTCAGTGAGACTCAGAAAATGTGTTGCAGTGGAATTACTCTTTCCCAGTTGATTGCAGCAGCTGAGTCTTGTGAGTTACCAAACGTGCCCACCTGTGGTTTGTGCTATCTCAGGCTTGACTCATTTCCAGGAAAACATGCAAATAAGCATCATCACCTGTTGGGCTTTGACCTGTATAGTCCTGCCTTCTCTGTGACTGGATGATGCCTTGTTTGATTCAGATTATTTTTTTTCTTTCAGTTAAAAAAATAGCAGTTTTAATTTATTTGCCCTCTTTTTGTGGGGCATCTCCAGTTCCTCAGGGCTAATGAAATTTTCTCTTTTTTTGCCTAGTGTGTTGGAGCCCAAAGGGAAAACAACTGGCTGCAGGGAGGCAAAATGGCACTGTGGTGCAATATCTGCCTGTGAGTATTGGTGGTGTTAAGGCCTTATGATTTCAGGAGTTTAAAATATGTTTGGGTTGTTGGTTGGTCTTTCTTTGGTTGGTAGATTGGTTTTTGTATCACAAACTCCAGAATCTGGTTAGGTGGCACATGGTGTGAGCCATGTGATGCTACCCAAGTGCTTCAGTAATATTCAAGTGTCTTAGGCCAATACTTGGTTTAGTTTAAGGTTTGCACTGGTCACTGAAGTCATGATTTCAGAGTGGCCCATGATTGTTAAAGAATGGGTGAGTTTTAAACCAGTTTTCTGGGCTTTCTGCAAAACTTGCAATTGGATTTGTTCATTGCCTTTTCTGTATATTTAAGAGTTGTTTTATTTGCAGAATCTGCAGGAGAAGAAAGTAATTCCTTGTCCTCCCTTTTATGACTCGGACAATCCTGTTAAAGGTGCATCTTTTTATTACTTTTTAACTTGTTTTCTCTTCCAAAGTATTTTACTCATTGTTCCCCCTATTGTCTTTAGTTATAGCACCTGTATAGCAATGATTATGAAATTACAGTGTGATTTTCTGTGATTCTTAAGCTTGGTAGTTTAGGAGTTTAGTTGCCATTTGCTTGTTATTTCCTTTTGTGTGCTGTGCACAGTTAAAATCAACAAGGAAATATTAACTATAAAGTGTTTCTGGCTGAGGTATTTGCTTTCTCTTTCAGTTTTGGATGTGCTTTGGATTGGCACCTATGTCTTTGCCATTGTGTATGCAGAGGCTGATGGGACACTGGAGATGTCTCCACAAGTGGTCATAGCCATATTGCCTGTAAGTGCCAGCAGTCACAATGACAATAGTGTCTGTTGCTTGTTCCTGACTTCTTCATGACAATGGAGAGTTACTTTTATTGTTGATGTTGGCACCACACAGAATTTGAGTTTAGTAGTGCTGTAAATCATGGGATTGAGGTTGGGGGATTAAGTGGAGGAAGTAGGATCCACCTGAAAATCAATGAGTAAATTATTCTCTGCTGAGATCCAATTGTGATGTTATTGGTGTGCCCTGATACTGTCAAGTTTAAGGGAGATCACTTGGTTGGTGCATTGAAGGATAAATTATCAATGTTGATCCTACAGAAAAAGGAAGAGAAGCGACCAGAGAAGTTTGTGAATTTCATGGAACCGTGCTACACGAGCTGCACTGAGAGACAACATCATTACTTCCTCAATTTTGTGGAGGAATGGTGAGTGGCAGGAATCATGGCAAAGTCCTTCCCTTGGTATGCATGTCTGAGTCATCAGTGCTTCTGCATAGATTGTGTTCCTCCTTTTTGTTGACCTTGCAGTGGACTGTTATGTTAGTTTTAACCTGTTTGTGTCCATGCTTACAGGGATCTAGTTCTGGCAGCTTCAGCAGCTTCCACAGAAGTCAGCATTCTTGCCAGGCAGGGGGATCAGGTAATATTTTTACTCCATTTTGGAATGTATTTTGTGTTGCATCTGTGCAAACATGCATTTTCTTTCCCCAGGTATAACCTGTATAAGACCTGGAATACCATGAGATGATGATTTTTTTAAGACATCCCAAAACTAAACAAGCTTCTAAATTGTACATAATCTGAAGATAACTCTTAGGTGAACAAGAGATGTGTGTTGTGAATCAAGTTCCAGAAGTCTATTTTTTGTTATTTGCAAAATTTGATCAAACTCACTATAATAAAGTGATTGATGTGGGGTCATCAGTTGAAGTTAAGCATTAAAAATGTCTGACCTCTGACATGCAGTGATACATGAGAAGTCACACAGAAATCTGTGAAGGACCCTGATCTTTCTGGCATTTGTTAATCTGACAAATTTAAGTAGTTACTCTCTAGCTGGTGTTTCAGCTGTTGTAGGCTGGAGTGCTGAAGAAGGCTGGTCACAGGAAAGCAGTAGCTGATGTAGCAATAATTTTACTTTTTGCAGAACTGGGAATCGTGGGTTTTGGAGGACTCAAGCAGAGCAGAACTTCCTCTGACAGATAAAAGTGATGACACTCTGCCTGTTGGTGTTGCTGTGGACTACACCAGTAACATGCCCATTGTGATCAGTAAGTCTTGTTTGTCTTTCTTGTGGGGTAGTCCAAAAATCTCAGTATATTTGATGTTCTTGAGGGGCAGCCTTGTGCTCAGAGTTCTGGGAGATCATTCTGAAAGGCAGACCAACACATCTCCTGCTGTTTTAATTCCAAACCCACAGCACGTGGCTTCACTTCTGTGTAAGGATTCAGGGGTGAAGTGTTAAATTCATTTTTTTCCTGGAGCTTTCAGCATCCTGCGATATGACACCAACAGACATGACAAACAAAGCTCCTGAGTTACATCTGTCCCCAGAACTGACATTTTAGTGAGTTTAAAGGAGTTGTGTTCCAACACTGGGGATTTCAGGCTGCCCATGAGGTGTTTTTTATTCTTGTCACTTATGTCCTTTTGCAGAACTGTTTTGTATCAAGTACATTTGCATGGATCTAAAGGAAAAGTGGGTTGGTTTCAAAGCCAGAAAGAGCAAAGATTGCTGAGGTGAATGCGTAGGTTTTAATTCTGCATTAAAGCTCAGGTCTGTACTGCCTGAACCCTGCTGTGCTCCACATCTCAGCTGCATTATTGCTGTACCTTCTGTGCTGCCTGAAGGCCCTTCAAAGCATTTTGTCAAAGTCTGAAGCTACATCTGAGCTATTGTGTTGCATCTCAGTGAATTCTGAGAATTCTGCCTTGAAGGCCAGAGACAGATGGAAATAGAGATGCCTTCAGGCAGAGTGGAAGGTACTGCAGTCAGGAGTTCCTGAAGAGCGCAGGAGGGTGCCAGTTAACTGAGACCTTTACCTGAAAAAAAACCTGCAGTAGGGAATTGAGGTCAAACATTTGTAGTTGAATGCCAAATTGAATTTGAAGCCTTTTCTCTGTTAATCTATACAGTTACTGGATTAAGAAATCTGTCAGGACAGATTTTTTAAAGCCTGTGTTATGCTGCCTCAGAGTTTTTAAAAAGGTTTTTGGAGAAGCTCTGTGCTAATACATTTTCTGTGTTCTGACACAAGAGTTTGGCTACACATTAATTGGCTTTGCAGTTCACAGCAAGTTTAGGTTGCAGAGAAACCTGATTTGTCCTGGAGCTTGTTCCCAAATGCAAACAGCCCTTCCCTAGCATGGTTTTCCTGAAGAACCAATAGTAAAGAAAAATGGCTGTTCACTGTGCCTGACAAACAAAGCACCATGATTATAGCAGATTTTTCCTACACTCTGTATGTGTTGGGTTTGGTTTTTTGCATGTAATTAGGCACAGTTAAACTATTACAGGATTTGAGAAAGACAGAGAGTGTTCTGGAGCCTTTAACTGTTCTGAGAATTTTTGTACTGAAGCAGACTCACAAAGCAGCTGCATAAAACACAAGTATTTTATGTCAGTGGTTCAGATCACGAGGATATTTGTTTGATGTTTGCTTTCTTTAAAGTTAAAAAGCTTCCTCTGTAGCAATTCCATTTTGTAGTTTATGCATATGAATGTTAATGAGGAGGGCCCAATGGAATGTGGGGATTGCTGAGAGGAATTGAAGGAGGGAGCAGAGTATCAGTGAGGAAAAATGACTGCTTCAAAATCTGAAAAAGCTTGGCACAGGAATTGATGGGTGAAAGTTGGGCTTTGTCATTCAGGAGATGACATTCAATTGTCAAACAACTCTTTTATGAAACATGAAGTCAGAAACACAAAGGAATACAAAAGGATAAAGGAAGAGATCTGAGCACTGACAGAGAAGCAAGGGAACAAAAATGCAAATGAAAGCAAGAAGGTAGAAATGTAAGAAATATTGAAGGAGGCAATTCCAGCAGGAACAGAATAGGAAGCTTTGACTGCAGGACTTACATGTGTGGTCTCTGGCAGGTGATGAGAAGATCCTTGCTCCAGCTCCAGTTCTGATCCTGCTCTCTACGGATGGTGTGCTTTGCCCATTTCACATGATCAACCAAAACCCAGGAGTCAAGTCACTTATTGTGACCCCAGAGCCACTGCAGGTGGCAGGGGAGAGAGTCCCAAAGGCAGCAGGTGAGTGCTCCAGGGCTCAGGGGAGCACTGGGATTTGTGGATCTTTGTCATACTGATCTTTGTCAGTTCAGTAGTCAGATACATGTGGTGACAGAAAACATATTATTTCTTTATAATGATAATGGGGAGCAGTTCTTGGGTGTTTTGAGCTTCCAGGACTGTTCTGTCTTTGGTGCATGAGTATGAAATTACCAAGTCCTGTTCACCAAATCACAGAATCATTTGGTTTGGAAAAGACCTCTAGGATCATGGAGTTTGTTTGTGGGATCTCAAGCACTTTACAGGCTGTGCATTTAGATTTCCCTGTGCAATCTCTTCTGCAATTTCCCTATTTTGCAGAATAGGGCCAGACCAGTTTTAGGAGGCTCTTTGCCCAGCTCTGAACATGGCCTGCACACTTCAGAGAGATGATGGTTTTCCTCCATAGTTTTGCCACAGGAGGTCATGATATGAACTAAGGTGTTTGACTGCAGAAAAATCCTATTTAAATAAAATTATTTTTAAATTCTATTTAAAGCTTTCCTCAGCACTGTGAAAATTGTGTCAGCAGGTGAATGGGAGTAGTTTTGTTTGAGTTATAGATGTGTTGCTGTGTGGTATGATGTAGGCAGGTAAGATGATTGTTTTGCTTGTCTGCATTCATAGAGAAATAATTGCAAATGCACCATTTTCTCCCCTGTGCCCAAATTTGCTTCTCCTTTCCCAGCCAGAAAGCTGCTTTTTGGCAGCCTGCCTTCCTGCAGTGCTGGCTAACTTGAATGCTTACTGCTTATTTTATTTGAGATGGCAGGAACCTCATCAAAATCAATGGAGGAAGGTGAAGCTTTTTCACAGGAAACTGCAGACAACATTAATCTGAACAGATTGTTGTATTGATCATGACTTTGTACAGTTTCTGTATCACTTGCTGGGATTGGGAACTGCCAGCCCAGCTCTGCCATCTCTCTTCCTCACTGTCCAATGAGAGGAGCAGTGCTGAGCTGTCCATATCAAACAGATTTAGCCTTGCAATACCTTCTGCCATGACTCAGTGCAGCCCCATGAGCCTCCTCCTTTCCCATTTGTGTTCCTGCAGGGAGTGCTGCCACGAGTCCAACCACAACTCCAACTTCTCTGAAGCCTGACACAGCCCCAGCTGCTGCTCCCACTGTGCCCACCTCAAGTCAGCCTCCAGCAGGGAGTGGAGCAGCTGTTTTTTCCTTCATGCCCCCAGCTGTGAAGGCTCCTGGCTCCACAGGCAGTGATCCTCCACCATATTCCTTTGCCACTGATGCCTCCAAGCAAGGCCAGACTCCTTCTCTGACTGGACTAGCAACATTCTCCTTCTCCTCTGCTTCTTCCAAGGCATCCATGACTCCTGCTTCTGCAGGCAGCACTACAGCAGCTCCTGCCACCTCTTTTCCTTTTGGCTCCATGAACTTTAAACCAGCTGCAGACAGCTCACCTGGGCCACTGCTCTCCACAGCACCTGCTGCACAGAAGTCATCTTTTGCACCTTCAGCTTCTTCAGTCAAAGTGAACCTCAATGAGAAGTAAATAGATTCAGCACTGAATGCAGGGGCTGGATACATGTTAAATTGCAGCAGGCATGGATAATATATGGTAGTTCTGAAGATGGTGTCTGGCTTTTTGCCCTGACAGCAGTTCCCCACATTCCCAGGAAAGCACTGAGGAAGCCCCTCTTTATCCAAGAGTGTTGTGGCTGTGGAAACCCTCAGTGCTTCCCATGGCAGAGATTTTGTTCATGTGTACTAGTCAAGGGACAGTGCCAAAAATTTAGACTGATAAATTGCCAGAGACTTAGGGGGGTTTTATATCTTTGTTTCATAGGCATCAAACAGTGATTCCATGCCTTGGTTTGATGCAAATCGTGACTGAGGACTGCTGGGAAATCTCTTCTGTCTGGAATTGTTTGAGTGGGGTGGTGATAGTACAAATTTCTCTGACAGTTTATTGAAGGTTCCTTACCCCAGCCTGAGAGGAAGCTGGAGCCACAGCTGATGGATTGCTTTGCCACTCTGTGTTCAGCAGAGAAGGTGCCAGACCTTTTGGTTGTATTCTTAAATGGACACTTGCTCACTGAGCACAGGATCTGGAATCTTCAAAGCTTGTTCACACTGACTGGAAAAAAAAAACAAAACTAATATTGATTAGAAGCCATGTAAAATGGATTTGAGTGTTCTCAGATGTCATATACTCACTCTTCCCTCCAACTCCTGAGACTTGCTCTTTATTTTTAGAAAAAGTGGCTTAAAACACAGAGCTATGTTAATTGGAGCTGCTTTTTAAGGAGAAGAACTTTCATGTAAATGCATCATAAAGAAATTTCTGATGGTTTAAATGATTCTTTTTGAATTAGAAAAATCTTTACTACACCAGAATCTGATGGGAGCTCTTAGGGCTTTTTATATTTTGTGTATAAAGCAAATGATACACCAGTGAATTGGCTGAATATTTAAATTGGCTGTCTTGAGGAGCTGAGTTTGCAAATGAGCAGAAATTCATATTTTCCTATAGAATTTCTGTTTGAGCCTTACTCTGAGATGTGCAGTGAAGGTCAGCTCAGATTTGCTATAGCTGGAACAAAATTATGAGGTGCATTTGAAGCAGGGTAGTATTTTTTGC
Organism: Ammospiza caudacuta; assembly: GCF_027887145.1. Classification (NCBI taxonomy): domain Eukaryota; kingdom Metazoa; phylum Chordata; class Aves; order Passeriformes; family Passerellidae; genus Ammospiza; species Ammospiza caudacuta. The sequence continues at coordinate 4,654,963 of NC_080613.1, read as the reverse complement.
TGGCATTTAGCTTTTGCTCACGGGAGGATCTAAGATAGAAGTCTCTGTGGTTCCATGTATTCAGAAATTATCCTGAATGGCTCCTTCCCACTATCCCACAAGTTACAGTCATGATTTTGTATCTGCAGCTTGAGTGGTTCTGATCCCAGGGGGTGCTCATTCATTTATTCATTCATTCACTCACTCATTTATTCATTCTGTTGCAGGTTCAGTGCTGTAGACACCTCTTCTCCCACCAGCAGCAGTGGGCAAAGCACCTCCACAATGTTTTCCTTCTCAACCAGTTCCAAAACTGCTCCTGGAGGTTCTTTGAGCCAATCCATGCCTGTTGCAGCCCCTCCTGCCACACCACTGAAAACTTCATCCCCTGTGCCTGCCACAGGTAGGAGTCTGATACCTATTGTTGGGAATAAAGCATTATGAAAAACATTATAAAAGTTTTAGGACACAGGGAGCTTCGTTTGGCTTTTTGCTTATTTTTTCCTGCTGCTTTTCCTGCTCCAGAGGCCCTCCTGATTGGCACACCATCATGATGTGAATCACTTTGTCTTGAAACTGAGCATTTTTTCCATTTGTGCTCTATTTCTCAAAGAGCCATGTGTGAAATAATTATATTCAGCTGCTGAAGTTCACCCAGAAGTTCTGGCATTTTCAGTGCTCTGAATGTTTCTGGGCAGCCACACAAATCAGTGCCTTACCTTCCATCTGCATTGACCAGAGTTCAAAGCAGTCACAAGAGAAGTTGAATGGAAGTGAAAAGGCACCTGAGGAAGGTGTGTTCTTGCATTGGGGCCCATAGCACTACTGCTTTTGGATTTGATAATGCTGATTGTTTCTCATCACTGCCTGTTTCCTCAAGCTTTGTTTAACTTCATCCATTTCTGTTGTTCTTATTAAATTCCAGTGGCACGTCCTGCTCAAAATCCTCCTTCAGCTTCCTTGGTACAGAAGACAGCCAAAGTCACCCCATCAGCAGCAAAACCAAGCTCTGCTCAGGTAACAGGAACTTGTCTGGTTTCTTTGGAGGGTGAATGTTTTTCATGGCCCATGAATTGCTTAGAATTCTTTGGACTGAACTAATGTTGGTCAAAGAATTAGCTAAGTTCTGATTTTGAAACAGTGGCAAATCTGTGGTTCTAAATAATGTTTTCTGCATGTCTTTAGAGAGCTGTATTTTACCTGTTATAACCAGAGTGTCTGAATGGAGTTTAACACCAGGCCTTTTTTGATATTCTGAACTCCCTGTTACAATGGATATATCCTTAATATTTGTTTTGGTTTTGTCTTTTTTTTTTTTTTTTTTCCCCAGGGCAAATCAGCACTCCCCAGCACAGCTTTAGAGAAACAGACCCACCAGTGGAAGGAGTCAGACCCTGTCATAGCAGGCATCAGGGAGGAGGTAAGATTTTCAAGCAGTTTTCTTCATAATGCCACACAAACACTTCAGTTCAGCTGTGTTCTGATGGTGTCTGTAAGTAGTTCAGGAATCAGAATGAAAATTTTTCCTAAGATGATCAGCCTGATTTGTAGTTGTTATTTGTGTGTCCTGTTCAGTCATCTTCAGTCATTGTGCTGAGAAGATGGAGTATTCTTTCCTGTTAATGTTCAAGAAGAATTTCCTGCATTGGCTGCAAAGTGATCAGTGTTTATGGTGTGGTTGAGGCATGGTCCAAGAGCTGAGACATTTGTTCCAGTCCCTGCTGTGTTTTCAGTGGCTGCCCTTTCTTCCACTTGGCCTTGCAGATTGCACATTTCCAAAAGGAGATGGAGGAGCTGAAGGCCAGGACTTCCAAAGCCTGTTTCCAAGTTGGGACTCCAGAGGAAATGAAGATGCTGAGGACTGAGTCAGAGGATCTTCACACCTTCCTCTTGGAAATTAAAGAGACCACAGAGGTGAGCAGGCTGTCTTCAAACTGTGAACCAGCAGTGACTGTTCCTCACCTGATGTTCCTCCTACACCTCTACACCTGAACTGTAGAGGGAACACCTGGGCATTTGCCTTTGTGCTTTTAGACAGATAGATGCTTGCAGGAGCCCTTGTGCTAGAAATGGCTGTAGAAAATGTTACCTTGAACCTTGTCCCATCTTTTCACTTTGCAGTCACTTCATGGAGATATCAGTATTCTGAAGACAACCCTGCTGGAGGGATTTGCAGGGGTAGAAGAGGCTAAAGAACAGAACGAACAGAATCGTAGCTCGGGGTATTTACACTTGCTCTATAAGAAACCTTTGGATCCCAAGAGTGAAGCACAGCTTCAGGTATGAATCATGTCAGCCAACTTCTGATAGAGAGCTTTAAATCAAATAAAACTTAGGCTTGTGTGTGCAAGTTCCTAACATTCTTGTTCTGCCCTAAGTATTTGCTGTTTCAGTAAATAGTCTAGTAAATGTGTGGGGAGCTTTGGTTTCCATGAGTTTGCAAGAGCTGCTGGAAATCCTCTCCTGAAGCTCCTCTCTGTTGTTGCCATTTGCAGTGATGATTCAAAACTCCTCCTGAAGTGGATGTAGTTCACCTGAGATCTAAGTCTTCTAATCTTAGAATGTGACTCTTGACATCCTGTTCCTTCTCAGCCTGTAGTGTTTGCTCAGGGATTTAGTTAAAAGAGTGTTGAGTTTTTTCCTACACTTTATAGAAGAGTTCTTAGAATTATTTTTATCTTCAGCAAGTGCCTTGTGGAACAATTTGATGATTTATTATGACTTACAGAATTGTGTGGTTAATTTCATGGATGGTGGAGCATAAAGCTTAATGATATTCTGAAAGCTGGGGCACAAAGGAAAATAACCAGCAGTACATAAAGAAGCTTTCAAAGACAAGAAAGAAAGCAGGGGTGAAGCACTTTTTGTTGCAGCTCTGGTGATGAAGGCTATTTAACCCTAAGCAAAATAGAGTGAATGTGCCCTACAAATGATACTTGGTCTTTTATACACTGATAAGTTCCCCTCAAGAGGTTTGACTGGCAGGTTGAAGGCATAATTGAATGTCATCTTTGTGGCATTAAGTATCAAGACCATGCATGTAGTTATTGGAAATCAGCTGACACAAAGTAATTTCTTTTAAGTCTGATCTCTAATCTTCACCTGGATTCTGTTGACTGATTCACAGTCTTAATTGCTGCTTTGATGTCCAGCATGTCGCTGTGACATTTGAAGCTTAAGCCTGTGACTTCAGAGAGATGATAATCTTGAAGTATGTGTTTCACTGTGTAGAGAAAGGACCATGAGGAAAGTAGAACACAGTGGGAGAGAAGTGGAAGTGGATTTGAATGGAATGAGAGAGCTTTTGGGTCAACTTTGTGGAAGTTTGCTTTGAGAAAGCTGTGTGCTGACTCTGAAATTTTGCTTAGTCTGCATCATCCCCATTCTCCTGGGTGAGAAAAGCTCCCTTAGGCAGCTTTGTGTCTTAGTTTTCATGAAGTTTTCAATACCCTGAGACTTTTCTGATGTCCAGCTCTACCAGTTTGGTATCCAGAGAGTTGCTGCCACATAGGTGCTGGGGAAAGGAAGCCTGGGCTTGGCAGTGTTTAACACTAAGCCCACAGCAGGACTGGGTTTGCTTTCAGGTTGGAGAGGTCCCACTAGAATTCCATGTTGTATCTTGAGAGCATTATAGTGGAATTCTTCTCAAGCTGTGTTCCTTGGTTGCTTCATTGTATTTAGGTGAGCATTCTGTTGAGATGAGCTGAAACCAGCTACAGTTCCCACTTCCATTTTACAAGGTTGGAGTTCAAGCCAGGGCTGTGCCATGCCAGGCAGGAGGGATCACAGGAATGAGACTGAGCTCTGGGTTTGTTTAGGGAGCAGAGCTTGGGGCCAGAGGTCTCTGGCATAGCTGCAGTTGTGCAGCTGTGTGGTCATGGATAAGTCACTTTACTCTCTGTCCTTGCTTTTTACTTACTTTTATTTTCCTACCTATAAAAGTCAAATTAATTCCTTGCCTTACTGTGGGATGTGTAAGCATTTGTGAGTGCTTTCATGAATCATAGTCTGTGAATGCTGATATTCTAGAGCCGTGTGAGCAGCCTGCAAAGCTTTGATCACTTATAATTGTTAGAAGTTTCAGTGTTGTAAGATGGGACCAAATGACTCATGCTCTGGAAGTGGCATTTGAAATAAGAATTGTTTTGTATAATGCCTGGGGTTTGTAAAATCCTTTTTGTAAAGACCTGGCAGTGTTTTGCAAATAATTATGGACAGTATTTCTCTTAGTTGAGAGCTGAGGTGAAATGTCCAGGGCAAACCTTGGACAATGTGTACCCTATTGATTGTTACATAAATTTTCACCGTGTTGGGTTCTGTTGTGCTGGCAAAAATCTCCAGGCAGAAATACAGGCAAGTGTTCTATGGCTTGGACTGAATGAGCCCAAAGAGTCTTCATCTTCTTCAACTGAAATATCTGAAATGAATTTAAAGCTCACTTTATTTTTCATGGCAGGAAATCCGGCGCTTGCACCAGTACGTGAAGTTTGCTGTTCAGGATGTGAACGACGTCCTGGATTTGGAGTGGGACCGGCACCTGGAACAGAAGAGAAAGCAGAAGTAAGGAACTGGAGTACAGAACTACATCTGTGAATTGGGAATTAGTCTATAATTAACAGATAAAGACCTTTTTCTATTTAAAAGTGTGATTTTTTTTTTTTTTTGAGGGATCTGCAAATGAAGCTTGTCTCAGACACCTAATGGGAGCCATAGGTTCAGACTCTCTGGCTTTGTACATGTTATAAGCTTGTTGTGTCTCTGTACAGTGTAAATAGTGCTTGTAGAAACAAACTAAGTTTTGCAGAAATTCATTGATGGCAGCTAATTAAACCTTTCTAATAGATAAAGCATCTTAAAGCAAATGAGCTAAAGAAATAAACTGCACATTCAAAGGAGAAATCTGTATTTGAAATGAACTGAACTGCTTTGGAGATTGACCTTGAGTTTCAGTAGCCAGAACCACCAAACCATTGGTGTTTGCTTGCTGCCTGTGCCCCAGATGCACAGAATGATCCTTATCCCTGTCTCTTGGTCTGGTCTCTGCAGGCGTCTGATAGTCCCTGAGCGAGAGACTTTGTTCAACACCCTGGCAAACAACCGGGAAATCATCAACCAGCAGAGGAAGAGGCTGAACCACCTGGTGAACAGCCTGCAGCAGCTGCGCCTCTACAACCAGACATCTCAGTGGAGTGTTCCCAGTGATTCACCTCTCAACAGTGCTCAGAGGTGTGTGAAACATGAATTCCTCCCTCTCTCTTGCCCCCAGTAATGTGCATCCTCCAGACAATGATGTTTTGTGGGCATGGTACGGGAGGACAGGATGTTCTGAAGATTATACTAAACCATGCCCAGGTAATACAGAAGTTCATTGGTTGTATTCGTGGACACTGTGTGATACTTAGCAGAAATTTCCCCTAAAAGTTTAACAAGTTTTTTAGTAAATGGGATAATTGAGCCTCCAGGCTGAGATACTGCTGGTTGTCTGTCTGACTTCAGGGGAAGAATTGAAGTTTCCAAAATAGTTAAAGGTGCATCACACAGTATCTAGAGGAGCCAATTGTTCTTCTAAATATGCCAGTGGTTCTAGTGGCTACTTTGGCCCAGTTTTGTTCCTGCTTTGGTTGGCTTCTTTTTTCTGCTGCTGTTTTTTCACTTCTCTGCCTTGTCCCAGTTTTGACAGTGACCTTGAAAGCCTGCGCAACGATTTGATGAAAACCACTTTGAAATCACATGCAAAACCTCTGCCCAAAGCACCTGGTAATTTATTCTTTCTTCCTGCCATAAATGTGAATTACCTTTTTTTTTTTTTTACTTGCAGTTTGACTGTAGACTAATAACTGCCTTCCATTTTCCAGCTAAGTTATCCCCAGTGAAGCAGGCACAGCTGAGGAATTTTCTAGCCAAGAGGAAAACTCCACCAATTAGGTCTACAGCTCCAGGTAAGCCTTTAGTGACTATAGAAGTCTGATATGCTTCTATAGTCACTTCTATAAAGTCTCACTCTTTCTGGGAGGGTGACTTACTTGCTGTGGGACTGAGACCTGAAATTAGCTTTTGACTACTCAGCCCCCTACTTCTCCTTTCCTGTTCTCCCATCTGCTCTCAGAAGGACTTGCCTTCAGTTGCTGTCTGGTTGAAGGCTGCCTTTGCAGGCAGTTAAGAAGTCAAATCTTAAATGTATGAGTTAAACAAGCCAATAGGTGACTGTCCTAGGGTGCATTTGTCATGGCTGTTACACTGGATGGTTCCCTCAACTTAATACTGAATTTTGGTTTTGATGTTGCAGCAAGTTTGTCCCGATCTGCCTTCTTGTCCACAAGATATTATGAAGATTTGGATGAAGTCAGCTCAACATCCTCAGTTTCCCAGTCACTGGAGAATGATGATTCCCAAGCAGTGGACCAGGAAGAAGAGGCTGCCCCAGTCCAGGTCCCTCGTCATGCTCCCGTGGTCCGAACTCCCTCAGTCCAGCCTGGCTTGATGGCTCAGTCTCCATCCTTTGGGAAACAGCACCTCTCCCTGGGTACTTTGTGTGAGTCGTGTTTGCAGTGTCTCTTCTCAATGTGGTCTTGTGAGTAGCTTTAACTACTGTGTTATCCATTGCCAGTGCTTCAGGCCCTGGAGAAATGAGACTGCAGGATACACATTTACTTTGCCAGGTTCCCAGGAGCAGTAACAGAGTGGCTTTGTAACCTCATGAACTTGAGCTAAAGGCACTAAAACACCTTAACTCACTGATTGTGTTTTTGTGATAGCCTGCTTCTTTCAAATTTCAGTGAGCTAAAATATTGCCCAAAGCCTAAGAAGCTGGAGTACTGCTGCATCTGTGGCCAGGGTTAGGAGGTCTGAGCCCAGCAAGTCTCAGTAAGAGCTGCATTTGCATACATTCAGTTTTCCTTGTGCAAGAGAGGTTTCTTTAATCTCTGCAGCCAGAGAGAGAAATAAGGTGTCAGCAGAAGTGTCTGTTACAGCAAATTGGAAATCCTCTAGTGTATTGAAATTACATCTATTGAGACTGACTAAATTTCTTGGGATATACCAAAATCTGCCAGGGACAGATTGTGTTGATTGTTTGAATGGCCTGCACATGAGTCCTGTCAGAAGGAAGCTGTGTACTTAGAGGAACTGCAGCTCAGCAAAGGCTTCCAAAGACTCCCTGATTTATAGAGAAACATTTAACTAATACTTTTGTTAATTTGTTTTATTTTTAGTGCCTGCATCTTCAAACAGAATCATCCCACAAGGGGCAGACAGTACAATGCTTGCAACAAAGACTGTGAAGCATGGAGCCCCTGCTCCCACTGTCACTGTTCCAGCACCACAAGCAGCTGCTGCTGCAGCTCTGCAGAGGCAGATGGCTGCTAACCAGTCCCCAGGTAAAAGGATGGCTAATTGCCCAAGTGACCTCTGAGCAGCTCAGTGGGGCTTTCACAGGGATTTAGTGCTCTCAAAGGAGGAGATCATCAAACAGAATGTGGCACACATCTGTAGTTGTCGCACCTCTGAGCTATCCAGTGTTCCTTTGTCTTCCTTTTTCCTGTAAGCTGCTAGTACAGAATACCTGAGAAATTCCCGTTTCTGTTAACAGAAGATGTTACAATGTTGGTAAGAGAGAGTTCATAGTAGATTTGCTCAGCAAACAAAAAATGTACCAACTATATAGATTGCTGCCCACTTTTGTCCTTAATGAAATCTGAGGTTCCAAATATTTCAGGCCAGGTACACTATATATGTTCTTGAATCTTGGATGGACCTTCTTGGAATTATTCAGGCCATGCTGAATGAAATTAAATGCTTAATATAGAGTTTTTCTTCACATCTGTTTTTTTTTTTTTTTTGTCTTTTTTTTTTTTCCTTTTCCTTCAAGCTGTGAGCACCTCCTTGACTGAATCAACTCTGAAGAATGTTCCTCAGGTGGTGAACGTTCGAGAACTCAAGTCTGGTGCACTGTCCAGCAGTGCAGTCTCTGCAGTTATAGGGTGAGTGAGTGCTGCCTCTCTTTCTGGTGCCCTTTGGTAGTATTTGCACTGGAGCACATCTGCCAGTGGGGAGCAGTAGCAGTGTTTTACTGAGTCTGCCTGTGTAAGACCTGAAGTGGGTGCATTTAGACAAGAGTATTGGGTTTGTGTGTTGAAAGAAAGATCTTAGCAGGTCATTCAAGGAATTGCTAAAGGCTTGTCCTGAACAAATGATGAGACCAGTATTAACCTCCTTCTCCATTTGTCTGTGAAATGCATTTATGTGCATCCTCTGCTTTTGGGATTCAGTGGTTTAACTGCTAATATGAAATTTGGCCCTGGTATCTCTCAAATCACTACCTCTATTCTACCTCTTTCAGTGAGGGAATTGCAGCCCTCTGTCACTGAGTGTGGTCTGTGACTTCAGGCTGTCCAGATGTTTTCCTTCTACTTTGTCATCCTTTGCTGAGAGAACCTTCTCTGGAGTTATGCCTCTTCTGTCTGTTCCCACATTTACCCCCTGAAGGGAGGGAGAGCTGTGCTCTGGCTTTTCTGGAAACTTGTCTCAAATGTTTTGACACCAGAATTTTGACTGCAAGGTTGGGTGTCACTAGGGGTCAGTCCCTTTGGAACCTTTCAGAGCTGCAGGGCTCTTCCTCAGGAGTAAACTAGGAACATTGACTTCTGGTATTTAACCTTGAATTTGTTACCATTTCTTGTGAGTTAGCTCTAACACTTGGCTTCCCTACTCTGCTTCCTGCAGACAGCAGCCAGCTCAGCTCATTCCAGAGATTTCTTCCTTATCACCAGGCTCTGTCACCAGCCTAGGACTAAGCTTTTTCCCTGCCATTGTGATGACCTTGGAACTGTCTTAACTTGAAGTTCATGCTGTTGCTTAAGACCAGGGCAGTGCATGGCCAGTTCAGGGCAGTACTGAGAAGTCTGTGCAAAGTTGGGCTTACTGCAAGAAGAGGGATAAATTCATCACATATCTCTGATTATATATGGAATTACAAATGCTTTATCCATATAACTGTATGTGCAGTTCCTGGAACAATTGCTATTGTTGCATCACCACTGGCTTTCACACATTTGTGTGTTTACTTTTCACTGTAAAAAAAAAAAAAAAAGGTGGAATTCCTTTGATTCAGCTTTTTAGAAAGGGAGCTTGATTTGATTTGTTGGTGCCCCACAGTGCCAAGGTCAGATCCTGCAGCCCATGAGGTGCTGCCATTCTGCAGCAATTGTCTGGGGGTTTGTATTTCATGGTCAAAAATACCAAATTTACAATGTAGAATATAGATTAATTTTATCACAGTTCTTTCCACGACTTTGTCAGTGTTTATAGTGCACTTCAAAGACAGGAAATGCTCCCTCCACCCCCTCCCAACTTACTCAGCATTTCTAAGTATTGCATGTACGTGTCTGGACTCCACATTGTGGAGGAAGCTGCTTAAATTTGTTATCCACTAGGCATAAAATTGTAATCCCCTTACCTGCTGATTTTTCATCAACTCCCTGTAAAATAGAAAGCCCTGACTCTGTTCAGAGACAAGAGTGTCTGGAGAAGACTTGATCATTTCAGTCTAGAGGTTTAAACACATTTACAGACTTCCTTTGTTAAATGTGGCTGATTCATTTAAGAGGTTTATTCTCTAATCAGATTTGTTCTTTTGGAGTTGTGTGTGGAATCTTTAATAGTGGCTGTTGTTCAAGGCTTCTGGGAGCTGGGCTTTCTGAGAGGAGAGGAGAGGAAATCCTCTTTCAGACTAGTTATTCATATAATTGTTTAATTTTTTTTTTTAGATCATCTGTACCTCACTCTGCAGCCCAGGCAGTCCATCAAGTTTTGGCAACTGTTGCTACAAATCAAGCTAAGCAGGTATTTTGATAGGGAGCCCTTTCCCTGTGGAATACTTACCTGGGCATGCTCAGCAGAGTTTGGGGGTTTAATTTTCATAGCTTGCCCTGCATTCTTGACAAACCATTTCTGTATCTGTGACCTTGACAGCGTGATGTCAGGCATATCTTATGTTATGTCTTGTCTTTTCTCACTTCTGAAGACATGCAGCTTTCTAATGGCCACAGCCTTGCTGCAGTGATGGTTGCAGCTAACAGCAAAGGAAGCTGTGTTAGGTAGCTACAACTAAATTTCACACACAAAAAAAAAAAGAAAGTTACAGGAAAACAAAGGAGAGAGTTCTTTATTACCCTGCTGTTCTACTGAAAATATTGCTTAATAGTTGACAAGCTGCTGGGGTTTATATCTATGCATCAAAAAACCCCAATGCAGAAGTCTTTGTCCTCTGAAATCATTGAGCTGCTGCCCACAGAGGCTTGCTGGCTTGTTGAAAAAGCTGAGGACTGACCCTCTATTTAAGTGTCAAGACATAATGGGCCCAAGAGTGCAGAGCTCTTCTAAGTGCTGCAGCCACCCACCTCTATTTTATTCTTAAGTCACTGCATGACTCTGATAATAGCAAACCAAAGTCAGAAAGACCTTTGATAATGGACAGACTTCACTGACCTGAAGTGGTGCTGTGTTTTTAGACATCTCTCACAAGCTCAATGAAGAGCCAGACTCCCCCTTCCTCTGTGTGTGCACCCTCTCCTATGGCATCCACAGCTGCTCCAACATCATCAGGCAACAAGATCTCAGGTAAGTTGGAAATAAGGCCTGGATGTCTCTTGCAAGATGTCAGGGTGCACAGTCCAGAGAATGAGAATACTGAGAACAGATTTGCCTCCACTGAGAGGTTGCTGTGCCAGTCTTGAAGGGAAGAATTTGTAAAAATGAAGGTACAGAAGTACAGGAGAGTGGTTTTCTACTCTCCCTGTGTTTTGTCTGCTCCTGCATCTAGAATTTAGTGACACAATTCCTTGTTCAGAGTGCATTCAGGGCTTGTAACTCTTATCAGGGAATGCTGAAAGCACATCTTCCACAAGGCTACTGTGGTTTGACAGCAAATTAAAAGCAGATTTCATTTTTAAAACATTAAAATCCTACTGATTTTAAATGTGCTGATTTGATTTTTAGCCACATAGCATTATAGGAGTACCTGAACAAGCTTGATCTAATTCCTGTGCTGGATCTATTGAACATTGAGCTGTAGGACCAACTTCAGAGCCACTTCAGACACAGGGATCAGTCTCAGAGTTGGGAAGCTTGCAAAGAAAGGAGTGCTCAGTTTACAACTTAACAGGGAAAGAGGAAACATTAGGGGAAGGAAGCAATTGATTTTTCATGTGTATTAGACAATAATGCTTGCATTGGGCATGGTTTTATAAGCCTCTTGCATAAATGTCTGCAATCCATCTCTGTTGGTCTTTTGCCTTTAATCCGTGGATGTAGGTTGCCTCTTAGCCAGGGGTAGGAAGCAGTAAAAATAGCTAGGAATCATATTTGACTTGGCAAATGCTTCTTAAATTTTGGTTTATTGAAAATGTCAGCTCCTGAATTTGATAGCACTTCCTTTTTATTAGAAATTTATTAAATTATAGACTGTGTGTGCAAGCTAATCCCTGCTTTTCTAATAGATAGATGACAGGATGCCTTGTTTATTTTTTTTAATTTGTAAATTTATTTTAAAAGTATATTTATTTGTTGTTCTTGTAACTTACAGGACAAGGGACAGTAAAAACAGTTACAGCTGTTTCTTCTACTGTGACATCAGTACAAGCAACAACTTCACAGCTTAACAAAACATCCTTGTTTTCTTCTGCAGGGTCTGTATGAACATTAAATTTCTTTGTGGTTGACATTAAATATGAGTTTTGGCTGTTACAGCAGGTGTTGCCTACAAGCTGTGCAGAACTGTAAAATGGCACCTGCAATGTTAGACTGGGAGGGCAGGGGTTGTACCAGAATCCTTTGAAGACCTTGTTTGTGGAAGCCTGAGTGAAGGTCTTTGAGATTTTGACTCAATATCATGTTGCTCTGAGAATTTTCAGTGTATAACTAATCAAGAGTAAAGGATGACTGGCTTACTTTTGGGTTTTATCTACTGATAAACAAATGACCTGTTAGGACTTGAAATATGTACTGATGGTCACAATTACTTCTTCATTTTAATACAGCAGAACAAATTTTGTGTTTTGGCTTGGAAAAGTAATCAGTTCATGAAGGTGACAAGAGGGCCCCCAAGCCATCTGGTGATATCTGTTACATAACAATAACACAGAGCAAGGCACATATTATGAACATACAGTTACTCTGAAATCTTTCTTATGGAATTTCAGGGATAGCAAAAATGTTTATTTGGTTATATCTTATGTTTAGGGGAGAGGGATAATTCCTTAGGAATGATTGTTTGAAGTTCTGCGTGTTTACTGGTCTACCACTCAAGTGAATTTCTCTGTGAAGTTGGCAGCATTAAGTATTTCAGAATACACACACATTCAAATGGGTGCTTTCTTCCAGTCTTACCCATTTCTCTGCACTTTTTTAAAGTGAATACTACCCAAATGCCTTGCTGGGCTCTTCAGAGGGCTAAAAGAGTCCTTTTGAGTGATGGAAATTCAGATTCAAAAAGCAAACAACCCTCCCTTTGTCCCATGTGCAGTGCCTCAGTGTGTAAACCATATGCTAAATACAGTGCTGCTGTCAGTGATGTCTTAGTCCCATGGCCTGACTTCTGTATCAGCAGCTGGTCTTTGAGAATCAGAGAAAGCTTAAAAAGCCTCAGGGAATGGAGATCTCTGCAAGACTCATTATGAAAGATCACAGTATTTTTGCAAGACAAAATATTTTCAGTGTAAAATAGTCATGATAACTTTTCACTTTTGTCTTGCTATGAGTGATCTCCTTTTTGATGGATGGTTGTATCCAGTCATTCCCTTCTGCACGTGCACTGATTCTTCCCTTTTACCTCTTTCAAACTCTAGTTACCTCTGTGGTTTTTCCTCTCACCCAAATTCATCAGGTTTTGGTGCATGAGCAAGAAATACACCACAGAAAGGAAAGAACATGGAAGGATGAGGGTGGTGAAAAGAACTTTGAGCCCTGACTCTCTTTAACCCTCTAGAAGCCTTTTCAGCGAGGGAACAAATGGAGCACAGTGTGTGTGTATGCTTCTCTCTTGCTGTTAATCCTTGGAGAAACTGTTCCTGTGTGCCTGGCTTTGTGCAAGTCTGTACTGGAAATCTGAGCCTCTGAGTTGTGCCCATCATATGGTTGGAAATTTCAGCACTTTGAGCTAAGTCATTCTTTCCCTTTCTCCCCTCTCCTCCTAGGCCTGTATTTAATTTTGGTGGTGTCACATCAGCTGCTTCATCACAGACGCCTGCCAGCCTCGCTCCCTCTCAAGGTTAGTCTGGGAGAGTTGTGCAAACAGCATCTCTTCCCTCTTAACAGAGTGTTTACTCTTCCTAATCCATGTGGTTCTTGTTGTGTGTTGCACTTCTATTACTAAAATTGCAATAACATTTCATACACATGCTGGGTTCTCCCCTGTAATACACAGAAATCTGGGCCACCCACCCATCAATTAAGCAAAATATTTGTTGCCAAGAACATTTAGGAGGCACTAGATTATGGAAAGGGTAACATCTGTAGTCATTTCCTCTGCTGTTTTTAATCTGTAGATTTAAGTTTGCTGAGGTGGACTGACATAGAACTGTTATCCACTGAGCATTTAGTAATCAGAGGGAAGTGCTTGGAATGGCTTTGTGTTGCTTCCAAAATTGAAGTGACAATACAGAGGCTGATTTTCCATGCCGTAGGTAGATCCTTGTTGAGTCTCATCAAAGGAACTGATAAAATCTGCTTTGTAATATTTTTGAAGCTTTCTGCCTTTAATTTCAGTCTTGCAGATGAGATCATACAGTCAGAAAATTTGCTCCCAATGTTGTTGGTCCCTCTGATAAAAGATATCACCTCTTCTTACAAATCTTGGCTTGTTTCTATCCTTAGACATCACAGCTACAGTAATCCTACTGACACTCTTGATGTTAAGCAGAGAGAATGAGCTGGGCTTAAAATTTGGAGATGAACATAAAAGCTTAGGTAAATAACAGAGATGAAGCAGGAGTGGGGGGTACAGGAGGCAGACTTGTAAACCACAGCATTGTGTGAGGGCAGGTACTTCACTCTGTTCTGTGAGCTGGTAGGAGCACCTCTGTCTCTCTAATTGATAATGAAAGAACTACAGAATGTAATTTCAGGGCCTCGGGAGGAAAATAAAGCTACGTTATTGAATGTCAGTCACTTAAATATACTTAATATAGAGGAAAACACAAAGATAATACCAGATCTGGTAAGAAACTTTTGCTCTTTGTTGTTTGAGCTCCATGAAGATTTCCTGTTCTTTGTCCAAACACCAGTGAAGTGTTTTCTGGTCAGAGTTTGGTGCACAGAAATGAAATGACAGTACATTAAATAAAACTAGCTCAGTCTCCCTTAAAACTTTAACAATTTCACCCTGTTGGACAGCAGTGTAGGTTAGAAATGGAGGGCAGGCAATTACCTTTGAGAGTTTTTCTCTAGTTTTTCAAAGCTGAAAACAAGCTGTATCAAAACTGGTTGGTGGTCTATAAATAACTGAATTGGTAAAGAAAGATTTGATTTTGTGGAAAACTCTTCAAGTGTCAGAAAGTATTTTTATGACCTTAACTGTTCTGAGCCATTGGTTTAAAAAGAAAGTGCTGTAGTAAATGTCAGGAATTTTTTTACCTGAACCAAGTAAGAAGAGGTGAGAGTGGTGTCAGTAGAAAATGATCTGTAATAACCAGGTCTTTCATGTTTTTATCAAACTGTTGAAAAAGAAATGGGAGCCAAAGGCTGGAGTTGTCTCTTCTCAGAGGAAAGGATGGTTAAGTGGAGGCAGTGATGTGACACTAGCAGTGTTTGTCACTGCCACCCTGGCCATAAAGGCTTCAGGTGTCACTGTTGTGTCCTGAATGGATGTGAAGGCTGCAGTTACCTGATGGACAGAGGCTTTATAGCTTTGAGGCAGGAGCACTGACAGTCTGTGAAGCACTAAAATGGACCATTATTGCAAGAATGATAAATGAGCTTTGCATACCTTAACTCAATTTGTTTCCTCTGTCTCTCTCACTGACAGCTCCTGCAAAAGAATCAGCTCAGCCAGACTCATTTTTGTTTGCTGGGAGTTCCAAACTTGGAGCAATTGCTGAGGCCTCCTCCTTTGTGTTTGGGTCCCACAAACCAGCAGGTGCTCCAGGAGGTGTAGTAGGAAGTAGCTCCTCAGCAGATGGCACCCAGTCAACCAAAGCTGCTGCAACATCATCTTCTGCTCCCCCCACAACCTCTGGCAAGTTGGATATTGCTCCATCCAAACCAGGAGATCACTTGTTTCAGGGCAACCTAGCTGGGGAAACTCTTGGGAGCTTCTCAGGACTACGGGTTGGTCAAGTAGATGATAATGCCAAGACCACCAGTAAAGCACCATCCACCAGTGCTGCAGGAACACAGTCAACTAAAGTGTCTACAATATCTTCTGGGTTTAGTTTTACTGCTCCCCTGGCTTTAGGAAAAGCTGGAGAAGCTGCTTCAACCTCAGTCACATCAGCTGGCACAGCACCCCTGTCCATCAGCACCAGTGCCACGGGCAGTCTCTTTGGCAATGTCCAGTTAACCAACACAGGCTCTTCTGGGGTGTTTAATCTTGGAAGCTCTGGTGGTAGCAAACCCACCTTTTCATTTGGTATTCAGCAGACAAACAGTATGAGCACTTCCACCCCTGCCCCTTCTACTCTCCCTGCTTCGACATCCCTCTCGTTTGGAGGTTTCTCAAGTTCATCACAAACTGCTGTCCCTGCTGCAACTTCCAGTAAGTCTGCAGGGGATGCCAAATTACCACCAGGCTCAGAAAAACCATCTGAAAACGAAACTGGAGCAGCTGGGTCTTCAGCTGCAGTGCCACAGCCCCAGGCACAGCTCTCAGAGCCACTCAAAGAGCCAGCCTTACCCCAGGCCACAGCTGGGGACACCGTCCCAGAGGGCTCTGGGACCACAGTGGCACCTCCTGCCCCTGAGCCCGTGGCTGCTCCCACCTCCACCAGTGATCTGAAGGCCCCAGTGCCTCCTGCTGTCTCCACAGCCACCCCTGCAGATCAGAATGTGTCAGCAGCAACCTTCACAGCAAGTGTTGCCTCTCCTGCAGAAGCCACAGGTGCTCTGGCTTCTACCTCTGATGTTACTACAGGTGTGCAGAGTGCAGCTGTTGGTGCCTCTGTGTTTGCCCCCACGTCTGCAGGCTCCTCAGTGTTCTCTCAGCCACCAAGTTCCAGCTCTTCTGGCTCAGCATTTACCCAGCCTGCTGGAGAAGCTGCTGCCACTCCTTCCACACCCCCAGTTTTTGGACAGCTCCCAGCAGGTACCACAGCATCCTCTCCCTTTGGGCAGCTCACCACCAGCACTCTCTCCACGGCCACTGCCACCACCCAGGCTGCCACCTCAGCCTTTGGTGCTTCTGCTTTTGGCACCACCACCACGGGAGGCTTTGGCCAGCCAGCCTTTGGGCAAGCACCAGTCTTTGGACAGCCTGCAAGCAGTTCTTCAAGTGGCTTTACCTTCAGCCAGTCTGGCTTTGGGACAATGCCAGCCTTTGGCCAGCCAGCAGCTTCCACAGCAGCCTCGAGCAGTGGGAATGTTTTTGGAGCCCCAGCCAGCACCAACAGTGCCAGCTCCTTCTCCTTTGGGCAGCCAGCCAGCACAGGGGGGGTGCTCTTTGGGCAGAGCAGCCCTCCTGTGTTTGGGCAGAGCTCTGGCTTTGGGCAGGGGGGATCTGTGTTTGGGAGCACTGCTGCTGTCACCACCACCACGTCCTCTGCTGGCTTCAGCTTCTGCCAGGCCTCAGGTAAGAGCAGAGTGTTGGCACTCTCTGGCTTGGAGTGTATCACTGGGGAAAGCAGGATGGCATTAATGCCTTTTTCCCCCCCTATTGCACCTGATGGGTCTCATTTTTTGGTTTTGTTCTGTTTTGTTTTCAGTTAGTAAGAACAAGAGCTGCAGTGGATGTGAGAAGCAGACTAATGTTGGAGGCAAAAGAAGCTTTTGCTCTGCTTCACTGTTCAGCAGCAGGCCTCTGAATGTAGCCTTGTCAGCCAGTCCTGCCTTCATTTTATACTTACTAGTCTACCTTAATTTAATTTTGAAGTACATATTATCCTGCCTGTTGCACAATAACTGGAAATGTAAATTGTTGCACGAAAGGGACAGAGCAGCTCTGAAACCATAACCAAGGCAATGAATAAACACAGATGCAGCACTTCCCTCAGTGGCCTGCACTGAACAGATGCAACAGTGCATGTACAGCCAGGTGTAACACTATCATCAGCTAGGATGGCCAAAAAAAAAATTTAAGCCCTCAAAGTGATGGGTTTGCAGGGAAAAATCTGTTAAATCCACTTCTGCATTTGGAAACATCTCAAAATTAAATATAGCAGTAACAGGAGCATCAGCTACCTGTCCACACAGTTAAATTGGATTCCTGCACAGACCAAACCTCCTTGGTCAGTCCCTTTTTGTTCTCCAGTATATTGTTGGGGCTTTTCCAAAGGTTTTTCTGTACAATCTTCAGAGAGCTCCCAGGGAAAAGTGACAAGTGCATAGTAATAATGGAGAGCATGTATTTCCAAAGAAGAAAAACTAATTAGGTTCATTTAATTAAAAATGATGGCACTGCAGGCAACTGCTTGCTCATTTTAACTACAGTAGCAGAGAATAGTTAAATGGTGGGAAGTGAACTCTGCTCGAGAAAGGTGTTCCTAATTATAGAGATGCAAGTTTTATTACAAAAGGCACATTTAAGTGAACTGGGAAATGGAAAGGGGAGTTCTTTTTTTAATCAAAACATTTCATTATCTTTAACAGGAGTCTTCAGGTAACAAAGCTCAGATCCTCTTTACACAAGGGCAATCAGAATGCTCCAGTGCTTGTGCACGACTTGCAGTGTTATTGTAGCCATGTTAACAGAAATTCCATTCTCTTAGTGTTAGTTACAATCCTACAAGTGAAAAGGCCTTATAATGTCTGTTTTTAAGTTGGCCAAAGAGAGAATGAGAATGATTTTGATATAAACTTTCAGTGTAAATTATTATTTGTGTGTTGGGACATGCTTTGTATTTGTCCAGCCTAGATATGTTTGCTAACATCATTTGTATCCTTGTTTTGGCATGGAAGACCTGTCCTTATCCTGTCCTGGTCTTACACTCTGGTAATAGTTTTAGTGGTTAATTTTTCTTTTATTTTCCTCTTAGGTTTTGGTTCTAGTAACACAGGTTCTGTGTTTGGGCAAGCAGCAAATACTGGAGGCACTGTCTTTGGCCAGGCAAGTATTTATGGCTTTTTGTGGGGCTGTTACATGTGGGGGACTTGATCAGGGTTCCTTATTTCTGATGTATTTTTTAAAATATAGTTTGATGTATTAAATAAAATGTGTCCCAGTCTGTACTGGAGATATTTGCTGTTGTGGTAAGCACCAAAGCAGCATCTGCATGAATACTGCAGGGGGCATGGAGACACAAACATTTTATCAGATGCAAGATAAGATAGATGCAGTGAGTCTCCTGCCTTTATTCCATGCTATGTGGAAAGTAGGACAAGTGTAGGGCAAGTCTCAAAGGCATTATTCTGTGCTGTGGACAAGATTTAAGAGAGACTTAAATAAAATTTCATGGCATTCCATTTTGGAAGGTGATTGCTGGCTGGTTTGTCAGCCCCTTCAGACATCCAGAGAAAAGACCCAGGCAGAGCAGCCTGGGGGGAACACGTGCTGCTTTGACTTTGCTTAAATCCCTTTTTTGTCCTTTTTTTGTGTTCTAGCAGCCATCTTCTTCCAGTGGAAGCTTGTTTGGAGCTGGAAGTGGTGGGAGAGGTGGAGGCTTCTTCAGTGGTTTGGGAGGAAAGCCAAGCCAGGATGCAGCCAACAAGAATCCCTTCAGTTCCTCCAGTGGAGGATTTGGATCTGCAGCTTCCCAGAGTAAGTGAACAAAACAAGAATACAAAATGTGCTGTGATTTCCATCTGCTTTTTGTGAGCCCATCTGCTTCTCTGCTGGTTGTTTTTGAGTAAATTCTGTGTTAATATGAAAGGCTTTGAGGGAGTAACCAGTGCATGTGTGATGTGTAATCCAGAATTTTTCTTCTAGGTTTATGGAAAACAAGTAGGGAAGCCATTGAAACAAACAAGAAGTGTGAATAATATTTATATTCTGTAGAGAATTCTTGTCTAAATCCTTCCTTAAAATGAAATACTCAAAATTCTTGTCACTGAATTTCTGCCTCCAACTTGGTTGGAAGTTAGAAAGCTTTGATCATCTCTCATCGCCCTAGGACTGTAAAAATTGCAACACATCAATATGAGAGGGAGAGAATTTTTGTGAACCTCTACCTAAAAATTAATGTCTTTATGCAGCACATGCAAGGTACTTTATCAGAATTTGCTCTGACATATGGATAGGCAGGTAGAAAGCCCAAAGAGGGGGAAGCAGTGACTGAACATGAAAGTTGGGGAACAAAGGGAAGCTGTAAAATTAGTGCTGCAAGTGGTTAGAAGTAGCACTTCAAGCCTTAAAAGAGAAAATCCATTTATTTTATTACATCTTTAATGATCCATTGGGATTAATGGTTGAGGTCAGTTTTCTAACCTTGCTAATTTAATCATTTAATGCAATTCTGCGGTTTGTGATGAAACAAAACAGATGGTTTACCAGAGAAAAGCTTTGGTTGTTCTGTGTCCTGCCTCCAGATGCAAAAACTCCCTGTAGGCTCATGAAGGATGAAGAAAATGAGTTATTTCTCAGTAAGGCTGGAGAAGTTTGGCTCCTACTTTAAGGTCCTGTTAGATAATCTTGTGTAGAAATAATGAGCATTGCCAAAACAGCTGAGAACCTTTAATTTGTGGTTTGCTGATATTTGTGTTGTCTGGAGGGACTGATTGTAGCTGCTGGGATTTCTCACTTGAGGAATTGTCTTTTACTGACTGGGGCACAGGATGCATCTAAACAAATCATCCCTCCTGGTAATTTACTAGATTGCAGCAATAAAGGCTTGTTAGTGGTCTCTCAAATCCAGAATGGATCTTGGTGCAACTACAAAGTCCTGTAGGAATTAGGGAAAACTTGGCTTCTCCCTGTGCTGTTGTCAGTGTGATGTTCATTGTGTGCTTGGGGCTTGTGGAAAGAAAAGTCATTTTCCTTTCTCCTGCTTCAGCTAATGAAGTGCAGTGTAGAATATTGTCTTCTTGAGTATTGGCTGTTTATAAATATTCTTCATCTCCCCAGATTCTTCAAGCTTATTTGGAAACAGCGGAGCAAAGACTTTTGGCTTTGGCAGCTCCTCCTTTGGAGAGCAGAAGCCTACAGGCACTTTCAGCTCTGGTGGTGGAAGTGTGGCCTCCCAAGGCTTTGGGTTCTCCACTCCAAACAAAGCAGGTACTTTGGGGAGCACCCACTAGGACAGCCCTCACTGTCTGGGAGATATTTGCTGTTCTGCACTGAGCTGTGCACAGCCTGGACTCGGTGCATGGACAAGAATTGTCTCTGAACAATAAATGAAAAATAATAAATGGCTGAGTGAGTGGAGCTTTAACTGGTGGGTCCAAGACTGAATTTTACTCTCTCTTATGCAGCATCCAGTACACCACTTCCTCAGGTGTTGATTCCAAAAATTCCCATTGCACTTTAAGAGCTGAGAGCTGTGTAATTTAGTTCTGGTCATATGTTCTGTAAAGTTAAGAGTACAGAACATGGAACTGAATACATTTTTCTTGTTTTAGATACTTCCTTGGAATATTATCTTACAAGCTTTGCTCTGGGTTTTGTAACCTCTTTTATCCCCATTTCACTACTTAAAATAGTGGAAAAAGGAAAGTGAAAAATGTTAATATACGTTGCTAAAGAGAGTGTTTGCTGACCAAAGCTTCAGCCCCTGGGATAAATGCTCTTAACTTCCTAGAGATAGAGGTAACAAAATATCTGATCTGCATTTAAATAATTCAGGCCTAGCATTTATTTTTTTTCCAGACCTTTTGTGTTTACAGCCAAACAGTATCCATTACCTTGGCATGGACTGGAATTTCACCCTGGGTATTAAAAGGTGCAGTGGTATCTCATCCTCATCCCTGGTCAAATAAAAGAGCAGGTGTCCTTCATGTTCTACAGTGAAACAGGCCAGTAATATCAGCAGATGAACATAGAAATAATCTGGGTAGAAATCCATTCAGAGCTGCAGGAGGCGGCTAACCCCTGAAAAGAAATTGCCAAGAGCAGAGATAAGTTCTCAGTTCCTGCAGGCAGTTCCACTGACCTGGCATTTAATCCTTTCATTTTAGTTTCCACCACTTAAACCAGAATTAAATCATACCCTACCTCCTGAATCTTTGCATCCTTGAATCCCTTAAAACCCAAGTTTGCATTACTCTCTGATCTTCAGAGATGGGGGAGACTTGCCAGTTGCAGTTTTCTTTCATGCATTCAGGCACTTCTCTTACCCATATCTCTTACAACAAAACACCCTGCAGATTGGAATTAATTCCATAAATTGATGTCCATATGATAGGATGCACACCCCATTACCTACCTGGAAAGCTGCTCTTTGTTTTCTCTCTCTGCCTTATCATTTATGTGATATTCCTGTCCCCTTTTTTGCCTCTGTTTTGCTCAGGTGGCTTCGGTGCTGCTCCAGTGTTTGGCAGCCCTCCCACTTTTGGGGGATCCCCTGGGTTTGGAGGGGTGCCAGCATTCGGTTCAGCCCCAACCTTTTCAAGCCCTCTGGGCTCAACGGGAGGCAAAGTGTTCGGCGAGGGGACGGCAGCAGCCAGCGCTGGAGGATTTGGGTAAGCCAGGGAAAGCAGCCTGCTTGCATGACAAGGTTCTGCTTGGTTACCTCTGCTTTGACATGAGGAATATGTTCTATCGTTGGCTGGTAAGCTCAAACTGTCCTTGGTTTGTTTAAAAGACAAAAATATTAAGATATAAAACTAAAATTTGCACCCCAAAGAATGAGCGTGAGCATTGTAATGCTGGTAAATCCTGTGTTGAATCTTTAGCTTCAGAGATGTCAGCTTGTAACTGTGTGAGGAAATGCAGGGGTATTTTCTCTGTGTGCAAATCTAGGACTACAAACTATGCCTAGCAAAGAAAATAACAATTATTGTTATCTGTTACTCTGTCCAGACACTTTATCCTCTGGTTAGATTCGGGCTAGAGATGCTAATGAGAATTCAGGCTGTTCTCTCACCTGTGGGATGAGGCACTTGTAACAGTCTGAGCTCTTCATATTTATCCCTCCCTGATTGTTTTTACCTGTTCCTGTGTCCCCTAAGACTGTGCTTGGCACCAGAGCAGACAGCACATCATTCCTTGCTTTGTTCAGCAAATACAAAATTCCAAACCTTGCCAAGCAGCTTCTGCAGGAGGCAGCAAATGCAGTTCTTCAGCATTGTGCTGCAGTTACAGTCAGACTGAACAGAGCCAATTAAAAAGAGAAAAACTTCCAGTGAGGAGAGGAAACAGGATGTCTCCCCTATCTTGGTGTTTATAAATTTCACAAGTGTTTGTCTCTCTGTCTGGCTTCAGGAGGAACTGCCCTTATGTAAGGCTCAGGGGAGCATCCAGAAGTGTGACTTGTTCATTCCTGTGAGGTGTGGGCAGGTACCCCTGAGCTGGGGCAGGCTTCAGCCAGGTGCTCCTGCTGTCCAGAATGTGCAGCAGCTTGAGGAGTCCCTTTGGAAAGTGAAAATACAGGCAGCTTAATTAAATCTTAAAAGGAAGATGTGTTTGTAGGGATGACTTAGCTTAAATCAACTGCTGGTTTGTTCAGTTCCATCATCAAGCCACTGTGCTGCAGGATTTTGTACTGAGACTGGATCTGCTTAGTGACAACATGGAGAGCTTAAAGATAAAATGGGATTCAGAACAAGCAGCATGTTGATGGAAAAGAGGGCTTGCATAAGCAGTCTGCAGACTCAAGAAAGATAATTCAGTGACTTCACTTGTGGGAAGCTTTGACAATTTTTTCTCTACTAGAAAGGTACAGACTCAGTCTGATGTTTTCAGAGTTCCCTGATGATGTTGATTTTTAAAACTTTAAAAGAGTGTGCAAAATTCCCAGGCATCTTTACAAAAATCCAAATCTCACCACATAATGTTGAGCAATAGTTTAATTCTGTAGCATCTGTGCAGGACTTCCTTTTTGCCTTTCTCTTGAAGTGAAACTTTAAAAATCCCAATTCCAAAGAAGTTACTTGCAAGTACATGGTGTTGTATTAGCTCCCAGTTCCTGAGAATACTCTGCTGACTTAAATACATGTGATTCATACTGCTTCAATTCTGAAAAATGTGCATCACTCAATAAATTATGGGGGTATCAGAAATAGAAACCACTACACTTCTTCAGACCGTGCAGTTCCAACTGTTTGTGGGCAAATAATATTTTGCTTTTATAAACTAACCTCAAGTGCATCTCAGTTGTGTTTTGCACAGCAGCTTTACAAAAGACCTGAAAATCTGGGCAAGATAGGTTGATTAAATTGTTACCAGGCAATGACTGCATTTCGTGTCTTTTATGTGTCTGGAAAAAAATCTGTCCATATTAAGCTGTTTCTTACTTAAACTGTGTGCAGCCTTTCCAACAGGCCTGAAGGGAGCAGTTTGAACCACAAGTTTTCTTGTCACTCTTTTCACCTCTTCCTTACACAAGGTAGACAGGATTTGTGTTGTAGCATGGTCCTGAGAGGATGGAGCACTCTGAAACCTCTTGTTCTGAACACATCACCCAGTCTTGCTTCTTTTTAAAATAAAAAATCTGTTCTGCTTTTCCTGAGAAAAGCACATTTGTGGTTCTGAGAGGTGAGAAGGCAGAGCAGGAGCAGAGATGCAGAGTCACTGAAGTGCCCCTGGTGTCTCTGCAGTCTGTGGAGGCAGTGTGCACACTTGGCAGTGTCTGGGGCAGCAGAGGTGATGTCCTTTGCCAGGTGAATTGCTTGTCACATTGCTACAAGGGCTGTCTTTTGTCTGCAGAGATAGCTTTTGATGTAGCTCTGTGTTTTGGGTGTTTTCAAGTCTCCTGGATGTGGATGGATGGAGAGGTGGGTTAACGTGCTGTCAGGTTGTGTTTGAAGTGAGAAATGACAGGAGTTTGTGTGAGGCACAGCCCTGTAGAGCTGGCACACTGTGACATGTCCAGCTCTGCTCAGGCTGTAGTTTAGGATTGTTGTGCATTTGCAGAGCTTTAGCAGAGCTTGTCATTTGGAAATCTGCATTTTGCCCAGTTTAAGTTAAATTTGAAGGTCGTTCTTTGAGAACATTTCTTCTATTCAGAATGGAAGGAAGGGCAGAGAAACACTGCATGTCATGGTCTCATTAGTGTGTCACACCAAGAGCTTTGTGCTGCCTGGTTGGACAGAGTGGGTGGAGAAAGGCACATTTTCTTATATAAAAGTGTTTCTCATTTCAGTCCCCAAAGGCAATTAGGGAAGTGATTAGTTAGAGTTGGTGGGGAGAAGTGCCAGGTTGGTGAAG
Organism: Ammospiza caudacuta; assembly: GCF_027887145.1. Taxonomy (NCBI): domain Eukaryota; kingdom Metazoa; phylum Chordata; class Aves; order Passeriformes; family Passerellidae; genus Ammospiza; species Ammospiza caudacuta. The sequence continues at coordinate 4,630,542 of NC_080613.1, read as the reverse complement.
ATCTTCAGGGAAGCACTGGAACCTTGTGTAGTTCAAAATGGGCTGGGGGGAGAAAGGATTTGAGAAATCTGCACATTTCTGGGCAATGGGGAAGGTACCCTCTGAAATTTGAGAGTCTGGGTTCTGTATCTGGGCTCTGGTTTGTGCTCTGACTTTGAGCAGCTCACACCAATTCTGTGTTTGCTGCCCTGTTTGTGAAGCAAGGCTTTTGGTGACAACACACACACAGGGGTGAATTAAAATACTCCATTTGTTGGCTGGAGTTGGTATTTCCAAGCCCTTGAAAATATACCCTGTGTGTGAGCATGAACATATTTGCCTGGTGTGTGTTTAGAATGGGAGCTGAACAGACCTTGCTATGTACAATATTCTCCCAAAGCAAGAAATCTTTCCAAAATGAACAATTATTCATATCAACTGATCCCACCTTTTGATGTATCCTCATTTAAGGAGTGCACTGTTATCATGGGTATGGGGACAAACTTCCAGTGTAAGTGAGATGATGTTTGCAAACTGAGATTTTCTCTTTAAACCTGCAGGTTTGGTGGTACCAGTAACAACACGGCGTCGTTTGGCACCTTGGCAAACCAGAACACTCCCACCTTTGGCTCCCTGTCCCAGCAGGGCACAGGCTTTGGCACCCAGAGCAGTGGATTCTCAGCTTTTGGGACAGGTGGAGGAGGTAGGAGAGGCTAAAGTCACCATAACATCCCCATGTCTCTTGTTTTCCCTGGAAATTTGGTGGGAATTCTCAAAAATCTGCCTGGTGCTGTAGGGAAGGCACCATGTCCAGGAGGATAGAGGTGCAGGGTGAGGTACAGCACCTTCTCAGCCTTCAGCTCCTAATTCATGACTGATCTGCTGGCTGCAATGGCAGCACATCACTACTGCTCTGCACACCTCATCTGTTTACTGCTTTTCACCCCTTTTTGTGGAGTTGCTCTTTCTTCTCCAAGGAAAATACTGAGAAATAAGGAATATTTCTTCAGTACCCACTTGGGTATCTGTGCTGTAAGTGGTTAGTGTTAGAGGAATATGCACTGAAAAATTGAGCTGGAGCACCAACAGCCAAATGTTTTTGTGCTGCAGTTCAGTGAAGCCACAGTGATCCAGGCAGGGCCACGTTCCCTGGTGGCTGCCTGACACCAGGGGCCTGCATTAAGCACAAACCTCAAAAAAGCAGCTCAGGGAGAGAGGAGCAAAGCAGGCACATTGTCTGCAGGGCTGCTAATGAATGACCTGGCTGATGAGCAGTGAAAGCCAAGCTCTCTCAGGAGGCAGGCAAGTCACTTCTCTTGTAGATGGAGATTTGACTTTCATTGTTTGCCCATCGCTTTTTTCCTGGCCTAAGGCAGGAAAGAAATATTTTTCAATCTGTGTGTGGGAGGGGACATTTACTACAAATCCTAAGCATTCGTGTTCCCTTTTACCAACTGTTTTTCTATCTTGCTTTTCTTTCAGGGTTTGGTTTTGGATCACCTAACACGTAAGTACCATTTTGTGTCTTAACTCTTCCTTAAAAATAGGAATTGAATCAGAATAAAGAATGGAATGGTTTACAGGAGCAAACACTCAAAATAGCATTTAAATACTAGCTCTATTCCCATTTTGGTGATGCTGCAGAGGTCCCAGTCCAGGATGTGAGCTTTCCAGAGAGGTTTACCTGTCTCTTAAGAGAAAATTTCCACTTGGATCATGCTCCCTCTCCACCTCTCAGGGACATGATCTCTCTGCTCAAGCTGTGTCTGTGAATCAGGAGTCTGCTCCATTTATCAGGTTGAAACAAGGAATGAGATAAATTGGTACTTTGGTGGCTGAAGTGAGATGATGATTTACAGTTAAAGGTTAACTCTGTCATCTGCTCTGCCTCTGCCTGGCTGGATCCCTTCCAGCAAGTTTCCTAAACTTTGTTTCCCTGTCAGATGGAGAGAACATGGATCTCTGCAGATGGCAGGCTCTAGAATAAGCACAATTATATCTAGTCAGTGTGTGTTGCTGCAGGCTCAGGTAAAAGAGGCTGGAAATACTTGTGTGTTCTCATAAAAAGCTGCTGGTACTAGGGAGACTGCAGGTTTGATTGAGAGATCTGCTGAATTAATGCTGCCTGAGGGAGGCTCTAGCACTCACTGCTGTGGTTTTCTTTTTATCTTGCTCCACAGATCTTCCTCTGGATTTAGTGGATGGAGAAGCTAGGGACATCCTGAACTCTTCCTGTAGCTCCTGCATTCATGAGTCACCCACATGATTGATACCCAACCAGCTTTTCTTCTAAATACGAGTTCTCAGACTTTTTTTTTAAGAAAAAGATTTTGCTTATTTTTATGCAATACTTGCTCTTGCTCTATATTAAACTATTTTATCTGGCTTGATGTTTTCTGTGGTGGAAGGGTTTATTATCTCTCTGCATCAAGGGCTGGATGTGTGCTGAGCTCAGCTTTTTCTTGTCCATCCCTTGCCTACCCAAGGTAGAAGCTCCAGTTGGTTCCTGACATAAACCAGCACATTTTTCATTAATAGAATGCCTGATTATCCCAGGCTCTGAAGAAGGGACTGAGGTTTGCCCTGCTAATTTTAAGTCTAGGATGGGGCACATGCTTATCTCAGTGAAGTGCTGAAACTGAGTCATGTGTGAGCCAGAGGCTTGGTGGAGAAATAGGAAATTATCTGGGAAGAAGCTGGCAGCGTGCAGAGCACGTTCCCATGGCAGTAACATTCAGCAAAGAGGTGGGAAGTAAAAGCTCTCCTATTTTTACCTTTCTGTACATCTTACAGAACTCAAAAATTGGAACTCAGGTTCTGGGGAAAAACTTCTGGCCCTGGAAGGAGACACATGACCTCCATCTAGAGCCATTAGTGATTTTGCCTTTTTTGGCTTTGGTTGTTGGATTCTACTGTTGGATACATTTTGTTTTCTAACAGAGATGAGATTTTGGTTTTTTTCCTGTAGCTTTTGGCTTTAGTCAGTTTCATTTGTGAAATTCTCATGTGTTTATACTTGAACATACTAAACAATTTTTTTTAAGAATGCCCCAAAGACTCCTGACCAAACACTTTTTGTATTTGATGCATCTGACCTCCATGAAACCTGCAAATGTTGCTCTGTGGATAACATGTTTGAAATAGCAGCTCCTGTATTAGCAAATTAGATGGGATTTTCTCCTTGGTCCTATTAGGATGTTTTGGGGAGTTCTGCATTTTCTGTTTTCAGCAGAAATATTATATTGTTTCTTTTTTTCTTTTCATATGATATGATGACAGGGGACATTTTCTGGTTTGGTGGACATGTGATCATTTTTGGGAATTGTAAATAATTGGTAACTTCTTGTTTTCATATCCATTATAAACTTATATTTTTCAACAGTTCCTGAAGAAATTGCTTTATTTTTTTTTCAAATCAGCCTAAAAATATTTTCCTAACTCTGTCCTTGCTGAGCCAGGTGTCCTTCCTGTCGCTGCACCTGGGAATGATGTTAGGCAGGTTTCCTTTAAAAATGAAGAGATGTGGGCAATGTTTTTAGCTGTGGAGAGGCTTTGCAAGGCCATGGGCTCCAAGGCTGTTCCATAAGCCCTGGATTTCACACCTGGTATGCCATGGGTGATGTTAGAGGCAGCACTTTTGGGATTTGGGTGGAACCTCCCAGTCCTTTGGGGGAACAGGGAGAGTTCTGGTGATCCAGGGACCACAGCACTGGGACAGAGAGAATACTCCAAACTGGCTGGTCTGGAGGTGAAGAAAAGCTGAAGATGGATTGAAGCATGCCCTTCCCAGTGTGTTCTCCTTGACAAGACAACATTTCTTAAGGCCTAGAGGTGACACTGCTGTTGTGCTTTCTTTCCTCTTTATAAATAGCAGCTGGCCCAAACCACTGACCTTAAATTCTTTGCATTAATCTCCCCTCACTGTGGCATGTGACACCTCCTCAGAGGCCATATCAGCTGTGCTCCCCCAGATAGCTCAGAAAAGCCTCTTGCTATGGAGAAGATTGGCTTGGTAAGAATGTGGTGTTGGCAGGCTGAGCCTTTTAGAGTTTCTCTTTTGGAATGATGGGAGCAGTTGGGGGTGTCCCTGCTCTGCTGCTTGGTACCTGTTTAACTCCTGTCCCTTCAGAACTACCCCAGACCCTGACTGAACATCCCTTTTCTTGCAATTATTCCCAAATCCTGGCTGAAACAGCCCAGCCCCCTGAACTATGTGCCCTTGAGAAAAGCAGGTGCTGCTCCCTGTTTCCATAGCAGCTGCTGGAGGAGCTGAGCAGCTCAGGCTGATCGTGACCAAGAGCCCACAGGAATCTGCACAAAACCCAGCAGAGTCTGCTCTGGAAAATCTGCATTTTCATTAGATGACTCAAGGAGTTGGTAAGTGTGTGTGTGTGGCAGTGGCTTGGTGGCTGCCAGAGGCTGTCACAGCTGTGTCACATTGCTAAAAGTGGCCTCTGGTGATGGGGAACAATTCAAGGACCAGCCAGGTTTGGGGTCTCACTCAGTAGTTTGTCCATGCTGGTTAATCCTTGGGTAACCAGCACCTCTCACTCCACTGTTCTGGAGGAGCTTTGCCTTCTGTGCCTTTTTTTTTCCTGAGCAGAAATCTTCCAAGGCTTTTATCAAAGGCAAAATCTTAATTATGTCTAATGAAGGCACACACTTATTTTCCCCTCCCCTGAGAGCTCAGGGCAGTGGGAAGCCGAGTGCTGGAAGGGCTGTGCTGTGACAGAGCACAGGGCTGGTGTCACTGTGGTGGGCAGAGGGGAGCCTCAGGCACAAAAAGGATCTCCCCAAACCCATGGGGAGACCAAAGCAGGGATTTCTGCTTCCTTGAATGATAAAAGAGCAAAAAAGAAAAAAGCTTTTTTCTGGAAAAATAGGGCCAAACCATAGCTTTGTCACAGAGGTAGAAAAATTAATTGCTTAAATCTCATGTTTGAAGGGCTTTTGCCCTGCCATCCCCTCCCAGCTCAACAACAGCAGGACACCACTGGCATTTTTCTTCTGGTCACCTCCCCACTGTGGCACAGAAGGGCCAAGGGAATGATGTCCTTCCCTTCCCAGACAGAGGGATATGGCCAAGACCACATTTTGAAATATCAAGCCTTATACAGCAAAGCCTTTCAAACATGAGTTTTAAGTAATTAATTTTTCCACCTCTGTGACAAAGCTATGGTTTGGCCTTATTTTCCAGACAAAAGAAAGCTGATGTGTCCCTGACCAAAATCCTGGCAGTGGGAGGAACCAGACCATGGGAGGGAGCTGCTGGGGTGAGTCTCACAGAGGTGATGGAGGTTGGGAAGGTGCTGCAGAACATTCCCTTGCTGCAGATGCTGGAGCAGGGAGTGAGGCTGGGGAAGGGTGCAGGCAGGTGGTGGCTCCATGTCCTGCCAGCCCTTTGCCCAGCAATCAGGGCACTGCTCTCTGCCAGCATTCTGGAGCAGAGCTCCCTTCTCCCCTCAGCTGTGTATGTGCCCAGGCTCAGAGGCTGAAATGACATTTTATTTATCCCTTCTTAGTTTTCATGTGTCCCTGGTGCATTGCTTGCAGCATTGCTTACAAGGAAAAATAATCCTGCATGAGGCTTTGGCATGAGAGAGCCTGGGAGTGCCAGGGCAAGTTGTGTTCCTGGATAAATGTGTGCAGCCCCAGGGGCTGGGCAGAGGCAGCTGTGGCTCACAGGGATGAGCAGCCCTGGGTCAGCAGTGAGTCCATCCCTGTCCCCCCTCTCATAGCCATGAGGCTCTGGGGTCTGGCAGCCATGGAGAACAGGCACTCAGTGCTTTGCTTTAATTGGCATGGGGGTGTTTGCTCAAAGGTTGGACTCCATGACCTTGGAGGTCCTTTCCAACCTTTGTGCCTCCATGGCTCTTCCTCTCCCAGGGATGAGCTTGGATGTGAGAACACATCTTCCAGCTCTGCACACCCACACGTGTCCGTGGGCTCAGCTCCCCAGGGGCTCTGTGGTCACTCTCAGCATATTCCTCACCTCACCCCATCTGCAGCTCCCAGTAGGTCACAGAGCTCCTCCTCTCCAGTGTGAGTCTGTCCCCTGCTGCAGAGCCAGGATTTCTCCTTTCTGCCCTTATCTCATGCGGGCTCTGTGCTGCCAGGGCCTGTCTGGGACTCCTGTGTTCCCTGATAGGAGATAAGCTCGAGTGCTGGGGCTGCACTGCTCTGCCCCAGCCTGGGCTGCAGTTCTGCCTCCTCACAGCCCCATCCCAGCAGGGACAGAGGCAGTGAGCCCCCCTGCACCAGTGCTGCACTCAGGGCTCCTCACAGGACCTCTCTGCAGGTGCACAGGTGAAAGGGAAACGTGGGACAACCCCAAAGTCGTGAATCGTGGTTGAGTCAGAGCTGGCTCTCCAGTGCTGCTCTCCTGGGTTTGGGCTCTTCACAGAATCATGGAATGGTTTGGGGGAGAAGAGACCTTAAAGCCCATCTCATTCCACCCCCTTCCACACCTCCCACTATCCCAGATTGCTCCAAGCTCCATCCAACCTGGCTTTGGACACTTCAGGGATTGGACACCCTGTGCCAGGCTCTCACCACCCTCACAGGGAAATCCTTTTTCCAGGACTCTACAACCAAAAGCTTTGTGGGGACCAATTTACAAAAGCTACTAAAGGTAGCCCTGAGAATCTCAGTGCAGGTTGTTTCAGGAGCTGTTACAATTATGTGTCAATTCATGGCACTGTATTTTTATTTTATTTTTCATAGGTGCTTCTTCAGGGCATTGCTAAAAATGTTTTGCTTTAAAACTTGAAAACGTGAAGGAATGAAAGGAGTATTTGCAGCTGCTGCACATTAACAGCTTAAGGAGATGTGAGAGAAGAAATAGGGAACAAAACCTGATTTGCATCAGCAGAGGAAAGTCCCTGCAGAGTTTCAAGAAAGAACTGTGGAGGTCAGAGGGCTTCTTCAAATGAAGGAATTGTTGCCTCAGTCTGCTTAAAACTGAGGTTAGAAAATCACAAAACCAAGGGAGAAAACTCGTAGAAAGGCAAAGTTTGAGATGTGCTGCAGTCAAGGATTGGTGTTAGCTGAGGCACCAGAGCAGAGCTCCAGCCTCACCCGGGCTGTGCTGGGCTCAGCAGCTCATGGTCTTCCCTGTGCCCTCCTCATCCCCCACAGGGGCTTTTCCAGCCTCCCTGTGCAGGGAGAAGTGTCCAGGAGCTGTTGGCTTTTCCAGGATCTCACCAAAGCAGCTGTGAGTTGGCTGTGTCCCCTCCCCACCCCTCCCTCCCTCCCTCCCTCCAAAACTGGGACATCTAAATTTAACCTGCTATCAACAGATGAGGCTGGAGTGTTTCCACTGTGGCAAGGAATCCCACTCAGAATCTGTCCTCTCCCCTGCTCCAGCTCCATCCCTGCACATTCCTTCCTTTGAGCTGGGAGTTTCCTTCCTCCTCCTCCCCACCTGCACTTGTTTGTGTCACTGCCACAGCACTGATACCCAGCAGGTCTTTGCTCTGCTGCTTTTTTGGAGAAGTTTGGATGCTGCTTTGCCAGCTGAATCAGAGACCAGCAAAACTTCTCACAGACCAAACAAATGTGCAAAGGAGAAAGCTGTGTCTTGCTTGGGCAGAGCCGGTGGGATGGATGGGAGCCTGCAGTGGGGTCAGGCTGTGGCAGGAGGAGCTGGAGCACGAAGATGCCAGTGGGTTTAAGAGATCAGCAGTGCAGCTGTCCTGGCTGCTTGGCCAAGCACCCCCTGCTCTCCAAAACTCAGCACTTTCCTTTACTGGAAAGCAAACAAAACCTAAATGTGAAAATTTTCGGGGGCAGGCAGGGAATAACGGAATAAGTACAGGTGGTGTTTGAAAACCACACAGACTGCAGCATCTTCCAACCTCTCCCCTGCCCAGGGCTCTGCGCTGCTGCCTCTCTCCAGATGTGATATTTTCAGTGAACATCTGCGCGGGGTTTTGCTAAATAAGCCAGTGGTGTCAGGAAACCGAAGCGTGCGGAAGTTCAGCGCTGCCTGCACCGACCAGCCCGGCTGCCCCCAATGCACAGCAGGCTGGTGATGAAAAATGCAGGATGTTGGCTGGTGCTGTTCACCAGAAACCTCCTGGCTCTGTCTACTGCAGCCCAAGAGCTGACACAGAGAGAGAATTGATGGTAAATAGGATATTCCAAACGTGAGCGCAGAGCTATTTGTTTAAAAACAGCCACCGCCCAAACAACTCCAGGCAGACGCTTTTGAAAATTTCACTTTATTTCTCTGTTATAAAAGCAGGGTTTTGTATTTTACATCTCTGTAAGTGTCCAGACTCGGTACATCTTGGTTTTGTTTTCACAGTATCTCTGCAAGACCAAGGACGATTCTTATTGCTGCGCCGGGAGCCAGGGCAGGAGGGCCGGCGGTGCCTCGCCTTTTCCCCGGGCTGGACCCAGCCTGGCGCCGGCTCCACAGGTCTCTACCCCTCCCCAAGGCTGCTGAGGGTCTGTGCTGGCTCCCCGAGGGGCTGCCCCTCTCCTCCCACGCTCATCTCGGTGTCAAGGGCAGGGAAGGAGAACCACGAGGTCCCTGACCCACTCGGTGCCTTGGCCGCGCTCAGCAGCCCCTGGGGGCAGGTGAGGGTCTGGGCCAGGGCTGCTGCCCACCCTGGAGCACCACAGGGCTGTGACAGGATGGCCAGGCTGCACTCTGAGCCCCTCTGGGGGTTTGGGTCTATAAAGAGCTGAGAGCATCACTGCTGGGAAGGGTGAGGCACAGACACGCTCACGTTCACCCGTGTACGCCGTGTCGGTGCCCCAACACCTGCCCAGTGTATCCTTTGTGTATTCCTGGTTCTGCCAAAAGCTGCCAGAGAAGGAGCTTGATTCACCTCTGCTCATTTGCCACTCTGCCATGGGTCCCCAGACATTGAAGTCCCCACTGGAACCCTGTCAGTCAATCCCTGTTGTAACCACCAGCCTTAGCAACAGCGGTGTCTCAGAGCCCCTGTTACTTCCAGCCATCCTTCCTGTTACAGACAATCTGTCCCTGTCAGTTTTGTAATGAAGCAGCATTGGAAAAACATCACTTTTAATCACAATGCATGAAATCTCCAAAGAGGCAGCATCGCTCTCTCTGCCGTGTCTGGGGATGCAGATGGAGGTGAGGGGGCACATTTTGACCTAGGCACGGGATAAAGGCATTCTTTGGGAAGGGAGAAGTCCATGCAAAGCCGACCCCAGAGTGAACTTTGAATTTTGTGTTTACTGCTCAGCCGGGTCCGTTCAGTGCAACAGGACAAATTAGCCAGGAGGTTACTATCAAATTGCATGGATGTATCCAGTCCACCAGGTAGAGGGAATAGGAGGAACCAGATTTGCTTAATGCACTGGGAGACTAAGTCCAACACAAAGCTAAGTGGAAAAGGACGTAGGTGTTCCCTGAATGTGGTTTTTGGTGACTGAGAAGAAATCTTTCCTTGGAATTTCTTTGTGCAGCTAATTAAGACAACTGGGTCCGATTCCTTCGACCCAGGCTGACATCAGTGAGAACTCTAAGTACTCAGCACCTGGAGACAAAGTGAATACCAGACACAAATCCCCCTTCTGCTCCCACCCATGGGACTCAGCAGCAGCCAAGATGCATGAGAGCATGATCAGCTATTCACCCACAGCTCACAGTTTGTCCTCTTCTGCATGTATTGCCTCGGAGAAAATACAGACAAGTCCCAAAGGGCTGTGCTAGTGGAGCTATAGTTGGATGTGAATCCAGGTAAGAAAACGGAGTTTAATACAGAGAGTGACTGTGCAAGTCCAAGTCTCCCTAACTTCATCCCTTATAGTCCCAAAGCGAGACTGAGGCACCCTTTGGCTTGTGGATTTGGGGTTGATCCAGTCCAGTCGTTTCCAAGCTGGAATTCCCATCTCGGAGCTCTGCCCGTGGAAAGGAGCAGCTCCATGGCTGAGCATCTCTGAAAGCCAGTGGATGAGGAGGGTGGGCTCCCCTGCAGGCAGGGGAATGGCTGCAGAGCCCCAGGATCCTTGTTTGCTGGTTTGAGGCTGTCCTGGTGGGGGACACAACTCCTGGGTGTGCATTCCCCAGGCAGGGGTTGGTGTTGAACCTGTCGCCAAAGGAGGTGGTGTGGCTGTGGAGAAGTGAGGAAGGAGAATTTCTTGCTGGTAAGGTCCTGTGTGGAAGATGGGGGTAGGAATAGCAGCTGATTGGTGCCTCTCCATGGGGAGAGCCTTTTGAGCAGCGTGTGTGGGGTTGTGAGACCTGTTCAGACCAGCTCGGCAGGGCCAGGCTTGTACCTGGCATGCAGAACTCTCCTCAGTCCCAGCTCTTGAGGCAAGTTGTTAATAGGAGGAAGAAATATTTTCTGGGGGAAGGAGCTGCAGAGGGAAGCGATCTGCCTGAGGCCATGTGCTGGAGCAGGGCAGATCCTCCACTCCCCATCCTGTGCCCTGGCCTCCAGATGCCACCTCTACCACAGAACTTCCTCTGCCTTCAAACCCCTCCCTCCCATTCAAACAGCTCTTGTGCCTCATCCTCCTCTGCACAGGAGCATCTGGTTATCTCAGCAGCCATCTGGTCCTTATTAAAAGCTACAGGTTTCACCTCCTCCTCCAAATGCTCCTTCCTCACTGAGGATCCACACCCAGGGCTCAGGTGATGCCCTGCCTACACCTTCTTGTGTGTTTCCCTTTGCTACAGTGGATGTTTGTGCCATGACAGACAGGGACAGTGTCATGGCCCTGCCTGTACCTCCTTCCTGACAGCCAGGTAGATCATGAGGTCATTGGGAAGAAAATGATCTGTGAATCCCAATGTGACTGGTTAGCACAGAAGGAAGAGTTTTCCTCAGCTGTTGCTGTGTTTGCCGGGAGTGGGTCCCTGTAATTTTCAGACGTGGCTGCTCCTGAACTACAGATCATGCTGGGTAAGATCTGCCCCCTCTGACACCTGTGTGTCTCCAGTGACTTCAGAAGGATCCTTGGGACACCCCGCTCTTTGTACAGCTCCATAACTGGGATTTCACAGCAAACAGGGCCACAGAGCTTCACCCGACAGCAGCAGGCACGCCAGCTCTTATCCACGAGAAGGTGAGGCTGTGGGCTAGCTGGGAGAACATCTGTGTGTCCTAAAGACAAATGTCCCAGTGGGACATCCCCCCCTTGACTGGTGTTGACTCCCAGGGCCACAATTCCAGCTGTGAGGTGATTGATTCCCTGTTGGGCTGCTAAGGGAGGCTGAGACCACCACGAGTGATGAGCAGCACGAGGAGCTTCCACGGCCTCCTGCAATCAGGGAGAGGTGGCCTGGGAGCTCCCCTCGAGAGCCATCTGACAGCAGGGTTGTTATTTGCATTGCTTTGAAACTGAGATGATTTCCGTGCTTCCTTGTTCCAGGTTTTAAAAAGAGGAAGATTTTCTTGCTTCTTCCAATTTCATGCCCTTTGTACCCATCAGCCCATGCCACGCTGACAGCCTATTCCTTGTTCCAAAACTTTTTCTCCAGAATTCTGTAGAAAGGACATTCTGCCTGGTGGTGGTTTTGTTGTTTTTTTTTTTTTTTTTCAAACATAGCTTTAAGGCAAAAGTTTGGCAATGCAAAGCAAAGTCTACATAAGGCCGCATGACTTGGATTTGCAACTCAGAACCTTACAGCTTAAAAAAAAATACCTTATCTTAAATAGTCAACTTTTTGCTCCAGGAACTTGTTTCATTCTCAACCAAAAAGGAAAAAAAAATTCTTAAAATCCCAAATAAAATGTTCATATTGTTCTGGGCAGTTCTGGACAAGCTAATGAGACTGAAGTTCAAACGGGAACTAAAGTAGGGAAGAAAAAATAAAAGCTATAGGGTAGACATCAGTGTTAGTTTCTTCCCTTAGGAATCCAGTGATGAGACAGACCCAGTCCAAGGTCTCCTCTTTAGCTTTAGCACAGTGAAATCCGTCCCAATGGGAGAAGGTAGAATGGTTGCATTTGTTGAATGAATAAAAAGTGCATTTAGGTTTTGCTCAGATTATAGGTGTGTATCCTAATACCTAAGTGATTGTTTTGCTTCGGGTTTGTTTTCTCCCTCTCGCTGCCGGGACGCCAGGCGTGCATTATCGATGCTTTGGGGGTATCACCACGAGTGGTGGTCCATCCTTTGGCCTCCACATGAGTACCTGAGCATCATTGGCATTGGGTTTGACAAGGGCACTGGGTGGTATTGGCTCATTCTTGCTGAGGACCTGGGGCTGCTCTTGGGCAGAGGGCTCCTGCAGCTTGGCACGCTGCCCCAGGGGCCTGCTGGGGTTCACCTCGATGCCCAGCCTCATGCGCCATTTGATAGTCTGCAGGGTCACCATCTCGTTGGTGGCCGTGTTGGTGGCCACCAGCCAGGTGGTGAAGCTCTGATCCCGGTGGATGCTGGTGAGCTTGGCCACGTTGCTGTCGCTGACGGGCACGGCCCACGTCACGCTGGGGTAGAAGTTGTCGTTCATGCTGATGTTGAACTTGGACTCCTTCTTGGTGGGACCCACGATGGTGCAGGTTTCTGTGGTGTTCCCATACCAGGGATAGTTCACTCCGTCTGAGTCACTGATGGCCTGGATTTTACCGTCCAGGAGATCTGGAAGCTCCCAGCTTGACCTGCCATAATCAACAGCAAATGATGGATAATTAATTAATTAATTAGTTTAGAAACTTGCTGGATTTTAGAAAGGAGAATGAAGAGCTGTGGATGCATTACCTCTCTGGAATTTGTGCCCTTTGTGCCATCCCTGCCATTAGAAGCATCCTTCTCATCAGGCCTGCTCTCAATCCGCTCATCCCCTGAATTTCTCTCTGGATGAGCCACTGTCCCTCCCCGCTGTCTGCCTGGCTCTGGAAGTGTAACCCATCCTCCTGCAGCCCTTGGAAGGACCCAGCCCGAGGGCTGCACTCCAGGCTCTGGACTGGGGATGGTGTTACAGTAATCAGAGAGCCCCAGGTGGAGCTGCTTGTAAAGCTGCCCGCACTGCTCACCTGCGAGAGGGACACAAAGGTCAGTGCTGCTAGCAGGAATGTGAGGGAAAACACTCCCCTGTCACCTTGTGCTGCTTGATGCACAGCTTGGAGTGGGTTTTTTCATTAGCTTCCAATTTAATTTTTAAGATTAGATTTGCCAATAGAGGCAAACTGCTGTAAATGTCTCAGAAGAAGGGTTGGATGTTTGCTCTGAGACGGCACGGCCACAGATCACTTGCTCAGTGCACAGCAGCTGTTTTAAGGACAATCTTTTAAAAACCAGGCTGGCAGAGGTGCCTCTCATGCACCTTCTCCTTCCTGCTCATGAATCAGCACTCCTCATCACCCAGGGATGGTGTCCCAGCAGTGAAGGTGGCAGAAGGGACTGGGTGGCAGCAGCAGTGGTGTTTGCACCTGACCCTGCCATAGCACTGGCTGTGCTCCAGTTCCCCAAGCCTTGTGGCTCCCTGCTGCAGGCTGGGACATGGGAAATGATTTATCTTGGAGAGACACAGAGGGGACGCCCTGAGGCTCCTCAGGGTCAGGGTGACTGTCCAAGCCTTTCATAAGTCTGGTGCTGCAGCTTAAAATAGCCCCTTGATTGCAGAGGAGCCTGTGGCTGGGGGTACTGGTCGGCCTGGCTGGCTCTTGCACGGCTCTGGGATGGCTGCTCTGGCCAGGGAGATGTGACTGTCTCACAAGGCTGTTTTGACTGTTAATTAGTTAATGACCGTGAAGTGCCTCCATGTTTGTACCCGCTGGATCGTTCAGCACTTAGCTGTGTCTGGCTCTGGCTAGAGGATACCACGGGGGATTTCAAGGTCTCATTTATCTATTTTTTCATGCCAGGGTCCTGGCAAACACCTCCCCACGGGAGATGAAGTGTGAGCAGGAGGTGGGGTGCCCTGGGGGCTGCAGGATGCTGGGAGCAGCAGGAGCAGGGGATGCTCTGAGCAGCAGGGGCTGCAGGGATGCTCTGAGCCGCAGGAGCAGGGGCTGCAGGGATGCTCTGAGCCGCAGGAGCAGGGGTTATGCAAGCACAACATCTCCCTGCTCAGATTTACAGGCTGCTGTCAGCTACAGCACCGCAGCTGCAGCAATGCCTTCCTCCCGCGCTCGTCGCCAGCAGGCAGAGGGAGTCCTTTCCCTGGAAGAAAATATTTAGTGAAGGCAGCCAAAAGGAGATCCCTGAGCAGTCCTGCCAGGACCCTTGTGCACTGCAGAGATGTTTATGTGCTCTGCTCTGCTCTGCAAACCGGAGTCATCCTGGCTCACCACCCCTTGTGCCCTTCAGGCAGAGCTGAGCAGGGGAAGGCTCAGGGATGGCCCAAGGAAGGCTCAGGGAAGGCCCAGGGGATGCTGAGTGACCCAGCCCTCGCTGATGGAGGAGTGGAGGTCCTGCTCTGCAGCCCCCACCCCTCCCTGCTGCACAGCCCAGCTCCGAAACCCCATCTGGGCGCTCTCCTCTCCCTGTCACCTGCTGGTTTAGGATTACTTTCCATTCAGACAGGGGCTGGTGCTCAGCTTGGCTGTCACCCAGGGCTGAGACGTGGCAGAGGTTGATGCTGAGGTGCAGCCACAGCATCTCTGCAGGTATCCAGGTGCCAAACCAGGAGCTGAGATGCCCCAGAGGGTGAGAACCCTCCTGGGCTGCTCCAGCCTGCTCAGATCAGAGCTGCTGGCTGGATGGCAGGAGAACCTGACAGAGAATGCTCAGTAAATGCAGCTCCTCTGAGATCTGCTTGTCCCCATCTTCATTCCCAGGTCAGGACGGAATTGCAGGAGCTTCTGGGGATTTGCCCAGGATTTAAATAAGAGCACGAGGGTGGAGCTGTCAGGGCCTGAGCAGGATGGTGCCTGCAGAGCCTGCAGCATCCCAGGGCAAAGCTGAGCGTGGTTGGGCTCAGGGTGGCCCAGGAGGACACCCAGCTTGAGCAAAGGCGTGGGCAGGAATGGGGAAGGAGACACCAGCCTGCGTTTCTTCAGAGAGCACACTGTGCCTAATTTGAGCCAGTGTGGTTAACCCCAGGGTTTCAAAACCATCATGCTTCATCTGCTCTGCTTGGAACAAGCAGAAAAACGAGGCCTCATGATGATCCCATGACTGGAGCAGAGCAGAGGCTGCCTGGTGGCTGCTGCTGGTGACTGTCCCTCTCCTGATGCTCCAGCAAAGCCCCTGTGCCAGCCAGGCAGGCAGCCTCTGCTCGCAGAGCGTGTCCATGCTGAATAATATGCCAACAACTGGATGATTTTGGAAAGAATGCTGTGGAATGATCTTTGGCTGCATCAGCATCTTTCTGTGGTAGTGTCGAGCCAAGGAGAGACCAGAAAGTGCCCAGTAAACACTTTGCTGACAATAGCAGGAAGGAGGCATGAAAAGCAACCAAGCTATCTGGTTTCGTGGGTTCACTGATCAGCTCCAGGATCAGTAGGTTCTGCCTCGCAACACTGACAGGCCTGTTTCTGCCTCTTCTGAAACCTTCAGAGCCACTGTGGGCACCACCAGAGCCTGGAGCTGCCAAGAAACCTCTCCAACAAATGTCTTCTTGCTACCAGAAGGAACTTTGAGCTATTTCTTGTGGTACAAGCAGAGCCCTGCTGCTGACAGCCAAGCAGCTTTATGTAGGTTTTGGCTTCCCAGTTCTCATTCAGACACTTTTTTCCTCTTCTGTCACACAGAACAAATCCTCCTGAGCTCCAGATGTCTGTCCCACAGCACCCAGCAGGGCAGGGACAGCAAAGCCAGCCCTGGGCATCCAGCAGTGGGGAACATGCAGGTAACCTCTCCAGACAGGCACCAGGCACTGCTGCAACCTCAGCTCTAATTGCCTAAAGCCAGCTCCTAATTAGTCACAGGCCAGATGGACTTGCACAACCTTCTGCTTTCCAGCACCTTCCTCTCCAAGCTCCCTAAAAAAGAGCAGCCCCTGTGGGGCACAGCCCCTGCCTGGTGGAGGGAGCAGGACCATGTACTGAAACTCTGTCTCAGGATTTCACATCCTGCTCCTGCCTCCCTCCACCACTGCCCTGCACTGGGGACTCACTGAGAGAAAGAAAACCTGATAGCCAGAGCTGCTTAATTTTAAATTCTCCTTTACAGTGCCTCTCTCACCTTTTCCAGCATGGCAGGCAAGTCAGGGCAGGGTTAGAGTGAAGAACAGGAAGGAAATTGAAGATGTTGCTGGGCTGCTGTGGTCCCTCTTCCTCCCACCCTCCAGCTGTGTGTTCCTGCCCCATCTCCTGAACCAGCAGCAGTGTTTGGGGCTGGGTCAGGGAGTGGAACTAGCACAAAACTGGCATTAGGAAAAGGGGAACAATTGCTGCTGGTTTAGGGCAGCAAACTCAATGGACAACCCATGGAACTGGGCTAAGGTGGGTGAGATCCAGGGGCCACTGCAGGGCAGCAAAGCCTTGTCCTCTGAATCCCTGGAGGAGTAAATTCCCACAGGGAACTGACCTCCCTTCACTTTCTTTGGAAAAGATGCCCTTGTGGTGTTTTTGATCGTGTCCTCCCTCCTGGGGACTGGGGGTTTATTCTCTTGGCAATTTGAGTTCATTATGTCCCTGCTGCAGGGCATGGAAGATTTAATCTCACCAGGAAGAGATGCCTGGGAAGATGGAGTGATGATATAAGGATGCAAGTGCCCCATCAGGTCTTCCAGGGGGAGAAACATCCACAGGAAAACTTCTCCAGATTCCTGGCTGATCAAATTCCAACTCCAATTCATTTATCTCTCTCTTTTGCATATCTCCATCTGCACAGCTTCTTGCACATCTCCATGGAGATGAAGGAGGCTGGATAATGCCATTCCAGCAGGGCCCAGAGCTGGCACAGGTTCCACCAGGTGCAGAAACCAGCACCCAGCCCAGCAGATGCCAGCAGGGACCTGGTCCAGCTGCTCCTGCTCAGGTCACAGCTCTGGCCTGATGCTGCTGCCTCCCTGTGCACAGCAGATCCTTCCCTAAGGACCAGGGTGAAATCCTGCATTTTAGGGAGGAACAGCAACACCGACCATGGGTGCACAGGGAGGGGTCACAGAGCACATCCCCATCCCCATGCTGAGGGTTTTCATGTTCCCTGCAGCATCTCCTGACTCACATGTAAAGCAATGCCAGCACTGAATGTGTTAGCTGAGCTCTAATTCTCTCCCTTTAAATTTAAAAATGCTGCATTTAGCCCCCAAATTGTCAGTGCCACTTTAAACGTGCGTGTCTAAATTATCCCCTCTGTACTCCCATCCCTATAGCAGCATTATGCACAGCTCCATCTGCTCCAGTATTTCTCAGCTGTTTCCATCCTCAATGTAATGGCCAGCTTATGCACAGCTAACAACTTCCCAGCAGAGAAGTGCAAAATTAATCCAGAGCCTGCTGTAAGTATTGGTGCTCCGGTCGGATGAGTGATTTTTGATTATTTGGGGGTTTTTGTTTGCCAGTCACCACAGGGGTTAAACACATGGATGTGGCAGTGGCCTCTGCCTGCCATGGAGGGTTGGGGCTGTGCTGGCATCAATCGATGCAGCTCTGTGGAGGTCAGAGGGACTACATCGAGTTTCACCAGCCAAAGCCTTGGCCCATCCTCTCTCCCAGGTTTGTGTCCTCTCTCTCTCTGCAATGGTCTTCCAACCCATGTTTCAATGGCATTGAAGAGGCCTTTCCTCCTAAATGCCTTTATTTATAGCCTTCAGATGGCAATGAGTCTATAGAAAGAGAGTGCAGGAACAGACAAATTCCTGCTTGTGTTTGGGTAACTTTTTTTTTTTTTTTTAATCAGTTAAATGTCAGTGAACCTCCTAGGGAAACATCTTTGTTTCCATGATTTTCTAGCTAAAAGCTCTCATACATAGCTGCAGTGTTTAATTCTACCAGTTTACAGCAGCACCTACTACTCCTTTTTTTTTTTTCCTTTTCGTTTTTTGTCCCAAAACATTCCAGTAAGGGCAGGCTGTACCAAATCCTCATTTTAAGCACAGGGAAACTCAGGTGCAGGGAAATAAAAGGCCATACTGAGGTTTGCAGCACTGGCAGCATCACTCTGTGCCCAGTCCCCTCTATTTCAGTGCATCTGAGCTGTATTTATACAAAGTGGACTTTTCTATTTTCCCTTTGCAGCTGGTGGCTAAAGACAGGATTCCTAAATGAGCCTGAGAATTGCACATGCAAATCCCAAAGGCCTGCAATTGGGAACATCTGAGCAACAAATTGTCCTTGCTAAAGATGCTCTTGGAGCCAAGAAAGCCTACAGATTTCAGGCCTGCTGTAAATACTTCTAAAATCACAATCAGCCTGCCTGCGCTGCTGCTGTTTGCCAGGTACCAGTTTGCCTCTCAGTAAACTTTCTGCTTGAGCAGAGAGGGGACATGGGGACAGGAGGGGGGGCAGATTGTCACCTGGGGCTGTTCCTCCTTCCCTGGGGTCCCTGAGAGGGAAGGGAAGGGAAGGGAAGGGAAGGGAAGGGAAGGGAAGGGAAGGGAAGGGAAGGGAAGGGAAGGGAAGGGAAGGGAAGGGAAGCTGTGCATGCAGATGTTCAGGCTGTCAGGAAGGTGCTGCATTCACTCATTCCTGCTCTCCCTCTCCCCCAGCTCTCCTCATTCAGGGATTTTTTAAGCTGCCCAGACTGTCCCTCAGGGGCTGAGCCAGCATCTCCCTGGCTCTGGGCAGAGCAGGGAGAGGATTCCCAGACCTGACCTTCCCGTCCTTCCTCCCTCAGCCCCAGAGCCTGGGCAGCATCAGCAGCTCCAGCCACTGACCCATCTGCCAGCACGGTCAGGCTCTGTCCCCCTGGCTGGACAGACACATTTCTGCTGCACCAGGAGGCTGCACCTGTGCTGCCCAGCACTGTGGGTTGCAGAACTGCTGCTCTGTGCAGGCATTTGGGGATCAGGTGCTGGGGCTGATTTAGCTGTGGGCCAAAGCCTGCAACATTTGGAGAACAAGCTGGTGGGGGACTGGGGGGAGATGACTTCTCTTGGCAGGGAGGTGACATTCTGATTTGACTCATTCCTGCCTCACTATGACTGTCTGACCAGCACCACGGGGATTCCTGGTGTGCAAGCAGCCCCTGATTCCTCCCACCTCACATTTACACCCGTATATTCCCTTTCACATCCCCCGTGAGGGAGGGTAACGTGAAATCCGCACCCTGCTCCAAGGTGATGTGGATGGTTTAACTACCAAGGAGTTAAATCCAGCTTGTGATTCCCGTGGGCTGCCTGCTGCTGTGGGCAAAGCAAGCAGGATTCCTCCTGTGACGTTCAGTGGGCTCCGAGCTGCCAGCCACAGCTCACTGCAGCAGCAGCACAGAGCACTCCAGGGACGGCCCCGTGCCACAAGTGTCAGCCCTGGGCTCGCCCTGGGGCTCCTCAATGGGCACCTTTGGGATGGGGAGGGATGCAGGCAAGAGGAGCTGCGGGTCAGGAGAGCCACTGGTGTCACACACCCATCAAAGCAGGGCTGCTGCCGGGGTTTCAGGATCTCCTGTGCGGCCCAAGAGCTGTTGTGGAAGGGCTTTGCTTTTGGGTTCCTACCAGAACAAGTGGGGTTTGGTTGGGGCTTGGGCGAATTCCCACTCGAGGAGAACACCACCCACTGCTTTGAAAGGGCAGGGACAAGCTCTCCTGTATTTTAAACACACGCCAAAGTCCTGTTAAGTTTCGGAGGGGCTGGGTTTTTAAACATGGATTATAAAAATTATAATTTTTGGCTTAATCCACTATTTCCCAAGCAGGCCACGGCCCTGCCTCTCTCCCCCTTCCCACCCGCACGCGCCCTCCCCTCGGCAATACTCACATCCCCTGGTCCCCGTAGTGGTTGTAGAACTCCATGTGGCTGCAAGCCTGGATCCAGCCCACGATCCAGGTCTCCTTCTTGGGGAGAGGGGGCACCAACACCTGGGCAGAGGCTCGGAAGTGAGGGGTGCGGTAGCGCAGCACCACGCTGGAGGACTCGTCAATGCTGGTGGGAACGGGATCGATGGAGGCTTTCACTTCAACCACTGAAATGCTCTCCCGGAAAACTTTGGATTTGCAGCTAATGCTCTGAATACAGCCCATGGCATACCCCGAGTACAGTCTGACGCAGCTCCTAGGGTACTCCAGCAATCCTGGGGAATATTAGGCATTGAAATTGTCTGGTGCTAGATCAATTACAGATCTTCTTGGTTTGCAATTTCAAAACTGATATCCATAGGATAGAAAATTCATCACGTAAAGCCTTAATTCGAATATCTGTCTTACAAGTACTGCTTCTATTTTTGAGGTTAGCTGCGCTTCAGAAGCAAAAGGGCCTTTAAATTTTTTTCCCCTTTTAATGACCCATTAAATCTCTTGCTTAAACAGTCTTTGGGTTAAAAAAAAGTCTCTTGAGTTCAATAAATAAAGGTGGTGTTCTTAGCTGATATATTTAGTCCTTCCTTTGCTCAGATGCAGTCTGTCATTCACCATCAAACATAGGACTAGCCGGTATTTCCCTTTATTCTTTGGATGAAAAGCAGAATGTTGATAGACACATCTATATAAATAATGAAATAGTTTTTAGCCCCAGCTTGTCACAACCGGTGTGGATTTCCACTTCCTGACTTGCAGTTGTTCATAACTTCCTTTCGCACAAAATTACAATAATAACAGAAAGAAACGACGGCTGGAAAATGCAAAAAGTCGCCGAATCTCCGATTCTGGAGGCTCCTCCGCCAGCGCTGTCTGGGCTTTGGGGATTAATTTTTTTTTTTCTCTTCTCCTTAGAAATAGCCGGGCGCAGGGACGCGAGCGCGGTGCCGGTGGGGCCGGCGGCTCCGGGCGCGCAGCGGGGCAGCGGCGATGGAGCCTCCCCCGCGCCCGCCGGGGCCGCGCCGCTCCGCGCCCGCTCAGCGCCCGCTCAACGCCGCCCGTGACATCCCCCCCACGCACCGGCCCGGGGGCGCCGCTCCCCTTCCTCCTCCTCCTCCTCCTCCTCCTCCTCTCTCCTCCTCGGCGAGCGGCTCTCCGCAGGGGTGTCCGACCTTCCTCCTCCTCCTCCTCCCGCTGGCGCTCCGGGGCGAGCCGGCTCAGCCGGCGGGGCTCATGGGCGGGCGGCGGGGCTGCCCCGCACACGCGTGGGCCCCGCGGGGCGTCACAGCATCGCGGGGAGCCGCGGCGAGCCCCGGCCGCGCCGCCGAGCCCCGGCTCCTGCGCTGCGGGGGCGAGCGGCGGCGCGGGGCGGCGGGGGGGAGGCTCCCGCTTCTCCCGCTTCTCCTTCTTCTCTCGCTGGGTTTTTTTTCCCCTTCGCCTCTGCGCTGGCTGCCCGGGGAGCTGAGCGGAGCAGGATCGGTGCCTCCGCCTCCCGGCTGCCGCAGGCTTCCTCTCCCGCAATACATTCGTGCACCCGGGGCTCAGCCTCGCCGGGGGCGCGGGGGGGCGCGGGCGGGCTCCCGCTCCGCTCGCCGCAGCGTCGGCAAAGGCAGCGGGGTCAAACTTTGCGGGAACTCGCTGGCAGCCCCTCGGTGCCCCCGGGCGAGCCCCGCCGGCTGCCCGCGCACGCAGCGCCGCATGCCCGAGGCTCCCGCGGCCCCGGCGGCGGCTCCGCGCCCCCCCCGCCGCCCCGTCCTCCCTCCTTCGCCCAGTGCCATCCCTCCCCCTGTATTTCGCTTTTAAACTGCAGCTGTTGAGGCTAAACCTCCTTTGCAAAAAACCAGCATTTCCTCCCACATGTCCGTGGATTGTGGGTAATGTAGTTTTTTTTTTTTTTATTTTTAGAAACGCCTTCCCCCCCTTTATTATTATTATTTTTATTATTATAATTTTATTATCATTATTGTTATTATTGTTGTTGTTATTATTATATTTTAATTTCACTGCAATGTGCATTTTCTTAGGTTTTCGGATTAAGATTTTCCTCTCCCTCCTAGGTAGATTTGGTGCCAACCAAAGGGCACCAGCGGGGATGGACGGATTACCCCATTTGCAGAACCTGTAGCCCCAGGCTGGATGGGCTGTGATTCCAGCAAGGAATAATGTAAAGCTGTCCACAGCAGCAATGAGACTCGGGAGCAGCTGCAACAGGCAGTGAGGAGCGTCTGAGGCAGCAGTGGCCTGTGGGAAAGTTGTAAACTTCTATTACAGGCAGTTTTAAGGGTAATGCTGCTGCCAGCTGCTCCTGCTGGCCATCAGCTGGCTGAGGGTCTGAGCACCAGGGGAGGTGAAATTTTTGGCTTTTCAGCAATAGCTGATGGTCATCAGGCATTGGGTGAGTGTGTCCTCTGTCACTTGTTTCTAAATAGGAAACCTGGGGGAATGAGAGGTAAAAATCTCTTTGCCGGTGCTGCTGGTGGTGTGGCACAGCGGTGCAGAGCTGCTGTAAATGTCTTTTAGTCCTTCCCACCCTGCACTCTCAGCAGGCTGGATCAGCCCTTAGCAGGTAGGAAAGACCTGAGCTACCAGGTGATCCTAACAAGCAAATGCCACAGGATGAGGAGAGGCAGATTTGCTCCTTTCCACCCACAGCCAGTGGAAAAAACACAGCTTATTGTGATGTTTTTCCTCCTCACGTGTTTCTCGGAGCATTGAGAAGTATTTATTTTAAACTTCCCAGTTGCTGTGAAAGGCACAATTTAGTCACTAATCCTGTGACAGAGACAATCACTAAGAACCCGCTCGAGTTACAAGGCACTTACTACCATGTAGTACCAGGAAGAATGAAATTAGCATCTTCCGAATGAAATATCCAGCAGCCTCCAGAAGGTGCTGAAATCCTTTGACATTTCCAAGGCTCTTTCACACTTTTCAAACAAGCTTGTCACAGTTTCCCAGAGCATCCTGAGCCTGGTGAAACTGCATATTCTGCGCCTCTAGTTCCACTGAAGCTTCAGCCAGGTCTTACTTCAACTTGGCTGCCTCTGGTCAGCTAGGAAATTGCATTATCTCACTCTAATTAAATCAGCTCTTCAGCTGGAGGTTTTTGTTGGGTTTTGGTCGTGCCTGTCTCCATCAGGCTGCTGTGAGTGATTGAGGCATTAGCACATCCCACCCTGGAAGAATCCCGGGCAGGGTTTGCTGGATGCACTTTGGGCAGAGGTTGGGATGCACCAGCTCTGCCAGTGAATCAGAGAGAGGGGACGGGGCTGTCGCTGCTGTCCCAGCCACATTCCAGCGCGGTTTTCCTGGCCGTGCTGGCCCCTGGAATTGTGGAATTGTGCAGGAATTGTGGCCGGCAGCCCTGCAGGTAGGGTGGGCAGGGCAGGGACACGTGGAGCATGCCGGGTCTGTCTGTCTGTCTGTCTGTCTGGGCGTTCTCCCCGGTGCTGGGTGACCCCTGTGGATCGTGTGTCAGGACTGGAGTAGCCCCGCCGAGCAGGGAGCCTGTCTGCAGGGATATTTATAAACCCCGGGTTAGTTTTATGGGATGGGGCTTGTCATGGCCTCAGTGGGATCAGGGATTTTTCCCTCCCAAGCTCAGTTTCCCCAGCTGGGACTGTCAGTGACAGCCCACCCTGCTGCAGGGGACACCAGGCAGTTTTCCTTTCCTCTCCAGCACTGATGGGGCTTTAGCTGGCACTGCATCCACCCCACGCTGCCCTTCCTGCTCAGGACTGGGCTGGAGTCTCATGGGGAGGCTGGGGCACAGAAATTCCCTCCTATCAGTGTCAGCAGAGGAGACAGGCACCAGATTAAATTCACTCCCAGGGCTTTCAGGGTATTTTTTAACCCCTGACAGCTCCCGAGGAACGTGTTCAGTTGTAGCTGAGCATCCCCAGCACAGATTGGGTGGTGTCTCCCTGTTTCTGCAGGGTCCTGGCCACCAGAGCCTTTATCCCTGCGCCCACTGCTGTTTGCAGAGCCCCACATTGGCACAGAGTGGGGAAATCCAGGATGCCATGCACTGGGAGGTAATGGCTGCAGCCAAGTGGGAGCAGTGCTGATGTTCTCTGCCTGGCCCATGCCAGGTGGGCTGAGATTTTCCTGTGCTGGGCACTGGGGTGAGGGCAGGCAGGTGGGCACGGGGTGCTGAGTGCCCTGGTAGTGGCAGCACAGGCAGGGATCAGGCAGGAGCTGCTGGGTGTGGGTGATGTGGCAGTTCCTGTGTGATTTCAGGGCTGCCACAGCCCCACCTGAGGCAGGAGAGGTTGGGTTTTATGGGCTGGGTGAGGGTGGCTGGGAAGGGAACAAGCTCTTCCTCCCACTGGGATCACAGAATCACATGGTTTGGGTTGGAAGGGATCTTTAAAGGTCATTTAGCTCAACTCCCAGCCATTGGCAGAGACACATTCCACTATCCCAGGCTGCTCCAAGCCCTGTCCAGCCTTGTCCTTGAACACCTCCAGGGATGGGGCAGCCACAGCTTCTTTGGGAACCTATGCCAGGACCCCAGCACCCTCATTGCACAAAATGCCTCCCCAATATCCCATCTGCTCTCTGGCAGGGTGAGCCAGCCCTGTTACTCCATTCCCAGCTCTCTGGAGCCCCTTTAAGCACTGCAAGTAGCTCCAAGCTCTCCCTGGAGCCTTCTCCAGGCTGAGCACCCCCAGCTCTCCCAGCCTGGCTCCAGGGCAGAGCAGCTCCAGCCCCTGGAGCATCTCCAAGGCCTCCTGTGACTCACTCAAACAGCTCCAGGTCCCTCCTGTGCTGGGGTCCAGAGCTGGATGCAGTGCCCCAGGTGGGGCTCACCAGAGCAGAGCAGAGGGGCAGAATCACCTCCCTGACCAGAGATAAGTGCCAGGATGGCATGAATTATAACTTGATGTACATTATTTTCCCTTAAAGGAGGAAAATATGAACAAAACCCAGGAGTGAAGGCTCCTCAGGACCCCAGCCACTTGCTTGTCCAAGCACTGGTGCCACCTGGATGGTGTGTCTCTCACATGGGCACAGCCTGGATGCTCAGTTCACTGAGGGAATTTTGAGAGCTGTGTATAAAAGTGCAAAGAAAATGTAAAATTTGTGTTATTATCTTTGGAATCCTGAGAACCACCTTCCATTTAGTACTTAAACTCCCCACTGCAGTTTGGACAGGTGTCTTTAAAGACACCTGAGTGCCCAATTCCCAGGGTTACCTGTGCATCCACTGACCTCTGTGACTGGACAGTTGTGTAGACAAATGGCACTGGCACCAGGAGCTGTGGCTGTTCTGCTCCTCAGTGCAATATCCATCTTCAATTCTCCACCCACGGGGGATTTCCAGCCTATTTGCATAGGAATTATCCTGTTCCAGGAGCCTGGGGGTGCTGTGGAGAGCCCATTGTGCAGGGAGGTGCTGGCAGGGCAGGTGCTGCAGCTGGGCTGTCACCCTGCAGGCAGGAGGAATGGCAGGGGTGGCATTTCCCAGGGGTGCTGGAGGCTCAGAGCCACACAGCTGCTGCTCAGGGGTGCAGGATGATCCTTCAGCCCATGAGCTGGAGCTGGAGGGATGCTCCCAGGGTGCAGGATGATCCCTCAATCCACAAACTGGAGCTGCAGGGATGCTCCCAGGGTGCAAGATGATCCCTCAATCCACAAACTGGAGCTGCAGGGATGCTCCCAGGGTGCAGGATGATCCTTCAGCCCATGAGCTGGAGCTGCAGGGATGCTCCCAGTGGCATGGGTGTCTCAGGTGGGAGGTGACAGTGATGGAGCACAGCGTGCGTGGCAGGAGGGACAGAGGGACAGCAGGTGTTCCCTGCCCTCCCTGGGGCCTGGCAGAGCCTCCCTGCTCTCCGTGCTGCTGGGGCCAGCGCTGTGCTGCTGTCAGGGGACACAGCAGTGGCTGTCACCTGCTGCCAGCTCGGGCTGTGCCACACTGGGGACACGGAGAGGACACGTGCGCTATCGAGGCCACGCAGCAGCGCTGGGGCAGGAGGGTGGGAATTGAGGGAGGATGGGAATCCAGGGAGGATGGGAATTGAAGGAGGATGGGAATTCATCAGCAGCTCCTTCCAGGCTAATCAGGAGGCAGGTGATGCTTTTCCAAGGTGAGTGATGGAAAAGGCAGGGAGGGTGGGATTAGGGGTGCTTTGAAAGGTATCCGTGCCAGAGGTGTATTCAGGGTGCCCAGGTATGGAGGGGAGAAGCTGAAGAACAGATGAATCAGGAAGATTTGGGGGAGATCCCCTTGAGGGGAGGTGCCTGGGTGACACCTGGTGTTGGTGCTGCAAAGCCAGGCAGCACAGCCCCTCATGGATGCCCTGAGGAGGGAGGGAAGTGCCATCATCCCCAGCTCTAACGCTGGCACTGAAATGTGAATTGCAGCACAAAAAGAACTACGTTTCCCAGTTTCCCTTGCAGCCCAGGGGAATAAGCAATTGGAAGATTTAAATAGACCAGGCCAGAAGCAACCAACCTTTGGCACAATGTTTTTCCCTCCTCTTCTTCATATCTATTGGCTGTCCAACCTTCTTCCCTGGCACTGGAGTGGCTGCCAAGCCTGGCATTAATTTTCCTTCCAAGCTTGCTAGGCCCATGAAGTAAACAGCCATGTGCATTCCTTACTCTATATTTAACAGCTGCAGCCTGTGCTGGGGGCAACTGCAACAGAGGGGAACCTTTGTGGCTTCCCAAATTCACAGCTTGTGAGGGTGGGAGTGGGGGAAGCTTTCTGCGGGGACAAGAGGGATTTCTCTCCTTGCCGGTATTTGCAAAGCAGGTTGCGTTAAGGAGAGACTGCAATGCCAGCATCCCAGCCACGCTCCAGGGCCAGAGACAGGAACAATGTCCTCAACAGGGCTGAGTTCCTGTCCCTGAACCAGCCCTTGAAGGGCAACCAGGAGGGCAGGAGCTCCAGCAGGAAGCAGAGCGGCCAGGCCGGGGCAGCCGGCGCCCAGAGCGGCGGCCCCAAGGAGCGGCGGCAGTCGCAGCAGCTGCCCGAGGAGGATTGCATGCAGCTCAACCCCTCCTTCAAGGGAATCGCCTTCAACTCGCTGCTGGCCATCGATATCTGCATGTCCAAGAGGCTGGGGGTGTGCGCCAACAGAGCCTCCTCCTGGGGAGGTGCCCGCTCCATGATCAACCTGCTGGGGATAACGGGGCACGGCATCCCCTGGATCGCGGGCACGCTCATCTGCCTGGTGAAGAGCAGCACGCTGGCAGGCCAGGAGGTCCTCATGAACCTGCTGCTGGGTGAGTGGCAAACCTCCCTCCCTGCTGCGGAAGCCCAGCCCTCCTCACAAGGGACAGCAGCAGCGCTGGGACTCCTCCTCTGGCTGCTCCCAGTGTCAGAAGTGGTCGGGAAGCAGGGAGTGACCCTTAGGGTGAATGCTGCACTTATTGGCCCTCCTGGTCCCAGGGGCTGGGGGTGATGGGTGGCACAGGAAGTGTCTAAGAGGGGTGGAGTGACCATGGAAGCTGGGGACAGCCACGGGGCAGGGACAGGCCCCTGGTGCTGCATGGGGCAGGGATGTCCATTCAGACTGAGGGAGTGTCCGTGGTGGGAGGGTGGATACCAGCAGTGGTGTCTTATTTAATCTGTGGTCATCTGCCTGGTGTTTGATAGGGTATCATAAAGATATTAGTCTCTAATATCTGGATCAATTCCTGAGGATGTTATTTCCATCCCTTGCCACCTTCTTGACCAGACTCCATGTGATGGGGTCCTGTCACCTTCCCTGCTGCAGTTTGCTCTCACATCCTCCTTCCCTTGGGTACCTTTCTTGCCGCTGTCCCCGTTTCCATGTGCTAATTTGACCCAGAGGCTGTGTAGGCAGGCTGGGACGCCTCTGGCTCTGCTGCTAGTCCTTCCTTGCATGGTGGTGGTCAGTGTCCCTGTTTCTGGATGTGTTGGAGGGTTTGTGCAGGCCCATCCCACCCTGATGTCCCACCAGTGACCAGGATGAGCTCTGGCTGTGACTTGCTTAGATCCTGTCCCCAGCCTGCCCAGGCCACGTGTACCTGAGGACCTTGCTCTTCTTGCTCCTCTGCCTTTGGCACAGGGTTCAGTTATCCTCTTTTTCTTTGTGACTAATTACCCTCTCCTCTGGCTGTGACCCACCCTGGTGTTTCACCCTCCCCAAAAACTCAGCAATCCCACTTCTGGTTGGTAGGAGAAATTGAAAACATTGGATTTAGACCCTTTCTTCTCAGGGAGCATTTTGAGAGGCCACAGGGACACTTTATTTCACAGGCACCACAGGAAAGGGACATCCTGTCTGCAAGGGCTGGCTGTGACGTGGCCCAGCTCAGCAACCCCAGGTTTTGGGGTTTTTTTCACAAGTTCATCCTTCAGAGAGGGTGGAGACTGACCTGGACTGGCTTGAAAAGCTCAGTGGGAGCTGCCTTTTCTCCCCTGTGCCTTTGGAGGAGACTGTGCTGGTGCTGTGACATCTCCTGGGGGGAGGCTGTGGTGGAAGAGGCCAGAATAGCTCCAGCGTGATGCAGAGCCCACTGACATCAGCAGCTCCTGCAGGGGCTCCTCAGGGCTGGGGTCAGCCCCTCCTGGGAACACAGGATCCATCCAAAAGGGCATGAGGATGAAATAGCAGGTGACTGACAGCAACCAGCACAGCCTCCAGATGTCTCTTGACCCAAGAGCCTCTGACGGGGTCGGAGCCTGAAAACTCTGACTGCTTTGACTCCAGAATGTTTGAGATCCTTGCAAAGAGCTGGTGCCCCTTTTGGCTTAAAAACAAGGAAGGTTTTCTCACCCTTCTGTTGCTATATGAGGAGCACAAATGCAAAGCCACTTCAGGGTCATGTTCTAACTTTGTGGAGTGGTGGCTGGGAGAGCTCATCCCTGCATCACTACCCACATCTCCAGGTCTCCTGAGCTCCAACGTGGTGCCCAGGGACAAGCTGGGGGTTCTGGAGTGTTGCATCCTTGCCTAGACACACTACTCCCACTGCCAGGACAGGAAATAGTTAATTGGTGTGAAGGAACCAGTTCCATAGGTCTGGCAATTTCCAAAGAGCTCCACTGCTCCCTCTGAAAGGACAGCACTGCCTGGTGGACTGGCCAGGGTGCCCTCAGCCTCTCTTGCCAGAGCTTCTGCAGGAGGACTGGTGTCACCCCCCAGAGCAGATCTCTGCTGGGAGAGTGGCCTTGGGCTGGTATTTAGGATTGCAGTCAGAGGCTCTGAGTAGCTGCTGCCATGGAATCTGCACTGCTGGTGGAGAAGGAGCCTGGGGCTGCTGGACCTCCACAGGCCCCCAAGAAAAGTGAGGTCTTGTGTGGACAGGAAGGTCATGGCACCTCTGGTGCATCTGGCATCCTTGGTCCCTCTTGCTGCTGTTTTCCTGTGGTTCAAATCCACCAGGATGTGGTTTAAAGCCCTCCTGTGAAAAGCCCTCCTGTGAACTGCCCTCCTGTTTAGGCACAGGCGGAAGGGAAGGGAAGGGAAGGGAAGGGAAGGGAAGGGAAGGGAAGGGAAGGGAAGGGAAGGGAAGGGAAGGGAAGGGAAGGGAAGGGAAGGGAAGGGAAGGGAAGGGAAGGGAAGGGAAGGGAAGGGAAGGGAAGGGAAGGGAAGGGAAGGGAAGGGAAGGGAAGGGAAGGGAACCTCCTGGTGTTCCCCTGCTGGAAGGGGGAAGCTGGGGCTGTCTGTGGCACCCCTTGAGTGCCTCCCCGGGCTCTCCTCCCTTCCCTGGCTGGCTGAGGGTTTGATCCATCAAGCAGAATTTCTGATGCAGTCTCTGGGCAGGCAGCCAGCCCATCATAGAGCACTTGTTTAGGATTTGCAATCAGGCTTCCCAGGCGAGGAGACAGGAGACTGCTGGAGGGGGACTGGAGCCTGGCAGGAGCACCACTGCAGATGGAGGAGGAGCTCCCACCAGGGGCTTTGCCAGCACTTGTGGGGGCATTTCAGGTGAGGGGGTCTGACCGTGGGATGCCCCATCCATCCCCTCTGCAGATGCTGATTAACAACCCCAAGCAATGTTTTCCCTCCATGTTTGTCATCTGTGATGGAATTTATTGATTCCCCTTCTCACAGTAATCCTTTCCAGCAAATGCCAAACAGCCAGAGAAGCACACACAGCCTGTTACTGAAAAGATGGGAGAAAGCAGATATCTGTGCCCACTGTAAAAATCCCTCTGCCAGGACACGCTTTCAGGAAGATTGTCTCAGCATCACCAGCCCTGGCTGAGCAAAAGTCAGGGAGAAGCTCCACAACCCCTTGGCTAAATTGATAAAATCATAACCCAGGAAATCCCCCAGTTATAAAATTCATTTTATTTGTCTGCCATTGTTGGAACTTTTAGGGCTATTCAAGCTTTTCTCTGCAATCACAAGGGTTTCCTGAAAACTAAGGTGCTAAGAAAGTAATTTGAACTTTGCAGTTGGGCTTGCAGGGGGAAAGCAGTTATAAAACTTTCAGTAAAATGCCCAGATCTGCTTCAGAACCAGACAGAAATTCCATTAAACCCTGGGGGCAGCAGTACCTTGGTTTCTGGTTCTGATCCATCTGGTGAGGATGTGGATCCAAATTTAGTGATTCATTGACTGCAAAGCCAGCAAAGAACATTTGGATCATTGATCTAACCCACGGCAAAATACAGGCTGTAGCACATCCCTTAATTTATTCCTGTTCAATTTGTTAAGGGAAAAAACCCAAACACTCAATCTGATGTGCAGTTACAAGTGAGGGTGAACTTGTCA
The DNA here is from genome assembly GCF_027887145.1 of Ammospiza caudacuta. NCBI lineage: Eukaryota > Metazoa > Chordata > Aves > Passeriformes > Passerellidae > Ammospiza > Ammospiza caudacuta. Next base: position 4,600,092 of record NC_080613.1, on the reverse strand, counting down.
GAGCCATTTCTGTATTACTGCAGTGGTTGGGATTCTCACAAATGCTTTTAGTTGGACTCTCCCCTTCCTTGCATTTCCATACCCTTCTCTCTCCAGCTGAACAGCTCTTCCAGCCAACACCTCTTCTGCCTTTCAGTATTTTGGATAGTGCTCAAGTAATTTCTTCACCTCCTATTTATTAAGCTAAACAGATTGATCTCGTTAAACTGATGGTCATTGCAGATCCAGGCACCTTCTCACTGCAGAGGGGATGGAATGTGGTCATTGGGGATGGAATGTCATCACTGGGGATGGAATGTGGTCACTGGGGACGGAATATGGTCATTGGGGATGGAATGTGGTCATTGGGGATGGCATGTGGTCATTGGGGATGGAATGTGGTCACTGGGGATGGAATGTGGTCATTGGTGATGGCATGGGATGGAGTGTGATCACTGGGGATGGAATGTGATCACTGGGGATGGAATGTGATCACTGGGGATGGAATGTGGTCATTGGGGATGGAATGTGATCACTGGGGATGGAATGTGGTCACTGGGGACGGAATGTGGTCACTGGGGATGGCATGTGGTCACTGGGGATGGAATATGGTTGCCCACCCAAGGTGGTCACTCCAGTGAGGCCCCACTTTTGTGTTTACAGCCAAACCCCTGCTGTGTTTAGTTATTTTCCGTCCAGCTGGGTGCCTTTGCTGTTGGGAGGCACCTACTTGGGTCATCCTTGCACGTAAAATTGTGTTTGTGCTTGGTTTGAAGGACAAGGAATGGTTCTGCTCTCTGGAACAGGCACCCAGACTAGGAGAAGAGAAAATCCCTTGTCCTCTCTTTGCTTGCTGTCTCAGTGACACTGGTCCTGGTGCTCAGCCATCTCCAGCTGGCTCTGCATCCCCTTGGAGGGCAGGATGGCTCTTTGGAGCTGTCACTGAGCATTTATCCCATTAAGTACAGCACTGCCTCAGGGTGTGGGTGTATCAGCGAGCAGTGTCAGGCTGGGCATGGGTCAGTGCCACAGGAGGAGGAAAGGAGGGAGCCCAGGGCCGCTTCTCCATTCCTGGAGGTCAGCAGGGAGGAAGATCTTGCTCTTCCTGAATGCTGGCACAGCTTTACTCTGACCAGGAGCCAAGCCATGACATTCTGAAGCACTCCCTGCAGACCCCCTAAGAAAGAAAATTATAAATCCATAAATATGGTCAGAGTTCTGTGGTCCCATCCTGGCAGCTTCCAGGCGAGACCAGATTTGCAAGAAATTGGTGGATTAGGAAGGAGACAGAGAAAGAAATGCCTTCCCCAAGCCCTTTGAGACCCCAGTGACCCTGTTCTAACAATACAGACGTGCTTCAGGTATTGTCCTGCTTCTCTTTGGAGGATGAAAATTCCAGACAGTGCAGCCTGGTGCTGGTAAAGGTCACGGGGTAGATGAGATGCCCAGGCAGTGCAGAGGAGCTGATCCTGTCAGCTGAACCTCAGGGCAGCCCAGATCCAGCAGAGAGGCTGGGGAGCTGCAGATGGATCAGTCTGAATCCAGCAGAGCTTGCTCAGCCCAGAGCCCCAGAGATGGTTTGGGGCCAGATGTGTCTGTTTTTTCCCCTTTCATTCTTGCACTGTGAGAGCAGGGATTTCCTGAGCCAGGCAGGGCAGAGCACATTCCATCAGGGATGGGTAGAGCAGCTCAGGAGCCGGTGCCCTGGGCAGCCTGGCACATGGAGGGGGCTCAGCTGCTGTCCCCCTCCCCTCCCAGCCCTGCCAGTGCCCACCAAGGTCTCACTGAGCCAGCAGCACGTCTGCCCAGTGAGGTGGAAACATTTCAGTGCCAAATAATCCACCGTGAGTGACCCATGGAAGGTGCCAGGCAGAGGGAACAGCACAGACGCCCCTGCACCCAGCGTTGAGACACAGGTCCAGCCTGGCATTAAACATTCCTCTTCATCACTGCAGGCTGCTAATCTGCCTCTGTTCTGCCCAGGAACAGCAGCTGAAGCCCGTGGTCTGTGGTGGGTGCTGTGCTCAGCCTTCATCCCTTCACAGCTGATGAGCTCAGGCATCTCTGAGCAGGCAGCAATGCCCAGCTCTGCCTGCCCCCCTTCCTGCTGCCTGCAGTGTCCCCTTGCATAAAGGACGGGCAGGGACAGCCTGGGACTCATCTGGCTGTGGCTGGAGCAGGCACGGGGGTGTTTCCATGCTCTGATCAGCCCCTGGGACCAGGCAGCACCGATTTGCTCAGGTCCTGGCCGGCTGCAGGGGATGCTGCGAGCCCTGCAGGCAGCAGAGTGCAGCCCTTGGGGAACGTGCAGGGAGCTGGAATCCAACCCTGGAGCTGGAATCCAACCCAGCAGAGCCAGCAGCGAAACCGAGCCTGCATGCAGAGCGAAAGAGAAAAGAAGTGCGAGGGTTGTTGAATGGGAAGAGGGGGGATAAACATGGGAAATGAGTCATCCTTGTGTCTGTCACTGCGGGAACCACTTCCCCTTGCCCCTGCCTGCGGCTCGGAGGGGACAGTGGCTGCTCCACCGGGCAGAGCTGCAGGAGCAGAGCCAGGGCAGCTCCCGGGGATGGGTGAGTGTGTTTGCCTCTGACTCACCCTGACAGGAGCAGCGGCTGGGGAGAGCAAGGTGGGCAGTGAGGTGAGCTGGGAGGAGCAGCAGCAGCAGGGAGAGCCCTTAGGAAATCCTGCTCCGGGTCAGGATGGGGTGGGAAAGAGGGGAATCAGATGGACTCTCCTGTTTTCCTCCACTTTGAGGAAACCTCCCTGCTCTAAGCTGGAACAGAGAACCAGGGATGCTGGCAGAGGTACCTGATCTGGGTCCACGCTGGGAGGTGTGATGGTTGGAGACCCTGTGAGCATCTCACAGCATCAGACCTTTTAAAAGTTTAAATTTTTTAAAATTTTAAAAGGTCTGATTTTTAAATTTTTTAATTTTTAAAATTTTAAAAGGTCTGATTTTTAGATTTTTTTAATTTTTAAAATTTTTAATTTTTTTAAACTTTTTTTGCCAGTTTGCCTCTTTGAAAGCAGTGGGGTGGAATCCAAGCCCAAACAGCACTGAGGCCAAGCAAGGATCCCATCCTTTGTGCCTGGGCCATGCTGCTGGTCCTCAGCCCAAGGCACTTTTCTTCCTCCAGCTCATCCCATGCAGTGCTGGGAGTGGCTCTGGGGTGTGCTGGTGGTTCCTGTGCTGCTGCCATGGGGTACAGGAGCATTTCAAGCTGTCAGAGCCCTTCTGGAGGCAGATGAGCCATCCTCAGGGCTGCTCAGCTCCTTTTCCCCAGCAGTACAAGCCCTTTTCACTGTGATCCCCCTCTTGCCTGCATCTCTCCCCAGCCTGTGCAGTCCCACTCAGTATTTGATGCTGAGTTCAAATTTCCCAGCTCCCAGGGCACAGTGTTTCCAAAGGGAGAGCTCCAGGCAGCCTGTGTTTGCACTCAGGGCTGCTTCTAATCATCCAGAATATAGCAAATCTATTTTTAGTTGTTGTGGGGTTTTATTTTAATTAATTGCACAATTCTGCTTTCCACCATTTTATCACCTCCCCATGACCACTTACCCCACACTGATGCTTGTTCAGCCAAAAAATATCCCCCCCCCAAACACAAAAATGCCTGATTCATTGGCTCTTCAGTGTGTCATGCTTTTTGTCAGCTCTTACACCCAATAGTGCCACATTTGGGGAACAAAATGCACTGGAGGGGTTCATTTCCAGAGTGGACCTCTTCCAGGTGCTGCTGACTGCACTGGAGAGAGGGTGAAGACTCTTTTGAAAGCTGCATCTTTCATTAATGCCAACAAGATAAGGCTGCAAACACACAGCTCATTTTCCAGGTCAGGGAGCCCAATGCCTGCAGGAGACTGGGGAAGTTCAGGAGTAGGAGGGGGCATGTAAGTAAAAAGAAAAAAGTGGGGGGAAAAATTATGAATTCTAATTATGGAGCTAAAGAAAGTGTTTCCTGGGAGCGGTGGCATTTGTCCAGAGTTCAGCACTGGGTGAGGGTGGGCAATGTGGGCAATACAGATTTTTCCAAGCCACTCTTGGCCCCACACCTGGCCTCAGCAGCTGCAGTGGGGAGCACATGGCACCTCCAGCTTTGAGGCCCAGGCAATGAGTTGTCCCCAGCTTGGCTCTGCTCTATGCACATCTTGTCTGAGGCACATCTGCTCCCACATTGGGGGCCTCCTGAGCTCGTGTGATGAGCTCACTCTCCATTCCTGGGCATTCACCTCCCTGTTTTCCCCTCCCCATGTGCTCAGCCGTGGTTCTGAGGGCTGAGTCCAGCCTGTGAGTGTTTCTGATCCCAATCTCACAGGCTCTGTCATGCAGGCAGCCCCATGTGTGTGCAGTCACGTGGATCTGGGCTGCAGGAGCAGATGAGGCCAAGGCTCTTTTGGCTTTCTCCTCTTTTCCTCCCCCTCTGCCCCCAGAACTGCACCCAGGTTGTTTTTCAGCTGTGGTTTTGATAACATGTTTATATAAACACTCCAGCTGGAATCTGCCTCCCTCCCTGGAGACTCTGCCTGGCCCCAACCTGGAGCAGGCCGTGTCCCCAAGGGTGCTCACACCATTCTCAGCCTCCTCCAGCCTTCAGGGACAGCAGCAGAAATGCCACCCCGGGGACAGAAAGGACCTTATGGTGACAGGGGACATCCAACTGCTTCAGTTCCTTTTAAATTCAAGCTTTGGGGTTTGGTTTGGTTGTGCTGCTGATGGTTCAGGTTTGTCCTTGTGCCCTGCCTGCACAGGGCTCCTCTCTGCTCACCTCTCTGCTCATAATGGGCTCCTCACATTTGGCAGATAATTGTTTTCCTTTCCTTATTAATAGATATAAAATGCCTGCCCAGGGGGCTCACTTTCAGCTCATTTACTGTGCATCTGATGCCAGATGTTGGCTTTTTACAATACCAAGGTGATCTCTGATGCTAAAATTGTCACAGGCAGGACAAGACTTGCTCTTTGGTTTTGTGTTTTAAGGAAATTGTAGATGTTAATGTAGGATTTGGGGACATGGTGGTTTTGTGTTGGAAATCTGAAGGATTGTTCCCCTTATTACCAGGTCAACAGGGAAATTCCTGATCTTTTTCAGAAAAATGAGAAAGGAGCAAGAATGGGCAAGAGCTAATCCTTCCTTTAGTCTCAAATACATCACTACCTGGATTTTACATCCAGTGATGCCTCTGGTTTAAATCCAGTGCTACCTGGCTCTGGGGGGGAAAGGCACGATGAAAAAAATGCTTCACATTAAAATGTCTTGCTCCTCTCATCCCAGCCTCAGTCAGGTGGCACTCTGCCATGCCTGCTGTGCTTCTGACAGCCCCAGGGTCCCCAGAGAGCAGCCAGTGCAGGCTGCAGCTCCTTCCATGGACTCTCCTGGGGCTGTGTGTGCTCCAGCCTCCAGCCTGGAGGATTTGCAGGGCTCTGTGAGGCACCAGGGAAGGACAGAGCCAAGGTGGTGCTGCTGGTTTGCAGGTGGCAGGGGCAAGGCTCAGGGGCTTGGGGCTCAACAGCAGGAACAGCCCCCGGTGCAGAGAGACCTGCAGCTGGAGCACAGATACAGTTAACCCCTTAGTGCCCACCCGAGGAGGGAGGGTTTGATGTGCATTAAGGGGAGGAAGGAAACCAAGGTCTGAGTGGGAATGTAGGTCATGGGATTGGGAGGGAATAGGGCTGGGGATGGGGCTGCTGGGCAATGGCACTGTCTGTGGCTGTTCCTGAAGGATGGGGCTGGGCAATGGCACTGTCTGTGGCTGTTCCTGAAGGATGGGGCTGGGCAATGGCACTGTCTGTGGCTGTTCCTGAAGGATGGGGCTGCTGGGCACTGGCACTGTCTGTGGCTGTTCCTGAAGGATGGGGCTGCTGGGCACTGGCACTGTCTGTGGCTGCTCCTGAAGGATGGGGCTGCTGGGCACTGGCACTGTCTGTGGCTGCTCCTGAAGGATGGGGCTGGGCACTGGCACTGTCTGTGGCTGTTCCTGAAGGATGGGGCTGCTGGGCACTGGCACTGTCTGTGGCTGCTCCTGAAGGATGGGCCCTTGGCAGCAGCACTGCCTGCTGATTCACCCTGCCTGTGCTGGCAGCAGCAGGAGAGGGAAGGGGAGCAGCAGAGACCCAGCACTGGGAAAGGAAACAGCAGAGACCCAGCACTGGGAAGGAGAATAGCAGAGACCCAGCACTGGGAAGGGGAGCAGCAGAGACCCCAGGGCAGTGGGAAGGGGAACAGCAGAGATCCAGCACTGGGAGAGGGAACAGCAGAGACCCAGCATTGAGAAGGGGAACAGCAGACACTGGGAAGGAGAACAGCAGAGACCCCAGGGCAGTGGGACCCCCCAAGCCTCAGGGGCTGCTGGGGCTGTTTCATAAAGAAATCTCCATGAAAGGAAGAGAAAGTGCAAGGGGAAGTGACAGAAAAAGCACCAGACGAGGGATTTTCTGTGGTTTTTTTTTTTCCTTTTAACGGCAAATTAACCCCTGGTTTTAATGCTGTCATGCCTCCCCATCCTGAAATGTGGGCAAACGAGGCTTTCTCCGTTCTGTGCATCATTTGACGAAAATCAAAGCTAGCAGTACTGAAGGCCCATTTTATTCATCTTCTGAATGAAAGGATTATTAGAACTGCTCTTTGGCTTGTTCTCCATGCCCTGAACACCTCCATGCACACATGCCTGCATCCCTCCAGTTGCCCTGACATCACCTTTGACCGTAAAAAAATATTGCCAGTGCAAAATACTGACAGGCAGTGGTGAGCACCACTCATTGCTAAAGCACATGGCACTGGTGCTGCTGATCCATGGGCAGGTTTGGTGGGGAATGTCTCTGAGGGAATTAATTGAACACTGTGGAGCAGACACTGGGATTTGTTGGGGTGCCCAGACTCGTTCTGGAGCCCTGGCTTGGCTTCTCAGCAATGCAATTGGTGCTGACTTCAGCAGAGCAGCTTGGGCCAGAGCCTTCTCTTGGCAGCACTGGTGCATCATATCTCTGATGCTTCTGGGTTCCCAAGAATTTGATGAGTCTGGGTTCCCAAGAGAGCATCCTGGAGCTTCAGTTTCACACAGTTCTCATCCAGGGTGAGATGGGGCTGGTGGGAAATGCAGCTGATGAGCTGAAAATCATCCCCTGAAGCACTTTGCTGGATCAGGGCTGTCTGGGGTCACTTAATGGGCTGAGGAGTTGGGCTGGGGTGATTTAGGAAGGCCAGCATGAGCAGAGCCCTGTGTAGCAGGGCAGCCCTGCAATGGTCAGCCAGGCCTGGGCTCACAGCATTTGACCTTACCAGGGAGCCAGGGTGAGTGGCTGCTCCAGGGCTCCACAGCCTGTCTGAAATCCCTCCCTCCATTTCTCCCCACAGCCAGCCTGTCAAAAAAAAAAAAAAAAAAAAAAAAAAAAAAAAAAAAAAAAAATTCAGCAAATTGCAGACAAGCACTCTGCTGATTGTGGGGGTCCTGGTGGGCTGCAGGCCTCCCCCTGCTCTCCCCCTGCCTGCTGGTCACATCCAGCAGCAGCTGGGCAGTCCCTGGTTGTCCTTGTCCTCCCAAACCCACTGGTGTGACTGGCCTCCTTGCAGCCTCTTTCCAGCTGCAGCCTCAACACCTTTGTTCAGGTGCCACCCCTGAACCTTTGCTCTGTGTCAATCTCCTGCTTTTTGTGTCTGTCCTGGATTCCTGCTGCTGTCCATGCCAGGGAGGAGCTGGTACCCAGATCTTTTCCTCTGCTCTATCTGCCCTCCACAGCTCTGAGAGCCCAGGGCATGCATGGAAGGTTCAGGGAGGTCCTGCTGTCCAAGATCCCTGCAGATGAGGGAGAAAAGCAGTCTGCCACAAGGAGAGGGTTGTGCCAGGATAAATACCAGCCCCTTCCCAAAGCGGTGCTGGAGCTGGGGGTGGCACAGGGGGAAGGTGGGTGAGCAGAGCTGCTGTGACAGCTCCTCAGCTCCTGCCAGGTGCTGAGCAGGCAGGTGGAGCTGCCTCCCATGTGCCATCTCATTTCCCATCCCCACCACCACCACACCCCCATCCATGCTCCTGAATCCCTGTCACCTCTCAAGGAATGGTCTTTACCAGGGTCTGGGAGTCAAACAAGTGCCCCTGGCGTTCCTGCTGAGGGAGCAGGCTGTGCTGGTGATGGCAGATACGTCCTTGTCATTGCTGCAGGGAGCTGAAATCAGCTCTCTGACTAATTAGGAGGGTTGGGGAAAAGCAGATGAGGGGATTAAAGAGAAATAAAATTGATGCTAGGAAATAGAAATGACAGTACCTGTCTGATGGGACGAAGCAGGTGGGCTGAAGAGGAGGGAGATGTAGACAAGTGCTGATGGGTTTCACTCCTGAAGCTGTTAAGGAGGAATGTTGGTGTGGTGTAGAGAGCTGCAGGTGCCTGTGCCACCACAAGCCTGCGTTTGCTGGGCTGGGAGGTGGGGTACCCCCAGTATTTGCACAGGGAAGGGGCTGTGTGGGGTGACAGGCAGGCAGAAAGTCGCAGAAGAGGTGAGCAGAAACAAGAAATGGCTCGTGGGTGTTTGGTGCTTTGGCAGAGGAAGGAGGATGGGTGGGGGATGTCTGGGAGGATGTCACCCACCCTCCAACACGCTGTGGTGCTGTTTCTAACACAGGAGCCCGTTTTTCTTTATTGTTCCCCTTGGCTCACTGGCTCCTGATGCTCTTTTCTTAGTGAAATCTGTCAGCATGGTGAGAAATCTGTCAGCATGGTGTGATCCCCTGGCTGCTCTGGGCAGGAGGAGGTGGTGGGCTTGGGAGAGGACAAGGGATAACCCTAGAAAGTGCTGTGGGGCACCTCTCCTCCAGCAGACTGCTCACTGCAGCCTGGTCAGCCTGGCAAGGGACTTTGCTGCACAAGGTTTCTAAAGCATGAGGTGGAGGCAGCAACAGGAACACCCAGAGTGGTGGTTTGAGGGCCATAAGAGTTTCAATTTTAGCTTTGCCAGTTGCTCTCTTCCTGCCCAGGTGGATCACTCGCCTCTGTGGTTTGGGGCTCTCCTCTGTCAGATGGTGACAGTGGCATTTGCCTCTTCTGTGGGCAAACTGGGAGGGTTGATCAACATTTGGGTGGTGACCTGAGGATGGGGAAGCTGTGTACATCTGCACCATGGACACCTGATCAGAGCCAGACACAAATTTTTATTTAAAGACAATGACAACCTATTGGGGAAGATGAAACAGGAAAGCCTTATAAATATGATTGTCTGGCAAAAGATTTTGAAAATATAGAAACTATAAGTGAGATTGAAATGAAAGCAAGCTTTGAGATACCTTAGTTACTGAACAATGGGGAAACAACAGTGTGGATGGAAGGTAATCTCCTTTTGATAACACAATATCCTCTGCTTGCAGACAGGTCCAAGGGTCAGAGCAGACCCTGCTAGCTTGGCAGAAGGGCCCCAAAGAGGAGTTTTTAGGGTTTAAAATGTAACACAGTGTGGTAATGTAATGATTCTTACAGGCTGTATGTAAATGCTATAGGATTTGTATATTGTACTAGATTGGTTAGTGAGAATCAGAATATTCAACACAGGAGATGATTTATTGTATTGTAATGGGAACTTTGCTCTCTTAGCTCTTACCCCTTTTATTCTCTTATGCTTTTACTCTCTTACTCTCTCATCCTCTCTCCCCCTCTCTTCTCTCAGGCCTGCAGCTGTGGCTGCAGCTCCCAGCAGGGCCCTGCACCCAGGCCCTTTGCAATAAACCCCAAATCCCAGCAGGGCCCTGCACCCAGGCCCTTTGCAATAAACCCCAAGTTCCTGACCTGGCTTCAGAGATCTCCCATCTCCATCTGTCCCGACCGTGCTACCCCCCAACGCTCCTACAACAACCCTTTAATGTTATGCCTTGAAAATTGCCCTCAGCTCTGTCTCTCACTGCTCCCTCTGTGTCTCCTGTTTTGTAGCCCTGCTCCTGGACATCATGATCGTGGCAGGTCTGCAGAAGCTGGCCAAGAGGAAGGGCCCCTACGACATCACCCCAGGCCTGTTGGACTACCTGACCATGGACACGTACGCCTTTCCCGCCGGGCACGCCAGCAGGGTGGCCATGCTCTCCAAGTTCTTCCTCAACCACCTGGTCCTGGCCATCCCTCTGCGCATCCTGCTGGTGCTCTGGGCCCTCTGTGTGGGCCTGTCCCGTGTGATGATCGGGAGGCACCACATCACCGATGTCCTCTCCGGCTTTGTGTTCGGCTACCTGCAGTTCAGGCTGGTGGAGTTGATATGGATGTCTTCCAACACGTGTCAGATGTTGATATCCATCTGGTGAACGTGGAGGACTTGGAAGCTAGGAGATACTTTGAGAGTTCCCCACCCCTCCCAGTATTTTCTACGTGTTGTTTGTTGGAAGCTGTTGTAACTTCCATGAGTAGTGATGTTTTTTAATGTTGCTTCCCCACCTTTAAAAAAAAATCTTGTAATGGATTGGGTTTTAGAAATCAAGGGCCTTACCTGTGTTTTGGCCATATTCTCAAGCTCTGTTTGGACAGCAGCCTTATTAAGCTTTACAGGTGAGAGAAATGAGCTCCATGTCTGCCTTCTTTAAGAGGTTCACATTGGCACCTTGGTGTGTCCTCAGGATGGGCAGTACCTGAGGGCTTCCTGAGAACACATTTGTGAACTTTTTAGAGGATAAATTATTTTGGCCACAGTGCTTTTTTTTCTTTTTGTAAGCCCAGCAGTTGTGTCTTGTACAGAGTCAGGACTCTGCTGGTGCTTTACAGATAATAAATAATCATAAAAGTCCTGCCCTGTTTGGTTCTTATCATGAGGGAGGGGAGAAAACGAGCCCAGTGTGGCTTTGAGATATACATTCAGCATGGAGCAGGTCCTGCAGTCTTCTTGCCCAAGGAGATGCAAATTTTTGCTTTGGGTGGGATGGGCCTAGTTGGGTGCTCAGGACATGGAAGGAAAACTTCTTCTGTCAGGGTGCATGAGGAGTTTTTGGTCTGGTAAGGGACACACAATGCCCTGACCTGGTGCTGTTTCTTCCTATTATTGACAAGTGGCCTCCTTGAAGCCTGGTGGATCCTTATCCAGGTGATGGCCATGCTCAGTGTGCTGTCTCCTAAATGGATCCCCCCCCCCCCACAACTGCCATAAGAAAATCTCATATTTTGAACAGAATGTTCCAGTTCTCCGTGGTCTAGCTGTCTCTAGAAGACAGTTTGATGCTTGGCAGGTGATGGATACTATCAGACATCTTTCCTAACTGGATGAATCCTGCAGAATGGAGGAGTCCTGTCATCCCTGTCCTGCTATGGATCCCAAGAAAAATTCACCAGGCTTGCAAGGCCAGGGAGGAGTCAGCTGGGTCCTGTGCTGTCATCTCACCCTGCACATTGGGAGGCCTCTTCCTCCAGGGGCTGGTGAGAAGAAGACATTCAGCTAATGACTGTTGCAAGCTGCTGACATTTGTTGCTCTTTGATGATTAATATGAAAAGAAGCTGAACAGAAAATCTATCCATGGCATGTGTCTCCAGCTGGGATGTCAGCACAGAGCCCTGGGAGCTGCCGGCTCCGAGGCTGCAGCAGGAGCGTGCTGAGGGGGCATCCATGTCCTTCCAGCACCAGCCTCCCACGGAGCTCACAGATGAGCTGTCCCCTGGGAAGGGCTGTCACCGAGCGTGTTGGGAAAGGGGAGAGCTCAGGGTTGTCCCTGGAGGCTGCAGCAGCAGCAGGCAGAGCAGCGGGGGCGGCGGGTGCCGTCCTGCTTCCCTCCTGCTGCTGTGTGTGGGAGCAGGGATGTGCTACCCTCCCAGCAGGGCTTCCCTTTGCCAGCCTCCTTCTCCTGCAAAGATTTCTGTGAAGGAGTGAGCTGTGGTGCTTTTTCTTCCTTCCAGGCATTATTACACGTGGCAGAGTTTATCCTCATCCCTAGCAAGGGTGGCAGCACGTTCTGAGCTCTGGCTGTGGGTGATGCACCAATGTACAGCTGGAGATGACAGGTTCCTGAAGGGGCAGGGAGCAGGGATTGCCTCTTCTCCCATGGCTTTGTGGGAAATTCTCACTTTGTAGCTCCAGAATTTACTGAACCTTTGCAAATAGGTTGGATGATTCTTCAGCCGTGTCAGCGGGTCCAGGTTTCCTTGCACTTGTGTTGTCTTCTCTTGGAATATCCAGGGTGGCAGAATGGCTTTGTAGGAGTTGCTCCTGATCTTTGCTGGTATAATCAGGAGAGCGTGGCCTGGAGAAGCTGCCACTGCGGGTTAGATCAGCTGAGCTGGTCTCAGCCCGGCAAAGCAAGGCAGGAGAGCAGGGGGAGGTGAGCTGGGGCAATTCCCTGGGGTAAGTTGGTATTCACAGGATAAGGCTTTCTCCCACAGAGAGTTTCTCCAGGGAATCTTCCTCTTCAGCTCCCCTGCAGCCTGTGCCCCTTATCCCTCACAGTGCTTCAGTGCCCTCAGCAACTGAAGGGAAGCTTTTGGGAGACTTTGCACAAGCTGAGTGTGGATTTGGGCACAGAGGCACCAGGAGAGGCCTGGCAGAGCCTTACCTTAGCCATGGCTGCCCTCCCAGCAAGCCAAGACATTCCTGATCCCTCTCTCCCTGCCTGCCACGCTGAAGGTACTGCTCAGAAACAACCAGCATCGCTGTGGAGAGAAGCAGCTTCTGTCTCTATAGCAACAGCAGGGGATGGTGGGTGCCTGTCCCCTGTCCCTGGGAGCTGGAGTGGGACACTGGGGCTGCTCTGTCCTCATGCTCACCATGGCAGTGTGGGGAGACAAAAAGCCAAATGGCTTGAGCTCCTTCAGGATGGTCCAGGATTGTGAGTGTTTTGCCTGAACCTTCAGATCCCCAAATTCAGCCTGTGAGGTGTGGGAGGTCCTTCCAAGCCAAGACCTGTCCAACCAGAAGGATTGAAGAAGTCCTGACCATGGCATCTTCTGCCTTTCAGTTCATCTAAGAGATTAATTAAGAAAATGGCCAGGAGGAGACAAGTGCAGTGTGTGGGCTGGGGACTGCTGCCATCAGCACTCCACTGGGAGAGTCCCAGGCTGCTGTAGTGATGATTTCGTGTGTGATCCTGCAGGGGACAGTGAAAGGCTCCTCCTCCTCTTACCCTAATGCTGATTATGCTCAGCAGCAAAAAGAGATTTTAATTTATTAAATTAAAAAAAAAAAAAAAAAGGGTTCCAGGGCCAGGGCAAGTAGCAAATCTGGATTATATCTTCGGGCATATGTGGCAATCACGCCTGGGGTGCTTAGTTCTCCTCTCCTCTCCTCAACCTAAGCTGGTGTTTTTTCCCTGACAAGCTGTTTTGTACATTTGTGGCTGGGGCTGTGCTGAAGACAGGACAAATCCCTTCCCACATCAGGGCTGTGCTGCCCTCCCTGCCATGGCAGGGTCCTCTCTGTCCCCCAGGACTCACTCGTTGGCCGTGTCCTTCCCAGGATGAGGCAGCTGAAGGGGAGGAACCTGTGGGACATGGTGCAGGGTGGGTTGGCAGATTTGAGGATGGAGGGGAGAATTAGAAAGGCTGTCACACAAGGTCTCCCAGCAGTAGCACAGGTGTGGCTCTAGTTCACCGCAGGCTGGGTTTCCTTGGGCAAACACACTCTTTTTTGTTCAGCCAGGGTGTCTCTGAGGGGGGGTGCAGGGACCCATGGGTTTATCTGGCTCCCAGGAGCTCAGTGCAGCAGCCCCAGCTCTTGTCACAGCCCTGACACTGCTCCCTGCAGCACCAAACCCTACAGGATGTCCCTGGCAGCCACAAACTCACTTAGGGGGAATCACCTGCATGGTTTTCAGTTAAGATTTTTAATTAAAGTGCTAATTAACTATGTCATTTCCAGGCTACACGTTGAATATATTGGGCAAAGCCTAAGGAAATGGGACAGTGTCTCCCCTTCACACACATATATATTCCAGAGAGTGCTGCAACATGAAAGATACACAGAGATGATGCCTTTTATGTGATTTTGGTCACCTGAACCAGAGATGCAGCCAGTTCTTGCCTCACACACATGTCTCGGCAGAGACATGGACAGGTATGCTGCAGGTGGGAGCAGGTGACCAAAGAGGTGTTTTTCTCTGGTGTTGACCCAAATGCCTGGCTGATGTGCCTGTGTTTGCTCGATTTAGGGGTGCTGCTGGGGCTCTGCCCCCCAGACAGGCAGGGATGGGGCTGTTTCATTCCGTGCCTCGCTGGGAGCCGCAAAGATCTCGGTGCTCGTTGGCTCCCCAGGACGCAGGAGTCAAAGCGGATTAAAGGTCCCTCGGCTGATCACATTTATTTCATTATTTGAGTGAAATCCCTTGTAAATACCGCCTCCCTCCCCTTTTCTTTTTATAAAAATAGAAGGCACGAAAGAATTGGAGATTTAGGAAAAGTTAATCACAGGAGTCGTTTGAAATCCATTAACCTCACACAGCCTGAGCGGGGCTGATCCGTGCCTGAACCCTGCTGCGGAGAGGAGACGCTCAATGGCCTGGGGGGGCCCCAATCTCTCCAAAAAAAAGAACTTTCCCTGAAAAATACCTGGTTCTTAGCAGGCTGGGCGGTATTACAGCCTTTGTTCACAGTCTGGCCATATGAAGTGCTAATTGCAGTGCTGGAACAAATTGGCTGAAGCTCCCAGGAGGCTCCAGAGCTCTGGGATCACGTGTGGGAACCCTGCAGCAGATGCTGCTGGCCAGCCTGTGGGCTCAGGGCCATTGGAAATGCCAGTGCTCTTCCCTTTACCCTGTGATTCCTCTGAGCTTCTCTGGAGGATGGGACTTGGGCTTTGCAGAGGGATCTATCCCAGTTTTTCTAACAAATTGCAAACAGGTGCAGCTGGTTTCCATTCCTCAGAAACTGCCCTGAGTCCCATCCCTCCAATATCCCCACACCCTTGGGACTCTCTCTGATTTCCTCTCTTCTCCCAGGACCAGCAATTTTGTGCAAGACCATCAGTGCTGGTAAGCCAGACCTGCAGAAATTAATTAAATGAAAAGCAATGGGAACAGAAGCTGAGAACTGAAATGATGGATGTTCATGAAACACTTGCCCAGAGCCCAAAGTGCTCTGGGCATTGGGTGATGTTTGTTTCCAGCCAAGGAGCTGTGCAATAGTTAAACACACTCGATGCAGTGTGATTAAAGAATCAGCCTCTGGTATCTGGGTGTGGGTGCCCTCTCTCCATTGCAATTTGCACCTTGGAGCTGCCAGCACTGGTTTGTCATGGATTGCTTCTCCTGGCTGTGGGGGGCTTTATTTGCTTTAAATCCTAACCCTTGAGTTGTGTATTAATAGCACAGTAATGCGTCTCCTCTGTGTCCAGCACCAGCCAGGGGTTATATAAAACACAGATTAATGGGAATCAGCAAAATGCAGGAGCATGTGGAGGGATGCCATGAGGATGCCTTGGAAGGGGAGGCAGGAGGAAGGTGGCATGTCCAGAGGGTGCAGAAGGTGGCTGAGTGGGTTCACAGCACTTCCTGGCAGGATTTGCTCCAGTAATTGTTCTGCAGCCCCCGATTCAGGCCATTTCCTGAACCACATCTGTGATCAGGGGTCTTTCGTCCATGGGTGATAACAAGAAGGCAGAAAGGGGGCCTGGGAATTTGAGTGGAAATGGCTGCTTTTTGCCTTTTTTTTTTTTTTTTTTCTAGCTGATATGCATCATTTCTGCAACTGCAAAAAAGCAAGCATAGTACAGGCAGGAAGATGAATGAACAAGCACTCATCCAAAGGAAAGGAACATCTTTCACTAGGGGTAAATGAACCTCTATTCCCAACATGGCTCGTTTCTCCTCTCCCATCACAAAAAGCAAGGTGATACTTGGGGTTAAGAAAGGCTGAGAATTCTCAGGAGCTCCTTTCCCCTCAATGGGAGATCAGGGCTGGTTTCCAGGGACCCCATGCACAACCCACAACAGCAGTTCCTCACTTTGGGGCAGAAAAGCTCCCTCTTGCAGACTCCTCAGCCCAGAAAACTCAAGACGTGCTGAAGGGGTGGCAGGGACACACTGATCCAAACCCCTCCTGCTGCTGTTCCTCAGAGCAGGGCAGGGCAGGAGAGAGGGAAAGCAACAGGTTTCTGGGCACCTGCCTCAGGATGTGACCTTCCCTGGGACAGCCTGACCCGGCAGCTCTGCCCTCCCCACAGGAAGATGCCTCCCAGGCCGGGAGGAAGGCACAGCTGGACTCCAACCATCAGTCACGTTCCAGCGGGAAGGGCTTGTATGGCTTGTGGGATTCCTGGTGGGGTGGCTTTTTTTTCAAAGCCTCCTGCAATAACAGCAACCGTTGCTCAGCTTCCTTTCTAGATAACCTCTTTCCTGCTGCCCAACATGCTTATCTGCTGCAGACAGGCTGGCAAGATGAACCGGAAAGCTGATACCTTATCTCTCCCTCTCAAGGAGCCTATTTAAGTGCTGGAATGTGTTGAGATGGTTAATGATTGTTAAAATCCAAGTGGGGAACATGGACCTCAGGACAGGTCCTGCTGGGAGGGACCACTTAGTCAGAAAGGAGACTTGAGGGACTACAGCCTTTCCAGGCTCTTCTATCTTTTATCTGCCAAAAGATGCATCACCTAAAATGTAAAATATTTATTTAGAACTAAAAGGTATAGACCAAGTTTCTGGCTAATCTGGGGGTTACCACTGCAGGCTGCTCCCAACTCAATGAGGTTTGCTGTGTCCCTTGGATATGGTTTTATCTGTGTCTCAGTTTACTCACTGCAGGAAGTACACTGCTGTGAGTCTGCCCTGCAAGGGATGCAGTGTGTGATTCCTCGCTCACCCTTTAATCTCACTGCTGTGGGAAGCAGCAAGATGCTCACACATTCATAAAGGTAAATAGGATTGGAGAGCTATCGGGCTAATTGAAATGAACGGGGCTCAGCGGCTCAGGCAGCCTGATACAATGAAATGAGACCTCTCTGGGGACACAGGAGTCAAGCAGAGCTTCAGCACTTCACTTATTTCAGCCACTGCAAGTGGCAGCTACAGCAATAGCAATTGCAGGCGCTGGGATTTGAGCACTGTGACAGGAGAGGGGCCAGGGAACACCGGCATGGCCGGGGTGATGTCTGTAACAGCTGCTGGGGATGGGTGAGAAGCTTATTTTGGTCCTGACCTGGGTGAAAAAATAGCTGTTGGAGCTGTTGCCAGCCTGAAACACCCTGCCAGCAAGAGCCAGAGTGCTCTTCCTCCTGATAGGCAACTGTGTTCCAGCACACCCGGGGGTGGGCAGGATGGGGAAGGGGGAGCAGGGCCAGGGAAATCCTCACACCAGTGGTTGTGGGGCTGAGGAGCTCTGGCAGTGCCCAGATCCCAGCCTGATGGGAGCAGCTTGTGTGTGTGAGGGGTCCCTGCACCCCCAGCCCTGGCAGCACCCCTGAGGGCCAGGTTCAGACCCAGGGATGGTCCTTTGCCACTCCATCTGCTCTTGGACCGTGTTTGTGAGAGAGAGAAGCTGTTCAGCTGCAATGCACACTGCTACCATGGGCTGCTGCATCTGAAAGTTAATCTGTTCCACATCACCGACTACTTTTCCATAGTGATGCATAAGGAATCACCCCAGAGCAGAGCTCAGCCTGTCTCAGCCAAGAGCTTCAACAGGAACACAGGTGGTGCTGTGGCAGCCAGGCTGGGACAATGTGCTTTCTGGGAGGTCTGATCCCATCCCAACCTTGTAGAGCTGCCCTATCCCCGAGGCTTTTCATCCCCTGCAACACTCCTGAAATTAGACACTGAAATACAAGATCCTCCAAATTCTCTTTGCATCTTATGAGGTCCTTGGCTGCATCCTGTTGGGTAGGAGCAGATGCCAGCCTCAGTCACAGCCTTTTTGGGTGTTGCACATGAAGCAGGATGGGAGGCCTGTGGTACTCATTTTTCTCTCCATGATGTGATTTGGTCACACTGATGAGGAACAGGGCTGTTATGGCTGCTATGTCCTGACATAGCTGATCAATCCTGTGTGTCTCTGCCCCTGCCCTCTCTGTTTAATTCCTTTAGGACAGCATTTGTATTTTTGGGGTCACTGCAGCTCCAGTCCAAACCCTGGATCCCTGCTGGGTGCAGTGACTGTCAGGATGAGGCCGAGCTGTCCTGCAGAGAGAACGAGGCCATCTTAGCAGTTGTCCCTGTCAATGTAAAAAGTAGGAATGAGGGAGATCCATCTGAGCTGCTCAGCGCCTGTCTTGTGATCCTGAAACCCAAGAGCCCCCCCTGACTCAGCAGGTTATTAATAACCCCCTGGCTGTGCTCTCACCGCAGCGCCTGCCAGCCCTGGCACCGCCTGGCTCTGCTCCGTGCTGAAGTGAGATGCACATCCCAGGCAAGGGCAGGAGCTCCTTCCTGCCAGCCCACACACCCCATGCTCACCCAGGGGCTGGGCAGGAATGGTGTGAGGCTCATTGAGGGATCTGGAGAGACTCAAGGCCTCTGAACCTCCTGCGGCACAGGAGAGGCTCCTGCTGAGCTCAGCCTCTTTGCATCCTTGTCCCACATCCTCTGGTTTTTATGTCTATAATCAGTTCCGCCCAGGCTGCAGAACAGGTGAGTTTGGCCTCCTGGAGTGTGGCATCAGCAGTGCCACCTACCCCCTCCCCAGGCTGGGACACACTGGGTGTCCCCAGGCTGCTGCAAACCCTGGTGGCCCTTGGCCCCTGTGTATGTTTGGGCAGGACAGGGTCTGCCAGCCACTGAGTTTCCATCTGTCTCTGCTGAACCTTTTCTGTGGTCACAGCCTTTTCCTCCTTTGCTCTTCTTCCCAGGCTTGTGAGGGCAAAGCAGATGAGTCACAGATCCCTTGGAGATGAGCTGAGGGGAAGGAATGGCACCTTCAACAAAATTGTGGTGATGATGCAATCTGACTTTGGTCAGTTCCAAAGGGAGCACCCGGGCTGCAGGCAGCCTGCTGGGGATCCCTCAACACTGGTGGTCCCTGCCAGCCCTGGTGAGCACAGACCAGGGCTGCCCAGGTTTCCTCGTGTCCGGGGTGGGCTGTAGCACACCCACATCCCCATCACATCACACAGAGAGCAAAGCTGCGGAGTGATTCGGTGGGAGGATGAGTCCGGCTGTGCTCACCAGGGCTGCTGCTCGCTCGCCAGGTCCATTAGCGCTGCCTGGGTTCCAAATAGCAAAGCAGAGGTGCCCACAGCACCCAGACAAACCCACTCCCACGTGGCACAGCATCTGCTCGACACCGTGGCTGCCTCAGGGCGGGTGTGAGCCCAGCGTTCCGCGGGGACCCTGGGCTGTGCCCCGACGCTGAGGGCGGAGATGCGGGACCGGCGCTGGCCGCTGCCGGGCCCACCCTCCGCGCCCTGCCGGGACTGGGGACACTGGGGACAAGGGGCAGAGCGGGGCTCGCCCGCCGGCGGCTCCAGGCTGGGTTTGTCGCTCCATCTAGTGGGGACACGGCGGGATGTCGCCGCCGCCCCGCATCGCGGCCCCGGGAGGGCAGCCCCGAGCAGCCCCGGGATGGCGATGCCCAGGCCCCTGCGAGCCCCCGAATTCCGGGAATTGTGCCTTGTGCCCCCACCCCGAGCCAAAGTCCCGTGGGAAGTTACACCCCGAGCCACGGGGCCGTTCCCAAAGGGAGCAGAGATACAGGGATGGAGAGGCAGGAGGGATGGAGCTTTTGGGGCTGATGCTTTTCCCTGAGCTTTTGGGCCTGTGTTTTCCCTGAGCAGAGGTGGTCAGCACCCACTGAAATATTTAGGAATTGTGTTAATAATTAAAGAAGAAGCTGAACTCAAAAGGGACCACGTGTGATGTCCTGAGACGGAAGGGACAAATCTAGTCAAGAGAAAAAAACAGTAGAGAGTTATTTCATGAGTTCCCCATGGAAAAGGAAATTCTGCAGCTCCAAACAACGGCCTTGGCTCCAGGGCTGTGGAAGTGCATCCTGCAGCCTGTTAATTGCAGTTACCATTTCTGTCTCTGCACGTGTGCAGGATTCGCATGCTGACTGGGCTGTGATCATCCCGTCACTGATCAGAGCCGCGCTCGGCAGGGACAGCGAGAGCTGGCTTGTTTACAGCAGGGGCTGAAGCTCTACCAAAATCCATCCATTCTCATCAGCTCCAGAGCATTCAGAAGCAGCTGATACTTCCCTTTGTCGGGGTGAAGCAAGATATTTTTGAACTGTGAAGCAGCAGCTGCCTCGCCACACATGGATGGGAGGAATCAAATTGTTGTGATGGAAGGTTGGAACCATGAACCCAAATGTGTCCTTGAACTCACATCCTGACCACAGCTATAGTCATGATGAGAATTTCGAGGTAGGAAAAAAAATTACTTTGTAGCTTAAATCTGGACTGATCTTCAGATTCAGAGTGAAAGAAGTTTGATATGTTTATATTATGAATTGTCATAAGAGTCAGGTTCATCTAACACAGGAGTGGTTTGCCTTCCTCAGAAATATTCCTTTGTGTTTTGAGATACACCTTGTAGGACCCTATGTTAAATAACTCTATCCCCTTATTTGTCTTGGATTTTTTTTTCAACCTCTTTGAAGAAGGGGCTTTGATAGAGCAAACAGAGGTGCTAACTGAAAAAAAACTAGGTCCTACTACAAGTGTTTTTCTGTGTGTTTTGGAAGTGTTGTATTGAAAAATACACCCAAGTCTTTCCCTGACAAAACTTTAGTACTTGCACCTCCATCTCCCTGTTTCCCCCTCTTTTCTGAAGGCGCTGAAAACTCAGCATGCCACCAGCAATCTTTGGAGTCTTTTGAAGAACACAAGCTGTCACATTGTAAGAGAGGTGTGTGATGTTTCTTGATTATTTTTTTTCTTGAATCTCTTGTTATTTAAGAAACCAAGGTTTTGTGAGGGCTTCCAAGTGGATGTAGCAAGAAAGGCTGGGCTTTAAAATCTGACTAAAGAACAGCCTTGCTGTCTTCTGAGCAGCCCAACCAAAGGAAAAATCACAGAGCCAGGATGAGCAGAAGCAGTAGACTTGTTTTGTAGTTATGCACAAGGAAAAACTGAAGTCATGGCCAATGAAGTGCCTCCAAAATACTTGCACTATCAGGCAACTGGTATTTGGGTTTTGTTGCAAGCAAAGCTCAGTGCTCAGGCCAGCTGAAAGCAATTCACTTCTCATTGGAAGAATAGTTTCTTCTTTTTAATCAGCTCTGTTTTAAATGATTTCCATTTTTAGTGCCTTAAATAGTCATTTTGGTTTGTCCTTCAGGCAGCCCGCATTTTCTCATGAAGAATGGAGTGGGTCTGCAGCCTTTAAAAGGACAAACAATAGCCTGGCAAACAAACACTTCCATGGCATCTTGTTTTCATACAGAGCCTGCAACTCCCATGGGCTGTAAAGGAATAAAAATCAACAGTCTCCACCTGATCCAGCAGCTAGAAGAAGCAGTAAGTAACACAATTATTACAAGTAACCCAGTTTGGAATACAGGCCAATATTTCTGGGTTTTCATACTCTTTTCCATTCCCAGTATTTCATACTCCATTTCAGTTTAGGTGAGAGACTCCAGCTTCCTCTCTCATCAGAATGCCTCTTTCTTCTTACAAAGCATCTCTATTGATATTCTGTCTTAAATAAGAGGGGGAAAAATCTTTTATATTTGAGACCCAATGTCCCTTTGTTCTGCTTGAGGTCTGGCTTTCAAAACATTTCCTTATATTTGGATAACACAGCCTCATACGTGGGATTACAGAGAGCTGCCAGAGCTACTCATGTCTTCTCTCCTACCTCTCAAATATGACAGCTCAACTCTATTGATGTTCTTGCTGACTGGGTTTTGGGTCCTAGGGCCCTGCTCACTTAGTTGCAGGCTTGAATTTCCCTGTAGCTGTCTCAGATAAGCTAATGAAGTCAGTGCAGGCATGAGGCACTCTTGATTTAAACACAACTGAATTTGAAATGATTTTCATGCCTCAGGGCATAAACAGCTCCTACCTCATGGAATTATAAAGCATATTTTCCCCTGGACAGGTTATTCCACAACTGACCATTGAGTGTTTCTCCTGCAGCAGCTGATGTTGGCTGCTGTCTGAGACAGATGGAAAACTGAAGGACTGTGACCTGACCCTCTAAGGTAAATGTGTACTTTGTGGTGCCAAATGGCCTCTGGATGGGGAACAGAGAAGGATCACTTTGCTTTTTCCAAGTGTGTTGTGGAGTTTTGTGAATGACTGAGAGGGCAGTAAGGCCCTGTCCTGTGGTGCAGGCTGCCATTTACAGCTGAATAAAGTGATAGCAAAATGGCACAGGAGCACCGAGCCTGTAAATCACCCTGCTTTGGTGCAAGGCAGGGGCAGGGATTGATGGATGCAGAGCAAATTTTTGTAGAAGCTGTAGAATATAATAGAAATTCTATTATTTCTAAGAGGTTTTATTCCAGAAGTCAATTCTGTAGATGTATATCCTATATGAGGGCTGTAAGTCCTCTGTAATGGATATTTTGTGTTTGGCAGATTTCTCATGAGTGGAAGGATAAAGCACACAGCAGGATTTCTGCTCTCACTTGTAATTACTCCTGCAAGGAGGAAGCAGAACACTCCTGAGCTTTACTCTCTTGTCCAGGGGATAATTTGGTAAGGACTTTGGAACAGGTAAAAATCAGTGGGTGAGCTGTTTTTCCAGAATGGATCCTGCATAGAGCTGTGCACTGAATTTCATCCAGATGAAACCTATTCTTCAGTCTCTGCCCAAACTGCTTCTCATTGTTGACACTCCTCCCTCTCAGTCTATTGTGGGTCTAATCCTACCAGCTCTCACTTTACACCAGTTGTTTGGAATCATACACAGGCTGGTGAGAGGTGGTGCAGGGCTTTCAAAGAGCACCAGAAGGAACTCCTCACCTTTTGCCAAGGTCTGATCACGTGTGTCCCCAGGGACCACATGGAGCTGACCTGGAAGTAGAGGAACCACACTCTCCCCTGTGGTGGCAGAGACAAGCTATGTCCTCTGACTATCCAGACTCTGCCCAGCTCTGAACAGTGAGGGGGTGGAAAATCCAGCCCTAATGCAGTCCTGAACCAGACTTGCAGAATTCCTGAGCTGGCTCTGGCACACTGCTGGGCACAGGTGGAAAAGCCAGGAGCTCGTGGGCACTGCAGTGTACACACCTGGTAATGAATGCACAATTGTCTTTCATTTGTTTACTTTGGCCTTTTGATCACCACAACAGTTTGCATTAATTTTTTCTTTAATTGCTGCATCTATTCCCTTGGCCTTGGTCGTTGCCTTGGAGACCTTCAGAGAACTGCTTATGACAGCAGCAGGTGTGGATAGTGCTGACCTGGCCAAACCTGTGTGAGTCACCTGCTGATGGGGGGGGGGGTTGTAGGTGTCTGCATGAGTCACTGAAAGTGAGGGGATCCCACATTTCTCATCTCCTGAAGGGAAATGGTAATGCCTTTGGGTGGCTTCCTGTCACTGTGAGCCTGTAGCTGCTCCTGGGGAGGACAGTGATGTTTGCATGGGCAGGAAGCAGTTTAGAGGAGCTGTTTGTATGTGTGTGTACTTGTCACAATTCTTTCTCAATGGATAAAGAAAGAATTAAGTGGACCAGATTAATGCCCCAGCTGCCAGCGAGCTGATGAGAGCACGAATTTGGGAATGGTGGGAAGGAGGGTTGGGCTCCTGCAGGGAGAGAAGTGGAAGGCATTGGCCTCCTGTCTCTGGACAGGCAAAACACTTCTAGAGAAATGAAATGAGACACCAAAGGGGCACGCAATGGTGGTGTAATACTTTGATATGCAGAAAAGGACAACCAGGTGATGGTTTTCAGCAGTGCTGGTGCATCTCTTGGTAGCTCAGTGCCTGGCAACTTCAATAGCAGTGCAGATCAACTGTAGGAGCATCCCATATGGTCCAGAAAGCTGTTCATGCATTTCTTCCCTCTGCATTACTCTTGATGACTGTTTGAGATCAGAGACATCTCTCATGAGCAGCGATCCGGCTGCTCGGCCTTACGCTGTTCCTGTAAGAGAGGTGGGAGCTGTTCCTCCTGAGGCATTGCCTGCTCTGGGAAATGTGCTGCAAAATTCCTCTAAAGCCACCTTCCCTTCATGGGCAAGGGCAAGAAACCAGCAATTGCCCAGGTGCTTGTCCCGTATATATAATATATGCATGTGTGTGTGTGCGCACAATTCTTCTGAACTGCTGGACAGTCCCTAAGATATAAATGCATGTGTGTACCTGCAGTCTGGCCTTCTGTCACCAAATGTCACACTAACAGACACCTGTGTGTCTGACAGGGAAGCAGATTTAGACAGAGGCTGCTCTGTCCTTGGGTGCAAGGAGACCACATCTCCAAAGCTATAAAAGATCCACTGGGCAGAGAAAGTGCAGTTTGCAGTAACTTTTACAACACTCTCTTTAGTGCCAATTTCTTGCCAGTGCTGCTGCTGCTCAGGTTGTGTTGACCTGAAGCTGAAGCAGGGACTGTGTTTGCTGGTGAGGCTGTTGGTATTTTATGGTTCTGTGGAGTGTTTTGGGAGAGGAGTGACTGCTTTGCTCTACTGCATTCATTTCCATCATCCTTGATGACAGAACAAATTAAAAGATATTTCTGGACTGAAGTCCTTCCAAGGGGCAGCTCCTCCAGGATGCCTTTGAAACCACAGGGGAACAGCAGACATCCCTCAGCGGTGTTTTCTGCTCCCTCTCAGGCTGGACAGGAATCCTCACGGGCTTGTCATCACCCCATGTCCTTGCCATTGCCCTATGGCTGTGGGGTCATAAAAATGTGTGGGAAAAATTTCCAGTATCCATTTCCAGTATCCCCTTGGAGACATCATCCCTGGCACAGGGGCCTGGGGTGGTTATAGGAATGAACCCTACAGTGACAAGCCTTGCCTCATAAGAGATGCTCCAGTCCCCCAATCCTCCTTGTTGCCCTCCTCCAGACCCACTCCAGCGGCTCGGTGTCCCTCTGAGGGGAGCTGACAGAATCACAGATTAACTGAGGTTGGAAGGGACCTCTGGAGATCAGGGCAGGGTCACCTGGAGCGTGCCCAGGTGGGTTTGGAATGTTTCCAGAGAGGGAAGCTCCATGCCCTTTCTGGGCACCTATTCCAGAGCTCCACCACCCTCAAGCTAAAGAAGTTGGGGGAAACTTTTTGTCTTCTAGTTTATGCCCATTGCTCCTTATCCTGTCACAGGGCACCACTGAAGAGAGTTTGGCACCATCCTCGGACACGCCGGGGAGATATTGACATGGATTGCTGAGATCCCCTCTCAGCCTTCCCTTCTCCAGACTGACCCGGCCCAGCTCCGCAGTGTCTCCTCACCAGAGAGCTGCTCCAGCCCCAAATCCTCTGGGTGTCCCCTCACAGGGCCCTCTCCAGCCCCAAATCCTCTGGGTGTCCCTCACAGGACCCTCTCCAGCCCCAAATCCTCTGGGTGTCCCTCACAGGACCCTCTCCAGCCGCTCCCTGTCCCCCTGAGGCAGCGCCCCCTCGGCGCCGCCCCCGCGCTGCCGGCGGCGCCCTGCAGGTGGCGCTGCGCGGCGGGGCCGGGCCGGCACGGGAGGAGGGGGAGGAGGAGGAGGCAGCGAGTGCCCGGATCGGCCGCAGCCGCCGCCGCCGCCCCGCGCAATCCGCCGCCATCCGCCGCGCCCCGCGCCCATCGTCCCTCCGCACCCGGCTCCGCAGGCACCCCCGGCTCCCCGCCACCACCACAGGTGGGTATCGGGGGCCGGCGGCGGCGGCGGCCGCGGATATTCGGGGCGGTGAGTGGGGCCGGGGGGGGAGGAGGAAGGGGAGGGAGAGGGAAGGTGGGACGAGGCAGCGCTAAAATGGAGCCGGAGCCAGCGGCTGCGGCACCCCGCGGCCTCCCGGCTCGGGCGGGTCCCCCGGGCGGGTTGGGGGGAGTCTCGCCCCGGTTTCTCGCTTCTATACCGCCGGTGTTTATTGTGCGAACCGCCCCCCTTCTCCCTGCGGGGACGGGGCCGCGGCGGGGCCTGGCCGGGCCCATCCCCGGTGGCGCTGGCGGGGCCGCCCGGGCTCGGGGCCCCTTGTCCGGGCTCCGGCCGCCGGGCCGAGCCGCCCCCGCCCCGCTGCGTTCCCCGGAGGGTGCAGCCGGGCCGGAGGGCTCCCCGCCGCAAAGGCAGGTTGTTTTTTTTCGGCGTCTGGATTGTGACACAAAGATATTTTTGTCGCGCCGTGTGTGTGTGTGTGTCTCAGCAAAACAGGGGGGGGGGTGGCATCCAGAAGGCTCGGCCGGTTTGTTATTGTGCGGGAGCTACAAAAGGGCCGCTGAGGCCGAAATGCGGCTGGGGCTGGGGGGAGCGAGGATGGAGTTTGTGCGCTGGGCGAGCTCGTTTGGTAGGTTTGGAAAGATGTTTTAGGGCTTTTTTTTTTTTTTTTTTTTTTTTTTTTTTGTTCAAGAAGGAGTTTCTAATTTTTGTGTGGGAGCAGCTGTGCTGCAAGCTGGGGAAATCCTTAATGCGGGTCCTGGGACACATGCTGAGCATCTTCTCCAGGGGGTGGTTTTAGTGTGTTGGTTGTGAATTTAGAGGGTTTTTTCTTTACAAAAACCCCCCTGATCTCTGAAGTCAGAGCTGCCGTAAGGAGCTTGAATGAGCTGGAAATTGCGGGGTTTGTTAGGAAAGTTGTTTTGTTTGGTTTCTGTCTTCTGGGTGTGCAAAGGGTGAGAAAGACATTGAGTATCTACTCATCGGATAAATATTCATTTATTGATGTTGCTGGTGTTTGGGGTATAAGGTACAGTAAACATAAACGTTTAAGGATTTAGTAGTTTTGTTTCTTTCTAGGAACAGGTATAAAGTGTAAGCACATTGCAGTGTCTGCATCATCTCCTAGCGGGGAAGGCATCCCACCCTTTCTAGCACCGAATCCAGGTTTATAATGGAAGTTTTGGTTTTGTTAAACCTTGTTTTACAGATTCACTTGACACCTCCCCTGGAATAGGCTCTTCCATGATGGATAAATAGCTGGTCCCTGTTTTGGAGAGCCCAAGTTTGGAGAATCAAGTCCTGATGAGTAGGTTTCTCAGATATGAACAGGCCAGGACATTACTTTTGTACTTGCCTTTTCCATGTTCAATGGTAGTGAAATCCCAGTGTTCCAAAAACTAGTGCTCTGAGCCAGAGACTGGGAGTAAAGTCACCTGGAAGAGGTAGGGAAGGTAAGGCCATGTTCTGAAAGTGGAATTTAAAGAGAGGATGGAAAGTGATGTTTTCAGGTGGATTTCTGACTGAAAATATGAAATACTTGCATGCATTTTTCATTCCCAGTGAAGCATTGTAAATGAGCCTAGGTTTTACCAGCAGCTCATCTGTGGTTCGTGAGATCTTTGTGGGTTCATCGTGGGTGATGCTGTTTCTTTTGGGTCTGTGGCTTAAGAAGCTTTTTCTGGTTAGCAGAATATTTTTGGGTTATAGTAAACAATCCATAATGTTTTTATTGTTAAAATTTAAAAGTTCAGATAAAAATCATACACAGAAAAATTTCAGATACTGTTTGGAGTTGCTGCTTTGTTGGTTTTGCAAGCCAGTGTAAGTACATCTGCTATTAGCTATATTTTGAGTTTGTGCTTAATTTTGAGTACAAGTTCATTACTTTTTTTTTGTTCATTAGTCTGGTATGCTTTTCTGCATGGTTGAATAAACTAGGTATCACACATTTGAGGATGCTTTCAGCAGTCTTCACTGTTGAGAAAACAAATTTTTATATTATTTGACAGTTACCTTTAAAAAAAGATAAACCACGTGTTAGCTATGGGTTTCCATAATAGTGCCTTGGTGCCTTGTTTTTTCT
This sequence comes from Ammospiza caudacuta, assembly GCF_027887145.1. NCBI lineage: Eukaryota > Metazoa > Chordata > Aves > Passeriformes > Passerellidae > Ammospiza > Ammospiza caudacuta. The sequence goes on along the minus strand of NC_080613.1, from coordinate 4,572,405 downwards.
AAATTCGGAGATTTTTTCTTTGGTCTTACGGTGCATTTTTTGGATGCACTCTGAGCTTTTTTTCTTTTTTCTGTGTGTGCATGAGAGCTTAAAAGGGCAGCTCAGCCAGCTGGCTGAAACTGGAAGAGTGAGTAAATAGTCCATAAAGATGCTGGAAGGGATACACAGGGTTTAAAAGTATTTTTGTTTCAGTAAGTGAGTAATGTCGCTAAATATTTTGGATTAAAGTTATTTCACTTTATAGTGACATCTTAATAAAACCTTTTAATAAAGCTTTGTGTGAAGCCTGACTTCAAAGGCTGATTTATTATTGAATGTAGTGGTGGCATTAGAGGCTGTGTTTGTGTGCCTGCCTGGGTGATGGCACAGGACAGAAGTGTGGCAGTTTTTAAGAGCAAGTCAGCATAGGTTTAAATGCTGAAAATAATACTAAACCTTTTGGTTTTGGTTTTTTTGTTTTGGGTTTTTTTTTTTTTTTTTCCATGTATGATGGTAGTCTACAAAGAGATTTTGCTCTTGTGGTGTTTCCACTTAAAAATGTGTGTTTTCATGTTGGAAAACATCAAAGTTCAGGAATAAAAGCAGTACGAGCAGGAGAGACTTGGTGATACAGGTTGGTAACTTTAGGAGAGGGTTTATTCCAAGGGCTGGACCTCTCTGGTTCTCTGTTTCTTTTTACTACATTCCTCATTTATTCTGCAACTTGGCACTGAGCTGTTGTCTCAGTATCAGACTTTGCTCTTAAGCTGATCCTGCCTTGTGAAGTGGGTTTTGTTTTTCGTGTGTCACTGACTCATTCTCCTGATTGATAGATAATTTCACAGCTCCTTATCACTAATGTCTCATTTGGAGCAGAAGAAATAGAAGGATGCTTCTGTCAGGTATCAGACAATGAGGTGAGAGCACAGAGAGCAGGTAAAGGCTGGGGAGCTGCAGCTCTCCATCACAGAACAGCCTTTTCTAACTTCTGAAATTAAGTGACTTTGTTACCACCTCCGAGGGTGGGTTTTGCACACATCTGGGTTGGTTAAAGAGTTTTTCCTTCCCCCAGAAGGATAAAATGGGGCTAAAGCAGGACATTGCATTATATCCAGTGTCGCTGAAACATTTATTGGGCTCATGTTCTATTAGTAAGTTGTACTAGAATTCAGGATGTTCCCTGCCTGCACGTGTACTTCTGGTGCAAAAGTAACAGAGCAGTTGGAGCTTATGAGCTGTTTATTTCAGAGCAAAGCTGTTCAGATACTGATCTGTATAACTGTTAAATCCTGATCTGTTTTTTTATCTGGGAGCATTTGGACAATAACCGAAGTGGACTGGAGCTGCTTTAGTAGCCCTGTGTTGTTTTGTAATTGCCTGTGGCGCTGGTTGGTTGTGAAGCTGCTTGTGCTGTTTTGCTGTGGGGTGTGTGGGGACCAAAGGTGCTAAAAGGTGTATATGCAGCTTTGCAGGGGGTTATTTAACTTGCAGCCAAAATACAATGTCTGTGGTTTGATTCCAACACTTAAATTTTCAGGAGAGTGTTAATAGGCTGAGAAGGTGATAAGGGGTGGAAGTGGGGGGTGAGCTCAGCGTTCCATCTTTAGGAGACTGCAGGTATTAATTTGTGGGGGACTGGTGAAAAGTCGTACCTTGGGTGAAAAAAAAGAGATAATGACCAGGTTTGAAACGGGCAGCTGAGCCAGGCTTAAGTGTGAAGAACTACGGGAAAAATAACTGGGAAGAAAGGGAGTACTTGATAACTACCTGTAGGATCTGGTCTAGAGGCCCACTCTGTTGGACTGTAGTGTCTCAGATGTCTGCCAGGCTTCCATCAGCTGTTGGGAGCACCCTCAATAGCCTTCGGATTTCAGGTGGGTAGGAGTAAGAGGAGTAAACTACTTAAGAGGAGTAAACTACCGAGTATTTGTGCTGTTAACACCCTTACCGAAGAGGTTCGGTGGAGGAATCCTTCCCAGGTAGCTATTGAGATGTTTAGATGGGAATTGTCGTGATGGTGCTCCAAGGAGTGAATAGAGACAGATTTGAAGAGCTTGCACTGGGACTTTGCCTCCTCCAGGCACTTATTGTGTGGGAATATAGTGATTTTTTTGGAAGAGTTCTGCTGCGGGGTGAGCTCTTCAGCTCTTCCTACCTGTATGTGGGCTGGGAGGCTGCACAAAAGCCTCGAGTGATCTTGTTCAGAGTTTGGAGTGGGCTGTGAAGCAGGCAGGGGAGTAGGGACACCTTCAAGAGGTTCTCCTTCTTTGGCTACAATAATAACTCTGGTTTTATCTTTTATTGAAATATCCAAGCTTCAAGAACCGTCATTCAGAACCAGATTCATGTGATCTTGAGTGTTATTATGGTGTTAATGTTTTTCATCTGAGCTTAGTGTTGTCTCTAATGAAGCCTGTGATCCTGTTGCAGTGTAAGCAGTGTATGGGGTTGCTCATGTAGGAGGTGTTTGCAGCATTCCCCATCCCAGCATGCAAGGACCTGCTCCTCCCAGAACTTCTCTGGAGCAGGGTTTCATGCTGCTGCTGGCCCCACAGCGTCAGGCAGGCCGTGTGATTCAGAGGGTGCTTTTCAGCCCCACAAAGTGAGGGATGAAGGCTCTATTTCTTGCTCTGCCACTTAGCAGAGCTGCAGAGTTCTGCCGTGTCGTTTTCCTATCTGGAAAATAGAAGTGATGACGCTTACACACCTTGTCAGTTATGCACTGCAAATATCTATGTAAATGAAAGCATCTGTGAAACGTTTTCACTTCCTGTCTGGCTCGGAGTAGTCCAGATGTCCTGGGCAGAGTCCGAGTTGCTCAGTTCTCCGGGAAACCTAAAGAAGCTTCTTTCTTAAGAGTACTGAATCACAACACACATAAGGTGCTTTCTTACCACTTTGTACCTGTGTCCCTTTCCCATCACGTTTCTCCTGACATCCTTGGCACTCATTTGTGGTGCTAATGGCTCCCATGAATAGGCTTCCTGTAAGGAGAATTGCTCTGCAATGCTGCATTGCCTTAGTGCAGTTCAGACTGGGGGACCTGGAGGAAGACTTCCTTGGAAGCTTCAGCCTCTGCAGTGTTTATGATCTGCAGGCTTGTCCGGGCTGCTTGTCATCTTATTAATGGCTTGAACCAGCTGCCTCAGTCTTGATGGCTGTGGAAATTGGGAGAAATCTGATAGAGAAAAAGCTGTTCAGCTCTTGCCAGGGCAGCTTTGTACCCTGCAGCATGTACCTGCCAGGGGAGCTCCCAGCAGAGCCTTGGGAGGAGCAGGGCTGGAGGGATGTGCTCAGCTGGGGTGTAAAGGAACCTCTCCCTTGCTGGTGCAGTGAGGGTTTGTTTGCTGCCTGCTGATCAACAGCATTGGGTTTTTTCTCTTCATAAAGAAAACCTTCTGTGCATAACCTGAGCTGAGGCCCTGAAGTCAGCAGACAACCTGAGAGTGGAGAGGTGTTGCCAGAGTCCAGGTTTTGTTGTGAGGCTCATCAGGCACAGGGTAAACATCCACATCCCCATACCAGTGTGATCCTTCCTGAGACTGCAGAGAAAACAGAGCAGCTTACTCAACAGCTGATGGCATTTGTGTGGAAAGAGCTGTTTCTGTTCCTGAAAAAAGGACTGTTAACCCAAAGGACTGCCAGCTTTGCTCTGATTTCATCTCTTGGAGCTGTGACATCTCTGCTTTGCTCTCTGCTTAGTGGCAATTTATGTTCAAATTTATGTTCACTGCTGAGAGATGCAGTCAGTTGCTGAGCTTGGGACCCGGTGAAGGAATTGTGAAATGCTTAAAGAGAAGGATTCTCCAGTGGCCAGTGGTGGCCTTGGATGGGTTGTGCTCTGCAAGATAAGCTGCTTGCAGCACAGGTATTTCATGTGTGCTGCTCTTGCTGTGTCTCACCTGGTTATATGGGTATCGGGGCTGTGATGACTTTTAAAGGTCTGTGTAGGCAGAAGTATCAGGACTCAGGGCCTTTCACAACCTTTACATGTAGTGGTATTTATTTTTAGTGAGGGAAGAGTCTTTGCTTCCACCTATCAGACCTAAGGTGTTGTGCAGTGCCTGAGAACAGTTTGTGCTTGTGTGGGTGCGTCCTGCCCTCGTGGGCTCCTCGGGAGCAGTGGGCAGGACTGGGTGCACTTTCTGTGCCAATGGACAGCCTTTTCCACTGGAAGGGAGTGTTCTGGACATGGCAGGTGCTGCTGCACTGCATTTCCTTCTTGTTTGACATTTTCTCTGGGGTTTGGGTGGCTGAAGCAGGCACCTGAGTTGTGGGACTTCTTCCTGTCTACAGTCTTAGTTGAGTAAACTGTTCTCTGACTTGGACTGATAGTGCCAGTCCTGTTACCCATCAGGAGATCCCCACCAGCTACTCACAGTCGGTTATTGTTGCTCAGATACCTAAATGCCCAATTTACCTTACAGTTCAGCTGAATGTTGCCAGGAGCTTTCTGAACAAGTTTTGCCAACAGAGCATTATGCCAGGTATTTCCTTTGTATTTGGATTAAAATGCTTGCTCCTCATCAGGCTCCCTGTTTGGTGTTGAGGGAGCAGGATGTGTCTGTGTGTTCCCCCTGGACACTGAGAGCTCAGCAGGGCAGGGTGGAAGGCAGAATCTATGTTGGAGGCTGAGGGTTGTGTGTTTCAACTCTGCTCCTTGGTTGTAGGGGAGGCAGAGTGAAAGTAAAGCTCTGAAGGGTACAGGTTTGCACTTGGATGTGAGCCTTGTTGGGCAGGCAGCTTGTGCAGATCACGAGGTTGCTTCCCTTTTCTCTTGTACCAGAGGTTGGGATCTGGGTCTGTTGAAGCCACAGGTGATCCTTGTTGAACTGAGCTGTTTGTCCTCCCTGGGTTTTGCCTCTGAAATATGTAACAGCAAAGAAATAACTTTTACTTTTTAACTTCAATTTGTGCTGAGCTTTGTCTCCTTTAACATCTTCTGGGCCTGGATGTGAGAGTAAGGAGTGTAATGTTGGTAGCTGGTGCCTCCAGGTTGTTCCACATGAGACACCTTCCTGCTTCAGGATATGAAAGCCCTGCAGCACTTCCTCTTGGGTTGGAGATGGGGTTATACCTTCCTGACAAGCTGGCACCAGTGGGTCAGTTCCTTCTCTGCAGCATGGTGGGGCAGATGGGTGAAACTGGCTGTTTCTTTGGTGGGCAGACACTTCTTTCAAGGGAAGAATTACCTGCACACCTTGGGTTTTCTGTTGTTTGAAAAAGAGGGGGAGTTTCATGAGCACAGGATGTCCTAAGTACTTTCTGTGGGCTGTGCACCAGCCTTCTGACTGGGTTTTTTTTGCTCTGTGCCATAGTCTTGCATACTCAGGATGAACTATTTCTTTGTCTGCATCCTCAATTACTGGAGGTCAGGGCTCCTTTCCAGGGTGTGGTATTGTCTGTCCAGCCTGCACAGAAAGGAGCACAGAACTCATTAATGTTTTTGTGTAAATACAATTGAGCTATTCTGCAGACTCCAGTCTTCTTTATCTGTTTTACAGTAAGTTACAATTCCAGCCTCTCTGGCTGCCCTTACCTTGCCTGCCTTCCCAGCACTGGAAAAGCTGTTTAGCAGAGAGGTGAAGCTTCTGTATTTTAAGGCCAAACCTGCCATTGCAAAGACCTGTTTTCTCTAGAGTGTGCAGTGAGTCACTGACAGGAGTTGTGATTCCCAACCTGTTGGTACATTCAGAAGAGGGGGCAGCAGGTGAGCTTGGTGAAGGCAAAACTGAGAAAATTAGGTCAGGTCATCAGACAGGACATGCCCTTTCTGTCTGCCTTCCCTTTTGTCAGGTTTTACCACTGTCTGTAGAGCTCCACAGTGTGGAGTTAGGAGAGATCTACTGTCCAGAACTATGCTCTTCATAGTCCTGCTCCATGTTTCAAATCCTGGGAGGCTTGGCTTTGAGGTCTGAGAATGGGGCTGGACAGCAGGCAAGTGCTCTGGCAGACAGCTTCCAGCAGTGTTGCTTGGCTAGCAGCAGAACCTCTGCAACAAATCATGGCACATACTATCCTGGTCTCATTCTTTGAGCCAAGGTTTGTGGGAGATGGATAGAAGCTGGAATTGTGCAGGATTAAAAGAACTGGTATCACCAAATATGACTTGAGCTAAGCAAGGAGGGTCTCTGTTGTGAATCAGGAGCTCAGTGATGGAGGTTTGTTATCTCTTCTCTGCACTGCAGGCTCCTGACTTGCTTCTCCCTGTCTGGCAGGATTTGGTGCAGTTTTCTGGCACTGTGTTTGGTGTTACACCCAGATCTTGGCAGGGCCTTTCAGGTGTACCAGCAAATCTTGGCATCTCCCTCTGGAAGTGATGCAGTAGAATGAGAGCAAGAGGGTTTTTTGTGCCTCATGCTACAGCCTCTGCCTGCTGCACAGCTCTCCTGCATTGATCCCATTGACTTTGTACTTGGATGCTGATATTCTCCTGTTGCTCCCTGCCTTACTAAGCAATCTCTGCTGGGAGCTGAGTGCTCATCTGGTCCCTGTCTTGCTAGGCTCTTGATCCCTGCATGGCCCAAGCAGGGCTTTAGCAGGATATAAGTGCTTCTGACAGCAAGTCCTGGGCAGGTGATGACAGTGTCTCACCAGAGCCCTCCCAGGGGCAGCCAGTGGTGTCTTTCATTGCTGAGGCAGGTGCTGAGTGTTTCACAAATAGGTGGTTCTTGGTGGGACGTGTTCCAGAGGTAGTGGTATCTCTGTGTTGACAGCTGAATGTCCAGCTATGGAAGTACAAGTAAAATTGACCTCTCTGTGTATTTAAAGAAGAGTGAACATCATTAATCTCCTGTAAAACTATACTGGGTTTTTTAGAAGGTTTCACATTGCTGGTAACTTTAGGAACCACAATGTATTTCAGTTTAACCTAACTCCAGACACTTTTTTATTCTGAAAGTACTGTTTAGCTTTTCCAACCTGTGAGTTCTGAACAATTTGTATAAAATTGCATCAGAAATTATTCTGCTTGTGAAGAAAAACATTTTCCCTATTAATCTCATTCTGTTGTTTTTTGTGTTGCTGTGAAGTGAGCAAGGAGTGAGGATCTGCAGTAGTCAGGACTGTGCTCAGTGTAGAGCTCAGTGGTGTGTGAGTAGCTGCAATGATTCCTTCTAGTATGTGTGTTACCTTTCATAAATCTGTTTGCCCTGCTCAGCTAAGGCTGGCTGACTTCCAGATACTCAAGCTCCATTGAAGTCTTGTGAATAAAACACCAGCAGCCCAGCCTCCTGCATACATAGATTTGCAAAGAGCTTTGCAGACAATCCTGTTTGTCAGGAGTCCCTGTGTTTGGCTGTGTTTTCAGCTCAGGGGTTTCCAGTTCTTACCAGTGCCAGTAACTTCAGGTTTTCACATTTTTTTGCAGGACAGGCTGTAGCTCCAAGACTTGCATGCTTGTAAGTCTAATGTCTTAAAGACATTAAAATGTCATTGTTGCTTTCTGGGTTAGAATTTCCCCCTTTAAAAGGCAGTTAGACATGGTCAATACCCAAAAATTGGATCCAGGGTAGTGTGATGTGGACATGACTATGCCTGGGCACTGGAGCTCTCTGCCCAAGTGCTTCAGTGCAGTTGTTTGTATCCTGGGATCTCGAAGGGAACTGGTCATGCTGCAGTATTTTATGATTGCTCAGACACTGTTTTGCTGATGCTGTCCCTGGCTGTAGTAGGAAAATGAGAAGAGCTACTCTCCATGCTGAAACTGATAGCAAGCCTTCCCCCACAGACCTCTATAAACCCAGAGAGAAACCTTGCAGAAATGCTGGTGATTGATTTTTTATGATTTCTCTGTAACGGGATATTGCTTTCTTCAGGGTCAGCTGTTGGGCACGGGAACCCTGAGCACAGGTCAGAGGCTCTGCCAAGGCTGTCAGTTTTCACTTGTCAGCATCAGCATGAGCCTTCTAGTTCCAGCTCTGCTAATAATGAGCATGCAGGCTGGCAGTTCAGTTCTAAATGAACCACGATTTTTATCAGAAATGGCTTTGCTCTTCAAGACTGGAAGGTCCTTATGATCCCTACCTGGATTCCCTGTTTAACTGTTTGATGGGAAGATAGTGCAGTGTTGTGCCGGCCTTGGAAGCTCTGTGGCCTCTTTGAAGTGCTGTGGGTGAGCTGGGTGCTGAGTGATCTCCCTGGCTGGTAACACCCTTGGAGTGGCTGGGATCTGCAGGAGGGACAGGCAGCAAGGTCCTGCCAGTCCAGCAGCTCTGACCCAGCTCAGTGCTGCTGCAGCCTCTGCACAGTGACTGTGGAAATTGCTTCACCTCTCCATGGTCTCCTTTTCCCTTTGGAGCACACACATAACACATGAGCAAAGCTGTGTTTCACATCTTCAGAGCATTGAAGGAGTTGAAAGTAAATTTCATTTATCCAGACAGCAGTTTTGTCTGTCCCAGGAAGTTTGACAAGGGGCTTTATCCCACATGTCCTCAGCTCCTCTGCTGTGCAGTGGTTGTTTATTCTTCCTGAATCCTTTTAATGATAGGAGATGTAATCAAGAGGCAGCTGAGACCTGCTTACATAACTGTTGTCAGGGTTTCTCTTTGGCAGCATTGCCCTGTGTGCTGTTTGCACACTGACTTTCAGGAACTCATGGCTTTTCTGTTAACCAGATAACTCCTCAATCTGATCTGAGTAGGTGGTTTGTTGCTGTTGGGTTATTTTTAAACACCTTCTAATTTTGTTTGGTTTGAGCTTTCTAAACTTCAGAGTAGATTTTACTGCTTTTATTGTGAGGTTGGTACAGGGTTGACATGGTGTGGATAGGCTGTGAGCCAGGCTCAATATACCTGTAAAAGCAGGTGGTTGTGCTCTTGCCAGCACAGCACCCTCTGCTCTTTGTTCTGCTCTGGGGCTCCCCACAGCTCTGCCCCTTCAAAAAGCTCATTGTTCTCAGTCCAACTTGTGCTTTCCTGCCAAGTGTATGCTAATCAGTGTGTTTTCTCCCTCTCTCTTATGTCTGTCCTACTAATAAAATACAGTGCAAATGGGCAAGTGAGGGAGGAGCTCTTGTTTTCTTTGGCACATAGTGGCCATCTGAGCAAAGATGAACCAGACTGGAGCCAAAGATCTGTTTGCTGCTCTGCAGGAAGAGGTGCCTCAAGGCTGCCAGACAGCCCGGTTGCCCCCACAAAGCCTTCGTGCTGCAGCCCCGTGTGATGGTCCAGAAATGATGTGAGGGGCTTCTCAGGGTGTTTTTCCTGAGCATCCTGTGTATCCACTTTTCTTTCTCTCTCCCTGAGCACCTAGCACAGTCCATGGCTTCTTGCTCCTGATAGCCATGGTTAAATCCTGCAGTGCAAGAACAAATGCTGTGTAGTGCCAGGCTTATTGGTCAGACACCTGCCCCAGCAGCAGCTTTGGATGGGCTTTACTGGGCCAGTTACAGTTGGCACTGAATTCCCAGTCTGGCTCTGTCCAGCATGTTCACAGTCTGTGCTTTAATTTGTACATAATGTGTGATGGACTAATCCTCTTACCTGCAAATCGTGTTTGATAAGGCATTGCTGCTGGGAGTTGTAGCCTTTGGTCAGTTACAGTTTCTTTCAGAAAGAGTGATTGCTGTCTCTGTTGGAAAAGGCTTTCAGCTGGGTGAGTTTCAGAAAGTGTGAGGTGTGGGAAGATCAGAGTTATGTGTATGTGTGTATATATACACACACACATGTATATAGTGTTTTGTTACTCCCAACATAGAGTTGAAACCCTAGAATGGTTTCATTTTACCCTAACAGATGGTGAAATGAAACTGCCAGCAGTTTTGGGCTTGAAGTAGAGGCTTTAAAACAAAAAATCTGGAAATCTAAATTATGTGAGAAAAGGTTAGATGAAGCTCCTAGATTTGAAAGAATTTAGAACAGAATGATGCTTTAAAAAAATGTAAGATAGGTCCATTGAAAGTAAGCAAAGTGTCTTTTCCGACATCAACTTTTGATGTACAGTGTAAGCACTACATGTTTCAACTTTATCCCAGGCTCTGAGAGCCAAAAAGTCAAACTAAGGAGACTGCCTGCATGATGGGTGTTACTCACAGCATGTTATGCCAGCAAAGATCAGATTGAAATATTAACAAACCACATCCATTACAGAAAGTACATTTCAAGCTAAAAATTATGTTCAAGATGCTAGCAACAGAGGAATATAATTTTTTGGTAATGTGTTTGGAGAATTCATAGTAGAACAGCTGAACTCACAGGCTCAAGAACCTGAATCTGGTACAGTTGAGCAGGTTTTTTCTGACTCCATAACTCTCTTTCATGGCCAGCTGATGAGAAAAGGGGATTTGGAGAAATAGTCTGTTGTCTTCCATTGATGCTGTCAAAGTATCAATTGCTGGTATAACTGTGGCCAGTGTGGAACCATAATCTAAACGCTACAAACCCAGTGCTTCAGGGGAAATGCAATGATAAATTCTAGTGTGGTATAAGATACAAAGATACAGTGCTTTTCTGGCATTTATGTTTAGGAGTCCTTGTGTTAGCTGTTTATTGTCGGCCTTACTCTTTTAAAGCAAGGACTAGTTGATCTCCTCCTCTCTTGTGTTCTCATACTTAAAGAATCTCACTTCTTTCAGCACTAGAGTGGCAGAAAAAAGATGCCATGAGAGGTGTATTCCTGCAGTTCTTTTCATTCAATTTGTGAATCTTGAAGCCCAAAAGCTTCTTGTGACTAAAGAGGAGGGAATTAAAACTTGTATCTTGGTGTGTGTGCTCACTTGTATGTTTAGTTCTTGCTGTTGTGTGTATGTTCTATGTTTTGCATGACTGAACAATGCATTTGATGGGATTTTCCTGTTCTCTTCCATTCAAAGGCAGATCGGGAGCGGCGCAGAGCAATTTCCTTACTAGATGACATTTCATCGCAATGTCCGATCGTTTGGGGCAAATAACCAAGGGAAAGGATGGGAAAAGCAAGTACTCGACTCTCAGCCTGTTTGATAAGTATAAAGGAAAGTCAATAGAAGCTATCAGAACTACAGGTAAGAAACAGAAAGCTCCTTTTGATGTTTTCCAACAGTGTTGTTGCAGAGCTTGTTCAGGGTTTTGACCCTGTGGGACACAGCTGGGTTGCACTGTTGGTGTCAAAGCCTGTGTTTCATTAAGATCCAGAGGAAAATCTCCATTTCTCTTTTATTGTGGAGATATAGAGGAATTACACAGGACAGATGGGGACTCTTGGCCCTTTCATTTAGCCTGCTGCAGAGTGGGCAGGTAGCAAACTTGAGTGGGGGCTTTACCGGGGCCTTAGGCTGCACCAGGGCAGGACATCTGGACTGACTGAAGTGCCTTAAGCTGGTCAGACCTTGTGTAAGATTAAAGTCAAGGGCTGAGGCCACTGAGAAAGAACCTGAGTTGGTTTTGCAGTGGAAATATGACCAAAAGTAGGTAGTGGGTTCAAAAAAATGACCTTACCTGAACTGGCTCTGGATTTGATGTGAGAATAGAAAACAAAAAATAAAATACTTTCTTAATAAATGTGGTCTGGTGTATAGAGCTGGAAAATGGAGACCTCAGGATTCCTGGGTTAGGTGACCTGTTTGTCTGCTAAAAGCTGGACTTGGGTGGCCATTGCCCCAAGCTGTAAAAAGGTGGTGCTGCTTCTCCTTGGTGAAATGAAAGAGCTACCTGTGTAAATCCTCCTGAAGGGCTCTGTGAGCACTTTGTTGGGGAGAATGATTTCTCTCCCTCCCACTGTAGGAGCTGTTTGCCAGCTGCTGCAACAGAAGGCTGCATCTGTGGTCCTGTGGGAAACAACCTGTGTGTTGACATAGCAGCAGCACTTCTGCTGGGGCTGTGCCCAGCCACAGCTTCCTAATTAAGGTTACTTATCTAGCAGGATACAGCCCTCTGACCTGCTGCTGTTCCTTTCTCACCAGTTATTCCTAGACATGGCTTACAGAGTCTTGGGAAAGTTGCTGCTGCCCGGCGCATGCCACCTCCTGCAAATTTGCCTAGCTTGAAGTCTGAGAACAAAGGAAACGACCCCAACATCATTATAGTACCCAAGGACGGTACAGGATGGGCAAACAAGCAGGATCAGCCAGACCAAAAGAGGTGGGTAGAGTGAATCTTTGAGTTTTGGCAGGCAGCAGTGGTTGTGCACTGCTGTGCTTGGTGTCAGACCTTACAGGGATCAGCTCTCTGTTGTCTGTGCCAGTGTGGAGTTGTTTTCCTGCCTTCCCCCCCTCTGGTCTCACCTCTGCTGTCTGTGCTCAGTTCCAGTGCGACGGCTGCACAGCTGCAGGAGTCGCTGCCGCAGCAGGGTTTGCAGAAATCTGTCTCCAATTTACAGAAACCGACACAGTCAATCAGTCAGGAGGTAGGTGCCAGCAGTCTCTGACTGCCACCCTGCTTCCCCTGTCCCCAGGCAGCTTGAGGACTTTAATTGCCTGTGTTGCCTTGCTTTTAAGAAAAAGCTCCTCTATAATCAGTTATTGTGGAAGTGACTCTCTTGAGTTCAAGCTGCTGTGCACCAGCAGCGTTGTGCTGCAGTTACAGAAGTAAAATGCACAGAACTGTATTTCTCAAATGTGTGCAGTAAATCTAGTTGCAGTGTAGGGAAAAAATGGCTGGAATGTGGGATGGCTGGTTAGCACTTCTAAACTATTCTAGTTTGATTGTAATTCAAACATTGCTTGGTGACAACAGATGCAGCTCTTGCTCCCAGCCTGTTGAGATTTGATGGGGAGAGAACTGGTCATGTGGGAGAAGTAGCCAGTGTTAGGACCTGAAAAAAGCTACTGGCAAGTAAGAAGGTGCCCCAGAGAGTGCAAGGACCTGACCCCCAGTGTGTTGTAGATTCACACTTCTGGTTTAAAGAAAAATTCCCAGCCCTTGAGCTTCAGGGAAATCGGGACAGAAGTTATGTTTTGAAGAGGAGAAGAGTGGTTAATGCATCAGAAAGTAGGGTAGCCTTCAAGCTGAGTTGTGGCATGGAACAAATCTGGAAGATTGAGAACATTTAGGACAATGCAGCAAAATAAAAGGAAAGCTTAATGGGAGTACAAGTTGAGGAAATAGTTGGTGAAAATGGGCAGAGGAGACATTAGGGCAGAGCAGAGGATTTTTACTGTAGCATTGTAGTACACTGGAGTGGGGAACAGCTGACTGCAGTCCCAGCTTGAAGCTGTGGAGACCTGTGGTATCTTTGTGATCTGAGGCCTGAACCATAGCAGGTGCCAGCCAGGAAACGAGAAACAGTCATGAATCTAAACTGATCCATGTTGGGGTTTCTTTTTGCTTTGTTTTGTTTTCAGAGTACAAATTCAGTGCCAGGTGGACCAAAGTCATGGGCACAGCTGAATGGAAAGCCAGCAGGACAAGAAGGTGGTGAGTATGATGAGAGAGCTGGTATGTGCCTGCTTTTCCCAGACAGGCATGAGATGGGATGGGCTCCATTTCTTTCTGTCAGCCTGGTGCAGAATGGGAGTGAGGACTTATGAGTCCTGTTTCCAGTCTGTGTGCTGTGTTGGCTGGAATGATGCAGCTGAGTCAGTTCAGAGCTGCCTGTGCAAGAGATGACTTGAGCAGAATGTGTCTCATGGCCACATTGAACCCCCGAGCAAGTCATGCTCTTGGGGATGCAGCAGGGAGATCTGGGAGGGGAAGCTTCTGAAGGAGAAAGGGAACATTTACCCCCATCATGAGCATCTTCAGTCAGCCCAGAGCAGTGTGTAACAAAGGTGCAGTAATCACTGTGAAATAGGGGAGGGATTCGTTTAGAAGAGAAGAAGAAAGGGACATTGGAGAGGGGAAATGTAGGTATCTCCATGGGCAGTAGCAGGAGGATCATCACCTAACTGGGTAGTCAGGAGTGAGGCTGGAATGTTCTTGTACAGGATCTGTGATCCAAGGGAGCTGCAGTGGGTGGAAGTGGCAGTGGAGCTGCTGCAGGGTGCACTCGCCTACACATTGGCTGAGGCCTTGCTGTTAAAGTGTCCCTCAGTAACTGTGCTGCTAATGGCTTCTGCCTGACTGAGAATCCTGAAGCAATGTTAACATGAATTGGGAGTTTAGTTGTGTTCAGATGCATCCATTTCCACACAGGAGGTGGCTTCCAGCTGCACTGAGTAGTGCCATTAAAACCATTGTGAGAATAACAGCTCAGTTCCACTGTTATAATGGGAACAGACCTGAAACCATTCACTTGTCAAGTGAAATTGCAGAGATATTTGAAAGAACAGACAGCTGCTGATTGTACAAACAGAGGGGACAAATTTATCCTAAATTAAATGAGGCCCTTAATGAGAGGGTATTTCTCAAAGGCTAAATGTTAAAGCAGAGATTTGTGCTTACCTGAGGCTGGTAGCCAGTGCAAAGACTGTCTTGTTTATTAATTGGTACTTTTTGACTCTTTCTGTGTAGACCTCCTGTGCAGTCATTTTGAAATCTGATCATCTAACAATGTTCGTAAAGAATTTTTTGAAAACTCATTTTAGATCACACTTAACAATGTAGAGCTCTCAACCCAAGAAAACAGTTGCTTATATGGCTAAGAACAGCTTAATTAGAAGGTAATTGAATCACAGAAGAATTAGAAATCTGTCTGAAAGGATTTTTTAGGCCTTCCCATGCTGGCACCTCTTCTCTAGTGCCACTGAACAATTGCTTTTCCTTCTTAGCTAATTCAGGTATTACAAAGAGGAGAATCTCTTGCTTTTTGCTCTTTTTGTCTTAGAGCTGTAAAATCTCTTTTGGAGGGTGTATCCTGAAGAAAAGTGGCCTAATAAATTAATTATGGACTTGTCCATGCCTATGTCTTTGTATAAAGAGCATTTGGAGAAATAAAAGGGGAACCAAACTTTTTTCAGTGTGGTGCTGCTTAGGATTAGAGTACAAATTCCTAATGGCTGCACATAAATAGTCCTTAAATGGTGCAGCCTTACCTGGGGGTAGATGTCTCCCCTGAAGGACACATACCTGTGCCATTCTAGTTCAGTAAAAATCAAAACTCTTCAGCAAGTCTTAGCTACATTGCAATAAATTAGGCAATGTCCTTCTCAAATATTTTCATCTGTCTAAAATTCAAAGTGTTTTGTACAGCTGTTGCAGAGTCTTTCCTGGAAATTCCACATGGGAGGCCTTGTGCAGTGTGCAAGTTCCAGAAAACTGGAAAAAATGAAAATTACTTAAGCCAGTCTGTCTTGATTCTTCAGGGCAAGGAAGGAGAAAGATAGATGAGACTCTTGCAAGTCTTCAGTACTCATGGCTGATACTTCTAATATAATTCTGAAATGCCCTTTTTAAGAGAGCTTTTTAGCCAAGTAACACTAAGAAGCAGTTCTCAAAAAAGCAATTCTTTTAATGTGTAATAGTACAATAATGCTTGTAATTTCCTTTTATTCAGTGTTATCTTGCCAACAGATTTAGGAGAATTGCTGTGTTTCGTGTTCCAGTCACTGGCAGATCTTTAGAATTGACAGAGCTGTTGTTCTGGAGTGACAGATGACTCAGCAAGACAATTTGCCAGTGACTAGAAATGAACCTGACCCGATCTGGCCAGTGATCTGCATCTTGAAAATGTTGCAGCAGGGAGGAGAGCACAGAACATCTGCCCTTACCCTGTGGTGTTTCACTGATCAACAGAAATTCTAACAATAGACTTCCCTGGCAGAGTGAGGTCTGAGCAAAAAGAGTCTGAATAGAGATGTCAAATACCTGATAGCAGGGTATCATTTATGAGCAGTCTTGGAGAATTTGTATCTCTGCCTCTGTCTGAATTCTGTACTTCCCAAAAATAATTGGAAGCTGAGAAAGTTCACTGACTTTGTTGAATGTGAGAATTTAAATGAAGATCCTGAGTGTGGGAGTGCTGGGTGAGGACGTGTGTTGTCGTGTTGGTGACAGTGGCTGAGAGTGTTGGGGATGTGAAGTGAGGTGCTGGTACCGTAGTAATTTGGGTTTAAATGTGCCAGAGGCCCAGATTCCCAGCAAACAAATTTCCAGGCTGATCCCGTCAGGGAGTTGAAGCAGTGGGAAGATCTTCTCTGAGTGCCACACTTGTTTGTCTGACAGGTTCAAGGGCCTCAAGCCGACTGTTATCCTTCTCTCCCGAGGAATTTCCGACGCTGAAAGCAGCTGGCGAGCAGGACAAGGTTGGCAAAGAAAAGGGCGCCTTAGATCCGTCGTATGGGCCAGGACCAAGCCTCCGCCCCCAGAGTGAGTGAAGGATTCTGTCTGTCTGTCTGTCTGCCCAGTAACCCCACTGACCCTGTTTTGTACCAAGAACTTCATCCTTACATTTCCTTTTATCTTTTTATGACCTTATAAGTGTCAGGCTACTTAGTTTGGCATGTGGTCCTGATGTTCTGTGGTCCAGACAGCCAAGTGTGGACTGTCATCTACTGCACTGTTAAATAAAAATTGCTCTGTGATATTACAAGCAGGCCCCTTCCTGGGCTGGGGGAGCCACAGTGAAATCAGTGTGTGGTGTAATGTGGCTTCTCTTGCACTGTTTTTGCATCTAATTGGCCTTAATTCTGCAGGGTAAGGACTGTGGAGATGGGGAACACTGATAGGAGTTCAGGTTTATTGGCAAATAAGGACACCACTGGTGCAGCAATTACTTAGTAACAGTTGAAGCTGCTCCTCTCTTAAGAAAATAAACACAGTTGGAAATTCTTCTTGATTCTTGATATTTTTCTACAACCTTGGGGTAATTAGGTCTTGACCAGAGTACTTGAGCTTTCGAGACTTTCTGGCAGAGTGGCTGCCTGCATTTACAAACATTAACATAATAATTACCTCTTTTCCAGATGTCACCAGTTGGAGGGAGGGCGGTGGGAGGAACATCACCTCTGCCACATCTCTGACCGCCTCCCCTGCTGAGCTGGGCAGCAAAACCCCCAGCTCTGGAGACGGGGCCCCCTCCTCAGCCAGCGCCAGCGATGCCAAGGAGCCGTCTCTCCGCCCAGCTCAGCCCCTCCGCAAAGGGGCCTCGCAGTTCATGGGAAATGTCTACCAGCCACCCACCTACCATGACATGCTGCCTGCTTTTGTGAGTCACCCGTTTTCCACACTGTTGTGATCCCCTTCATTCTTAAGATAAGGGGGAATTGAAGGCAGCTGGGATGTGTTTTCTGGGCTTTTAGTTGGCTGCCAGGGCTTGCTCAGGGATCCTTCTCTTGGCATGTTTTTAGTTTGTGTAGCACAGCCTTGCTCAGCCTAAAGAGAAGTCCAGTTGTCCCTTTCCTTCTGGAGCTGGAGAGGGAGCCAGCCAGATGTGAAATGTTTGTTTCCCTTTTGTGTGGGGTGCAGCTACCTTGCACATGTTGTCACCTAATCTGGGTAAACCTTCCTGTGGCAAGGATTAAAACCAGGCTGTTCTGCTTTGCCTCATTCCAGATGTGTCCACAACAGCCATCTGAGAGCCCTGCACCGCTGGAGCGAGGGTCTTTCCCCGTTCCTCAGCTTCGGCTTGAGCCCCGGGTACCTTTCAGACAATTCCAGATGAATGACCAGGATGGGTAAGGCTGCCATCACTTTCCCACTTGAGAGGCAGGTTCAGGGTGTGACATGAACCTTAAACCAGGCAAGAATTTGGGCCAAGGATGCAGTTGCATGTGTGAAGCTGCAGGCACCAAAGGGGAACCCTGTTTTTTACCCAAAGCAGGAGTGCTTTTCTCCAACTAGAACAGCAAGACTGTGAACATTGTGTGTCTGAAGAGCAGGCAGACATGGGAATTGGGGTGTGATCCTAGACTGGAGGGGTGGAGCTCTGATCTGTAAGTTCTAGGTACCAGGTAGACAAGGGGAAGAAATCGCTGGACAGGGAGAGAAACTGTATATATGTGTATATAAGTGTATATAAGTGCATAGTAGAAAAGGAGAGATTTGGTGTTACAAACTCAGCTCTGCATTCTTTGATGTTCTTTTTGCTGTTTGTGACCAGTTCTGTGTTTCCCTACAGAAAAGAGAACAGGCCCAGCCTGTCCCGCCCAATGCGCCCAGTTCGGCAGCAGCTGGAGCGAGTGCCCCGGCCCACCATCATCAATGCAGAGAACCTGAAGGGGCTGGATGAGTTGGACAATGATGCAGATGATGGATGGGCAGGTAAAGTGCCTTCATGCTCTGGCTTTTTGTAGTTGTGAAATTGGTGTAAATGATGACACAATGGATCCTTCTGATCCTTCCATCATATTGTGCTCAAGGAACTGGATCTGAAGACTCCTGAATTCTGAAAACACCAAGCACAGCAGGAGGGATGGGACTGTGGGTGCTGGGAAGGAAAATTAGTCTTGCCTTTTCAGTCATGGCATTTGATATCCAATTGCACACAGTCTGGCTTGGCAACCGCCCTCTCATGTGCAGCCCCCACTCCCAGGCTGTTTGCTGCTCCTCCTCTGGGACCAGTCCAGCTGTTCACTAGTGTGTGTCCACACTGCTCATGTAATTTCTTGCCTGATCTAGCTGGAGTTGTCCCTGCTCATTGAGGGAGGTTGGTAAATGACATTAAAAGTCCCTTCCAACCCAAACTATTCTGTGATTTCCAGGACCAGTGCTGGACATTTGGCTTTGTGAGTAGTTCATGCCAAGCCTGTGTGTCCTGTAATTTAGTGCTAAAGGGGGGCATAAGCTTTATCAGGACAAGGGACCTGTTACTCTTCTCTCAGAAATCTGTTCTCCCTTTGCTGCCTTTGTAGGCATTCATGATGAAGTGGATTATTCTGAGAAACTGAAGTTTAGTGAAGATGAAGAAGAGGAAGAAACTCTTAAAGATGGACGACAGAAGTGGTAAGAAGTCACTTTGTTTGGCCGTACAATTAACCTTTAGTAAAAGTGAGCAATACCAGGATCTTTAAAAACTTGTTCTAAATGTGGAGTCTTGATCCCTCTGATTTCTTACTGTGACTTCATTGATTTTACTGGGCGGTGTTTGAGTAGTCTTCAAGGCTTTGTGTGGGTCTAGCAGCTGACTTCCAGTTTG
This sequence comes from Ammospiza caudacuta, assembly GCF_027887145.1. Classification (NCBI taxonomy): domain Eukaryota; kingdom Metazoa; phylum Chordata; class Aves; order Passeriformes; family Passerellidae; genus Ammospiza; species Ammospiza caudacuta. The sequence continues at coordinate 4,553,499 of NC_080613.1, read as the reverse complement.
CCAGGCTTTTTTCTCCTCTTTTTTCACCTTTATCTGCTGCACAATAGTGGAGTTGATCCTTATGTACCTTCGGAGAAGCACATCACTTGTTCTGGTGATTTTTTGTGATCTTCCCTTTTTATTAGAGTCAGTTGCCTTTGCCACTTGATTACACTCCAAGTGCTTTTTGAAGCAAGTAGCAAATGCAATAATAAAGCTGTTTATGTGACAGGAACAGCTGGGATCCCAGAAGGCAGCGACAGTTGTCCCTGAGCTCTGCAGACAGTGCAGATGTCAAGCACACCTTGGAGGAGGGAAAGAATTGGAATGATTCAGCTGGCTTGTCCCGGCCAGTCCGGAAAGCACAGGATTCACAGCAGCCTCCAAGGAAGCTGAATGGCTGGAGCTCTGCCTCAGAATACCAGGTAGGTTGAACTCATGAGGGTGAGCTGGAAGCCCATCATGGTCCTTAAGAGGCTAATTTGACATTTTATTGGAAATGGGATGCTGATGAATTTCTCTGTTCTTAGTTTATATCCACCTGGAGAGGAATCTATCTGCATAGCACTTCCACTAGGGAAAAGAAATTGAAGCTGGTCCAGAACAGTGGGGTTGTCAGTGAGAAAATGGAGTTACTAAACCAAATATCAATAACCCTTCCCTGTAACTGGGGGATTTGTGCTCGAGGATAGAGAGGAGGGAGTCAGAAGGGGAAATTGTCACCGTGGGATGCAGATCTCAGGATAGAGGCGCTGGTTGGGTCACACTTACGGAGGAATGGTTTTTCTCTGGCAGAAGCCCGCACTAGGAAGTGTTCTCAGACAGCAGTCCATAGAGGATAAAGAAGAAAAGGTGCCTGTGAGACAGAAGTTTGTGCACTCTGAGATCTCTGAGGCTGTTGAGAGAGCCAGGAAGCGACGGGAGGAGGAGGAGCGGCGAGCCAGGGAGGAGCGCCTGGCAGCCTGTGCTGCAAAGCTCAAGCAGCTTGATCAGAAATGCAAACTGGCTCAGAAGAATGGGGAGACACAGAAACACACAGAGAATGAAGATGTGCGACCTCCCAGCACAGAGAAAAACACTACACAAGAGAATGGCCATGCTTTCCGTAAAGGTACAGAAACACTGCCTGCCTCACCCTGCAAAAATTGCTTTTTTTGCTGTAGTGCTGATATTTTAGTGGGAGTGGGGAATTCCTGGGAGGGAGTGTTCAGAGGGTCCTTCAGCTGCCCTTGAGAGATCAGCTGCTGCTTGTGTTCTGCAGAGTATTTTGCATTGTTGACAAAGGTTGATTAAATTAAAAAAGATATTAAATGCAAACTTCTTCAGTTGCTTTCATCTGTGCTCAGTGAGCTGTGCTAGCAGAGGGCTTGTTTGAATGGGCCTCATGGGCTTCTCATGATTGGATGATAATATTAAGTGCTCATGGCCATAGATCAGAAAAGAGTAAGTGCTGCCAGGTTTAAGGACTAGTGAGGAAAAGGACTTTCTTCCCAGTGCTTAAGCAGAAGGCTGATAGTAAAGGAGTATCTCAAAATTTATCATTAAAATAAGATGGACAAAACCCTGTATAGGGCTGTCAAGGTAAAGGATGTGCTGTATTGATTGTAGTATGGTTCAGTCATGTATTACATACAGTCAGGACATGCCCACAGCTGTGTATGTTTGGTGGTGGTGATGCACTCCCAACTATCATGAGCAGGCTCTTGAAGGATTGTTTTCTTCTCTGCAGCAACCCCTGAGTTTCACACACAGGACGCCTCTGTTGGCTATCTGGAAGAGGAGAGTCCTGCTCCAGCAGCAGCAGCAGCCCAAAGCAGCAGTGAGGAGGAGCTCAGAGAAGCTCCCTCACCAGCCCAAGAATTCAACAAATACCAGAAGTCTCTTCCCCCACGATTCCAGAGGCAGCAGCAGCAGCAACAGCAGCAGGTAAATGGCTCACAGTCCATTTTCTGGACCCCCACTAAACCTCAGTTTAGTTCTCAACACCATCTGTTTTTGGGCTGGTAGGAGATAAGTGGGGTTTTACCCTGACCTTTTTCAGTACTTCTGATCATGGAAATATCCTGTGTGATTGGGTAGAAGTGCTCTCTGTGGGCTACATAAGTTTTCCTTGCTCCCTGTGATGCTTGAGCTGTTGTGGGTAGAGCTCTGCCAGGTTTGTCACTTGCCTGGGAGAAAAATACAATGCTGTCAGAAATGTTGACTTGTCTTGCATGGTTGTCTGGGCATCTCCTGACAGTTGGAACTCTTAGGACTGTGTGGCTTGTGGCAGAGCTCTGGTTTGCAAATGTTCATGAGCAGGAGAAGCTGTGGATGTTCCACATCCAAAACCATGAATGGCTGTCTTGGTGCTTGTGTGGGCCCAGGGGAGGTTCTGTTCCTTGGGCTAGCCTTGAACCTGATGAACATCTCTTTTTACTTTCTGGCACAAGATGAGCTGCTGTTCTTCAGCACTGCTGCAGTGCCTGAATATACAGGACAGGGTAAAGGAAACCCTTGGGATTCAGCTGCTTCCATTTCACTCAGCACTTGCTGAGTCCTTACCATTGTAGGTATGGGCAGCCATTTGCTTGCCAGGAGCAAACTGTGCTTAGTTTGGCAAGTTCCTGGACTGCTTCTGGACTTGGAGGGAGTTCTGGAGTGGCACACTTCTCATTCCATCTCCTGCCTTTGCAGAGGGCTGGTCCTTCGCTCAGCTCTCATCTAATACCTGCTTCGATTATTTTTTTCTGTGAGGCTCTTTGAGACCATTGTTTTCTTTGCACTGTAAAAATGTTTGGTCTTAAATGTTTCATTTTTGTTGCATTGAAAACTGTTCTGGGGCACTGAGACATCAGCTGAGCTGCTTTGTGCATCTTGGCTCTTGCCTGACCTTTCAGTGCTGTATGTGCCATACGTGCTGTGCAGCGCTGCTGCCAGATGCACTGAGTCTCTGTAGGGCCTAACCAAGGGACAGAGTATTCAGGCTTCAGATAATGCAAAGTTAATTGCCATTCTTCATAAAATAACCACTTGAAATGGGATATCATCAATGCTGCTGCAGATCTTAGCGAAGAGCTCACAATTGGCTTTTGCTCAGTAATTGCTCTTTTATAGATGTTCCCCGTGCTCATTGCTCGGCAGTTGACATTTTCATGTTTCAGATGTACAGCAGCAAATGCTGCCTAATGCTACTCTTGAAAAGAGATGCTCTTAAACTAAAAAGAATTGGATGTCTTTGCTGTCATGCTAATAATACCACAGGTCATCACTAGTGGAAGAACATGAAGTTTTATTTTATTTTCTCTTATCCTCTCTGATGTTAGTATGTATGAGGCAGTGCATGTTTTGGCTAGCTTGTATTGCTGCTCTGGTAGCTCCATGTAGAGAATAAAATGGAAAAGTGATGGTATTGTGAAGGCAGTATTTTCTCTGAGGTACCAGAGGACTAGGCAATGTAGATATAATCTGCGTTTATCAGAGCCTTCCTTGTTGTAATGATGTGTCAGATTCAGATTTAAAGGTGTCTCTTTTGCTCTGCAGTTGGGGATTGGCTTTTTTAATAACCAGTTACGGTATCTGACACTCTTGTAAGCTTAGCAGAAAAATATGGTGGCACATTTGACAAGTAAGTAGATGCATTTGATGTTAATTGGAGCTGTTCAGTGTTTGAAAGCTTTCTTCAGTACACAGACTCCTTTCAAATATATATTATTTTTGGACCTTCAGCAAAAGTTAAATGTCAAGTCAAATTAGCATCATGACAGTCCTCAGCTAAGGGAAGGTGGACTGGCTGTGTTGGAGATGGGGAAACAACCTGCAAGTGCCAACCTGTCTCTGAAGGATGCCCAGGAAACACAGCAAAATATTAATAGCTCTCTTAACGTGATTTAGGTTGTTTTTATCTAATCTCTTAAGATGACAGGGGTGGAACTAATATATCTACACACTAAATAAATTAGAAATGCATTTCCTGAAAAATGTAACATCTTCTGAAGTATTTGGTTCCGGTTATGAAGTGACGTTTGACAGTAAGTTGTCCTGTATTCATTCAGGAGTGTTGAACAGATGCAAATTGTGGTCTTAAAGGTGATCCCCTATGTTTGGCCACATAGCCTGGCCCACAGTGGTGTGTTAGAATAACAACTGCCACATTCCCAGCTGGGAGTGAATTGCCCGTCTGCCCCACCCTCCCATCTGATCAGTGATTGACCCTTTGCTGATGGCACGTGTTTTCCTTTGGCTGAGCAGTACATCAGTGTGATTGCTGGCAGCACAGCCATGTCCAATGGCCCATCCTGTCCCCTGCAGGAGCAGCTGTACAAGATGCAGCACTGGCAGCAGCAGGTGTATCCTCCTCCATCCCACTCCCATGCCCAGCGGACGTTCTACCCGCCGCACCCGCAGATGCTCGGCTTCGACCCCCGCTGGATGATGATGCCGTCCTACATGGACCCTCGCATGGCCCCCAGCCGCACCCCCGTGGATTTCTACCCTTCAGCCCTTCACCCTTCAGGTGAGGTGGTGGCAGGGTTTATCTTGGCTGTTGAGTTGGTTCATAGCTGGAGATTTGCTGTGTTGTCCTAATCTCTGCTCAGACTTTGCATTCTTGTTGGCATCCCTTCTCTAAGGATGAGAATGGGAGGTGGTGGGAGACTGGGGGGGAGGACATGTAGACATGTCTGTCCATTCTCTGCACTGCAGTGGGAGACCTTCCCTGACTGCTTTCTGACCATAGTGGATGTGACTGATCTTGCCCCTTGGAGGAAAGGGTAGCAGATCCACTGATCTTACCTGTTGAAGGAGTTACTACAATAATGTGAAATCTTAATAGACCCCTTTTAGGCAATGTGATGGAGAAACCTTGTAGTTCCTGAACTGTGCACTTTCCACCTTCCTATATTGTCCTAATCTTCAGAGGTGTGAATGTAAACATCAGGATATATAAATCATTCCCTGGAGTTGGTGCATTGCTTGATCCCAAGCCAGTGATGCTGTGTAGTGTCTGTGTGGGCTGGGCTCTGAGAGCTGTGTCATCTTCTGTATCACTCCAGGTGTATTTCCCAGCTGTGCATTTTCCAAGCACAGGCTCCCCTTTACAAGGGAGGTTTCCATGGCTGCAGCCACCTGCTGCCTGAGAAGGAAGGGAAGTCAAGCTAGGAGATTGTTAAATTCTTCTTGTCTGTGAAATCCTGGTGCTAATGGCATGAACTCTGTTGTGAGCAGGAATTATGAAGCCCATGATTCAGCAGGACTCCATCAGTGGGAGCAGCTGTCGGTCTGAAGATCAGAACTGTCAGGCAGGGCAGGCAGAGAGGAAAACTGCTCCCTTGGATCCTGTGCCAGTGTGGGGCCAGGACAGCTACACATCCCTGCAGAGCAAAGGATACTCCCTGTCACATCAGAAACAGGCTGACAACATGAGCATGGAGGGGCTGCATGCCAGGTGAGTGCAGAATTCCCCTGTCCTCATGTATGCTGGGATGGGAGGTGCTGCTGTAAGCCATCTGCTGACGAGCAGGTGTAGAGCTGGCCTGAAAGATGTCTGTGAACAGGCCCAGGTTCTGATCTGGGAGCACCCTTACACTCCTCAGTGTTTTAGCTGGTTTGCACAGAGCTATTGAGCTATTCAGAAGTTTTCTATCTGGCCAGTTTGGGGCCTGTTTGGAGGGAGAGGGGCCTTGTCACCTATACGGGAAGGTATAAAAAGCCATGAGTCAAAAAATCTGATGATTGCTAGTTGGTCTCCTACTGTTTTTAGACATTCTAAAACCAGTTCTTTGTTTTCAGATCTCCACATCATTGGAAGTTAAATCTCCTTTAATTTCTTAAGTTTGCTGCCCATCATAGGAACAGTTTTTCTTTATCATGTATTGATTTAACAAACCAGGCAGTACAGCCTGGGGCCACAGCAGCTTTTCCCAGCATTTTGTATTTATAGGTAATTTGCCTCATGATTTACTATAAACCTCAGTTTATTTCTTTTCACCTCTTGTATCCAGCCTGGACCCTTGGATTTGTGCTGTGCTCTGCATTACCTGACTTTCTTTGTTGTTTGTTTTGTTCTCAGGAATGAAAGTTACTCTGCTTCTGGAAGGCCAGAGAGTCTGAGCACTCAGCGAGATCTCTTTGAGGAGAGAGGGGAGGAGTATCTGAATGCTTTTGACAAGAAGGCCCAAGCAGACTTTGACAGCTGCCTGTCTTCTCAGAGGATAGGCCAGGATCTCCTGTTCCAGCACCAGGAGAGTGTGCAGGAAGCCTGTCCTGCTGGCAGCCGCCATGCAAACCTGAGGTGCTCACCTCTGGAGCCTGATTTTATCCAAGCAGAGAAGAAGCCTGAATACAACGGTTGGGATATCAACCACCATCAGAAACCTGCAGAGACAGCAGCAGAAGTTGCTGAAGAAGTACCCCGGGATGAGCAGTCCTTCAGTGCTGACCCCTGGAAGAAAGAAGGAGCCAGTACCAAGCAGGCCACTGAGGAGACACCAGAGTGGGCTCCTGAGAGCCGCAGCACCAGCGGGCAGCCCCCAGAGCAGATGGGGAGGACACGGCGGTCGGGCCCCATTAAAAAACCAGTCCTGAAAGCCCTCAAGGTGGAAGAGAAGGAGAAGGAGATGGAGAAGGTTAAACTGGAGGGAGAGGACAGTTCACGCCTGCTGAAGGAGAAGGCACCTGTTCAGAAGGTGGAAAATGAGTCAGATGACTCTGCTGCCTTGCTGAACTCCACGCGTTACCTGCTGGATGACAAAGGTTCTTCCCAAACCAACCTTGCACGAGAGGCTGAGAAATCCCAGGAGGAAGAGGAAGAGGAGGAAGAAGAAGAGAAGCCAGAAAGAACCTGGGAGAACAAACTATCCAGAGAAAGCAATGATCTCCCTCCCACAAAAAGAAACAACTGGATCTTCATTGATGAGGAACAAGCCTTTGGTGGGAGAGGTCAAGGGCGTGGGCGAGGGAGAGGCTTCAGAGAGTTCACTTTCAGAGGCCGAGGCACGGTTGTGAGCAGCAGGGGGGTCTACAACAACAACAATAACCAGAGGAGCAGCCGGGGCCGAGGGCTGCGGGAGTTCAACCAGCCAGAGGATTTCCCCAGGGGCAAGCCAAGGCGCCGGATTGCCAGCGAGACACACAGTGAAGGCTCAGAGTATGAGGAACTCCCCAAGCGTCGCCGGCAGAGGGGCTCTGAGAACAGCAATGAAGGCTCTGTGCTGGACAGGGAGGACAGTGATTTGAAAAAGGGAGACTTCAAAGAGTCTTGGAGGTCCAACAAAATCTATTCAGATGATCACAATAGCCTGGATCCTAAGATGAGGGCTCCAAGAGCCTTTGGGAGATCACTGCCACCGAGACTGAGCAACTCTGGCTATGGGAGAAGGGGGTTCATGGGTAAGGAGCCCACCCAGTGGCAGGGCAGGAGTGGGGGAGGAGGGTGGCAAGAGTACAGCCACTCATCTCCATCAGACACCTTTGGGAGCAGGCAGCAGTCTGACAGGGACTACATTCAGGATTCTTACAAACACACGGATTCCTTCTCCAGCCGGGTTTTTGATGAGAGTCATCTGGATGACAAAAGGCACTTTTTCCAGGAGGATTACTCAGCAGATCAGGAGAACATAGAGAACAGGCCCTTCAGGAGGCGGCGTCCTCCCCGCCAGGACAAACCCCCACGGTTCAGACGCCTCAGGCAGGAGAGGGAATCAGTCGGGCAGTGGAACCCTGAGGAGGGAGGCCCAAATCTGCTGCCCAGCCAGTGGTCAGGCAGATCCAAACTGGGCACTGCAGAGAAGAGCAGCATCTCGGGCAGACGCTCCCCTGAGCTGTCCTACCAGAACTCTTCAGACCATGCCAACGAGGAGTGGGAGACGGCGTCTGAGAGCAGCGACTTCAGCGAGCGGCGGGACAGAAGAGATGGAGCCCCTGAGAGTGAGGGCCAGCTGGAAGGTGGCCTCAGCACTGGGAGCTTGGGAGAGAAGAGGGAGCTGGCAAAGAGAAGCTTCTCAAGCCAGAGGCCACTGGTGGACAGGCAGAGCCGCAAGGCTGAGCCGGCAGGGTTTACAGAGCAGTCCGTCAGGACTGGCGTGGGAGCAGCTTCCAGATATGAGAGCCAGCAGAATGGGACCCTGATAAAGAGCAAAAGGTAAAGTTGTTTTCTGATCTGTGATATATGCAGATGGAGTGGACATACACCCCATGCATTTTCTTCTTGTCACTCCTATTCGCATTCTACTGACAAAACTAAATCTTTTCCTTTCTTTCTTGTGTAGGTCTACAGAAGAAGGAGGAGGCCTTGGCAACACCAGTGGTGGGAGCAGCCACTCCATTTACAGCTTGGATAGGGCCTCCCATGTGAACTCAGAGAGTGCTGAGGGGCCAGGTAAAAAGCCAGAGAAGGAGCACAAATCCACTGCACAAAGAGCAAGTGAGAAGGGAGAGGCCTTGTCACAGTTTGAACTGAGTTATGGAAGTGAGTATCTTGATTCATTTGTTTCTTTAAGAGGATAACATATTATGGCTGACTGATTAAAGCCAGACTGATTCAATCCAGTGTAATTTTTATTATCAGGGTAGGGGCTTTTTTCCATTTGTTTCCAGAAACAAGAAAATTCTTGTGTATCTAAATAGAAAAACTTGGAAGGTAAAATTGTTGTTAAATTTTAAACACAAACTTTTCAGCCTGATCTGACAGTGTCTGTAATGTTTCTTCGATAGAAAGTTTGTGTTTAGGGAGAATATCTTTGTATTTCTCTCTAAGATGTTAATGTATTTTTAGGCTTGAAATTTATGTTGTGTGAAGGAAGTTGAGAAAGAATCCAGAGTGGGGAATTTGAGGCTGAGCTAATGGCAGGGAGGCAAGAAATTTGTATCTCTGAAAAGAGAATTACCTGAGTTATCACACAGCTCCTCTGGCTGAAGTGTGGTCATCTTGAAACAGAGGAGACAGCAAAGTCCTGCAAAATAAAGTGGCTGGTAGATGTCAGCAGACTACATACATTATTTTATTTTCTAAATGTAGCTGCTATGTTGCTAGGTGAACTTATTGTGGCATGGATTCTCTTTGGAGTGCACTGTTTAAATTCCTGCAATTACAAAGCTTTATATGCACACACATGTGCACTGTGTTCTCTCTGTGTGCTTTGTTCAGGTACCATCATTGATAATCGGGTGTCAAACACAGCAGAAGAGAATGAAGTTGGTTCCATGGCAGGGGAAGGCTTCATTGAGGTTCTTACTAAAAAGCAGCGTCGCTTGCTGGAAGAGGAGCGAAGGAAGAAGGAGCAGGCTGCTCAGGTGAGGAGTGGCAGGCAGAAAAGTTGGACCTGTTACATGGTTTGGGTTGCAGTCAGAGAAACAAGGCCCCAGAAAGTGTTTGTATGAACAGAAAAACATACAGTTGACAGTGCCAAAGTAGTACAGATCCTGTATTGGGCCCCAGAAAGGCATTTAGGGCTGCTGGTCTGAAAAGGAGAGTTTGATTTCTGACTATTCTTGGCTTGCAGCACAATTGCTAATTGGGAGTTAAGTTTCTAGAGTGGTCTTCATCCAAAGCAGCTTGGCTCTCTAAGCCAGATCCTGGCTGTAGTTGGTGGGATATTGGGCAGCAGGAGCAGTGGAGGACTTTGCACTCTGACTGTGTTGTTGCCAGAAGAAAACCTCACACTTCAAAAGGCAGCTCTTTCCAGCCTTGTCAGACTGGGGGACCCTCCCAGGCTGACACCTCTGCCTCTCCTGTCACAGGCACCAGCCAAGGCCCGCGTCCTTCAGTCGCGCATTCCTCCACGATTTGCTAAGAAGCAGAACAGCCTGTGCTTGGAGCAGAGTGATGTAACAGTGTCTGGAAACAGCCTGGGCACAGAGATCTGGGAGAGCAACAGCCCAGGTAGGCTTGGGTCTGTTTGTTCCAAAGGGTTTCACAGAGCTGGAGTCCTCTGGGATGTGCAGCAAGGATGGGGGGTCTGTGGTTCAGAGAAGAAAACCCTCTCCTGTCTGATGCTGGGAAAGGGAGGGGAGCTGCAGACATATGGAGTAACCTCTGTTCTAAGCTCTGCTGTTCAGCCATCCTGCTCCTGTTGCTGGCCATGTCAGTCTCTTAATCTGCTTCTTGGGTCTTTGTTTCACATCAAGTTACAGCTATGCAAGCTATACAGCATTTTATAGCTGCTTGGGCTGGATCTACTTTTTCTTACTTTGCTTTCCTACATTTTCTCATCTCTAGCCTTGAGTGGTTAGTGCCACCCTTGTTTCTCTCTGACCTGTCTTTCTCTTGTTGTTGTGTTCCCTAAGAAATCTCCTCCCTGTTCTCCACTCTCACTCCTCATACCCTGTGTTATCTGCTGCATCATGTCTCAGATGTCTGGGCAACACTTAATGTTCTGAGGTGGTGAAAATACCCTTTCTCATGTCTAGAAATGGAAGGTGTAGGATGGTGTAATGTGTACAGGGTGTGCTCATAGCTGTGTTTCAGGCAGCTGAACCCTGCCCTCCATTCTCTTCCAGCACTTTCTGTTCAGTCTCCTGGCAGTGATTCCTGGAGCAAGCCTGTAAATACCTTTAATGGTACTGAGTCCAGCACTGAGGTAAGTGGCTCCTGAGGTGCCCTTCAAGGTATTGTGTGTATAAAGTATAATGCAGGTGGCTTTTATGCTTCTCATTGCTGCATCTGTGCTTAATGACTCTCAACTCTGCTTGTGCCATTTTAAACCATCTCTTTGCAGTTTTAATTTGAGCTTGGCGCTGTTCAAATCTTGACCTAAAGAGCCAAGGCAGCACTGCTTGGTGTTGTGTGTGGGTATAAATCTGGAGTAACTGTGTGTTAGAGCTATTCCAGGGTTATGCTCATCACTGGGTGCACACTGTGGTTGAGGAGGGTGGAATCCCTTAGGTCCTGTTTGTGCCTTTGAGCAGTGTGTAGCTGTAGCCTTAGTGCAGGGAGGGCAGAGGAGTTCCTGAACTCTTCACCTCTGGAGTGAAGAGACCAAGAGTTCAAATTCGGTTTGAGTCCCCTGTGAAGTGAGTTTGGCAGTCTCAGCCTGGTTGTTCTGTGGGACGCATTTCCTTACTCTGAAGCCATGGTGTGGTTGGTGCATCAGTTCACCTGTCTCAGGGCTGTGTAGAGCTGAAGGAGCAGCCAAGGGCTGCTGCAGGTCAGGCCCAACTCCTTTGCAGTTAACCAGGATGGTGATTTGACAAAGGGACATGGTCTTGCTGTTTTCTGGGATGTTTTTCCTCGGTGGTGCTGGGTCGGAGTCCGGGGCTTTAACACATTTCGTGCTTTGCATAGCAGGGATTTAAAGGCAGCCAGGGGGATAGTGGCATTGACTTGAGCGCGGAGTCTCGGGAATCCTCCGCGACCTCCTCTCAGCGCAGCTCTCCATATGGCACCCTCAAACCAGAGGAGATGAATGGGGCTGGCCTGGTGGACTCAAAGCCTGACTGCCAGAAGGAGCAAGTGCAGAAGCAAACTGATAAAAAGGTAATCTGGATTTGCAGCCAAGCCAGAGCGCAGAGTGAGAGACGTTGTGAAGTGGTTGTTGTTGTTCTTGATAGCATTTTTAAGGCTTGAGGTTGGGTTATTTGGTCTTTGTGTCTCAGCCTCTTTGCTTTCCTGTTAAGGATTCAGATCAAGGCTCAGGACAGAACAAGGAACACAAGCCCGGACCCATCGGCAACGAACGCTCCCTGAAAAACAGAAAGGGTTCGGAGGGAACGGAACGGCTGGAAGGGAATATTCCCCCTGTTAATGGGGTGGAAATTCACGTGGATTCTGTACTTCCTGTGCCACCCATTGAATTTGGAGTAAATCCTAAAGTGAGGATTGAATTTAATTTTATCTTCTTGGTGATTTGATCTTGTTGAGGCATGAAAAGTGGTTTGAGGAAGAAGGATTGCTTAGAGGAAGTTTCCAGCTGTAGGTTTGCCTTAGATTTCATTACTGACACAGACTAGGGACTCAGGATGTCCTGGCAAACATTTAGTGTCCACTTGGAAATACTGTCCCAAGGACCAGCTGGGGTGGTAAACAGAGGTGAGGGACAAAATCATGGCCAAGCTTTTGTGTGCCTCTGGGGGTTGCCTGCTGCTGAGTGCTGAGAAGTGTTTTCCGTTTGCAGCAAGGCTTACTGGAGACCAGTCTTTAGTTTGTAGTGTCATAATTCAGGCTAGAGTCATTAAGCATGAAAAGCAGAGGGGTGGCCCATGGACCTGGATTTAAATTTTATGTGTTTCGCTTTTTCAGGACTCTGACTTCAGCTTGCCACCTGGTTCTGCCTCTGGCACTGCAGCTAACCCTGTCACCAAATTGCAGGATGCCTTGGCCAGTAATGTAAGTATTTTTTTCTTTTGACATTGATTCATTGGAGATACTCCTTAGGTAAACCTCAGATGCTTATGAAGAGAGGAAGCATGTCTGCATCTGACTTCACGTTTCATGCGTAGGCAGCACATGTCACTGAAATCCAAAATGGAAATCTCATGATACTGTGGTACAATGAGTGTCACAAACTCAGAAATGAGGTAGAGAGCAACTTCATTATCATTGTGACCTGTGTAAAGCTATCCCTGAGATGGCCAGTCTCTTCCCCTGAAACACACAAGTGTTGGACATGGCCATGGTCTAGATGGTGACATCTTTAGACCCAGACTGCCCAGCTTCCTCAAAGGTTTCACCTGTCACAGCAAGGCAGAGAACTGTAACATGGTGGTCAGGCCTTTTTGGAGGTTTCCCAGCTTATTCCAGCCCTCTGGGGATTTCATTATTTTCTGTGAAAGAGTGAGTACACTGAAAGCCCAGCTGGTAACTCAGCTGTAGACAGCAATGTGAGACACACAAAAAGTTGCTTTTGAAATGTCTTCAAGTTTGTAGGCTGTCTGGTTTTGATTTTGGAGACTTGTCTTATAGGGTGTTTCTTTTCAGAAACAGGTTTTGTCTGAAACTTAGGTAGTTTCTAAGTATGGTACAGGAAGGAGAACTCCGCTGCAAATGGAAGTTTTTGGATCAAACTGATGGTTAAGTGGAAGTTGATATAGTTCAGCATAGAGGGGTGTGTTTGCACATAACCAAAGCCTCCTTTATTGCAAGAGCAGAATGGACCCTAGGTGAATGTGGCACTTGGCTTGTGCAGTACCACCAGGGACTGAATTCTTTGATGTGCACTTACTGGAGCTGCCCAGCTGCACCTCTGTCAGCCTTGGTGGCTCATACCATTCTCCTCAGAGTTCACAAATATTCACCTGTTATGACTCTCCCCTCAGGCAGGGTTAACACAGTCCATTCCCATCCTGCGAAGGGATCATCACCTCCAGCGCTGCATCGGCCTGAACCCCATGTCCTTCCCCACTGCTGACCTTACTCTTAAGGTAAGGAAGATGAAGGGGTGTGGATGCCACATCTGTGGGGAGATCACTCTGAAGGTGTGTGGATACCACTTCTCTGTGGGGGAAATCTTTCCCAGAGTATTCTGTTAGGTATTGCTAAACTTTATTTAACTTTTGTAAAACTTGTGCATATGTGCTCTTCACCATGAGTGCAGGGGTGTGTGTTTTAAGTCCTGAATGCAGGAAGTCCTTGCCAGTTGTAGAATCAAGTGCAACAGAGCTTTCCTATTTCTGTACTGGGCAAGGTGGCTGCTCAGGGATCCTGGGAAGCCTGGTGGTGTAAAGAGAGGGAAAAACCAAACAAAACCCAACCAAGTGTACAAACAAGAACAACAAAACTAAATAAACCAAACCAAACCCCACGTCCATCTCAAACCCAAGAACCTCAGCAAATACCAAGGGGTTTGAGTATTTGTGAAGGGTTCTTGTTCATTAGAAATTGTTGTAGAATCACCTGACCTCAGACCTGTCAGCTTTCCACTATGCCTAGAGTGCAGGGGATTTGGGCTCACAGGACACAGATGAGCAACTATGGGCTTTGGTAATGTCCTCCCCATTTGAACTGTCTGTAGTTATTGTTCTTTGTTTCCGTAGATGGAGTCTGCTCGTAAAGCTTGGGAAAACTCTCCGAGTTTACCAGAACAGAACTCCCCAGGAGGTGCAGGCTCAGGCATCCAGCCTCCTTCCAGTGTTGGAGCTTCCAACGGTGTCAGCTACAGCTCTTTTGGTGGAGTTTCTATGCCTCCCATGCCTGTGGCATCTGTAGCACCTTCTGCATCTATTCCAGGTACCTGCAAACTGCAGCAGCATTTGCATTGTCTGATTGTTATCTGGGAGCCATCCTCTGGTTCTGTAGATGAGAGCATGGTGAGAAGAGCTTCTGTGTAGAGTAACTGGCTGGCTGGTGTTTGACAGATCCTTAACAACCCAGGCAAGGCAGAAAGAGGGACTGTCTCCCCACTTTAAAGAATGTCACTGGTGAAAGCTTAATACAAAGACAGCTTTCCCTGTGTAGTGACAAGTGTCTGATGTCTGAATAGATCTTGCTTACCCTTTACTGTGTGCCCAGTAGAATAGAAGGAAAGAGACCTCTGGCTGAGAGGCTTCAACAGTCCCAATATCATTGTCAGCCATTCCTCTGCTTGTTTTGCCTTTGAAGCCACAGATTCTGAGCACTTTTTGCTTTTAGCAAAACAGCAACTGGCTTGTAGCTCACGGAACTCTGGGAAGGGGGGAAGGTGTTGCTGCCTTTTAGTTAAAGGAAAAGCTTAACTCAGTCATGTTAGTGTGTGTAATTAGGGAGAGTATCTGGAAAGAGGAAATGTACTGGGATTCTCTCCATGGGATGACTCTTGGGTCCCAGAGGGCTTCTCATGTATGCACTCTCTTTCTCATGTCTCAGTTCAGGAACAGAATGAAATGTGTAGTGACTCTGTTGTTAGCTTTCACTTGGTGAACAGATGGTTCCAAGTCAGGTGATTTCCTTCCTCACCCACCCTAATCTTGCTGCTTAATCCTGTGGTTCACATCTGCACAAAAGCACAGGAGTGGCACAGCAGTTACTAATTGGTGCCACCCTTGGGGTGAATGTGGCTCTTACATCTTATGTGTCAAGGCCTTAAACACTGTGTTTGCTCTTTCTGTCTGTCTGAGCTGCAAAGATGAGATTATTGCAGAGCAGATTGCTGGCATTTAGTTCAGAGTACAGGTTACCAACTTCTGAGCTGCTAGTGTCTGACTCTTTTGTGGAGGTGGGAAACCTGGGTTTACATTTAGCCTCTGACAGGAAGATATGATTAATTCTCAGCAATCCTGCTACTGCTGATGTTGGTATGTGGATTTAGGAGCTTTACAGACACTTTCTGAATGGGTGCTATATTTGTGTTAACTTGCTGAGAGGCAGGAAATAGTCTTGACCTGCAGATCTCTGCAGTCTGCTGTGGCTGCATCTCCCCTGTACCTTGAATTGACAGCCTGCCTTTTGTGATGTCCAGGTAACCATATTCCACCCCTGTACCTGGATGGGCACGTGTTTGCAAGTCAGCCCCGCCTGGTCCCTCAGACGATACCTCAGCAGCAGAGCTACCAACAGGTAAGGGAGCAGCACAGCTTGCACGTGGTGTTTCAGGGATTCTTCATGGTGGCACTTAAGAAACAAGGAGTAATTTTTCACTTTCATAGCCCAAAGGAGCTTAGATGGGGCTCCCTTTAGGTTCCTTGAATGCTGCCTCGCAGTGGGTGTCAGAGTTTAGTGGAACCGAAGGGAGGGAATTGAGGAGTTTTCCCCTTCTGTACCAGTGCCCTTGGACTGGTTTTAACTGAAACAGATGCTGAGGCCTGAGTGAGATGAAGTGACTTTCAGTGAATTCCCCAGCCAGTCAATAATAATGAGTAACTTCATTAGTACATTGGGTGTTGATAGGGCTGGGGAGAGCTCTTTCAAAGTGGAGTACAGGCAGGTGAGAGCTGGGATTGTCACTGCCTGCTGTGTGTGAGGAGCATGTTGGTTCCCTCATGTCCATCAAATGCCTCTTGCAGGCATCAACCTCTGGGTGCCTGGGCACTGTGTTCCCAGTGTGTGCTGCTGTTCTGGGGAATGATGCAGGGCTGGGTGACAGCCCAGTGTAGGTAATTGTCACTGCAGATTGACTCATGCAGGAAATGGATGGGTTTCTAACAGCCCTGGAGAGTTTCTGGCTCGTCTTGTACCTCTCAGTCATATTAATTTCTTCTGCAGGCTGCTGCTGCTCAACAGATTCCCATTTCCCTCCACACATCCTTACAGGCCCAAGCTCAGCTTGGACTGAGGGGTGGTCTGCCTGTGTCCCAGTCCCAGGAGATGTACAGCTCCATACAGCCCTTCAGGTAACTGCT
The DNA here is from genome assembly GCF_027887145.1 of Ammospiza caudacuta. Classification (NCBI taxonomy): domain Eukaryota; kingdom Metazoa; phylum Chordata; class Aves; order Passeriformes; family Passerellidae; genus Ammospiza; species Ammospiza caudacuta. The sequence goes on along the minus strand of NC_080613.1, from coordinate 4,537,293 downwards.
TCCTGTTCTCCTTTCCTTGTGGCTTGCTCTCTTATGTTCCTGATGTTTGAGTACATTGGTCAGATACCCCACACTCATCTTCCCTTTCCCCTTTGTTCAAATGCTGTTTCCTTCCCCTAATAACAGTGCCAGTGTAGGGAGCATGAGACTGAAAAATCTGAATTAGTAGTTAGTGCCTCAAAAGCCTGAACACCGAGGTTTAAACAAACAACCCTTCTTATTTGCTAGAGCTGTTGGAATCTTTAACTTCTGATTTTTTCCTGCTTTGCAAAACTGCTGCAGACTTTAGGTAACCTGAATCCTCCCTTAACTGCTAATGCACAGGTTGTTTTGTGGGATATTGAAACATAAATATCAGATACTACACAACATTGTTCTGTTGAATATTCTGGCAACACAAGGATGTGGTTGTAAAAGCTTAAGAATGGAAGTAAAAAAATCCTGGTAACTAAAATGGAAAGTGGCATCACAGTTTATTTCTAAGCTGTCAGTTTAGTTGTCTGACAACTGATGGCAGGCCAGATACGGTTTGGCAGGGTGTGCTTGTACAGTCTCCAAAGGCTTTGTGCATCATGACTGAAGCATGTTTTTTTCCTGCAGGTCTCAGGTGTACATGCACCCCAGTCTGTCCCAGCCCAGCACCATGGTCCTGACAGGAGGCACTGCTCTGAAGCCTCCATATTCCGCCTTCCCAGGCATGCAGCCCTTGGAGGTGGTGAAAACCCAGTCTGGGTCCCCCTATCAGCCCATGAACGGAAGCCAGGCACTGGTTTATGAGGGGCAAATAAACCAGGCTGGTATGGGAGCCTCCCAGATGATGGACTCTCAGCTCACACAGGTTAGGAGCAGGACTGGCGAGCCACTCCTTTGGTCCAGGCTAATTCACAGCCACATGTTTCTGAGGATGGGTTGTAACATGTCTGTCTGAACTAAACTCTTTGTAAAGAGGCGGAAGATTTCCCCGAGACACTGTTCTGTGAACCATGGTTTCACATATGCAGCACCTTATTTAATGAGATGGTTGCTCATACCTTGTCTGTCCCTGCTGAGACGTCATTTTGTCACTTGGAAGTCAGACCTTCCAGTGCTGCATGCATAGGAGGCCATGATGCAATGGTTGTCCTAAAAGCACCTCTTCTGAGAGCCAAATCCCAGTCATCTCTCCCAGCACCTCAGCTTCCAGGGCAACTAGGAACTTGTATTAAAGGCTCATCTGTCTTCTCAGTTCATTTGTCGTCCAAGTCTTATTTACAGCTTCAGCTGATCTGTTTGGCAGACTCCTAACAGGAATTTCAATGTGTGAAAATGTTTTAATAAAGCATGGTTCACATAAAAACATTGAATTCTACTGTGGCCATAGCTGTGTTTGTGGGCATGTGCTCTGATTCTCTGGAGAAATTTGATAATTTTATTAAACTCATCTTACGTTTATCTTGTGCAACTTGTTAAGGTTTATTTTTTGTTTCAGAGGGATTTTTATGTTGTGGCTGACGTAAAGAGTTAATCCTGAAAGTAACTTAGGTGAGGAAAATACAGAGAACACTGGCAAATGAAATATTTGAAGAAATGCTTTATCCATCATGAGCAAGTAACTTGGTTTCTTTTGCCAGCCTTAGATTGGTTTATTTATTTATACTAAAATGTTGATAGAACCTCCCAAATCCAGCAATTGTGAGAAAATCAGAGGGAACAGGGGGTGCCTCAGCCCTGAGCTACAGTATTTTTTTGTAATTGCTCTTAATTCTATCCATCATTTGTTTGAAGCTCACTGTGAAACATGGAACTGAGGTCTCCATCGCTTTCTCTGGAGGTCCAGTCCTCAGAATGTTTTGGTGTAAGAGTGTAGGAGATTTTCAAAGCTGAAAACAAAGCACCTGACACTGCACTGACACTGCCATTGTATGAAGGGAAAACAGACCCATGAAGTGACCATGAGGAAGACTGGAGAACTGGGCTGTAGGAATGGAGAACAGCCCCCATCCATGGGCAGTTAGGTTAACTTGATGGCATGTTAAAAACCCAGCTGATCCAGAGTGTTGGCAGCACTGCCAGAACATCCATTTCAGTGTGAAAGTCCCTCTGTTGCAGTCATTTGCGTTTATTCCGTGCCAGACCGCGCTGTTTGGGAGCTTCCTTTTGGCAAGGCTGTGCTTTCAGGGTATTGGGAGGCAGCATGTCAAACACGAGACTGTTACTGCCTTTAAGGTAACTACATGTCCTTGTCACACAGCTGACAATGCCTGTGCCTGGCTCCCAGCTGCCTCTGCCCCGCTACGGCTCTGGCCAGCAGCCCCTGCTTCTGCCACAGTCCATCCAGCTTCCCCAGGGGCAAAACCTGCCTGTAGGAGCTCCCCGAAGAATCCTCCCTCCTGGATCCCAGCCTTCTGTTCTTGCTGCCAGCAGGGAGGTAAGGATTAACTCCTGGTGCTGCTCATGGCATTCAGTAACCCCTCCTGCATTGAAGTTTGACTCCTTGCTTTTTAAAGGGGAGAATGGCTTGTTTGGGATCCTTAAATATCCAAGCCAAGGATTGCTGTTAAAATGAAGGAACCCATTTCCCCTCATCTCCAAAGTGCAAGCCAGCAGTTTTCAGGTTTTTGCTGCTGGTCATCATTCTGTTTCCAGGGAGCCACATCCTGCCTTGATCCAGTTTGGAGTCTCCAGTTTTATTACATGTTTACACAGGTTTCCCCAGAGTGCTTGAGGGGTGGTGAGCTCCAGACACAGTTGGAATACTGCCCAGATATTTCACTCTGTTGTGAAGCTTGTCCATTTGAGTAGGTATATTAATGTCATGTCTGGTTTGATGGATTCATATCATAAGTTTGTCTTACTCTAGGGGAGAGAGAGCACAGCAGTTAACTTCCAGGTTCTGTATTTGCTTGTGCTGCTGGCTTGGTGCTTTAATACAAACAGATTATTTCACTTACAAGTCTCACTTTCTTCACCTGAAAAATATTTCTTCTTTTAAATGGGCATGATGGGGAGAAGGGCAAACATTTGGCTTGAGTTTTTATATGAAGTAATGAGCGATTTGTGAATGCAAAGATGATACTCTCTCTCACTCATTTTCCTCTGTAGTCCTCCCAGATGGAAATGAAAGGGTTTCATTTCTCCGATGGTAAACAGAGCATGTCCTCCGGAGGGTCAGTCCCGTCCCCACACACGTACAGGTGAGACCTCCACACAGCTCGGGCTCCTTAGGATGGGAGAGAAACGTGGTGCACCCATCATCCCTGCACGAGATCACCTGGCTTTTCATGTCTAGAACATGCTCACCTCAGTCCAAGCACTTGTGTCTAAATGCATGGTCATGGCTTTCATCCTGGGTGTGGGCCAGTGTGTGTACCTGACCTGGTGCTTTGTGGGAAGTGCATGAAGTTCCTTGTTCACTGAATCTCAGAGACACGTTGGAATTGGTGTGTGCTTTTGTTCCCTGTGAAGATGGGAAATCTGAGGATCATTGAATAAATGTTTTTGGTCCTGAAGATGAGAGTGTTCATGTCTAGACACATCAGGTCATCGAGGCTTTTGCAAGACTAATTTATTGGTTTTTTACTCCTAACCGACCCGTGTGTTGTCATTTGGACTGTGGAGCTCACTGATCTGCACAGCACAGACTCGTGCCCTGTCTATTGCTGCTTTGCTGTCTTTTTTTTTTTCTTTCACACATGAATAAGGCTCTCATTCCATTGTAGAATTTACTCCATGAATGTTGTCGACTCTTCGATTTCCAGGCCTAGCTCTGCCAGCCCCAGCGGGAAGCCGTCGGGACCAGCAGTGAGCATGGGCTCTGTGCAAGGACACTACGTCCAGCAGGTAGTGTACCTGAGTTCTTTGTACAGCCCAAAAATACCTCCCTGCTACACTGTTGTGCTTGTGCCTTGGGCTGCAGAGAAAAGGCAGAAAGGGCTGTGTAACTGAAGCTCCCTGTGGGAGTTGTTTTCCCTTGGGTAGGTGGGTGTTTTATTGAGTCCAGGAGTAATTCTGTGTGATTTGAAAGTCAGGAGAGATTAGTTATAAGTTACTTGCATTGCGAAATACACGAAACACTGAGATCCTTAAATGTGAGGTGTTACAGGAGCAAATTCAATGTCCTGCATGAATGATGGTCACAGTTTGCTTGTTCTGCCTGCCTAGAGGTGTCTGTCCTAGCTAATGCTTTGGTTTTTGTGTCACAAGGCAAAGCAGCGGGTGGATGATAACAAAGCCAGTCTGGGAGCAGTGAAGCTGCAGGAAACAGCCTCCACAAACCAGATGAAGCCAGTGCGCACAGGAGCGATCAAACCTCAGGCAGTCAAAGTGGAGGAGAGCAAGGCCTAGGAGCACCTGATGCCTGCCTGGTCCTGCTGCCTGAGAGGCACCACAGCTTAGACTGGACCCCACTGGATCTCCTGAAAATCTCACCAGATCTATCCCCACCCCACACTGACTGACTACAGCAACATCATTCAAGCCCCTCTCCCAACAAAGCAGTTTGAAACAGTGGATATGACATTGACCTGCTTGCTTTAAAACAAACCAATCATGTGACTTTTAAGTGGCTTTAGCCATTTTTTTTTTATTTTCCCCCCTCCCCATGCCCCATCCACAGGTAGCTGTGATTGCTCACTTGGCAAAGCCCGTCCTTCTCCTTCCCTACTTCTGTCTCAGCAGAGTGGCAACTGGGGGAGAGGGGTTTAGTTTGAGGTTTTTCATTTTAAAGGCAGCTGAGGTTTTTACAAAAAAGCTGTATCTTTGTTTATAGCTGAACTTTTATATGTTCTCTCATTCCCCCCCTTCTTTCTGCTTTCCTCATTCCTTTCAAAAAAGAATTCCCTTCAGCTAAAATGGTGTTCTGACAAAACTCTGCTTAGTTTTGTATATGGTTCTGTGCTATGTTGAGAGTTTGAGTTTGTTTGGGTGTATTTCCCCAGATGATTTAGCCTTTCAGACTATTTGATTAAAAAACACAGGACAGATAGGACATCTGTTAATTTTTCAGTATTTTTGTTTTAAGCTAGAGGCAGTGCTTGCAGTAGGAGGAAATGTGTACTAAGGATACGTAGTACATCAGTGCATAAATCCTGAAACTTGCACCACTTCAACACAGCTTTGGGGTGCTTTGCGCACAACAAAATTTAGCATTTTCATTTTAAGGAAAAAAAACTGAAACCACCAGATTTCTGTTGCAAGCTCATACAGGTCTAGGTGTTAAATTTTTCCTTTTTGTGCGTTTCAGGTTTTTTTTAGTGACTGCAAAACACTCGCCAAAATGTAAATCATAGATTTACAAAGTGTAACGTTTATTAGGAAGAAAAAAATTCTCACAGCACATGGGTCAGAAGAGTTGGCTAGAGCCAACGGGTCTGTATGGACTACTTTTTGTAGTTGTGATGCTCTCATGCTCCCTGCCTTGGCTGCTCGAATTCTTCGTGTCTCCTGAGACTTGTCCTATATTGTGTTCACCCTCGGGGCTGCTCTCCTAAGCTTTGCTCTTTTCCCTGAGTCTTGCTTTCTATTCCTCTATTCCATGGCCTTTTGTAAAATTTGCATAGAGATACGTTGATAAGGGAGCCCCTCTGCAAGGCACACTTGGAACCTCCTGGTTTGGGTTGGAAGCTCATGGTTCCCGAGGCAGATTGGAAAAATCCTTCTCCTCTCCTTCCCCAGGTGAACAGCAAAGGGTTCTTTACTCTGATGCAGTTGCATATAGTGTGTGTACAGCATCCTCACCTCACCACTCCTCTCCAGTATTTGATGATCTACACAAGGAAGATCCCAGTGGAGAGGTTGGGTTTTATTTCTTTGGCTGTTTGGTTTTGGTTTATGTGAGTGTGTGTGTGTGCGTGTGTGTACGTAGCTTTTTTTAGGACGGACCTAAAAGTTCCTGAAAGGACTTGGGAGTCTTTTACCTGATGGTAGTCTAAAGTAAAAACTACTTTCAGCTAACTTGGTTTGTGTTGTTTAGCTCTTTCAAAATATAAAGTAGGCTGGTCACTCTGAAGTGAGGGACAGAACTGTTTTTGGAGATGGTGGCTTGCTCACGGGCTGTGTGTCAGCCTCTGCTGCATGGCAGAAAGTCATTTGGTGGTGGTTCCAAAGAAGATATTTTGAACAAAGAATGTATTGGGGAAGGGATCTGAAAGGTGTTCTTGTTTCTTTGTTTGCTTTTTTTCCCCCCTCCCTCTGCCCTTTCTGGAAAAAGATCCTTTGTAACTTTGTAAGGATGCATTTGAAGTTTTAAGCTAGGCATAAATATGATTTTTATACAGTAGCTTTAAAGAGCTTAGAAACCCAAACTAACTTAGGCATAGTAATGTCCCCTCTCCATAGGTGTCCCCATGGAACATGGCAGAGAACCCGAAGGGAAAGGGATAGGATGGTACTTTAAGAAAAAATAAGAGCTCTTTTTTTCTTAGGTTTTATGGATTTTAATTTCAGAGCAGAGTGTGCCAGCATCTCTCTAGCATCCTCCTTAAAGTACAGGGTTTGAGATTTAGTGACAAATATTTCCCCAACCTTCAGACATCTCCCAGATCTGCATCCTCATCTGCTAGTCCTGCTCCCAGTGTTTTCCAAAGATTGCACCTCCAGTAAGTCATCCCACCCTTGTTTCTATTTTCTCCCTTGAAATACCATTAACAGCAGAATTGTTTGTTTGAGATTTTTTTTTATTATCCTTCTGCCCAGCTGGCCCTAGCTAATACAAGCCCAGAATCTAACTAATGGCTAAAGAGACTTACCTGAGCCCTTCTCATCTCTTCCCTACTCTAGACACACTACTTCAACTTTACAAAGACACTAACCTCCTTCCTCCCACCTGTGTGACTTCAAAATGGTCAAACGTGTTGGAGAAACTGGGTTATTGCAAGATCCAAGTTACTGCAGTCCCTCTGGTGTACATGCCATCAGAACTACAAAACTTCCTGTTGAAAAAGGTCACCCTTGTTTCTCTTTTAATCCCTCCATTCCTTCCCCCAACAGATAAAACACTAGAATTTATTTATACGTATTTGATGTTGTAGGTCTAGGTGAAAAAGTAATTGTTTCACTGCTCTATTTATATATTATGTCTGAATTATTCTGTGCAGGAAAGGCCAAGAAATGCATGTGAGCTTCATTCCATTTCTCAACTTTGCGTGACTGTCAGCTGCAGTTGGCAAGACTCTCTCTCACTTAGTGGAGTTTTGTGTGATGGAAAGCAGTTTTAGAGCCCAAATTTCTACGGTGCAATATCCTTCTCTGGCATATATTTTTGCTTGTTTGTTTGATTGTTTGTTTGTTTGTTTAAAGCTAGTCCAAGGTTAGTGCAGTTTGTGGTGCTCTGGAGTTCAAAAGGAAAAGCCTCTGATCCTCAAAGGAGCAGAAAAGCCAAGGGAGCTGGAATGGTGATAAAAATCCAGCATGGAGAGGAGGATGGAGATGCACAGAATGGATCAGTACAGTTACAGAAGGTCCTTCTGCTTGCTGTCTGCACTGTTGAAGAGTTGATTTATTGCTGATTTACTAATTTGTGAGTTGCTTTTGCTTTGACTGGAAGTCAGCTACCAAATCTGCTGGGAAAGGTGCAGGGTGCAGTGGGAGGGAAAGGTGGAGCCCCTTTGCAGCAGGAATGTTGAGAGGCTGAGTGCTGCTCTTGTTAGCAGAGGGTCTGAAGCTCCTGTGTGATCAGTGCCCTGCCATGGCCAGCAGCTCCAGTCCGTGCTGCTGCCCTCACCCCTTTTGCTGTAGCTCTTCATTTAAAAACAAATCAGCGTTCAAGTCTGGAAATTTAAAAATAAGTATTAAAAAGGCACTCCAGCATATTTTAAAAGACAAGCAGCACAGTCACCAGTGGCACAGGTCTTGCTGTTGATGTCCCATAGCTTGCTCCTGGCTGTGCCAGCACCTCTGGATGTGTTTGCTGCCCCTTGCCACTCCCGTGTGTGTTCACTCAGAGCCACTCACTCCATCCACACCTTCCTGGCAGGAATGCTGCAAAGCCACAAGCTGCCCTGTGCTTGCTGTGTATTTAGAGATAAGTATTCCAAATGAGCTGAGTGTTTTTGCTGTCTCTCACCTCTTGGCTACACCAGTCACGTTGCAGCCAGCACCCCTGCATGCCAGGACCTCCTTCTGTTGCATTTTCTTAACCCTCCCTTTTGCTCCAGGCTGGTTAAGCACAGGTTAATTCCTTGTAGCACTGGTTATTTTTTATTCAGCAACCCAGTTTCTTCATAAGAAAGTTGCATTTGTGAATAAAATTTAATTTACAACAACCACCAGCGTGCTTAGTTGTGGCACATGGACAGAAAAGTTGCATTTTGCCAAAAAAAGAGACAGTAGAGTCCAGCTATTTTTGTTGTTTATTTGAATCCGAAGACCACCAGGTTTTCCAGTGGCCATAGACACTCCCTTGGGTTTAGTGGCTTGTTCTGGCTGCTCCAGATGTCCTTGACTGTCCCCAGGAATCACAGCTGCAGCAGTGAGGCGCTCACCCCTTAGCATGTCTTAGGCATTGTCCTTAGCTGGAATCCTCCCTCTGGTTCTGTAGGAATTGCATTTGTTGTTTCTCAAGGGGATACTGTCCTCCTTAAAGCTTTTAACTTCACGACCTGTATAGTAAATTTTTTTTGGCCTTTCCTCTCTTTGTCTTTTCATGTAGACCAGATATTTGAAAGGGCAGACGATGGATAATTGTGTAACGTGCAACCTGTTTATATTTTTTGGAAACTTTAACTTGGACCGGAATTCGAATCACGGAATCACCAGGCCAGTTGCGGCACACTCTTTATTGCCCTTCTCCTCGTTTCAGTACCTATTGTTTCTCCTTTCAAATATGTGATTGTATTAGCTCTTTCCATATGAAAGAATTCTCCTTATTTAAATAAAAAAAAAATTTAAAAAAATAAAGCAGATTATGCTTTTCTCAAATTCCCCAGTCCCTTGTCTGGTTCTTTTAGTTATTAATAAAAAAAAATCAAATCCAAAACAAAAAAAAACCCCACCCAAACAAAACACCCACCCGCCCCAAAAAAAAATATTGAAAAAGAACAAAAAAAAAACCGAAAAAAAAACCAACAACAAAAAGCAGACCCAATAAAAAAGGAAGAAGCTAAACACACAGCACACAAGCCCCAGCGGCCGGGTCGGTGATTATGACCGTGATGCTGGCGGGTCCCTCACAGCCGCCATGTCTGGGAGACGGGGCCTGCTCCCGCATGCGGCGTTGCCATGGCAGCACTTCCTGGTTCCGCCCCGTGCGGATGCGTGCGTCTGACGTCACATCCGGCATCGGCAGGTAGGGGCGGGTGGAGCGCGGCGCGCGGGAAGGCCACGCCCCCGGCGCCGTGTGGGGCCGGGGGTCCCGGTTCCGATCCCGATCCCGGTTCTGGGCTTGGTCCCGGTCTTAATCCTGATCCTGCTCACGATCGCCGTCTTGCTCGATCCCAGTCCTAGTCCCGATCTTAATTCCGGTCCTAGTGCTGGTTCCGGCCGTGCTCCCGGTCCCGCTGGTCACTCGCTGCCTTCACTCCCGTAGAGCTGAGGGGGGTGGGCGAGGCCCTGGGGAGGCTGTGGTTGGTGCTCCTCTGCCCCCCAAAAACGCCTAAGAGAGGATCGAGGGCTGGATCCAGGGTGGGTGGTGGGGCTCGGTGTCTCTCTGAGGGCCACCTGAAGGGTCGGAGATGCCACCCGAGAGCCTAAAGGGGGCACAGGGCGGGGTGGGGGGCGCTTGCCCTGCTGCCCCCTCATGAGGGTTGCGGAGGTTTGAGTGTACCCCGAGGAGGTGCTGCTCACCTGCCCTGGGCCCCGCTGTACCGCAGGGCCTCCATCAGGGGCTCCCGGGCTCGCAGGGCGTGCGAGGGGGTGACAGAGCCCGGGTGGGGGCACAGCTCTGCCCTGGTTCCTGCAAACCTCAGCTCCACGCAGCGCTTGTGTTCTGTAGGCACAGAGAAACCAGGCCAGTGGCACGGCTCTGGATGCTGGTGATGTGCTCGCATCTCGCTTTGTTCTCCCCTGATCAAAGCCTCGCTGATGGATTTGTTCTGGTAACTTTCCGTTGTGTTGAGGTGAGGAGGCATGGCACGGATTCTCTGCTATTTTCTGACCTGGCTTTTAGCACTTCTGCTTAAACAGCACCTGTACCTGTGCTCCAGTAACAGCACCAGTAACCAGCTTTCTAATGCAGAGGGCGTTTGGGGGATTTGCTCCTCCCTTCCCCAATCCCAAAGAAATACCTCTTTTTGTAAGGAAGTAATTTATTTGAGGTTTTTTTTTTTTTTTTTTTTTTTTTTTTTTTTAAGCTACCTGGGCTCTAAATAGCTCAGTTAGTGAGGTCATCTGGTGCCTGAGCACATGGGTTGTCCATAGTAGCATCAGAATTTGGGCTGTGAGGTTTGCTTTGCTCAAAGCAGAATACAGGCTGGAGAATGAAGCTGCTGTGTTTCTGCAGAACCAGTGTAAGAATAAACAAGGTTTCTAGCTTACTACTGCAGGCAGAAGCAGGGCAGATGAAAAGTGTGTCAGTTCAGTAACTTTATTTTTGCAGCTAGTCCTGAAGGTAGAATAGTAACACAAAAACATGAAAAGCAAGAGAATTTTGGGAATTAAATTACCATGAGCTGCCTGTAGCAGAAATCAGGCTTGATGCTTTCTGTGAGCCAAAGGGTGACTGCTGTTCTCTTCTGCTCTCCAAGGTTCAGACAAACCTCTGACAGGATGCTGGGATTTCTGAAGGAGCCAGTTGTGGTCACTGCAAAGATCAACGTGAGCCTTGTGGCACTGACTGTGATGGGATTAATGAGTCGTCTCTGGGGGCTTTGCTATCCACGGGCTGTGGTGTGAGTAATGAGTTTCTTTTATTCCTGAATGACACAGACTTGTTTTTCAGACATTTGTGAGCAAGAATGCAGGAGCAGAAGAGCACAGCCTGACTGATGTCAGCCTCTGTAAATCATAGAAACACAAAATCCCAGACTGGTTTGGGTTGGAAGGGGTCTTAAAGCTCATCTTATTCTGCCCCCTGCCGTGGACAGGGACACCTTCCACTATCCCAGGTGCTCCAGCCTGGCCTTGGGCACTTCCAGGGATCCAGGGGCAGCCACAACTTCTCTGGGCACCCTGTGCCAGGGCCTGCCCACCCTCACAGGGAAGAATTCTTTCCTAAAATTCATCTCAACCCACTCTCTGTCAGGGTGAAGCCATTCCTGCTTGTGCTGCCATCCAGGCTCTTACAGTCTCAGCCCATCTTTCCTGTAGGCTCCCTCCAGGCACCACAAAGCCACAATTAGGCCTTCTCGTTTCCAGGCTGAACAATGCCAATACAGTGATAATCTTTCCCTAATTAAAATCCTTGAGGAAAGCCTCAGTGCTTCCTTGCATTCTTAGCTCTCTACCAACAAACTGATGTTTGCTTTCTGAGTATCCCTGCAGGATCATTGCTGTTAGATTTGACACTTTTCTGCCTCTGGTGTTTCAGTTTCGATGAAGTTTATTACGGCCAGTTTGTTTCCCTCTACATGAAGAGGATCTTCTTTGTGGATGACAGTGGCCCACCCTTTGGCCACATGCTGCTGGCCTTGGGAGGTAGGGTCTCCTGGGACTGGGGAGTGCCTGTTGCTTGTTGCTGTGGAAGAGAGAGGTGCTGGTTAGAAATGAATCATTAAATCCACTTTGAGGAGAAAGCACAAAGCAAATGAGAGCCTGATGCAGAGAGAATTGAGTTTTCCTTTATTTAGGATGGTTAGGGGGCTGTTGCATGAATAAAGGAGGGATGATGAAGCCATGTATCCATCACCTCACTTTATCCAATCCTCTCTCTTGGATTTTTTCCATCACCTCTCTTTATCCAATCCTTTGTACAGTGACCAGAATCCAATCCTTTGGAGAAAGAGAAAAGTAAGATGAGAACTGCTAGTGCAAGAAATAGCCTCAGTTCCTTTCTGTACAACATCAAAGTGTCTGTATGGGAGGGAGGGATTAAATATACATCTGACTTTGTCACTGAGAATCCCTTGTTCCCAATTTATAGTCTTTGTGCCTCTGCACATTCTCAAGTATTCCTGCAGACAGAACAGTATCAAAGAGGACCCTTTTGGGAAAGAGGGCCTTCATGCAAGGAGAAGCTGTGTGTTTGGGAAATGGTTCCCAATTTAGCACCAGGTTTTATATGTGCTTTGAGGCTGGAAATTCTCTTGTTTGTGTTGTAGGTTACTTAGGAGGATTTGATGGAAACTTCCTATGGAACAGGATTGGAGCTGGTGAGAGTTGTTTTTAACTGTGTCATTCTTTAGAGAAAAGAAGCAGAATTTCAGCAACTGACAGATTCCTTTTGCTTGTCTAGTGGAAATAACACTTTCCCACCACCTTCACTTGTCTTTTTAAACAAGTCTTCTGCAGGTCTCTAGCACAAGTTAAAAGCACTGTGAACTCATAGCACAGGCTTTCTAAATCAGCTAAAACATTTAAGCAATACAAGATGGACAAATCAGTGCAAATAGGAGTTAGATTTCTCTAACAATCAAGAAATTCTGTGTTGGTCTGTCCTCTCTGCATTGTGTCTCCAGCCTGGTGGATCACTGGTTCCTGTGTTCTGTTTCAGAGTACAGCATCAATGTTCCTGTGTGGTCCCTGCGACTCCTGCCAGCCCTGGCTGGTGCTCTCTGTGTGCCTTTGGCCTACCAGATTTTGGCTGAACTGCATTTCTCCCACTGTGCTGCACTTGGAGCTGCTCTTCTGATTCTCTTAGGTGAGATTGTTCAACTGAGCCCTTCATACATGGGGAGAAGAGTTCCTTTTCCCCTTAGGAATGTTTAGGGTTATGTCACTATAGGACACAAAAGAACACAAGCTCACACTGCTGTTCTCAAGGTGAAGAAAAAAGAGAAGTTTATTTTCTGACTCTGACATTTATAGTTTTCTAAAAGTGACAGTGGATTGGAGGGTGACAGTGACACCTCTCCAATGACACTGGTCAAACTAACAGTCTGTCAACTCTTTCCTCTTCCATAAAGGAATGCAAAGCAATGAGTTATTTACAGAAAGTGTGTGAGAAAGTTGACTACAAGAATGTCAACATAAGAAAACTTAGAAAATTTTAAAAAACCAAAGTAATAGGGTGGAGTAGCACCTCCCCAGGAAATATGAGCAACAGATCAGCCCTGGCCTGTGCCAGTCTGTGCTGAGCCTCCCTGGTCTCCTCCATCCTCACAGCCCTGCAGCAGGCTGCCCTTCTGGGCTTTATAAAAGTTATTTTCAATATTAACCAAAGCAGGCAGCCTTAGCAGCCTCACAGGAAACCACATTTCTTGTATTCAAGGAGGCCTGAACTCCCTTCCTCAGAGGTTTACAAGGTGAGTTACAACATTCTGGCATTTAACAGCAGGACAACTCAACTTAGAGTCAGAGCTCATCAGATTTCTTCAAATCCAAACTGCAGCAAACCAGCCTGTGTCCTTAGCACTGTGGTTTGACACTGTTCTGGTGTGTACAACTAGCTGGTTTTGTTTTCTCTGAGGGGCTGCTGGCAGCTGCCTCAAAGGGAAAAAGCCTCTCAGCAGCTCTTTAGCAGCCTGATAAGAGAAACCTCTCCTACCCACCAGCTTCGCTGATTCTGGCTCATTGCAGCTCCCTTTCCTGCAGATCTGTTGTGGTGCTCATTGCTTGCTGTGCTTGCTGCCTGGACTCTCTGCTTTGAGAAGCACCTCTGCATTTCCCAGCACTGATTTTCTTTGCTTTGTAGGAAGTGCAGCAGCTTATCAGCCTCCTGATAACTTCACTGCTTGCCCACCTCTTTGTCTTGGAAGCAGTTATGTCCATGTAATTTGCTCCTGCTGGAAAGTTTTTGTCCCTCTAAACCCAGCACTTGCCCATTACAGCCAGCAGGAGCTGTCTGTCCCTAAAAAGGAAGGTCCTTTTGTTGAATAACAGTGTGATTGTCTGAGATGGCACTTGCCTGTAGACAAGTTTATCTATTTTTGTGTCCGTCTCTCTTTTCCAACAGAAAACTCTCTGATCACTCAATCAAGGTTCATGCTTCTGGAATCAATATTGATTTTTTTTATCCTGCTTGCAGTTTTGTCCTACCTGAAGTTCTACAATTTGCAAAAGCACAGGTAAAGCTGGATTGTCTCCCACATGGAGATATTGTCATGGTGACTTTTTTTGGCACAAACTGTGTTTTTCTATGCCTCTTAACCGTTCTGAAACTCACTTCACCTGTCTGTAAAATCCAATGCTTCACCCTCTCATATGGCTGCCCCAGAATTTTTCTATTTAGCAGTGTTAAGGACTGCTTTTACTGTTTGCAGGGTTGTCTTTTTCAATTTTAAAATAGAAATAAAATCTCTTGGGAGCATTTCTTTGCCTACCCATATTTTTTACTGGAAGGTTTCCTTCTGTGCACAGAAACACTGATGATAACAAGTCACTTAATTTTCCTTTGTGAGTGTTTACAGGCACTGAATTTAGAGATATTTGTCTCTTTTGTTCTCTGATCCTTGCAGAGGATGAACTAATCCTTAATAAAGTAAAATTATTGTTAAATTGAGCCTAGCAAGTGATTTAATACATTTATCTTTAAGTTCCTTCTCTGGAAGCTGGTGGTTTTGGCTCCTGCTGACTGGAGTAGCCTGTTCTTGTGCAGTTGGGTAAGTGATGGTGTCTTACCTGGACTTTAATGCCTGCTGTTGAAGAGAATGTTAGAATATTTAGGTAATTGTGTGGTTTTTTAACCATGTGCATTTTTATGCACTTTCAGAGTGAAATATATGGGCCTGTTTACCTATATGCTGCTCTTGGCCACTGCAGGACTCCACTTCTGGCACATGATAGGAGACCAGAACTTGTCAAATGTATGTAGCACAGCATGCAAAATATATTATTTGTCACTTTTCATTGCAGAAGCCTTTGAAGCCCACAGATAACAGTGCAGTCTGTAGCTGGCTTTTGTCTAAAATTCCTTGTCTGGAAACCCTCCTGTCATAGCACAGCTCCCAGCTCAGTTGCTGGGGAAGATGGAATTAAGTTTAACAAAAATATGTGTGTGTGAGTGTCTTTTCTGCTGTTTTCCATGTCTTGGTGATGTGTGACTCAGAACATGCACTTGTCTCACACACTCCTGCCAGCTCCACTTCAAATCCTTGTCCACAAAGTCACAGCTGAATGAGAGCAGTGGGGAAAACTTAGAAAAGACAAACAAATAAAGTTAAGTGCTCTGGAAATTTTTATATCTAGAGCATGAAAGAAGTGAGCTTTCTCTGTTTTTCCAGGTTTCCTTGCTGTGCCATTTTCTGGCCCGGGGTCTGGCCCTCATCATCATCCCCATGGGGCTCTACCTCTCCTTCTTCTATGTTCACTTGGCTTTGCTCTATCGCTCTGGGCCTCACGACCAGATCATGACAAGTGCTTTCCAAGCCAGCTTGGAGGTAAAGGAAATGTGGTCTTGAACTGATTTATTAGAGACAAGAGGGGAGAATGTTCACTATTAGTTTAATCCTGTTCCTTTGATCCTGCAGATTTTGCCCCTTTTATGTCATTTAACTATTTTGCTGCTGTAGTACTGCTTTAAGGTGAAGCAATAATGACTGAAATCCTAATAACAGATGAAAACCTTTTCCCAGTGAAGCAAGAAAAATATATTCACTCTTCTGCTGAAGGTTTGTCCCTTCCTGCAGGAAACTCCACAGAAGTAGATACAGTACTGAACTCTCACATGGTGACATGGCATACTATAGGGGTATGTCTTTTAGAACGTGGCTTTGGGGATATTTCCTGAGACCTTGTAGTTTTTTAGGTGTCGGTGTATTTAATATCTATCGAGTATGGTGCTGCAAGACTTGATTTTAGTAGATAAAACCAAATGAGAAGACACTGTGTGAAGATACTGCTGTGTTGGACTGGGATGTGACTCAATGGAATTTAAACAGCCTCTGGGTTTTTTCTTCTTCTTTGTACTTCCCCTGTCCTTGCCCTTCTCAGGGTGGGCTGGCTCGAATCACCCAGGGTCAGCCCTTAGAGGTGGCCTATGGCTCCCAGATCACCCTGAGGAACGTGCTGGGCAAGCCCATGCAGTGCTGGCTCCACTCCCACACCAACACTTACCCCATCAGGTGAGGAGTCTGCCTGGGTCTCTGTGGGGAGGGTCAGCTCTGCTTCTCCACCTGCCAGTCCAACTGTAGCAGTTTGGGTGCTGGCAGTGTTTTCACTGATCCTTCAGAGTCCCTGTGCTCTGTAGGGATGATCAGTGATGTGGTGCTGGTTTGTGCTGCTGGCACTGGTGAGCACAGAGCTGTGCCTTTACACCTCTGGGGGGTTTTGTTACTCCCTGTGCAGGTATGAGAATGGCAGAGGGAGTTCCCATCAGCAGCAGGTGACCTGCTATCCCTTCAAGGATGTCAACAACTGGTGGATTGTCAAAGATCCTGGAATGTGAGTATGCAAGAGATTTAAATTCAACCTATATGCTTCAAAACTCAACCAGGGCTTGGATTGGATTGGACATAACTCTTCTCTGCTTATGGGTGCAGAAGCCTGGTGTGATCTGAGCAAGTGATTGCAGCTCTTTGCACAATCCTTCTCAATGTAGTAAAAACATTACTGAGGACTCTAAAATCCTGTCTGAATTGCTCCTGCCAGAACATGGGCTGTGCACAACTGGGACTTGAAAGACTCACAAGTCCACTGGAGATTCTTCAGGTGTTTTGCATGAAAGGGAAGCTCTGCTTTTTGAAATGTGAGTCATGATGTTAGAGTGTCTTGATGAGTTTTATCAAACTTGAATAAGTCTCAGAAAAGAGTAGAAAACACTTTTGAAACATGAGTAGTTCTTTGTGTTAGAAGTGTGGAATGAGCTGTGAGATCTGCCACGTAGGGAAGGATTCCAAGTGGTGCGTGTACCTGGGGCCTGGTTTGTGCTGAAGAGTTTTGCCATTGTCACTGTCAGTGCAGAGCAGGACTCTCTGTCCTTGTTTTGTCAGTAAAAGCCTTTGAGTGACATAATTCCATACTGATCAAAAAGTTGCTTTGTAGGTTTCTTATGTTGTTCTAAGAACTGTAGAAAGAGTCCTATCAGAAGGACTGTGTGCCATTAAAAGTCATATCCACATTGGGAAAGTTTGTCCATGGTCCAAACCTTTCAAGTAGGGACTCTAACAGAACCACAGACCCCAAATATATTAAAATTCTTCAAACTCAGAGGACTCCTATGAGCATTGGAGGGTGTGAAGTTCTTCTATGGAACAGTAAAATATAGGCAGCAGTTCAGTGAATTGCAGTTCCCCCTTGCCATGGCCCTTTCCAGAGGCCAGGTGAGAGTTTATATGGTGTTAAAGCCATTGATCTCTCCTACAATTCTGCCAAAGTGACACCTGCTGTCATGCAGCACCCATCAGACTCAGTGAAGCACTCAGTGATTCACACGAGCCACCAAACAGCTGTGTGACAGTAATAACCTTAATTCACTCCTGACTGACCTGGATTCAGAGCACTGACCTAATGCCTGGAGTGTCAGTATCCCATTACTGATCCTCTGACTCATTCTGCCCTTAACTCACCTTTCCCTTGATGAGCTTTGCTTCCATTCTGGTACGACCTATATATATTGTTTTAATTTCTCATTTTCTTACCCAAATTTCTGTCCCCACCTGCAGCTTCTTGACCCAACAACTTGGTCATGACAAGGCTGTGGTCTATATAAAGATGTTTATAATTGAACCATTTCCAGTTTAACCATTTGCTGTTGGGTGTCCCTCCCCAGGCAGCAGCTGGTGGTGAGTAACCCCCCCCGGCCCGTCAGGCATGGGCACATCGTGCAGCTGGTCCATGGCATCACAACTCGCTACCTCAACACGTGAGTCCTTTCCTCCTGCTCTGCTCTGCCCTGCCAAGCCTGCTGCCTCATTCTGCTGGCTTGGCTCTCAGAATAACCACTCAGTGACCTTGCATTCAGATATGCCATATACTGCCTGTTATTTGTGGATTTTTACACCAGTGTGCCTTGGAGGGACCTCATGTGGTTAGTGCCATATGCCATCCCTGTGGCCCAGAGCAAGGATGCTGTGTGCTTATTTATTTTTTCTGATCGACTTGGCAGTGGGATTTGATCCTAATCACAGACTTCTTAATAGTTGCTTACTGCTTCTGTTCTTCCCTACTAGTGGCCTTTAGAGGAGTTCATAGTTGTTCACATTTCATGGTAGTTCTGCAAATTCCTAAATAGACTTCCCTCTATCAGTCTTCGTCCTCACCCTTTCATTGCCCCCACTCTGGACAGGTGCAGAAATTCAGCATTTTGTGTGACTTAACCCAAATCCAAGTGCACTGACTTTGATGGCATGCCCCTACCTGAAGGATGTGTTAGCAGGATGTGCTGGAGAACCTGGTGTGCTGTGGCTGTTTGCCAGAGATTCCTTCCTGTTTTGAAAGCCTGCAGTATGAAGTTGCCTCCTGACTGCTTCCCAAAGGGCATCTGTGTGTACTTGAATATCACTCAGATTAGGAAGGGGGTTGTTCTGAGCTTGGGTTTTTGCTATGTCCCTTCCAAATCTAATTTGTTCATTATTGGAAACCCCAGTGAACAGCGTCTCTGTTTGTCACAATCAGTGCTTGTTCTTCAGCCTGGCATCACAGGCATCTGCATTGGCTTCCTCTGAGCCTGTTCCTGGCAGCTCTTGCTTGTGGGGAATGCTCTCTCTCAGAGTAAACAGTGCTATCCCAATAAATGAGTTACTTTTTGCTTTATTACTGAATCCAGTCTAAGCCAATTCCACATGGGTTTGCTTTTTATATGTATTTGGGAAATGGTAATAGAGGACCTTCCTTTATTTGTCTTCTAGGCATGATGTTGCTGCTCCTCTTAGCCCTCACTCCCAAGAAGTTTCCTGCTATATTGATTATAACATCTCCATGCCAGCACAGAACCTCTGGAGAGTGGTGAGTGGTCAGAGGGAGGGGAGGAGCTGATCATGCTCCAGCAGAAACAGCTGAGACAACGTGGGTCAAAATCATCTTTCTGTTGTAGGAAATTGTAAATCGTGAGTCTGACACGGACGTGTGGAAGACAATTCTGTCAGAAGTGAGGTTTGTTCACGTGAACACCTCTGCAGTGCTAAAGGCAAGTGAGTTATGTTTATTTGCCTGTAGCTTTTGCTTCATGCAGTTCTTGTACTCTCAAAAACTCTGCTCCAAAATGGCTACACCACTATAACGAATAACCAAGTAAGTAAATTAAAAAGGAAATAATTGCTCAGTACGACAAAAAAGCGTGTTTTGGGTTGTCACACTGATACTCCATCCCTCTCTTATCAAAGGTGTCCTGCTTCTCCAGAGGCTGTGACCACTCTACACTCAGCTTACAAACTGATGCTGAGTCTATGTGCCTGTGAGAGCAGCTGGAATAATTAAGGATCTTTTTCTTCACAAAGTTTGCCAGAATCACTGATTTTATGGCTGTAGCATTTATTGAGATTTTTTTTTTGTGGTGACTCTTCACATATTTTCTAGCAGTCCCTTGCTGTCATCCAGTGCTCAAGCAGAATTTCTTCCATCCTGCAGTTCAGATTGGTAGAACTTTCAGTTTACAAGTTCACTGTTGCCCTTCTCTTTTAGCTCAGTGGAGCATCTCTGCCTGAGTGGGGATACCGGCAGCTGGAGGTGGTGGGAGAGAAGCTGTCCAAAGGCTACCACCAGAGCATGCTGTGGAATGTGGAAGAGCACAGATATGGCAAAAGTATGTCTCAGCCATGTTCCTGCAGCAGGTTTCACTTCATGGTGGTGGGAAGGTGGTACTGTGTGTGTTGGTTCTACCGTGGTGTCAGATTCCTTACAAAGTCCCTTCAGGTGCTGTTGCAGTTGGGTGATGTATTGGAGAAGGGCTCCTGGGAGAGTGAGGAGCCTGTGTGCTCTCTCCCCTTTCTGCCTGTTATGTGGTTATTTCTGAGCTTTGCTGTTTTCTTCCAGGCCAAGAGCAAAAAGAGAGGGAAGTGGAACTTCACTCCCCCACACAGATAGACATCAGTAAAAACCTCAGTTTCATGGCAAAATTCACAGAATTGCAGGTGAGTGTCTTGTTATCCCCTTCATTTTTCCTTCTGCTGCAGAGCAGGAACCTCGGCATTTCTGCAGACTCTGAGCCTGAGCATTCATTGTTTAATCCTTGCTGATAGTTTGGCTTCATCGCTGTAAAAAAATGTTTCTGAATGCACTTATAAGGGCATTAAAGACCTGGGCTGTCCAGTAATGAATACCCAAGTGATTGTGTAACAAAAAAGGGGGAGGAAAATTGGTTGGGCACCCAGAAGCTGCCTGAAACTGAACTGTAATATGTGGTAAATGCAGTGAGTAGTGTTGATGCCCCTTACTATATTTGTAGAAATCCATTAAGGAAAGTGCATTATTTAATAACAAAATTTTTAAATTGTATTGATCAGTATCCATATGAAATATGTAAAATATTTCTCCACTCCCAGCTTAGGAACTTAACATCTTATATCTGGAGCTGTTCACCCATGCCTGCTGTCCCACCTGTTGTTCCAATGCTGAATCCTTCTGCTTACCTTTTTTTTTTCTAGTGGAAAATACTGACATTAAAAAATGAAGACACAGAACATAAGTACAGCTCCTCTGCCCTGGACTGGATCACAATGGACACCAATATTGCCTACTGGCTCCACCCCACCTCGGGGGTAAGTACAAGAGGCAGAAGTAGTTGTGAAGCTTTTGAGAAAGCAAAACAGCTCAGATGTGAGCCCCAGGAGCAGGAGTCAGAGCAGGGCTGCAGTTTCCAGCCAAGGACTTTCCCTGTATTAATATATTTTCCATGAGGGGTGTGTTATTTGTTTTAGCATGAGATACAGGTTTGACAGTAGTTGCTTTTAATTAAATTATGTTTGCTTGTACCTTTTTTTAAAAGGTAAATTGCAGTTTAATAGTTTCCATTATTGATTTCATTTAGAAGATGAGTTCATCTCCAATAGCATCCTTTAAATGCTTTCCATTACACAAGAGTCCTAAAGCAGCAAAGTTTATCAACCAGCTTTGTTCCAGGTTACTAGGCAGGCTCATTCTGGAGCTTAATTTAGCAAGTTTGTGTAGGTAATATTTAAACTTACCTAAAAGAACCACAGCATGTTCCTGCTTCTGGCATAGACCCTCATGTATCCTGCAGGCCCAGATCCACCTCCTTGGGAATGTTGCCACCTGGGCTTCAGCTAATGCTGCTGCTCTGCTGTACCTGTGTCTGTCCCTGTGGTACTTGCTGCGGCGGAGGAGGAGGATCTACGACATCCCTGAAGGTCTGGCTGCACTCTGTGTGTGTCCAGGTGGAGCCTTGTGCCTTGCTCTGCTCTCAGGTGCCATCTCCTGTCTCCTGCAGATGCCTGGCAGCTCTGGATGGCAGCAGGAGGCATTTGTGGTGGAGGCTGGGCTGTGAATTACCTGCCTTTCTTCCTGATGGAGAAAACACTTTTCCTGTACCACTACCTGCCTGCTGTCACATTCCAGATTCTCCTGATTCCTGTGGTACTGCAGCATCTCAGCGATCACCTCTGCAGGTATTTGGCTCAGCAGAATAGTTCTCTTGAACAGGACTGGCACAGCTCTTTCTCCAGGGCTGCTGCAGGGAAAGCAGTGATTTTTCCAGCAGTGATTTTTCCAGCAGTGGCCAAACTCTGTCATTTGCCTTTAGGGAAGCCAGGCACAGATCTTTTGGATGAAGTGTTTGGCCAGCCTTGATGTAACCTGAGTGCTCTTTCCCTGTCTGATCCCAGATCTGTGCTGCTCAAGAGCATGTTCAGTGCCCTGGTTGTGGCCTGGTTCTCCTGGGTGTACTTTGTGTACTGCACCTTCAGCCCCCTGACCTACGGGCAGCCCGCGCTGGCGCCCGCGGAGCTCAGGGCCCTGCGCTGGAAGGACACCTGGAACATCCTGATCAGAAAGCAGTGACCACTCCAGCCTGGCTGCAGCAAGGGAAACACTTGTGCAAAGCCAAGAATTTATTGTTAATATCATGGAAATCTTAACAGTCGCTTCAGGTATTTGGTAGTAGTCCTGATCTAATGATTACAGGAGGAAATAAAGGAATGCTGTTACAGAAAAGGGCTCAGCAGTAATACAGCTGTTCTGAGCACAGTTCCCAGTTTCTGCCCTTCTTACATTCACCCCTCACTGCCCCTCAGGGTGTGAAGGTTGCTGCCTTCAGTCAACAGCATCCCAGCTCCTTTGCTGGGAAGAGCTGCAAGAATTTCTTCTCTTTCCTGGAAATACTGTGGTGGTTTCTTCCTTCTGGCACTACATTGCACTTAGGGCCATTTCATGTGTTTCCTATCACTGTGGTCTGCAATCTCATTATATGCTTACTATAAATGGACTCTTTCCAACACATCTGACACTTTTTTCTGTTTTCTTTGTTATGCCCGAAACCTGGGTTTTCCCTCTCTAAAGCTGTTCATCTTTAACAATCAGTAACTGGCCCTGCAGCCTTACAGCATCATTCCATGACTCCACTCCTCAACAATGCATTATTTGCCCCCAACTTCCAATGCTCTGCTATCATTTCTATTTATGTAAACACAGCATTAAGCTACATTTATAAATAGTTCGTTCTGCATAGAATAATGACTTGTTACTATTATCTATTTATAATCATCTGACATAAGCATCACTTTTAAGAAGATAAGCAAAATAAAAAGACATTCAAAAATTGCTGTTACAGCTAAAGAAGGCCTCAGGCAAGCCAGGAATTGAGCCAAAGCTGGAATAATCCTTTGGTCATGCGGCACTGATGTGAGGCCTGAGGCCTGTTACCAGCAGTGCCAGTATTGCCATTACACCTCAGATCCCATGGGAAAGGGAACTCTGGGCAGGGTAGGACTGATCCTGCTGACAAGGAAACCTGCTCCAGCTTGTGCACATGGGTTCAGGGTGAAAACACTGAAACCCAGCCCGTGGCCAGGCCTGCACCAGCACAGAATTCACAGAGGTGAAGGTGAAGCACTGGGGACTCAGTGGGGAATTTGTCATGGCTCTGCCCCGGTGTCTGAGCAAGGCTGTAGTACCTGGGCCACATTCCATTGCTGTATTTCCATGTGGCTGCAGCAGCAGGTCCTGCAGGGCAGCACAAAGCTGCCAGAGCAGCATTCCCACACCCCAGGGGCTGTGCAGTTCCTCACTGCTCTAAAAAATTCTATTCAAGGCTCCCCCACCCTTGAGGAAGGTATGATCCAACACCACAGTCATTCAGAGCAGGTTTTTGCTCCTACTGCAATCAGCCCTGAGAGCTGATGCTTCAGGGCAGTAGCTCATGCTCTAAGTCTGTCACCCTGAGCTAGACAGCAGGCAGGAAATGCTCTGCCTTCTCCTGGGCACTGCACAAGTACCACTGAACTGTCAACACCTGAGACACCAACCCTCCACCCCCTTCCCAAGGCTGAAAATACTATAGAAATGGAAGTGCAGACTCATTGCTGAAGTTTGGGTTTTTTCTCTAAATTTTCAGCCACAACAGAACCAAAAGTAACAATTCTGAGTTAAGGGGAGAAAGAACTGTTGAGTATAAAAGCCCCTCCAGCAGTGTTCCTTTCTGTGCCTTTTTGCTGGCAGTGTGAATGTACCAGAATTACCTTTCATAAAAATGGTCATTTCTGATCACTGTTCATTTATTTATTAGCCAAAGTAACACACCCACAACCAACACAGCCAAACCCTGCTTTTAGAAAATTACCAAATATGAAAAAGTTCCTCTTAGTAACATTTCCCTCCCACCCTCATTCTCAAAATTACACCTTAAGTCCAGACTCAAGAACAGTATCACAAGGACATTTTCAAAGGTCCAACCAGCACTTCATTGCAGTTTTTCCCAAACAGACTCTTCATGCTGCTGCAGTATCACTTATCTGGGGTAAACTACAGAAACTGGGATATCACTGTTTGTACTTCTTGTCTGCTCTTTTTAGAAAGCCAGACATTCTTGAGTTGAAGCTGCTGGAGTGCAAGGCAAGTGCTCTGACCCTGTCTGAGGGTGTCCAGGCAGCTGCCAGTGCCAGCAGGAGGAGGGTCCTGCAATTCCCAGTTTCCCCCTTGTTGACCTCACCAGCCATCTCTGGAAGTGGACGGATTCTGCCCAGCAGAATTTGCAACCAGCAGTACAGAAATGCACTAAAAGACACTAATACTGACAAGGTCAGGGTTCTGTTTCCATGAGCAACTCAATCCAGTTGGAGCTCACACATTCAGTAACTGTCGTAAAGCACACTGGGTACGAAAAATAACCAAACAGTGTTGCAAGATTCGGGAGCTTGGAAAGGAATAAATTAGGAATCACTAGAACCACTAAACTTCTTGGGCGTGTCCCCTGGTGAACTGCAAGTTCCCATTTGTCCCAGTCAGTCTCTGTCTCACCCCTACCTCAAGGGAGAGGTGCCTCTACAGGCCAGGAGGTGGCCAGCAGCAGAGCATGGCCAAACCTCAAGGTGCCAACAAGGTTGAGAAGAGTCAGAGCCTGTTAAAATTAACAGCATGTGAGCTAGTCTTGGATAGAGAGAAAAACACCCAAGAGGCAGCAGATTTTCCTGCTACAGACGACCATCATCAGGGAAATGGGGTATCTTGCTAGTCACCTGATAGTGCTTAATTCTCAGGGGAATCTTCAGCATTAGTTCTCATTGTGAAAATTTAAAAAAAAGGCAAGTAACACTGCCTTTAACCAGTTCACCAAGTAACAACTCCAGACATCTCAGAGAGAACAGGGAAGGGTTTGAGGGAAGCAGGATGGAAGGCCAACCCCTTCCTCTCCCCTCTGCGAGAAGATTCCCACCAGGATCCCCTCCGCTGCTAGGATGACTTAAGGGGCACTTCACCAACCATTCCGTGGAAGTCCTTTGCCAAAGTTGTCTTCAGTGTTGGTGTGGAGCAGAGGCAAAGCCTGGGGCCGTGCCGGGCTAGTGCGGGCGGCTGCTGGACTCGAGGTGGGAGCGCTTGCCGGCCGCCAGCACGGCGGCGCTCTCGGCCTGCTCCGGGAACGGCCGCTTGTACGTCCGGCCGTGCCCGTTCAGCGCCCCCCGCTGCCACTTGCAGATGTCCCCGTTCAGGATGTCCTGAATGTGCTGCACGATCAGGTTTATGGCAACTGCAGAGAGGAACGGGGAATAGAGGACGTGAAGGATCTCCTGGATGAGTTAGCTAGAAAATGTGGAGCATCCAGCCCTGCTCAAGTTTTAACAAGCCCTTAAATGAAACTCTGCCTGCTGTCTGCACTGAGGTCAGACCTCAACAGGTCGCTTTTGCAGCCCTCCACAGGCTGAGCAGCTGGGCTTTCTGATCAGGCTGAGCAGCTCCCTCCCCTCCAGCAAAACCCCTTCCTCAGGAGCAGGCACTGCAGGCAGCAGGGTGCCTCCTGCTCCATTCCCAACCCCAAAGGTGTCTCCCCAAGGAAATGAGGCACCCCTTCCTCAGGAGCAGGCACTCCTCCTGCTCTATTTCCAACCCCAAAGGTGTCTCCCCAAGGAAATGAGGAACCCCTTCCTCAGGAGCAGGCACTCCTCCTGCTCTATTTCCAACCCCAAAGGTGTCTCCCCAGGGAAATGAGGGAACCCCATCCTCAAGAGCAGGCATTCAAGGCAGCAGGATGCTTCCTGCTCTCTTCCCAACCCCAATGGTCTCTCCCCAGGGAAATGAGGGAATCCCTTTTACCCATGTTGTCAACGCCTCTGGGGATGATCACATCTGCATACTTCTTTGTCTGCAAAACAGAAACAGTGGTGGAGGAGGCTGTTGATGGGAGAAGTCAGCTTCATTCCAGGAAGAAGCAACCAGAAAACTGGGCAAAGATGGAAGTGCTCCAGGGTTGTAAGTTAAAGTTCTCTCTCATGGTGACAAGCTAAATAAATTCCAATATCACACTGGGAAATGTGCACTGGATTTAAGCTCAGGGATTCTTCTTACTGTCCCTTTGCAGAGAATCACGAGGTAGAAAGAGCAGGTCAGGTGTGGAGTCCTCTGCTTTTACCCATTTGAGCTGCCTTCAAACAGTGCCCATGTCAGGCAAGGTCTGTTTGCCCAGAGCTGGTTTTAATCAGCATTTTACAAGGCATTGTAAATCTCTGCTGAGAGCCAAGGTATCCAATGTGCATGTGAAATTCCTGCCTGCCTCTGATAACATTTTATTGATCTTTGCCACCACAGCACTCCTGCTTTTTCTTCCTCCCCACAGCTCAAAAAAGCCGACAAATTCAGCATTTCTAATGAGTAGTTTTAGAATCCCAGAATTCCTTTGATCTAGGGGAAGAGGCGCCTGAGTTAGTCTTTTCCAATTTATTTAATCCACATATTACTGGATTTTGTTCTCATAGGGTTTTTACAAATTAATTTGATTACTTTAGTACCTAAATTGGCCTCACACTACATGGTGTAGCAAGCAGAGCTAGAATGGTCTGCACCAGGTTTTCACCAGTGTTCCCTCTGAGAAATGCTGCTGGAAACCAAGCTTTTCTTTCTTCCTACAAGACTTAAGAATAAACTGAGAGTGGGAGTCTTTCATTCAGAGAGACCCATACTTAAATAGCCCCAGCAGCCAGCAGTGAGAAAACCTGCTTGAGGCATTTCCATGGTGCTCTGCCAGCAGAAGGGACCATTTCAGTTCCTTAACAACCAGCTTGAAATGGTTGAAGACATGAGGCAGAGAGGAGAACGTGGGATTTGTGAAATACAAAAAGCCACCACTGCTGCCCCTACAGCAGCTAATTCCCAAACAACCCCGCTCCTCTAGCCCTCCCCAAAAAAAGAAGACCCCACAAATGAAATTAGTGAGAGGCTTCGTACCGGCAAGCAGAACTCCTCAAAGGCAGGCTTGACAAACGTGGTGTACTGGGTGAGGATCTGCTCCAGGTCCCTCCCACGCTTCATATCTCGCAGAACTGGGAAAGGGAGATAAAAGCCCTGACTGTTGTCCCATGGTGGGGACGGATAAGGAGCAGGGGCACGGCAGGGCTTTACCTCTGCGGGACAGCCGGACGTCAGAGTCCGTGTCCACAAAGAGCCGCAGGTGGAACATGTCCCGAATGTCCTGGCTGTAGAACACCAGGATCCCCTCAAAGAGGACAACATCAGCAGGATACACCACCGTGGTCTCTGCCAGCCTGCCGGGAGGAACACCCAGAGCTGTTAAACAGGCTCTGTGCCCAGGCTGGGGACATCCCCACACTACCCAGGACCTCAGACAAAGGCAGGGCCTACCGAGAATGTGTCACGAAGTCGTACGTTGGTACCTCAACCGTTTTGCCCTCAACAATGTTCTTCAGGGTTGAATGCATCAATTCGTTATCGAAGGCATCTGCGGGAGGAAAGTTCAAAGAGAAGGACTTTCAGATGCTGTTGTATCAAATGATCTGCTCAGATTTTTCCAGACCCAAAGGAAAAACCCTCTGCCTGGTATTTCACCATAAAAAAGGAACTTGCAGCTTATTCTTTCCTACCACTAGCACCACAGCACTCTGTGCCCAAGTGACAATGGCTGTGTTTGGTTTCAGAGATAAGGAAGAGACAGTTTGCTGTTCACAAGCAACTACAACACAATGAAATTAAGAGCTCAAAGGTAAAGCCGGTCATTTCATAATTTTATCAACCCACTTAGTAATTGCGCAATCTTTTGCAACTTTGTTCATCTGTTAATCAAGGGCCAATTGGAAAACCCCAGGCATCCTTCATGGTTTCCATTACCCGCCCAACAGGCACCAGACTCCAGCCAAGGGCAGCTCCCTGTCCCGCCTACAATCCACAGCACTCCCCCGGGCAAGGGGAGCAGCTGTTTGCGTGGACAAGAAGTAACAGGAAAGGATTTGGGGAATGCTGTGGTTCATTAGGGAGCCTCTCACGAGCATGGAGTGGAGCAGATAGCAGGCTGGCATGCTCAGCACCTCTGCACGGCTCCAGAACAACGGGCACACGGGAAGGACAAATGGATGTTCTGCTGGGGGAAAGCACATTTCTGTTCTCCAACACTTCCCATTTCCTACGGGGACTTCCCGTGAGACCCAGCTGCGCTCCGAGCACGGACCGAG
The DNA here is from genome assembly GCF_027887145.1 of Ammospiza caudacuta. NCBI lineage: Eukaryota > Metazoa > Chordata > Aves > Passeriformes > Passerellidae > Ammospiza > Ammospiza caudacuta. Next base: position 4,509,283 of record NC_080613.1, on the reverse strand, counting down.
CCCTGCTGGGGTCGGGCCGGTGGGGGCTCACCCGGGTGGTCGAAGTTGTACTGCCCCTTGAGGGCCTTGGCCTGCTGCTCGGCCGTCAGCACCTTGTAGAAGCTGTCCTGGCTGAGGATCAGCACCTTGCGCTGCCGCTGCTCCACCTCGTTCTGCCCCAGCAGCTCCATGATCTTCTCGCACACTGTGGACTGAGCGGGACGGGGGACTCAGCCGGGACGGGGGGACCCCGACCCTTCCTGCGGCCCGGCCCCCAGCCCGCCCTCAGCCCGGGGCGCAGCCCGGGGCCGCCGCCGGCGATGCCCCTGCGGGAGCCGCGCAGGTCCCGCGCCGCGCGGGCTGCCGGGGGCGAGCCCCAGCACAGCCCCAGCACGGTCCCGGCAGGGCCCCGGCACGGCGGGCTCACCTTGCCGCTGGCGGTGCCGCCGCTGACGCCGATGAGGAAAGGCTTGGGGTGCGGCCGCTCCGCGTCCGGGCCGCCGGCGGACGCCATGGCGGGATGGACGGCGGGGGCGGGGCCGGAGGTGGAGAGGGGCGGGGGCGGGGCCTGGATGAGGGCGTGGTCCTGAGGGGGCGTGGCCGCGTGCACTGAGCGCAGCCGGCCTCAGCCCCGGGGCCGGAGCACCGGCACGGACAGACGGACAGATGGACAGCCGGACGGCTCTGCCCTGCTACAGACAACGCTGTCTTATCCTGACACTTGCGTGAGCGTGTGTGTGAGCGTGTGTCTGTCCCCGGCTGTGTGTTTGACACCTGTACCCATGTGCATGTGTACATCTGTTCCCTGTATTTTACACCTGTTCCCTGTGTGTTTTACACCTGTAAGCATGTGCATGTGTACACCTGTTCCGTGTGTGTTTGACACCTGTACCCACGTGCATGTGTACCTGAGTCCCCTGAGTCTTACACCTGTATCCATGTGTGTTTTACACCTGTTCCCCTGTGTTTTACACTTGTTCCCGTGTGTGTTTTACACCTGTTCCCATATGTGTTGTACCCCTGGTCCTGAGTGCAGGTGTGTGCAGAGCGCTGTGCACAGGAACTGTGAAGAAACACCTGAAGGTCCAACACAGAGACACCAGGATGCATAAACACACATATGGGTAAGACACCTACACACAGTGTGTGCACACACATCCTGTGCGTGGGTGCCATAGAGATAGCCACACACACATGTTAAACATTAATAGCTATAGCTACAATATGCAGAATTTTATATACATTTTGTGTATCAATAGAGCCGGAACACACACCACATTCTATATGTAAATACAATATTCTAAAATAAAACCAAATCATATGTTTAAACACGAACAAATTGAAGCTTCTTGACTGCCCGGCGCCCATCACCGGTTCCATGGGCCGGCCGGACCCGGACCCGCTGTCCAGCCCCGTTTGCCTGCCCGGTTCCCGGTCCCTGCGCACGCCGAGCCGCCGGTGCTGCGGGCCGGGCTGGCCGGTGCGGGGCGGCGCCGCCCGCGGGCCCTGGGCAAACAGCAGCGGGTCAATGATTAACCGGCCCGGCTGCGCTCCCGCCGCCCGCGCGGGGCCACGCGGGGCTCGGGGGCCGCGGCGGGGCCGGAGCGGGCCGGGCCCCGAGCGGCGGCGGTTGGGAGCCCGCGGGCACCGGCGTGAGTGGGGCCGGGGATGGGGCACCGGGGGGAACACGAGGGCAGCCCCATGGCACCCCGGACCGGGGGTGACCGTGCCGGGAGCGTCCCGTCCCATCAGAGCCTCCCTGTCCCCGCAGGCCTCTCCGCGGATGGACGGTGAGCCGCCAGCCGGGCCCCAGGCCCGCGGCCCCGCCGCGCGGGGAGCGGAGCCGGGGGACGGCAGCGGGGCGGCCGGGGCTCCCACCGGGACAGGCGGGGCGCTGCCCACCCCCGGGGCTCCCACGGAGGCGCTACCCACCCCCGGGGCTCCCACCGAGGCAGCCGGGGCGCTGCCCACCCCCGGGGCACCCACCGGGGCGCCCTGGGCTCCTACCGGGGCTCCCACCGAGGCAGCCGGGGCGCTGCCCACCCCCGGAGCTCCCACCGGGACGGCCTGGGCTCCCACCGGGACGGCCTGGGCTCCCACCGGGGTTCCCTCCGGAGCAGCCGGGGCGCTGCCCACCCCCGGCCCCCGCAGCGACGCCCCCGCGGCCCCCGGGGACAGGCCCGTGGCCGTGTCGGTTGTCTCCAACTCAGCCTTCGAGGGGGCTCCTCCACCGTACTCGCCCCCGGACCCCAAGAGCTACCACCTCCTCTACCCGCCGTTCCCGGCCGGCTATGCCCAGCAAGGTCCCGTCATTTACCCGCCGGGGCCGGGACCGCGGCCCTACCCAGGCCCGGGCTTCCACCCCGGGCCGCTGCCCTACAGCCCGGTACGTATCCCCCACCCCGGTGTGTTCCTGCCCCGCTCTGCAGCAGGGCTCACCCCTTATCTCCCTGCCGGGTCTGTGGGGTCCCCGCGGTGCCCTGAGCAGCACAGCCCGGGCGGGGAGCAGCTCTAACCTCCCCCGCAGTACCACCCGCCGCCGGGGCCCTCACCCGCCGGCCGCGGGCATCACCGGCCCAAGGACTACACGGTGGAGTCGGTGCTGGTGACCCTCTTCTGCTGCCTGATCACCGGGGTCATGGCCCTCGTCTACTCTCACGAGGTAAGCAAGGACTCACCGGGCAGCCCCGAAGCCCCTCCTGGTGCTGCGGGTCTCCTCTAAGCGCTCCCCTGATCTCTCCCTGCCCCAGACCCGCGCTGCCCTCGCCCGTGGGGACATGGCCCAGGCGTACCTGGCATCCAAAAAAGCGCAGTCACTGGTCCTCATCAGCCTCCTCATCGGATTGTTCGCCTCCATCAGCTGGATCGTCTACGTGCTGGTGTCCCTGTACCAGTGACAAGGACCCTGAGCCCCAGGGCGCCCGAGAGCTCCTGGTGGCTCCACCTGCGCGGGGGTATGGGGCACGGGCAGGTGAAGTTGCCACATCCTTGTGTGGAAATGAGTGACAATGAAGTGTTTTTGGGGCTGTGGGGCAGCGTCCGTCCTTCCTGGTGGGGCGGGGAGCTGCCCCGGAGCCTTGAGGCATCTGCTCAGCCCAGGGCAGGAGGAGCCCGGAGCAGGGAGATGCTGCATCCTGCCGGATCCAGCTCTGGGCAGGGTCCATGGGTGGGATCAGGCTCTGCTGCAGGATGCTGAATCCCATTGCTCTGGGCTCCCACTTGGAGCTGCCAATGGGACTCAGGTGCGGAGGGAGCATCTTGTAGGATTGGGGTTGGAGGTGGAGCAGAAGTAGCAGGTGTGTGGGAAGCCCTCACTGGTCATTAATAGTGTAACATACAAAGTCATGTATGCAATTCTACGGTAATTCTGCACACACACCCCACCATACAACACCCACCCCTGTACTGCCACCTCTTGCTGCTTCTAGACTGAAATAAAATACAGCTGTAGCCAAAACTTCTGTTTTCTCTGCACACCGAGGGCCTACCTTGCCATGGCCTTTGCCCACCACAAAATTCAGGGTAAGTTCTCCTGCAACAGCTGAAATCAGGGTTTAGCAGGTGGGCACCAGGGAAGGGGAATCTCCCTGTGCCTCTGGCCTGGGCAGTTTGGGGGCACCCTGAGCTGTGGGCAGACAGTGTCCCCCCAAGCTAAGCTGGTTCCCTGGGATGCAGCCCCACATTCCAGCCCTGGCACAGGGGCCACATGCTCAGGTCAGTGTCTGGGCACTCTCCTCCTAAGCTGGCCTGTGACAATTATTTCCAGAGGAATTTTGAACCCTGTCCAGGACTGAAATAGCTCCATGGAGGGGTTATTTATAGCCCTTGGCTGTGGGCACACGGCCATGCACGGGCTGGGCACACGCTGGGAGCTGGGCAGCCAAAACCCTGACACGGGGGACACCAGAGCCCAGGGAAGGTGACAGGAGAAGATCTCCCCTTGTACTGAGGCAAAGCCATCTTGGCAGAGAGAGGGAAGAAATTAATAGTGAAAAAATAAAGGGGAAAGAGGCACACGAGAAAACATGAGGCCACACCAGCGCCAGAGGCGGATTCGATTGTCACTTTAATCCACAGACTGTGCATGCACTGTAAACAGGATCATCAGGCAGGCTCGTTACTGGTGTTTTATTTGTCTTTAATATAAAAGTTACAGGTCTGAAATGTCTGCAGGAAGATGCCACCATGGGGGTTAGTGGTAAATCTATAATACAACGGAACTGCTTGGGGGAGAGGCCTGGGGCAGGGGGCTGGTGACGGGGGGCATGGCTTCTCCCCACTCCCTGCCCCGTGTGAGAGGGCACTCAGACTCTTCCCTCTCCCCAAAAAGATGTGAGGATGCTGCCTGCAAGATGGGGACACACTCATGGCCAGTCTTGCACAAGGATGTTCTGGGTTTCTGCTCCTGGAGAATGGGGGGGTCTCTGGTCAGCAAACCTGAAGCTGCTCCAGGTGGGGGACCCTCCTGTAGGGTCCCTCCAGCCCTGAGAGCCTGGCCTGAGGGTGGGACACGAGCCAGGAGCTGCGGCTGGGACACTGCTCAGCTGGGGATGACAGCAGAGGAAGGGGTGAAGGGGGAGGAAAGCTGGGGGCACTCAGCTCCCATCCCCACACCATGGGCTGAGCCTCTGGCTCTGGGGGTAGGCAGAGGGCAGAGACCAAAACCTCCTTTGTGCTAACTGTGGGCTCAAGTGCAGGGAAGAACCTGAAACGGCTCCTGCTGGTTGGGGATCTCAGGATCACAGAATTTGCTGACTTGAAGGAGACCATCAGGATCACCGAGTCCAACTCCTGGCTCTGCACAGGACAATGCAAAAATCCCATCCAAACACTTCTTGATCTCAGACAGGCTTGGTGCTCTCCCCTCTCTGGGGAGAACTTTTTCCTGATTTCCAACCTAAACCTCCCTGCACAGCTGCAGCCGTTCCCTTGGGTCCTGTCACTGCTCACAGGTGAGGAGATCTGCACCTGCCCCTTGTGAGGCTGCTGAACACCACAATGTCCCCCCTCAGTCTCCTCCAGGCTGAACAAACCAAGTGCCCTCAGCTGCTCCTCACGAGGCCCCTCCAGACCCTTCCCCATCCTTGTGGCCTCCTTTGGACACTCTGTAATAGCTTAATATCTTCTTTTATATAGTGATGCCCAAATTTAGTGTTGTCAGCAAAGTTCCTTAGTATCCCTTCCAGTCCTGTGTCCAGGTTGTCAGTGAAGATGCTGAAGAGCACAGGGCCAGGGGTGGAGCCCTGTGGAACCCCAGTCAGTGCCAGTTTTGGGGTGTCCTGTGTGCCCGAGCCACTTGCTCACCCCTCAGGTAACACGGTCACTCAGCTGGATGAAGACAAGCTGGCCCCTCCTGTCCCCCTGAACCCCCAGGGCTGTGACTGCAGAGCCACCAGGGCAAAGCCCACACCACATCCTGGGTGTATTCATCACCCTTTTCACCATGCTGGGCTTTTAAAAGATCTTATTTACAAAGGAAACATGGATATGACTTCCTGGGAAGGCTCTGGGGAATGCAAAGCTTTGGCTGGACAGAACACACGGCTCCAATGCCCTCAGTGCCATGAAAATAAACAACTTTTAGAGTGTTCTGGCTCAGACCCCGTGGTTCAGCATGAACAATTCCTGCTCTGACGCTGCACAGAACTGTGTTGGACCCCACACTGCCCTCCCCCAGGTGCCCTCATGGGCAGGGGGTCTCTCTGTGCTTGGCCACTGTGTGATCCTCGTGCCTGAGTGCTCAGGAAAATAACAAAGCAGGGTTATACCCTGGGCTGTCACTCCCTCCTGAGAGCCAGGCAGAGCTGGCCAAGGCTTTTCAATCTGTTTGGAGAAGGAAAGGAGTGCAGCTCTGATTCACCCAGAACAAACAGAGGCTTTAGCAGGCACAGAGTTGCTACTGAGAAATAAGTTAAGGATGCTCTGTGAAACTCCATCTCTGTATTCCTTGGGAGATGCTGCCCTAAACCTGCAGGATTTTGTCAGAACCCTGTAAAAACCTCTGACAACGTGACAGGGAGCTGAGGAGGGTCTGGCAAAACCTGCAGGACACACTCACACCCACAATCCAACTGCAAACCACTGGAGCAGCACAGAGAGGAGGGATGTGAGACGGCCTGGCTGGGGCTGTGCTGGGTGGGACACAGAGGGGGGACACAAGGGCTGAATAAGGCACACTGAACAGATGGGGTTAACACTGTGTGTGTGGGAAATGACACCCCTGCCTTGCCCTTCCGTGCTGGGCTGTCCCTGACCTGCTGGCAGCAGCAGGACTGGGGACAGGGACTGGCTGGGGGTCCTGCCAAAGCACAGCTCTCAAAGCACAGCACTGAGGTTCCAACAGGGACCCCCAGAGAAAAACATTTGGCAACAGAGAGAGGAGAGAGGAGTGGGTGGGAGGACAGGGTGGCTCAGCTGGGCACAGGGCTCCTTCCTGGTTCCCAACCCAGAATTGGCTCCTTGAGGAGGCTCCAGCCCCTGCTCTGCAGCCAGTGCCCACCTGGCTGCCCCGAGCCTCCTTTATCCAGCACTCGGAACAACATTGTCACTGGTTGTGGACTTTATACAGACTGGTTTGCACTTGTCTTGTGTTTTTTTTTTTTTTCCTATAAACTCATGGGTATTCAGACATGCATCAAAAATCTCCAGGGGGTTCTAAACACTAGGTATGTACAGTCTGTATCCTACAGCATTTCCTGTGCAAAAGCTAAGTACCATCGCTAAGAGACACGGGGGCACAGGCAGGTGACCCCCAGTACCTGGGCAGTCCGTGTTTCCAGGTCCAGAGGGATTTACTGTTGCTTAAATAACGAGATCTGAGAGGAGGAGGGGGGTGTGATGACTGGAGATGGCGGGTCCCTGCCCACATTTTCAGTGCCTCTTCTGCATCTACGACCGGTGCCTTCCTGCCGTGAAGAAGGCCCAGAGATCTGGGGTGAGCCGAGACCCCTGTAAACACAAGCAGCTCTCTGGAAGCAGAGCTCCTCTGGCAGGCAGCAGGAGACACTTCCATCCTCACGAACACGTTGGGAAGGTGGCATTGCAGGGGAGACTCCAACCCTTGGCTTCCTTGGCTGCTGCCCAACGCCGCTCCGGACACGAGTCAGTGGGCGCTGAGCTCCTGCTGCCCCTGCTCGGGATGGAAACAAGAGCCAGGGTACACCTGAATGCAACAGGCCAGCAAACCAGCATCACGCTGGCGTGGGACACTCCTTCCACACAGCTCTGTCCCCGGGGTTAAAGCTGGTTCATGGCACAGAGGGGTGGGAGGAGGAGGAGGGCGAGTGCAGCGAGCTCCGGCCGATCGATCTCTGCCCTCGGCGGCTGCGCCGGCCGGCATGGCCACCCCCAGGGCTGGCTGCCAGCTGGGAGGGAGGGTGTGTCATCCAGTGACAGGTACAAACATTGAACTCCAGTCTCATAGCTGCCCTCGGCGCCTCTGCGGAGCGATTCTCCTCACACAACCCCTCCTCCTAGGTTTTCTCTTCCCGATCTGTTTTCCGCCTCGTGATGTTCCGCGGTTTGATTTTCAGCGACAGTTCCCACAGGGCCTCCTCAGCCAGGTGGTCGCTGAAGTCGTTGAAGAATGACACTATGTCGTCGTTCCTCTTGATGTCGTAATGTCTGGAAAGCCACAGAGGAGCTGCAGTTACACAAGGGCTGCCTGGGCTCCTCTCCTGCCTTTGGGCCACCCCTGTCCCTGTCCTGCTCTGAGGACACCCAGCACTGTGTGTGGGCTGTGCCCTGTGCTCATGGCAGTGGTGTCACACCACAAAGGGGAAAACCTGCTGCTGAATTGAGGGGAAAAAGGCACTTATCATACAGAAATCAGCAGGTAGATCTGCTGCCTCTGCTGCAAGACAGCACTGAAGAAAACCCCAAACATCCCAGAGAACACAGGAACCAGCAACGGCAAAACCTGAAGGCAAAACTTATCTGGATCCCAAAACTAATATCAGAAAAATGCCCTTACAATGTTTATCTAACCTAGAGAGGGAAGGAGCCTGATTAGAGCCCTGTTGCTCTCAGCTCTCCTTCCAACTCCCTTCCCCTTTAGATTCCCTTCTCCTTGCCCAGGGGCTCCCATGTCCAAGCCCCAGTCCCCACCTCTGAGCCCCACTGCTGCACTTACACTTGCTGGAAGCACCTCATGCTGTCCAGGATGTTAAACTGCTGCCAGCGCTTGGAAAAGTTCACTTTGCTGTCAATGTAATCAGGGTTTCCCAGATGGACAAAGGTCAGGTCCTGCAGAATCAGGCCTCTGAAAGAGGGAAAGGGGCATCAGGCCAAGGGAGAAGGCAAACAGACACAGAGGTTAGTCACAAAGGGCAGCCCAACAAAATCCAACAGCCTCCCACTGCCACCAGAATGGCAACCTTATCCAGAGGGAAACACTCCCCAGCAGCAGATCCAAAGGTGTTGAGATGCAAACACCCCCAGCCAAACTGCTCCAGAGAGCACCCATGGGCTGATGTGGCACGGTGCTGCTTTACCCCAGGGGCTGGGCAAAAGGCAAAGGCTGAGCTCAGCAGCAGCTGCTGAGAAATCCCTGAAGGAGGCATTTGAATGTGCAGAGCAGTGTCAGGGGAGGAGCTGCACTCACAGGTAGGGGATGCAGGGGGGATCCACGTCGGCCAGGGCCGCTCGGTAGGCGCGGAAGGACGAGGAGCTGTCGATCAGGGTGCAGTACTCAGCCAGGCCCTGCAGCACACAAATCCCCTGCTGACACCCCTGCTGCAAAGCCATTCTCCCTGTCACCTCCCCCCTGAGAGCCACACAGAGCAGGGAGGTAATGCCATGCTGCAAACACCTCCAGCTGATTTACTCAGCCCAACCCTGGGGTGTTCGCATTGCTGCCTTCAGCCACCCCCAGCCTTGGGCTGCAGGAGGAGGAGGAGGAGGAGGAGGAGGCTGTTGTCCCCTGTGACTGTGCTGGCACTCCTGCAGCTGTCAGAATGCCCAGCCACACTGAAGGCTTCCAGCACTGTGGCATTTTACCCACTGGAGAGGAGTTATCCACCATCCCTGCGCCCTGGGACACTGCTGGGATGTAAAACCACTCAGCTCTTTCACACATAACCACACTCAGCCTACCCCAAAGCCCACAGGCCCCACTGCTCCTCACCTCTGAGGTTTGCTTCTGCCACTCCAGCCTTCGGATGGGTGCAGAATCCAGTGCAGAAAGAATGGCCAGATAGGAATTAAAATTATTCAGCTTTCGTAAGTGCTGTCAAGAGGGAGAATATTCCAGTTACTTGAGAGCTCTGAAAAGCCTTCTAGCATCAAACAGCTCTACCAAGCAGAGGGCCCCACTCCCCTGCCCCTTTAGACAGCAGTGTGTGTGTGATTCACAGGAAAAAACAAACTGGTACCTTCATAATCTTTATAAATTTAAGGAGCAGCCTCTCTCGGTCCTGGGCTTTCTCTTGTAGCATAATTATTGAACGGACCCTGGAAGAACAGACAGAATAAAAGATAAACCTGCTTAAGCAGAGATCAGATTTCCTCTTGTTTCATTAAGAAAGCTGATCACTAATAGGGATGGGCCAATGCAAAAAAGTTCACAATACCTCAAACTTAAATGGAGCACTCTAACCCACAGCAAAGACAGGATACTGTCACAGAGGGCCTTTATTTGCAAGGGGAATGTTTGTTTCAAGAGCTCAGTGATATTGATAATTAATTCCTCTGTATTACAAGACCCTCCTTATTTTATTTCTGCTGTGCTCTGGGGCCTTAGATGAGTGCTCTGCATCTATTTCCTGGCCAAAAATACACATTATCCCATTTGTAACAAAGGAACCCAAGTCTATGAGAAATACTTGGAATATTTGCAAGGCATTGGAAGTTAGGCACAGTTCAGTGCCATGTTCTGAGCTCCTTACCAGTAGGACATGTTATTAAAGTGCTCTGTGAACTGTGTCAGGTTGGGGCTCTTCTCTTCATTTTGTTCCTTTGCCCAAAGCAGAACTTCTGGAATCTGGCAAGGAAGGAGAGGAGAGGGTAGTGAAAATACCACACATTAAAATGGGATTTCCTCCCCAAGATTCCCAGCTGCAGCCTGTGCTCACAGGCCCTTGCTGGCACAAGATCAGCTGTGTCCTACAGTCCAGCAGGTGTCTGGGAGAGCTGGCAGAAGGTCCAAACCCTCCCACTGCCCTCAGCCCATCCTCATCTCTGTACCTCGATTTTATAGAAGAGTTCAGCATCCAGCAGGGTCAGCTGCTCAGCTATTTCATGGCTGTGGAAATCATGCAGTGTCCCTGGCCTGTGGAAAACAACCAGGAAGTACCAAGGCTCAGCAAATGTGACCTGTTTTCTTATCTTTCTTGTATTTTGAACTGAGGAAAACTCTTGTGTTCCCAGGGAAGGGGTGCCCTGGCTCTCAGAGGACACAGGTATGGTCACAGACACCTCTCCTCACCTGGCTGCCACCCCTCTGGCTGCGAGAGGTTTGATGGAGTTGGCGTAGCTCAGCATTTTCTTCTGATCCACCTTATCCAGGATGTTCTTGCGCAGCACCCTGGCCAGGCTCAGCTCCCCACTGCACACCAGCCTGAACACCAGGTCCATCAGCAGCTTGAGGATCTCCTCTGTCAACTCCACCAAGCTGGGAGGAAGGTTTAAAATGCATGAAAGGCATCAGAGCTGAGACACTGAGCTCTGGGGTTTGTATCTGTACTGAGTCTCATTGCTCTTTCCTACCAACAGAAATTTCTCTTCTTCCCAGCTCTTTCTTTCCCAGAGATTCTCCTTTTATTTGTTATTTTCAAACCACTGACCCATTTAGGACACACAGGAACAATCTGTTCTTCCAACAGAGTTCAGCATTACAGGTGTCCCACTGGTCAGGGTTGGGGGATTTCAGCTGTCATTACAGATTAGGTTAAAAAAATGCATCTTCCCTAAAACCCACATTTCCCCAGCTGCCAGGTTTCTGTGAGTTACTGACCCTGCATCCCAAAATGAAGAAAGGAACTCACCACAGCTCATCCACCACTCTCACCAGCACAAAGAAGGTGTTCTTACTGACTCTCTTCTTGAACGTGTCCGGGAAGTGGCAAAACTTCTCATATGTTGGTTGTAAATTAAAGAATTAACTCAGTGTAGCCCCATCAGCATCAGTGCAATTCCCAACTGCCCCAAGGAATCATAAAATCATTGAATGATTTGGGGTGAAAGGACCTTAATAATCATCCAGTTCCACTCCCTACCACGGGCAGGGACACCTTCCACTGCCCCAGGTTGCTCAGAGCTCCATCCAGCCTTGCCTTGGACACTGCCAGGGATGGGGCACCCACACTAGAACACTGTTCTGTCCTGATGGAAACTGGTGCTTGATTTCCAGGAGATAAGGGACACTGAGATGGCATTAAACTGACACCAGCTGCTGGTAGCAGGGGTGTGAGGAGGAACTGACACCTCACAGAGCTGAGAGCAGGTGTACCCTGAAATTGTTCTCTCTAAGGTGGCATTTAATGAGCAGCAATTCCCCACAGTGATCTCCCCCACTGGTCTGTGACATCTGCTCTCAACAGATCTCAGATGTCACCTCCACCTTCCTGGCTGCCCAATCTGCTGCAAGGACAGTGACAGGGGCGACAGCACAGGCTGAAAAACCTTCTGCCAGGTGGACAAAGGGACTGAGAGCAAGGTTATCAGTAAGGCAGCACTGGCAGGGGTAGCCCAGGCAGGACTGTCACCTGGCTGAGCCGTGCTGTGTCCCTGGCTGCTGATCCAGAGCAGCAGCTCTGCTGCAGATGGCACTGACGAGCTGCAGCAGGACACGGTGACGTCAGGCTCCCTCTGACGTGGCTGCACAGAGCCACAGCCACCAGGGCCACCAGGGCCACCAGGGCCACCAGGGCCACCAGGGCCAGAGCCTGCCCTGCTCTGCTGGCAGGGAACAGAGCCAGGGGCAAGGAAAGGCAGCAGGGTGCTCAGGGAGAGCCCCTCTCCATCCTCTGCCAGGAATGCTCACCCTGCACATCAGGGTTACCAGGCACAAGCTCAGCTCAGGGCTGGGAGGCCAAGAGCATCTTCAGGGCTGAGTTTATTGCAGTAAGAGAGAGAAAGCCTTGATGGTTTAATCATGTCTAATATTAAACTACACTTTCCCATGCAGGGAATACCCACGGCTCCTCTGGAAGGCAGAAGGTTCTCTGGTCCCCACTCCACAAATGAGATGTCCCAAATAAAACACATTTCCCCAGTGACACACAAAAATCTGAATTGCTCCTCTACCCTGCCAGGACCCCTCAGGAGACAACTCAGGTCCAGTATCCACTGTGACTGGACCTGCCCTGCAGCAATTCCCACTGGAGAGAGTGGAGGTGAAGGGATTCCTGCCTGGGACACACCAGGGCCAGCACATCCCTGACCATGCTGCCAGCAGGCTTTTGACCAAAACCCTGCCACCAGCTCTCTCCACACTGACCATCCAGCTCTGACTCCTGATGGGAGTCAACTGCCTCTGATAAAAGGATATCTGTACTGCAGCTTCTTGATGAGCTCTTCAGGGGTAATAAATGTCCTGTATGTGGTCAGAAAGGCTTCACAGTACAGCACCAGATCTGGGGGAAAAAGCAAAAAAGCTTCAGTCAACTCTGCTTTCAGAAAAAGGAGCTCCTTGTGAGGTTGAATGCAGATATACAGAGGAGGACAGGGACACATTTTGGTGTGAGTGAACTTCCCAGGAACGCTGTGCTCTTGGTCCTTACCAGCAGATGGACCCTTTGGCACAGGAGCAGCAGTGACACTGCCCTGTCCCCACCGGGCTGGCCCTGGCTCCCACTCGGGCTTGTGCCTCATAAAAGGGTCAGTGAAAATCACCTGCTTGTGGGACAGGAGCTACCAATAATGTGTCAGGGAAAAACGTAGTTCAGACCTTGGGGATGCTTAAAAAAGAAGATCTGATGGCAAGAGGTGATGCCTGCTCTGTCTTTGGGGCTCAGGCAGGTCACTCTGCCCTCCCAATGAGGAACATATGTGTTTCAGCACATGCTGTGGGGCTGCAGATCCTCTGCCCTTTCTGAGTTCCACGAAATCCATCCCAGGACAGTGTAAATAGAAGATTACACTGATTTACAAGATTATTTCCAGCCGAAAGAAAAGCAAATTGCACTACAAAAACTGATGCTGCCCCAACACAGATGGGTGCACACAGCCTGTGCTGATCCACCTGCAGGACAAGGTGCTGCAGGGCCTGGAATTGCAAAGGCTCTGGGCATTATCATGGATGGAATGGAATGGAAGCACAAATTGCAAACAGGAATGCAGATGTCAGGTGAGGACTGCAGAGCACTTGCAGTGCCAATGCCTGATCCCTGTGGACAGGAGTGCCAAAATGGCAGCACTGGGGATTAGGGGCAGCACAGAGCAGGGCAGGGCAGCAGGGGATGGCACTGTGCCCTGCCAGGAGCTCTGCACCAGGGGCAGGGTGTGCAGGGGATGGCACTGTGCCCTGCCAGGAGCTCTGCACCAGGGGCACTGCACCAGGGGATGGCACTGTGCCCTGCCAGGAGCTCTGCACCAGGGGCAGGGTGTGCAGGGGATGGCACTGTGCCCTGCCAGGAGCTCTGCACCAGGGGCACTGCACCAGGGGATGGCACTGTGCCCTGCCAGGAGCTCTGCACCAGGGGCAGGGTGTGCAGGGGATGGCACTGTGCCCTGCCAGGAGCTCTGCACCAGGGGCAGACAGGGCAAGAGCTCCTGCTGTGCCTGCCCAGGCTGGGCTGCACACGCAGGGCTTGTCCCAGCCAGAGCAGGCATCACCCCACAGGCACGTGCTGCAACAGCCACTGCTGGGAGGCGGAAGGAGCAGGGCACAGAGGGAGAGCTCTGCCTCTCTACCTGCACTGTTCCTCTTGGCAGGAACCTCACCTTCCTCCTGCCCTGAAATTAGGAGTGCTGCTGCCTCTGGGTGACAGACAACAGAGCCTGGGTGCTCACACCAGGCCTTGTCCAGCCCCAACCCTGCACTCACAGCAAGTGTGTGTGGCTGTGAGCACTCAACTGACCAGGGATTTTATTCCTGAAGACCGCAGGTCTCTCTTTATCCCTTATGCCATTTAGCTTTTTCAGAAAACTCAAATGGACAAGAAGCATCATGCAGCAGGGCGTGGAGTTACATTTATTCTGGGTTCCCATCTGCCCAAAAGGACACGTGAGGTAATACAGCTGGTCTGCTCTGGCACTTGAAGCTGCCAAGAAATTCATCTTTAAAGGAAAGCCTCTTAACTCTACCCCTCTGTGCCTTTGGCTGATTGATTTACAAGCCTGGAATTCTTCTCATTGTAAGCTTAATTCATTAACCCTCTCAGTCACCCAGGCAGTGGGTTAGTATAGCACAAATTCCTCTGTGCTCCATTCAGCCCTGGCTTGGCAGGCTGAGCTCAGGCACTGGAACTGTCCCCTGCCCCAGCTCTGCACAGCTGCACCACTGGGCACGTTAAATCCTGCTCTGGCTTCCCCACAGCTCTCACCCCACTGCTTGCAGAGCCCTCAGAGCCCCCTGTTCATGAACTGCAGGTCCAGCACTCACCCCCTCACCAGGCAGCTGTGTTTCAGCAGGAACAGTAGGGGAGTTTTTTGTGGTCATGCTTATTCCAGAGAACAAGAAGTTTAGAAATTTCTCTATCCCACTTTCAGCATGTTTATAAGGGTATTTCCACCATCTCATTTAGACTTTTCTTTAATATACATTTCCAGCCTTGGCACAATCAACTGCCTCCTCCTCTCTGGTGTGTTCCTATCTTTGGTCCTTTCTGCCTGCATTCTATGCCCGTGCAGACTGGGAAACACAGCTGTCAGGGGAAGGATTTTCTGGCTAGCTGAATGGTGCTGGTAAGTAATTGCAAACATCTTATGCTACAGTAAAACCCCTGTCATTTAAAAATGTACATGAAAGATATTTCCCCTTTGACTATCAACCTCTAAACTGAGCACTGAGCGATTCAGAGGTTAGTGCTTTGCCTCCCAGGAGATAAGGAGATCAATCCTGGTTAAGGCCATCAGCACAAATGTGTTTGGCAGGTTCAAATAATTCTCTGGAAACACTGCAAAGGCTGTCTTTGCCACAGGTCTTGGAAAGGAGCTGCCTCATGTGTGTGGTGCCTGGGTTTGGGCAGATGAAGAGGGGTTTTAACAAATCTGGAGCTCAGGGTTGCTAATGTACCTTCTCCTCCCCCACATCTTTTGTACTGTGGATTCCCTCTCTGAACTGGTCTGGGTGGCTGCCAGGACACAAGTGGTACAGAGTGAGACAGGAGGTGGCACAGTAAATTGAAAATACAGGGTGTCAGCAGAGCAGCACCTGGGCAGCCTCCCAGTGCCATCAGACCCAAACCAATATCCCTTTTTCCTGCTTTGATGCCACAACCATTCCATAACTCCTACAGCACCACTGCCCTGAAATTCAAAGGACGAGGGGCACCTCTGGAAACAAGATCCAGGCTGGTCACACCTGCTCTCACAGGAGGCAGTGGCCCAGCTCAGCAGGTACAGGGACACAACACAGCACTGTCACTGCTGTGCCAGATCCAGGCAAGGGCTGGGGGGGAGTTAATCCCATCCCTGCTGCTAAATGGAACCACCAGGGGCTTATCCAGCTTACCTCCATCTCCCAGAGATAAACACAACCCCCCAGGCTCAGGGGATCCCTGCAGACTCCCCCAGCCCAGCTGTCAGTGGGCAGAGGAGAGGCAGCCAGAGCCGTGCCAGGCCGTGCCAGGCCGTGCCAGGCCGTGCCACGCCATGCCAGGCCGTGCCAGGCCGTGCCCTGAGCCCCACCTACCTTTCCTGTCGGTCTCTGTGGCGTGCACCAAGAGAATGTCCCCAGATCCACCTCGGACATCTGGCCCATCATCCCCCTGCAATGGCAACACAACCACGTCAGGCACGGCCCAAGCTCCCTCAGGCCTGGTTTAACATGGCTGAGACTCCAGCTCAGCAACAACTGGCAGCACACAAAGTGTTCCTGGCACTGCTGGCAGCACAAGATGGGACATGGAGCTCAGTGCTGAGATAATCCTGGAATCTGCACAGAGCATTTGGTGCCCCAGAGGAGGAGCTGGGCCGATCCTCACTCAGGGTCTCCCTAAGGCCAGGTTGTGCAGCTCAGGGAAGGCTGAACCTTCTGCCCAGAAATGCCACAAATCCTCCCATGAGCAGGGCAGCAGCACTGTGTGAGCTGCCTCAGAGTGCAGGATCACGTAGCACAGTGGCTCTGGGGTGGGAGGTCATGCATCCAGCTTGCATGCTCCTGGAACATCAAAACCCAGCAGTTAATGCCCTAATCTGGAGCCATTTGGCCAGAGGTCACCTGAAATGATCCAATAACTGGCAGAAGAAAACAGCCCTGCTAATTGCTTGACCCCTGCATTATCACTCTCTAAAACACATCTTTCCTCTAGCTACTGCATTTCACAACTCAAAATATGCAAAACTGATCCAGGACTCAGCCAGCAGTTCCCACACTGCAGGAAGCAGATCCCAGTGACAGCTCTATACTGCTTCAAACACGTAGATCAAAAAGAAAAGAAAGAAAAAGGACACTAAGACACAGATCTGCTAGTCACAAATGTTCAGAAATCACTGATTTTAATATGTTTTTTAAAGGAAACAATCAATCAGAGGAGGCTGGAGTTGTGTCTGTCTTCCCCTAGGAATGTCTTTAGCTTTTCAATGTGGAAAACAGTGAAACATGAATTACAGCCAGGAGCAGATGTGAATTTTTCAGGTGACTCTCTGGCAAGACTCATGAAATACTACTTAGAGAACATGTAAAAGCTTCTCACTGTCTCCTGCACATCTCAGCTGACCAAAGAACACCCCTGAAGTGGCAGTAAATGATCCATTCTGTGTTTTCCAGCCAAGCCCCCTGACAGTCTGTGAGCTTCACAAGGTTCCCCCGCCATTTCTCAAACACAGACACAACTCCTTGGCTGCTTTTCCACATCATGTCCTGCTCATTCACCTGCTGAGCCTGCCCTCAGAGAGGAAGGCCAGCACCATCACCCCCACCAGCATGGATTGTGCTCAGGCTCTCAGTGATTCATTTCAGACTGTCAGAGGCTGAAGAGGGAAGAGGCACACTGGGAAAAGGGCACAGGATAAGCTGATTTTTAGGGAGACATCTCACATTCTGTTAAACTCTCCCTCACTGCTGGTGCTCCCTGCCTGTACCAGCACCTCATACTTGAACAGCAGCCTTCACACACACCCCACTTCTGCTGCAACCTAGTTTTTCCTATCTAATAAAGGCTGATGCCTTGTTTGTGCACACAGACAATCAGATTTCAACTCAGAGTAAACCAAACAAACCCTGAATGCACCTACCTCTTGCTTCAGTGTTAATCTAGACATGATTTCACTGTGGTCAATAAGGGACAGCTCATCTACCTCTTCCTCCAGCTGTGATGACTCCAAAGCATCTGGTGACTGTGGCTGCCTGTGACAAAGAAATGGGAAATAACCTTCACCAAATGACAGTAAGTACACAGACACTCTGGAGGTAAATCTTTTGCAAACAAGCCCAAATGTCTCTCTCTAACTCTGTTGTTTTGTGCATCTCTTGAAAAAGAGAAAGATAAACCTTCAGGATGTGAACACTTGTCAGTCTGCATTTCTGGCAGACAGGATTTTACTATAAGTACACAATTCCATGTCTCCTTAATCCACCAAATTTTTAGTGCACACAAATCTAAGCCCTTCCTCAAGTGTACAGAGACTGAGCACACTCTCCTCATGCACATCTTAGTCAGCTCATCACCTGCTGTGCTGAGACAAGGGGAGATGACAGGGAAAATAGAGCAGAAAATCATGACCATGTTTTTGGTCATTCCTACCCCCAAAGGCTGGTGCTTTTGTGCCAGGACATGTCCTCTCTGTGCCTGTATTTCTAAAAAAACCCAAACCAAAGTACTTATGTTCCTCAGAGCTTTCCCCAGGCCAAAATCCACCAGTCAGTATTTTGGGCAGATAGTGAGCTCTGCAGAGCACTCTTGTGCTGTCTCCTTCACTGCAGGGATTAAAACCCTCAAACCAACTGCAGGAAAATGGGGGAGGGAAGTTGACTGTCACACACAAATCAACTGCTGCTCTCTGTTTTTGCTTTAGAAATGCAATTGCAGAGCAATCTCGAGCAGCAGGGAAGCACTCACTCCACTCCTCCTGAAGCCCATCTGTTCCAGCTTGCACCTCTTCATTTACATAGGCAAATGACAGCTAAGAGCATTAGCAGGGATATAAAGCCTCCTGCTCCAGGGCCTCAGCCAGCCTCTAACTAGCAGGGTTAGGAAGAAATTTCCCTCTGGAAGATGATTCCAAACAGCAAATACAGATTCTTCTCACACATTTCCCTGGAAGCAGGAGGGAGCAGCCAGTGTCAGGGACAGCACAGCCACTGACATGGACTGAGGATGCCAACACAGGCTGCATTAACCCCAGGGGCTCCTTGAGCTCAGCAAGGACATCCAGCCAGGGTTCTCCTCATTCAGGATCCCATCAAGTGGGCTTAAAGGTTTAGACAACATGGAGGAGGGTTAGGGCACACCAGGCAGCCCAAGGATGGCTTGGCAGAGGGGATTGTGGGGCTCTGCACCCTTTGAACATGGAAGGAGGACACCAGGGGTCAAGGCTCACCTTTCAGCACCATCTTTGCCCTCCTTGCCCATGGCACTGCTGTTCAAAGACGAGTCTTTGGAGGGGCCATCTTTGACAGGGGGAGATTCCTGCCAAGAGAAAGGAGTTTTTCATCATTACACGGGGTCCTTGAGCCCAGCCAGCCTTGCATTTACAGTCTGCCTGCCTCTAAATGGCCCTTTACTGTAAATTCCTACAGAGCAGTTAAAGATTGATGCAAGTTAATGCCAAATGCCAGGAAAACACAGAAGTTAATCAGACAGGAAATTTGGGACCATCTCTGGAGACTAGTGTAATTAGTACTGTTTGCTTTTAACATTGTGAAATGATGCTGAAAGTTACAACATAAGTCAGCTGTTGTCTTGGATTTTAACCCTCTCATGACCTTTTATTTTTCCTCCAGCCCTTCCTGTTGAAATACACTTTGCCTCCTGCTTTAATCCAAACAGACACAATCAGCTCGAAGCTCTCCAGTTTCAGTTCCCCTCCTGACCACAGCCCCCCTGCCTCAGGGGTGGATGCTCACTGCTCCCTACCTCCCTCCTCTCCCATCACAAGAGGTTTTGCAATGATGCAAGGTTTCCACTCCACGACTCAGGGCTGTGGAAATGAGGCTAATGCAGAAAAGCAGAACCAGCTGAACCCGCGGCATGGAACAGCAGGTAGAGAGCTCAGAGCAAAGATACAGCATTTTAAATTAGCCATTTATTAAGGAGACAAATAGCCATGAACAGCAAATGGGAATATTAATCCAAAAGTGTCAGAGTTCAGAATTATTTAACATCATGCAGAGTGAAGCCTGGAAATGCAAACCTGGTGAACAGACAGGACTGAAACCACCCAGCATGGAAACACCCTGCTGAGCCTGGCTTCCTTAGGGTCTGCAGGATTTTTCCAGACTCTATCTGTGTAAAGCCCTTTGCTTCAAAGTTGAGAAACTGCTCAGAGCTGCCCAAAAGGATGGGCCTGCCCAGATGTGTCTCCTGAGGGGAAGTGATGGGAGCACTATCTCTTGGCGTATTTAACACCACCATGGATAAACGTCTTGGACACATCCTGCAGGAGATGTGCCTTCCAAGAGGAGGGCAGGCAAAAGGATCACCACACACTGCTGCCAGCTTCCTATGACCCAACAGGAAGATGGGACCTCCCTGGAAAGGAAAACGCCCTGGCTCCTCTAGGAAATATCTAAGATACAAGGCTTGGGTAAAGGAAGAAACAGCGTGTGAGTACAATGCTAAATCAATCATTCACTCTGCAACCAAACAGTGAGGGGAAAAATAAGTATTTAGTGCAGAAGGCTTTCTGTATTAAATAGGGAAGGCAAAGCAGTTACAAGAAAAGATGTGGCCCCAGGATGGCTCAGGGTGCAGCTCTCTGCAAGGAAACTCCACGCAAGCAGCTCCAAACAGCAGCGAAGCAGGAGAAGCCATCCCTGACTCCTGCCAGGACTCAGCATCACCCCAAAAGCATCTCCTGCTCTGCACCTGCACCAAGAGGGCCCCCAGGCCTGCAGCCAGCAGTGGGCAAGCAGAGGGATGGCTGGGGCAGCAGAGGGACAGACAGGGTGTGCAGAGGAGCCCCGTGCAGCCGCATGCACCGGGCAGGGCAGCCCCTCTCGGGCTTTACTTACTCCTTCAGAGCCTGGGAGTTCCCCGTTGCTCTGGCCAGAGGAATACAGATTGACATATTCACCCTCACCAGCCTCCTCACTGGCGTTTTCACTCTGAGGGAGACAGGATGAAAGGAGATACGTGATGGTGCCCCCCACCAGTGCTTTGTGGCAGACAGAACCTGGGAGCAGAACTGCCCTGGCAGCTGCTGTCACCTCCCTCGGAGCTGTTCTCTGTCTCTGTGGCCACTGAGGCTGCACCAGCCTGGGGATCATTATTTCTGGCTCTGGAGGACTATCCTGAAGGCCCTGGGCAGCAGCAGGCACTGCTTTGCAAGAGCTGTGGGCTCCAGGTGACAGTGCCAAGGTGCAGCGGGAGGATTTCAAGGTGCTGGAAGCAGAATGTTCAGAGCTGGACACAGAGCTCCTGTCCTAGCCAGGGCAGCCCTGCTGAGTGCAGACCAGCCCTCAGCCCCATGGGCATCAAAGGTATCCCCCAAACTAGGCTACAAGCATGGACTAGACCCATCAGACCAGAACACACCAAACTCGAGGCCTGCTGGGATATAACACGGACCCGGTGCAAGGAAGATGCAAAGCAAGGTCACATCCAAAGCGTGAAAAGCTGCACATTTACTCTGCAATCAGTGACCCTCTTCCAAACTTGGCAGAGAGGCAGCACTAGCATGCCCTGTGCTGACAGCTCTAATCCCATCAACTCTCGGCTTCGCAGCGGACGAAAGAGGAACTGTCTTGAAAATGAGGTGTTCAAAAAAGTATCTGTAATGGACAGACCTGCTCAGTGATGTGCAAAGGGATCTGGGACCTCAAACTAGCAGAGTGGGAACAGTGTTAGCCTCACTTCACCAACATGTGACAACCTGCCACCAAGCACACAGCTGGGGCTGATGGGGACTGGGAAGAGCAGGAACCTGGAGAGAACAATAGGCTTTATGCACAGGAGAGACAGAGCTGGACTGGACCCACTGCTCCTGGTGACTCAGGAGGGAGCAGGTGGCAACTGCAGGATGTGAACTGCTGTTAGGAGCCTGTATTTAGTAACTACCAACCTCAGAGAACACTCCTTTACCTCCCTCAGCTTGATCTTACAATTGCAGGAAGCTACAGCCAACTCTCCCCTTCACCAGCATTTGACATTTTGTGTTTCCTATATCTGTGTAACATTTTCTAAAACCTGCTGAGGCTGTCCATTTTTATATGAAATTTCCTCTCTTCAATCCACACACATTTGGAAACCAGACCAGACCACAATTTAGCATGTATTAATACAAGAGACATTTTCTTTGGAAAGAAAAACCCCAACAAACAAAGGCAGCCTTGCGTGAAGGCGCGTTATCATCGTCCCTTTGGATGGTCTCACCGAAGGCGTCTGGAGAGAATCAGTGAAAGAGGATTCAGAAGGAAGGCAGACAGGAGCACTCCCATTAAAGCTGCTCTCCTGAGAAGAGGAGTTTGGCACATCCACAGTGCTGGGTGACTGGCTGGCTGCAGCGGGCACCGCTAGGTCGGGGCTCTGGGACACGTGGACGGGCGGGAAAGGCGGAGTGGAGCAGGAGGAGGAGGTAGAAGAGAGGAAAGGAGGTATGGAGACTTGGTTGTGAGGCACAAAGTCCTGGGAGTAGGACCTAAACACGGATTTGTACTGCAGGATGCAGAGACACAACACAAAAAAAAAAAAAAAAAACCAAGGAAGATGGGGAAAGGAAAGAGACAGACAAAAGAAAAAGTAATTAGATTGGCAGCAGCATAGCAGTGACAGCACAAGACATTTCTAACACAGGCAGCACTATTTCAGGATCCACACACTAGAGCAGGAATTGCTACCTGGGATACATCAGCCAGGCTTTTCCTGGCTGTTCTTGCACCAACAGCAGCCTGGCTGCTCATCTCACAGAGGGAAAGTGAGCAGCAAGGTGTGAGCTGCAGGTATCCAGCCTTTGCTAGGCAAGGGAAAACCTGGATAGCTCAGAAGGCACACAGAAAGCACAACTCTGAGCATGCTGAAGTATCTACATAGAGAAAACTACTTCAAGTGCTTATTGCTTTTCTGGGATTTTCCACAGGATCCAAATTTAAGATGCTTTTTGCTCCAGCCCTGTAATTTAACAGCTACTGTGTCAAGTCTGTTCCAGAACACACAGCTCCCAGGGAGGAGTGGCTGGATACTGCCTTCAAAGTTACACTGAAGGATAAAGGAGATTATGCTGCTACTCCTTCCCATTCGTGAAAAACAGGGAGCAAAAATGGTAATTGCCCTCAGGAGTGATGAATTCCTTATCAAACCAATCCTTTAATGCAGTGCCTTGAAGAGTCAGCTGAAGAGATGAAAAGAGATCATCTGCGTAAAGCTTTATTTCACTATCTCTCCTAATCATCAGATTACTGTTCAGATAATATTAAACAGGGTGCAGTGGGAATATATTGTGCCAAGAAAAACAAGAGCAACCCTCTGTCTTTTAACATCTGGTGCTAGTAAGATTTGCCATCAGGGTAAGTCCAAAACAAAGCTGACTATCATTAAAAAAAAAGCTAAATCTGCTGGAGAGGAGTTTATTTTAAAACTTGCAAAGCTGGTCATAGTCAAGTGGACTGAAAGAAGAATCACATCATCCAAAAAAACCCCAGGCTGGAACAAAGTTGTGGTGCTGCTCCATTGAGGGATCTGCTGCAGCACAGAGTTCTCAGGAAGCACTGACACAACTTGCTCAAACCAGGCTGAAAAGTGACACCACTGTGATGCAGAAAGAAAGGGAATCAAAGGCAGGAATTGGAGAATTCAGGCTACATTTTCTCAGGAGAGTTGAGCAGGTAAGAAAAAGCAAAGCTCAGTCCATCACCTGAGCGCCAGCAGCAGTACCCAGCTCAGCAGTGGTATTTTTGTTTCTACCTAGGAAACATGTGGGCTTAAAAATTTAAACTGATAACAGCCTCAGGCCAGAAGCCCGGTCAAAAAAGCTTTTCCACTACAAAGGAAAGGAAATGTAAAGGTCAATGATTAGGCTTTACCTTCCACCACCTTAATCCTTGAGTGCCTGTGCCTTGTGCCTTGTGTGGAGTCCAGCAGTGCTCTGGGTGTATTCTCAGGGCCCAAAACAAATTGCAGGCCATAATACAGAGGAGAGGAGGGGGATGCTTTGGAAAGAGAGCTTAAAAGACTACTGAAAAAAATAATTAAAATGCAAATCCCCTCCATGTGCCTGTGGCTAAAAGGAGACTGGCTCTAGGACAGGCTCCTCTCTCTTCCTGCCCATTTCTTTCCGGATGAGCAGCGCTGGCTCCAGGGACACTGTCAGCTTTTGGAGCTGCCTCAGTAACAATGACAACTCTAATCTCTGTATTTACCTTCTGCCTGGATAAATGCTCTACATTTATTCATTTTCACTTGCATGGCACAAACCACTAAATCCCTCGTAAGACGCCGGGCTCATGACATCACCTTGGCTCAGCAGATCCATTCTGCCTGCCTGCTATTTCATGATCTCACTGGCACTAATATTCCCATGATCACCCCAAGTCCCAGCCTAGACCCCAAAACCACTGCTCAACAGCTCAAGAAAGCTCTCAAAAAACTGCTGTGCTGATAAGAAGATGCTTTGCTCCTGCAGAGGAAATAATTAGCTCCAGCAAAGCTCAGTGCCAGCTCCCCCATTGCTGGATTTCCTGCACCCACATGACACGGGCGGCACACGATGCCCTTCACTTTGTACTTGATGGACATCTTCCACCCAGGAGGTCCAGGGGGCTTTGTCCCTGACCTGCTGAACCCAGAGGAAAAGGCAGGCTCTGCAAAGCAGCACTGGAGCTCACGCAGGGCAGCAGAGAAAGGAAATGCCTGCGCTCAGCCAAGTCACTCTGGGACAAGCCCTGCGTGAGGTGCTGGCAGGGTTAGCTCAGGGCAGGCTCTGCAGCCTGGACCAGCAGCTCAGGGACATGAGTTACTGCTTCTGGGGCAGGAACATTTGTACAGCTCCTGCCTCGAGGAGTCTCACACACATTAATCCTAATTTGAAGGCAATTTAGACCTAAATATAACATAACATTGAAGAAATTTTAGAAGTTTGAATGCAGATAAGTCAGTATTGACAATCACTGTATGCTTCTCTCTCCCTGGTCTCATAATACACCTTCAGAACAACTTCTTGGCATGAGGTATGTTGAGAATGCCAGCTTAAGGCCCAGGTAGCCATGAAAATGCATTAATCTTCATTACGTGATCCATGAACAATCATTTAAGGATGCAGACAGGCTCTCAGCATGCTGTTAACAAAGGGAACAGTGCAGAGAAGCCTTTGGTGTGCTGGCATTAATTAGCCAGCCTGCTCTCAACTTCCAATCTTGTTGTAAAGTTGCATCTTGTAGAAAGGGAGCCAGGGAGCCCCCTCCTTCCTCCGGAGCCTGCAAGCAGCTCTGGAATTCCAGCTATGCAGCCGTGCTGGGCCAAGAGCCAAGACTGAAGCATACTTTTCAAAGGGAAAAGAATCCCACCCAGCAGTGGAGATGATGTCCATATGGCACCCATTCCTGCTGCTCCCCAGTCTGACCCAGCCCAGCCAGCAGCTGCCCCAGGAATTCCAGCCATGGCTTCCATGGGATCTGGGTGTTGTCCATCTCCTGGAAGCCTTGTCATCCTCTAAAATAAATACTTCTTTGGGGAGGGGACAGTCCATTCAACACAAGTGTCACAAGGAAACAAGCCATCCTTTAGTGCTCCCCCCCAAGAGGCAACAGTTTATCTTGGAAACAAATCAGGGCTTGCTTTCATCAGCTTCTCAGAGGTTTCCTGCAGGGTCAGTCAGTTGTGGCTCCACGGACACAACCTCCTACTCCATGGCTCTGCTTTAAGTGAAGTGATTTCTGGGAAAGCTACAAAACAGGGAAAGGATGCTCTCCTGTCCCCAAACTCTGGCCACACTGCCAGCTCCCACCACAGGACCAGAAGAAGCTCCCAGCATGAATAACTCTGACCTGTGACAGCAAACAGCCGAGACAGGGAGAAGAGGGAGCTCCCTCTCCTCTCACCAGGGCACTGGTTTTTATAAAAACCTCTCTGCCACTCGGGAAGTGCTTGCACAAAGGCAGCTTTGAGCTGGGAGCAGCCTCATCTCCTGGGAGCAGCAGGAAGCAAACCCTGAACATTTACCACACACTGTGACACAGAGGATTCCCAGAGACAGCATCTTTCAACCTTTTCAATTTGCTGCCTTTGATTTTTTGCGACTGTGAATATTTCAGAACAGCTTTCCGTCATTAGAAGCCTTGTTCCAGGATGTCCCAGAGGTCAGTGACATTCTGGCTGTTTATTTGGATTAGATGGCAGGAGATAAGCCCTTTTTTCCATTTAAACTTATTTCAGGAGAGATGCTTCTTCACACTCACCAGGCATGGCTGACCACAGCTGACAGGGTATACACGCAGAGAGTCAGTGGGTCCAAGTTACAGCAGCCTCCAGCCCAAATCCAAAGCTGAATTCAATTATATGGCTGACAGAGCATCTGCAGCATCAGCAGACACAGTTTTTACCTTTTAAGCACAGCCTTCTCAGTTACCCTATGGACTTCTGCCAAATTCATCTGCCATCCTGCCAGACACTCCCAGACCAGGTAGAGCATCACCTCCCAAAGTAAGAAGCTATCAGAGGAAAGGATCAATCTTTCAGATCTCCCCTGCTAATGTTATTAAGGGAACTATGTGGGCAGCGGGCCAGAACTGGATGCCCAAATTGTAACAGTACAGAATTATGTTCACAAAATACTGGGTGTTGCAAAGTCATTAGGCTCTAAGAATATAATTGCACAGACAACTATTTGAAAAGACTTCCTATCTCGTAACACAATGCTGGGCTTCCAGGTACTTTTGCTAATGAGGAAGGAAATGCTCCTGCAATGAATGGCTGGAAACACAAGCTGCCAACAGAATGGCTTCAAGCACTGCCACAGGAAAGGCAGCAACTCCCCAGCCTGGAATGCTTCTCAGCAAGGCCTCTGACCTGGCTGCAGAGCTGACCTCCCTGGTTTTAACTGATGGTTACCACAGTGCAGGGATGGATGGGGATTCTTGTGTCTCCTGGCTTCTGCACAAGAAAACACAAAATCCAAACTTTTCCTTGTGGAGGAGAGATTCTTGCACATCTTTGCAACAGAACAAATAAGGGGGCAGCAGGGGAAGAAAACATTTGTAAGATTTATTAACCATGCTGTCACACATCCCTCTTTGGAAAATATCAGAATTCAATTCAGTTGCAGCTCCAGCATCAACTCTTTAGCTTGTGGACAAAGCCCCCAGATCAAGATGGCAGATCAGGAAAAGACAGAGTCTGGAGCCAAGACAAAACTTCTCAAAGATCAATCACACAAAAAACATGGGGTGTGTGGCCTGTGCAGTCAACATGGGACTGGTCAGCAAGACCTACAGAGACCTGCAGGGTTCCAACTGCAAGGAAAATGTATAAAACCCCCAGAGGAAGAGGTTTTTACCACCCCAGAGGATCCAGTGATGCCAGCAGGCAACAGCACTATTAATACCAATGTCCAAGCCTGCCACAGGCAGTGGAAATGAACACAAACACAGAAGGAATGCTAAACAGGAAAAGCAAAACAATACCTAAGTCAGAGCAGCTGGTTAAAGGGATGCAAATCTTTTCAATCCCCCTTCCCTCTGCTCCAAATTAAGGAGTGAAAACCTCAGGACAGAAAGGAGCACACACGTTATGACTTCCCAGCCATGGTCTGACTGAGGCTCCCACCATGGGAATGAAAAGAGCTCAGATTCTGCTGAGGCAGAGCCTGGTGTGTGCTGCAGGCTGGGAGTGAGCTCCAGGAATGGGAACCAGGCAGGGAAAATGTGGGAAGCACATGGCTGTGTCATGCACGCCTTTAATCACTTATCTGACCCCCCTTTTCCTGAACATACGTTAGCACACACACAAGAAAGAAGAACAGTTGCTGTGAATTTTCTGTGCACTTGCTCAATTTGCTCAAGAATGGTGAGAACAAGTGAGAACAGAAGCACTGAACTGTAGCTTTCACAAGGGAATCACTTGTGCTGCAATCTGACAGCCAGTTGGTTAATGGTAATTACTGGAAATATTCCTTAATTAAAAAGAAAACATAAGAAAAAACCCAACATTCTGAGAAAGGCAACTTATTTTTCCACAGTGAGGGATGCAGCCAAATTTCCACTAATGGCATGTACATGCCTTGGAGGTACAACTGCTCCTTGTTTCAGTGAGGAAAAGCTTCCACAGGAGTTCCTGCAGCCACCAAGGGTGGGTGGGCAGCAGTGGAGCTCCTCACTGGGTATTTCCTCCAGCAGTGCAGAGCTCTCCAGCTGCCAGGAAGTAATGAGATTTCAAGATCTGATTACTGCTGCTGCTGCTGGGATACCTGCCCACCCATTTCCAAGCAAACAGCACAAGGATGGATTGAACCAAGGGACAGCAGCTCTGCGCTCACAAGGAGGGAGGGAGCGATCAGCTGGAGAGAAACTACTGCCCACCATAAGCAAGGATGATGCTTCTTGTTGCAAACCTCCTTCCCCACTGCTCAGAACTTCCAAAAGAGGTGGGAATCCCTTGAATGATTCTTGACAGCACAATCCAGCTGTCCCCCCAGTGTGGGGTTTAATGGCTCAGTGTCCATGGGATGGGGAACATGATGCAGCTCCTTAAAGCACCAGCCCACACCACCAACACAAGCCCTGCTGGCACAGAGGCCAGACACGAGTCACACTGGGATAAAAAACAGCTCCACTTGCCAAACCTATGAGGTCTGATCCAGTTGCTCAAGATCTGCCTCTATCCAGTAAAAGCTATTACCTCTGACACAATTTCCTGCAAAGGAGGGAAAAGCACAATTAGTGGGCTGACAGAGCAGTGGTGGCAGCTGGGCTGCAGCAGCCCCTGCAGAGCTGACTGCAGAGAAAGGAGTCAGGGCTCTGGAAAAATTCATCCATTAAAAATTAAAAGATGCTCTCAACAACTTCACCTCTTTTCTGCTGTCTGAAAACAGTCTTGTTAAGCCATGTAAATCAGGAGTAAGGCACTAATCCTTCACCTGCAGCAAGGAGCTAAGGGGATAACAAGCAGAGTGTGGTGCTGGCTCAGAAGAAAATATTGCAAGAGTCACCCTCACAGTGGTAAGTTCATGGCTCTGTTCCCACATTTCCTCCCACTTTGTTAATGCCAGGGCCAATTTAAGTAAGCTACATCAAAACAAAATAATTTATTTTTTTTAAACAGAACAAATTAAAGACAATTAATATAATCAAAATGTCTTAAGTTGGAGTTGGGGGGAAAAAAAAGAAAGAGAAAAGAAATGAAAGGAAAACCCTTAAAAGCAACACGTGGCATGTGAACAGATGGGGACAGGGACAGGTCCTCCCTGGGAGTGACTCCTGAGCTCTCCCTAGCCAGGCTCCAGGGATGGAAAAAAAGCACAGGGCACTTTCTGAAAAGTGGCTGCACCTGCAGGCAAGGGAAGGGAAAAAGCACAGGGCACTCTCTGCAAACTGGCTGCACTTGCAGGGCCCTGCTGACACTGGGGCAGGGGACAGCCATCGAGTTCAGCAGCTCAGACTTCCTGCTATTGATCCAAGGAGGTTTCTGCTTCCTGTGCAGAATGAATAACAATATGTAGGAGACATATAATTTTAGCAGATCTGATAGCCACTGCTGCTACCTGGGTACACAAGAGGCCAAATGCTCAGCTGGCAGTGTCTGAAAGGTGTTCTCTCCCTGGCACTGGCTCCTCACTGGGGCTGGTGGCAGATAATGCTGATTTTTGCCAGGTTTATTGTTCACCAGTGCCCTTTCTCTAGGGAAAGAGGAGAAACGAAGGCAAGAGGACACGAGGAGCAGAGCAGCATGCTGAATTGCTCCTGGTGGCATCTCCTGAAACCTCCTGGGGCAGATTGCAGGAGGGGCTGCTCTGCTCCTCCAGGGCTGGTGGAGGGTGGGTGTCACCCTGGGAGGGATCCAAACCCCACAGCTGTTTCACACCTCTGTCTTATTAGGG
Organism: Ammospiza caudacuta; assembly: GCF_027887145.1. Classification (NCBI taxonomy): domain Eukaryota; kingdom Metazoa; phylum Chordata; class Aves; order Passeriformes; family Passerellidae; genus Ammospiza; species Ammospiza caudacuta. The sequence continues at coordinate 4,480,018 of NC_080613.1, read as the reverse complement.
ATAGGGGAAACAGGATAAACTGTGGTTATGGCATTACATGGGTCAGGACATTGGTACTCTGCAGCTCAGAGACACTTTCATAGTGAAAATCTCATTTTTGGCTGTGAAAAAGTAGACCAGATAATGAGAAACTATGAAATGACCCTAATTTAAAGGTACTAATGGAAAAATCACCATTTATAATTCAGCTTATTTCATTTGACAGTGCCCTGTCTCATCGTTCTCATTGTTCCTCACTGCCCCAGCCATTTATCTTATCCCTCACCAAATCCCTGCAAAAATGAGTAAGGATTTTTTAATGAAGTTTTAACATTTCTTAAAATAATATATTCACAGTAATGTAGTCCAAAGTAAGATGAGAATGGGTCAGAGCAATTTAATAGGTAGTAACCATTTAATCCAACAAGGACACTTTTTAAAATCAAAGTGCCCACGTATTTTTAGAACATTATAGAATCATATTTATAGCCTCCCAATTAAATCAAAAATAGTCAAGCACTTTTAACTAGTCCTACAGTTCCATGTTTTGCTAGCAAGGACCACTACCAAGCAAGAGAGCTGTACAATTCAGGACTTTTACTTCAAATTTCAGAACTGTTTACCACGAATTTATGCAAAGAGTAACCTTGCCACCCCTCAGCCTTTTCATCTGTGCAGCAAAGCTGTGATAGTGCTCTCTCTCACACAAGTGGAAGCCAAAAGCTTTCTTTCATGCCTTGTGAAGTAGCTCTACTTGTAAAGCACTTGAATACTTTCTTCTTCTTTGGACCAGTGATTATCACTGATTTTTAAAGAATGAGTAAGTGCTGAAATGGGGAGATAGCAGTGGCACAGTGGGAGGATACTGTTTTCAAACATTTCATATTAAACTAATTGAACACTTCGGAATCTCCTCAAGTCTTGCCTGATAATTTCTTCTCCAGGAGAAGCCTAATTTACTAAACATCCAGGTCACTGTCAAAAAATAGTGTATTCTCAATTGTCATCACATGGCAATCAGAGCATAACCACATAGTGTTACATGAAAATGAGCCCCACACTGATGAGCTGGTGGAATCCCATGGTTGAATTTAATTTCATTATATTAACACTTTGTTATTACTACAATTTAATTTAAGCAGCTGATCAGAGATTTAAGCAGTGCTCTAATACTATTTTGATTTGAATGATTTCCAGCTCCTCCTGTCATTTTCTCTTCAGGCTGCTCACAAGTGCTGTAGGAGAGAAAACCCTGCTCATCATACAAGCAAACTGAGCTTGTTTGGGACCATGGAGATGTGAAGAGAAGCAGACAGGCAAAAATGAGATGGAAGATCTAGCAGGGGCTGTTTTCTAGAAAAAAATTAAATAAAGGAGCTGCAGCCCCTGTTCCACATCTTTGATTAAATCCATGGATTTTGGGGACAGCATCTTGTTATTTCTCCCAAGGCCAGGCTCACAGAGCAGCCTTTAATTGACTCATCCACATCAGTGGCATCATGCAATGGGACAAAAAGGCTTTGCAGCTCCAACGTGCAGCCCGGGGCACACAGGAGTGTGCTGGGCACACAGGCCAGCTCTGCTCCTGAGTCCCCTGCCACAAATGTCAGCGTGGAGAGAAAGACACACCTCCCCTGGCTTCACTCGGTGAAAAGTGTGTAAATCTCACCAAGGTGAACATTTGGTGAGAGTTACACCTGGGCAGAGTTACACCTAGGGGAGAGCTACACCTGGGGAAGAGTTACACCTGGGCAGAGTGAGTTACACCTGGGAAAGAATGAGTTACACCTGGGCAGAGTTACGCTTTGGGGAGAGTCACACCTGAAGGGGCAGAGTTACACCTGGGGAAGAGTTACACCTGGGCAGAGTGAGTTACACCTAGGGGAGAGTTACATCTGGGCAGTTACACCTGGGGGAGAGTTACACTTGGGCAGAGTTACACTTGGGCAGAGTTACACCTGGGCAGAGTGAGTTACACCTGGGCAGAGTGAGTTACACCTGGTGAGATTTACACTTTGGGAGGATTACACTTGGTGAGAGTTACACTTGGTGAGATTCACACACCGTTTCTCCCACCTGCCCGGTGACTACAGGAGGAGTTCAAAAGCCCCCAAAGGAACCTCCAGGTTCACCTGAGAGGCCAAGCAAGGAACTGGCAGAGCAGTCAGACAATACCCACGTGTTGCAGAGCTCAGAACTCACCGAGTGCACAGGAAAGGAGCTGTGCCTGCTGAGAAAGGAGTTAGAGACTGACATAGTGAGGCCCTGAGTGGCAGCGCAGTCCTCGGGGCTGAAGGGCACTTTAGGTTGCTGGACACAGTAGGAGACAGAGGAGAAAGAAGAGGCAGCATAGGAGGCCTGCTGAGGAAGGGGGAGAAAGCAGGAGACACAAGACACAGAGAGCACAGAAAAGGTGATGAATAAAGGGCAAGAAATGCTAACTGTAAAACAATGCATATAATGGCTGGCTAAACAAACAGCTATTCATACAGCTCATCAGAGCAGACACACCAATATGCCTTTCTTGAGCTCAAGAGGCTCGGCAGAAATCACAATTTAAATCTTCTTTGTTTCACAAATCCCTTAAATGTGAACTCCTGCCTCCCCCTCCCTGCTCCCCCTGGACAGCTGCTCCTGGCTGTCCTTTTGTCCCCTGGCCGTGGGGACAGACACCCAAAGCAGGAGCTGGCTCTAAGCACACAGCTCTTGCACATTTCTGGCTTTTTCTGACCACCTGCACATTGGGAACTTGGCCTCCCAGTGTGAGCTATGGATCTTCACTGGCACTGCTGTGAGACTGGGTGACAGTGACATCCTGCCATTTCTCTGTCCAGTCCAAAATAATAATCATTTGCACAGGAGGCAGCTTACACTGTAAGTAACAAATCCTGGCAAGGAATTTCTCCTGAATTTCCCTATGGTAAGGAGACTGAGAGAGGCTAAGGTATATTCAGGTTTTCTCAGACTTGTTGAATAAAATATACAATGCAAACACACAATCTTATTTTTTATTCTGTAGCTGACAAGAAAGGACTTCCCCATTATTATATTACATAAGAGTCCATCCAGCAAAACTTGCTGCTGCTAGAGCAGCTGATGCCCATTTGATTAGCCAAATCAAAATCTCCCAGGGCAGCAGGAGCAGAGGAACAAGAGTCTGGTGCCTTTTACAGGGACTGGTCAATAAGCTATCACCTCCTTGCACCTCTTTCCCAACGGAGGCATGAAGGGTGGGAGGCTGCACTTGAAGAAACCTTTGCTTCAGGGGAACTGCAAGCAACACCTTGATGGTATCAGCTTGTAAAATTACAAGAAAGGCCAGCAGGCAAAGCAGTGACATCCTGGCTGTCCAGAAAATGATTAAAGGGCAGCAAAGAAATGCTTTGCTTCAGCCATCAAATTCAGGACAGGAGCAGAATGTCCCTTCTGCACAATGGCTGCAGTAAATCTGTGTTTTGCAAACTCTGATCATGACTGTGCAGCCCAAGTCACCTCCAAAAACATCCCTGAAGTGCAGCCATCTCCAGAAGGGTCACATTGATGGGGACCACAGACCCTGGAAAACTGCCTGATCCTCCAGAGATGAGTCCTTAGACTCTTTAGTATCTCTGCAAAGCGAATGGGATACCAGTATTTAAAGTCTTGTCCCAATAAATAAATAAATAAATAAATTATTATTATTATTATTATTATTATTATTATTATTATTATTATTATTATTATTATTATTATTATTCAGCTCAGCCAAAAAAATCTCACTTTATCTTTTTAGGACTCTCCTTGCATCGCAGGAAGATAGTTATGCAAATCCCAAAATCAGAGTTAAAAAGTAACACTCTAGGGCAGTCAAACTTTAGCACATACAACATGAAGAAATATTGCAAGAGTCACCCTCACAGTGGAAAGATCATGGCTCTGTTCCCACATTTCCTCCCATTTTGTTAATGCCATGGCCAATTTAAGTCAGCTACATAAAAACAAAATAATTTCTTTTTTTTTTAACAGAACAAATAAGATAATGAATATAATCAAAATACCTTAAGTTGGAGTTGGAAAAAAAAAGGAGAAACGAAATGAAAGGAAAACCCTTAAAAGGAGATGGGAGAAAATCCCACCCTCCAGTGAGGTTGGAAACAAAACTGCTGCTGCCATCAGTGAGGTCAGGATTTCATCCCCCACATGGAAAATGGCCCTTTCTGTGCTGTTAAACCCAGCACCCACACACACATGTGGATGTGGAAACAGCCTGGGGGCCAGCAGAGCACTGAGAAAAGGTAAAATCCTGACTCACACAAGGGGACTGAGGTGAGGGAAACATGCAGAGCGAAGCAGTGGCTGTACCAAAGATATGTGCCTAATAAAATAACAGCAGTTATTCTGTTCAAACAGTTATTATTGGTGGCATCTCTGACAACAGTTTCAAAACAGCAGTGGGAACAACAGTGCAGCAATCTCTTGAGAATAGTGTTGCTCAGTGTGTCCAAATCTTCCAAGCAGTTGTTGTTACACAAGCCTGGCACAGATTCAGATTCAGCCCTGCCATGTGCAAGACAAACCTTTCATTTTTAGGACTTTCAAATCTTGTAGGGAACTGTCTGAACGTGGGGTTGCAATGCAGCAAAACTTCACAGAATGCAAAATGCCTAAAACCACGTTCACAAGCTGCCAGGGAGCACGATGGGGTAAGAGCAGGGAGACATCCTCCCACCAGCTCTGCCTGGCAGAACCAGGGGCAGCGAGAGCTGAGCTGAGCCTGGGGTGTCACTCACCAGCTGCCTCTGCTTGGGGGGCAGAGCAGGAGGAGGTGCCAGATCTTGAGGAGGGTCTGAGCTGGTGAAGGAGTCGTTGATCCCATAGACTTCCCTGAGGTACTTGTTCTTCTTCTGGTAGATGTGCTCGTTCTGAGGGGTCTGGTAGAACATGGAGGGCTGTGGCTCGGAGTAGTCCTCCACAAACTGCATGTAGGCCATCACTGCAAGGCAAAGAGAGGTGGCACTCACTGTCCTGCTCTGCAAACCCCACTGAGGGTCAGCAGGCAGCTGCTTGTCCTCAGAAGGGCACCCTGCAAGTCCAGATCTCCATCCTGCCAGCCAGCACACAGCAAACACCATCCCAGGCCACAAACACAGCTCTGGAACCATGAGGTCTCCAAACAGCAACTTGAGAAGCATCATTCACTGATGCTTAGCCCAAATCCTCACATAATCCAATTCTGAGAATATTCCTCAAAAGCTAAAGTCCAAAGTCACCAAAATGTCACCAAAGTCACCAAAAACCTAGAATAGTGTCAGTCTGCTTTTTAGGAGTGTAACAATGCAATCCTGACAATAAATCTGCAATAATTCTTGTGCCTACAGTAAGTCTCATGTCTGCAGTCAGCAAGATTTCTAGAACCAGCAGGCACACAGTGTTTCTCCATTCTAGCAAGCTGATAAAGCTGTTATCAGAGAACACCTACCTGTGAGCCTGCCTGTGCCTCTCCCTCAGCTCTTTAAATGCCACTGCCAATCCTGGTACAAAATACTTACAAAACACTTCTAAAAGTGCCACTGACCACGTGTTCCTACCTCCTCAGCTCAAATCCAGCACCCTTTGCTCCCACATCCCTTTTTAAAACAACTTACCATCTTCAATTTTCAAATTCAACTGATTCGCAAGCTTTTGTGAGACGTGGCTCAATAGAAATGTTAAATAGGATCAAACCTTGTCTAGAGGACCTTACCATCTGTATAATATTTCTTCCAAAATCTATAAAAAACCCCACACAGGTGAGCCTGGGCAGCTCTGACAGAGGATTAGTTATTGCTGCAAATTTTAGTGTTGGAGGGGGAGGATGACATCCAGTGCCATAGAAAGACTACCACAAACCCACCCCCATTATTAAGGATCAGAAGTATATTGAATAATGTAAAACAAAGAAAGAATCCCTTTCTGTGCACCTGAGAGCAGGAGAAACAGATGTATTTCAGCGTCATGGGAAGGACTAACCCAGACCTTCTTGTAAACATGCTGTCATGCACAAGGCACTGTGAGCATCCCTCCCTTCCTCCTGATAAACAAGCACTTGTTACTTCTTCTAAATGTGGTCATTTGGTGGCAATTTTTCATCTTCTGCTGGCATTTCAGCTGTACAGCTGAAAGGAGTGGATGACTTCAGGGAAAGCTATAAATACAATGAGCACAATGCAGGATTTGCACATCATGAAGTTGGTTCCCACACTGGCTGCTGCTCTGTTCACCTGCCAAGGCAGAGCCCTGGGCCAGCCTTTAAACAGGATACAGCCCTGCAAATGTGTCAGCAGGAAGGAGTTGCTTTGCACCTGTCTTGGGCACCTTTTTTCAGATTTCCTCTAATATTTTAAACTTCATTTAGAAATGGAGCTAACACAGCTGCCCTTCCCCAGAAGAATTATATCCATCTTCCAAAAAAATGGAATAAAGAAAAAAGAAATAATGAAAAAAACGAGGTTGGAGCAATGGGAGCACAGGAAATGGAGCTGATGGACTCCAATCCTGACCGGCAGCACCTGCTGTCCCCATCCTGTGACCCCACAGCCCTGCCAGGGCACAACCTGTTCATGTCCTGCAGCACAGCCAGTCCTGCACAGCCCTGCAAAGCTGCTGCAGTCCTGACCTGAGCTCTCCCTGCCACCTGAGCCTTGCTCCTCTTGCTCCCTCAGACTCCCTGCTCCTTCCCAGCACCACCTCACAGTGACAAGAAGCATGTTCTGGAATTACTGTCTTATTTGGAATCATGGTGATGGTGCAGGAAATACAGAATTGCTAAAATTGTCTTTTCAGGTATCAGTGATTCAGTTGGCTAAGGTGCTCCTGTGCCCTGGAAAATGCCCTGGTATCACACAACAACTTCAGGAGACAAGATCTAAAGAAGGCTTATGGAAGATATTTCTCTAGCAGCAAAACTGAACTAAGGATCGGGAGTCCTTGCAGAAATGCAGAGGACAAGAGCTTGAGGGAAAGATTTTGAGAGCTCATCAGCTGAGCAGGACAAAAGCCAAGAAGGCAGGCCTGGCAGTGCTGGCACAATGCAGCAGCCACTGCTGAATGCAGACCAACCCTTGGTGTTGAGTCACCTCCAAAAGCTTCAGTGAACACCCAGAACTGCAGCCACCACTGGGGATCCATGGCTGTGAGCTCCTGGCACAGCCCCAAACTCTGCAATGACACCACAGCTCACAAGTGTTGGTGAAAAGGGCACTCGCGTAAAATCAAATCACTGCAGCTCAGGGCACTGAGCCCGAATGCTCAATCTGCCTTAACTCAATCTGCAAGGGAATAATGAAGAGCTCTTTTATCTCAGCTCTTTATGGGGCTAATGCATCCCATTGTCATGGCAGCTCCCCTGCCTGTCCTGTTACAACTAGTCCTGGGCAGGTGAGCATGTCTCTGCCTCGACTTTGTCATCTTTGTTTTTAGGCAAAGTGAAAAACAGTTGGGATGGTGAAATACAAACCTGGCACTGCAGAGTGCAAATCAAAACAGGCATAATTAAAATCCTGCCAATCTTTAACAGGAGAGAAAGAGAGCAAGAGCACTCCCATGACTCCTGATTGCAAAGGGTCTCCTCTCCCCCTCTGCACTGTGGTTTTTAACAAGGCAGAAATTTAAAAGCAGATGGGAAATTACATCAGCAGCTCAGCTCAGGCTGCACGCCCTGCATCAACTGTGCAGAGGGAGGGATGGGGGCTGCAACTCCCCAGTGAGCAGCTGGGGTGGAGTGACAGTCTCAAGGCAGTACCCCAGGAGAAAAGGAGGCGTGAGAGAGAAACCTCTCCCACCACATGCCCAGTTTATGTCAGCTCTTAACCCAGACAGAAAATATGTGAAAATTAAAAAAAACCATGAAATCTCAGACTGAGGCTGGAACACCTTCCCAGCAATCTGCTTGCAGTGCCTTGCCTGTCATTTCTGAAGGAGCTAAAGCTGCTCAGGGATTTCCAGCACACACCAGCTCTGCCCACATGGCACAAGTCACAGGTACTGCTCTCCTGGAAGCAAACACTTATCTGCAGGAGAGGACCAGGGGCTGCTGGAGTCCAAAGGGGTTATTAGGGGATGATCAGCACTAAGGCACACCTGCAATAAGGTGAGGCACACCTGCAATAAGGTGAGACCCACCAGCATCCCCCTGAAGGGCTCCCTGACAGCCCAGCCCGACCCTGCGCCCTGCACAGGCACAACAGATTTGTGTGCATGGGCAAGAGCCAAAATAATGGACATTCTGAAGCTGTACCACATAGCAGAAGCCAAGGTCAATGAGGCAGTGGCTGCTGTCACCTCTGGGAGGAGAGCTGCTCCTCACAGAGCTGGCATTATCCGCTGGCTGAGCCCAGCCTGCCCCCAGCGTGGTTCCTGCAGTGAAATACCAGCTGCTCACTGGGCACCAGGCTGTGTTTTGTTCCCACTGACAGGGAGGGAAACATGAATAAGTGCCTCACCAGTAGTTTCCAAGCTGTTTGAGGAAAGGATCTTGTTATTTCTGACTCTGGGCTCTTAATGGCAGAAGCTGTTCCGTGTCTGTGTCTCGTTCAGCAGGAGCACAGTGCTGGTGCTCAAGCAGAAGTCTGGAGTAATTTGCCCTTAGCACAGTAAAATAACCATAACTCATGCCAGACTAAAAGCCCTATCACTCCTCTGTGTAAATTATACAGAAGTCAACTCTTGGAGGTCCCTCTGAGCACAGCTCACAGCAATGCACAAGGTTAACTCAAGCAGTTCTTCCTTGTATTACCAATAAACACCATCAGTGTCTCTGCTGCAACACTTGCTGCCAGCTACCAAAAGATTATCCACAACAAAGGCACTACTACCAAGTCCCATCTGTGTTTTTTAACAAATCCATGCATTTTCTCCAGATCACAGGAGCTTGCTGAGGTTCTGGAAGCAGCCTTGTGTGATTACACAAGAATATCTACATGCATCAGCCTCTGGGCAAAAAATATCCTGGGTGTCACCACAGAGCCCGAGTAATGTTTGACTGGCCTTTTAAATGCTGAAAAAGTAAAACTAGCAACCACAAATCCATGGTGTGATATACTGTGGAGTAAAAACAACTTAAAACAAGTTCTCAGTGTCACACAAATGCAACTAAAAATTTGCAGAGGTCAGGTATCAGCCCCAGGACTACCTACAAGTTTTGCAAGGATGCTTTATCAAATCATCAGAGTGGACAACACATTAGGTAACAGCTCCTGCCTCTCTTAACAATGCAATCTGATCAATACTCACAAAATTTCTGGTAGTGCCAGATTACAATTAACTCTAATCCAACATCAAAGAAAATTCACACAAGGTCTTGGTACTGAGGTTAAAGTTGTGCTCAAGCAATAATGCAGATAACTGTTAAACTTGTTGTCAACTCTTTAGCATTTTGTGTGATACCAGAAAACAAATACATGGGGCTTAATGACACAAGCAAACAGCTCAGATCTCTCTTGCAAATGTCAAAATTTCCTCTTACCCAAGACTCACCCAGGAATCTCCCCTCCTGCCTACGTGCACAGAGGTGCATTTCCCTGCATCCCCCCCAGCCTGAGTGGGGTAACAGCCATCCCTCATTGGGAACAGCAGATCCACAAGGATCTGACCCTGCACTGACATGCTCTGTATTACAGCCCCTGGCAGCTCACACTTCAGGAGAGCATTTTGAACTGTAACACCTTTGCCTGTGCCCATTTGCTTCCTCTCTGTTGTCCACAACCATCTCAGCCTCTTTCTTAGCTGATTTTAGTGTCTTTAACTGCTTGATTACCAGAGAGGAACAAAAGAGATTTCCTGCATATGGAGACACTCGGATGACCCCCAGTTTCAGGTGGGTCAAGCCTTGTGCTCTGAGTAAAATCCCTGAGGGTTTCTCATGTGGACTGGTCACTCAGGGATAATGGAAATGCTTTTAGACAAGGCGTATTTTAAAGAAGTGACTGGCAGAGTGCACTGCACAGGAATGGAGAGAATAACCCTGACACCACACACCCCTCTTACTCCCACCTTATCCATACAATTGCAGCATCTCAGACTGCTTTGGGTTGGAAGGGACCTTAAAGAATCCAGTTTCAACCCCCCTGCCATGCACAGGGACACCTCGCACTGGGCCAGGTTGCTCAGAGTGCCATCCAGCCTGTCCTGGAACACCTCCAGGGACATGGAGTCCACAACCTCTCTGGACAAAAATTATTCTCAGTGAGAAGTCCATAAACTGCAGAAAGGAGCCAGAAGGCCAACTCAGCTCTTTGAAATCAGCTCTTCTCTTGGGCTGCCAGCCATGCAGTGTAATGCTCTTCCTCCAGATCTTGTAGACATTACCTCCTCATGCAATAGCCAGCCAGTGACCAGTAAAGCAAAATCTGCTGGACCTCTCTGTGCAGTCCACAGCCACCCCTGGCAGAGCACTGTGGCTGCCTGTTTGGCAAGAGGTTTCACATTTTTCAGCCATGAACATTAAGGAAATCAGAGGAAGGTTGTGAGCTTGAGATGTGGTCAGCCCTGGTGTGCCAGGAGTCTGGCTGGGGACAGGAGCCTTTGCTTTTAGAGGCTGTTTGTTTTAATGATGTGGGAAATTCTCAGGCATCCAAAGGAAATGAGATCCTGCAGCAAAACAGCAGTGCTGGAGTCTAGTTAATAGTGTTGTCTTGCACAGCTATGTGGGTGACTGTGCTCCTACTGCCAATAACTGCTCTGGCAGGGCTGGGTTTTGGACAGAAAAGCAGCCCTTTCTCTGAGCTCCTGGAGAGGATCCAACTCTCCCCTGCAGTGGGAAAACAAGATTGGGGAAGGGGGGAGGAAGCAAACTTAAAAAGGGAGAATAGAGCAGAAAGATCTGCAAGGCAGAGTGCCTCAAAGACTCACATTCAGGTGAACAGAGAAGTAACATGGTCTCACTGCAGTAAACAAGATGCTGTGTGATTCCAGGTCCCTTGGGCCTGGATCAGTCCTGGCCCCAGGAATCACCCCCTGCCCATCACAGCCCTGACATTTCCCCTCCATGTCTTTGACATTGACCAACTGCTTTGGACACTCAGACTCAAATAAGAGCATCACCACGATCACCACTACTTAGTGATGATCACAAGCACGACAACTGCAAGGTAAAAAACAAACCCCAACCAGAAACTCGCTTCTTACTGTGTTTGTTTTTCTTCTCTGGCAGAGGTGGCGGCTTTTCTGGGTCACTGTTCGAAACTGGAGCAGCAAAATCACCAATGAATCCCACTGGAGCTGAAGAGTTTCCTTGCTGGAAAGGCAGAACAGCAGCAAAGGGCGTGAAGGGCATGGAGGGGACGAGGGCGGCGCTCTGCAGGTCATCCTCGGAGATGTTGTCGTACTGGGATGGGTGCCTCTCGTAGGACACCCTGCAGCCCGAGCTCTCTGAGGTCTGCGAGGCTGCACTCCTCCTCTTCTTCTCTGGCAAAGCTGGGGGAGTCTCTGTTGGCTGTGCCACTCCTGGGAGGCTGCAGGGCTCCAGTGGAGGAGAGGAGCCCTGCGGGAGCTGGAACGTGTGTCCGTGGAAAGGGGAGCCAGACTCGCCCAGGGACTCTGGCAAGGGGCTGAGGACGCTGGGCCCCTGAGGAGGTATCTGATCAGTGTTGGAGAGGTCCTGCTGCAGGAATTCATAGTCTGGATCATAGTGATCTGATTGATCTGGGTAAACAGAGAATGATGTATTAGTTTCTCTCTTTTACTGTTTAGACCTTCTCAGTTCTGTCCCTCCCATTCTATCAGTTAATTAATCGGTTCATTTTAATCAGAGTGGAACTTCCTTGCAGCTGGGACCATCTTTTTACACCTTCTGTAACATCCAGACTTCATACAACTCATAATTAATTCTTTACACTAGCAAACAAATAACAAAAATTCAATAGGCAGACATCTGCAGACTTAATTTTTGTTATATTTATATTTTTATTTTCTCTCCTAGCATGTAGAAACCACACTGCTTTAGTCTACCAGGACTGTAATTTCTGCAGACAGGGCTGAAATGAAGAAAACACTCCACTTGAGAGCTGAATTGAGTTTGAGAACCATCACCTACAGCACGGGAAACACATCCCCTGGGCTTTTCCCTCTCTGAAACAGCTCCGCACTGAGCTGCCTGCAGCAACTCCACGCCAGCAGCTGCAAGTGCAGCGCACTGAGTCCATGAGCTCGTGCAGCTGAGCTGGCAGGGCAGAGCAGCCCCCAGCAGCCCCTCTTACCCAGAGTTTCACAGCTGGTGTTGCGGGAGCACTGCCCGCTGTCGCGGTCCAGCGACGAGAGCTGCTCGTCTGACTTGCTCAGCTTGCCAATGCTGCTGCACGGGGACAGCCGAGGAGACTCCCCCCCGTAGGAGTGGCTCCCGCCTGACAACCTCCTCTGGGCATAGCAGTCAACATCAAAATCCTTCAGGACAGAAATAAAAAAATAAAAACGTCAAATCATCATCACTCTTGGTAGCTCGCTAGTGAGGAAGATGCAGCTCGAGGAGCAAAGACCTCCCAGTGCTGCTGGCTCTCTCTAAGCTCAGGGAGAACACAGAAACTCTCTGATGTGGCAAACAGGGCATGCCAGGGAGCTCTGGGTGCTCTTGATTTCAAGCAGGGGTTCTGTAACCACACTGGACTTTACACGTGCTGAGAAGATGATCAAGTTCTTCACAGCTACCTGTGTCTGCTGTCTGTCCCAACACTGAGACAAGGGAATGACACTGCAAGACCTCTCACGACACACCTGGGCCTTTAGCAAATACTTGGTTACCTCACACAAAGAGAAAATAAACTACAGTGAGATACAACTTTCTGTGCCTATGTCTATGGGCCCATTTCAGAAATCACCTCAAGCTTATTAACCTGTGAGTGAACCCCTCACTACTCCCACTCCATCAGAACACCTTTAGTGTGACTGTAGTTTCAACTGAAGAGTGGCCACAGCTTATCTGAGTCAGCCAAATGGCTGTAGAGGCTCCCTAAGCCAGAGCTGAGGCTTTGGGGATGAGGACAAGATTTGATTTTTGTGCAATTTGATATGATTCAGGTCCTCACTGCTGAGCTAGTAAGTTCCTGAATGGGTAAAGCAAACCCAGCCATTTACAACCTCATAAACCCCAGACAAGCACAAGAAATTGAATGTGATTAACATGCATACAACTTTCCCATTTTTCTACCAGAAAATGTACAAATTTCCCCAAAGCACCAGCAGCAGTCAGAGCAGCAGCTCAAACTGCTGCTTGAGTTAAAAGATGTTTGAAATTGTGACTGGATGAAAATAAGTCTTTCAAGAGATGGTGAGACGTCAGGGAGCTCAACCAGCTGCTGTCCCCTGATCTATTGGCCATGGCAACACTCAGCCTCTCCCACCCTCACACTCTGCCACCCCTCAAGGCAACCAAGTTTGTAGCAATTTGTTAATTAAACACAACAACGCTGTAAAAAAAAAAAAAAAAAAAAACGCTGCCAACATTATTTATGACACTGCTGCTCCTGCCACTGCCACTCCCACTGCAGAATGCCTGGGACGAGCAGGGACCTGCAGCTCTCAGCATCTCCCTGAGCTTTTCTCCAGCTCACAGCACATTTCCCTTGGCTCTCACAACGGGGTTATGCCATTACCTGTCTGTTGATCCCAACAGGTAAACTGGACCCACTGGTAGCTCTGCTCATGGGGGCCACCACAGCCACTCTGGTTGGGGAAGGTGCAGACTGACGTTTTTTAGGGGGTAATGCTGGTGGAGGGCTGCAAGACACAACAGGAATTGATGTTTCCATCACTCTTCCAGAAAAAAAAAAAAAAAGGATTTTCAGAGGCTTCACGAGATGTTTTCCAGGAGCTTTTGTCAGCCAGGAGCTATTCAGCAAAAGGTATCCACTAAAAATATCGATTTAAGAATAGTCTCACAGGTAAGGTAACTCTCTTGTTAAGTGATTTATTTCTTAAGGTTGGTATTTCTCAAACAGAAACAAATACTGCTGCAAAAAGTATATTTAATGGAGTTAATTAGCATGGTAATTATTTCTTAATAAAAGCAGTGAAAATCCAAATTAAATGTTTTGGTTGACCCAAATATTGTTTCCATTCACAGAAGTCCCTCCCCCTCCTCAAACCTTCCAGATCTGAAAAATGCTCAAATTTTAACAGATTTACAGGACAGGAAAATTCTCTTTTTTGGTCTTTGCTTTCTTGGTGAACTTCAGGGAACAAAAGGGTCAGAGCTGCTTTCACTGTGCACTGTGAGGGCCCCCTGTTTTGGCATGAATCTGTGTCAGACCCACACATTTACAGTAATTTGTGAGAGTTTAACCCTTTGACTTTTAAGTTTTTGCTCCTATTGACACGTAATTCTGGTAGTCATCAAGCCTGAGAAGTTCCCAAGAGCACACATAGTCTGTTCTTGGAACATACCATAAAAATTTTATATAACCTTTGAGAATTCATAAAATACACAGAAATGTGATTCTTTTTGTCAGCCACAGCCGCATTTGCAAATTACCACAACACGTATTTTTCACACCAGCCATCAGCACCAGTACTAGAGGAGAAAAACAACACACACACACACAAACCTGCAAATTGGGGGTTTTCTCTTCCTTCTCAAAATAGAACACAGAAAGTTTCATGTGGTTACTCTCAGAACAGGGTAAGAACAACCAAGCACAAGGTCTTTTTTTTCACACACTCCTGGCTTTCACTCTTAAGCTGATAGGCAAAGCTGAACAACCTGGCTGTGCAGGACAGATTGGGAACTGCCCCTGAGGTTAAAGGAACATTTCCCATGGGATACAGCAGACCAAGACTGCACAGTGCGGAAATCACACAGTTTTATGTGAGGTTATATGGATTTATGTGATGCCTCTCATGTGTGGGTATCAGGGCATGGCATTATCCTCACATAAAAAGAAGGAAAAGACACAAAGAAATAATAAGAGAGAACACAAAGAGTGCAGGAGCAGGGAAGAATTGCTCTGGAGGACTGGAAATTCAAAAGTAACACAAACCCTCCCCTCTTGTGCACATTTTGCAAGATTGTTTAAAATCCAACAGGGTGGTGAGAGGCACTGGTGCTCTTTGGCTGGCTGGGCAGTGTTACCTGTTCTCTGCCACACGAATGCTGGGCAGAGGGGGTTTAGGAGGTGCAACTTCTTCATCCATGGAGTCAGTCAGCAGCTCGTTGGATTGAGTCATGTTTGTTGTTTTGTTGAGGATCTCCATTTCTCGGTCTGTAAGGGGAAGTTCTGATGGGCTGCAACACATGCAAAACACAGACTGTAAATCATAAACCACAGCTGGAACACAGCCCTGACAGACTCAAACCTATTTTAAATCATGTGCTATCAGACAGACACCTAGAGCAGAAGGCAGAATTTGCATCTGCAGGTGGAATTCCATGTATGTGCAGAGCTCAGAGTGCATGTGACACAAAGGGTGTTTCACTGCCAGATTTTGGTGTCTGTCCTATCATAGCACATTTAGTGATCCTACTGAAATGGACAGTGGCTACATAAAGAACACTACACCACCCTCTGTGAAGAGCAGCTGAGTGACTCCACTGTCAGCAGTCAGAAATTATCCCTTCTACATCAGTGCTGCCCACAGAAGAAATCAGTGACCCACCTGTCAGATTTACATGCTGGCAAACTGGGTTTAACTGGGCTTGTGGGAGAGGGATGCTCCTGCTTTTCAATCGTGAGTCTGACCAGCTCCTGATGGATGGAGAGAAGAAAAAGAGAATAATCATCATTTCATGAATGCTGCACTTAAACATCTCAGAACACAAAGAGATGCTACTGCAGTAAACTCTTGGTTATGGTTTAATGATGGTGTGGACACAGAGAGCTGAGCTGGGTGTAAGTCTGGTACAGAGCCACACAAATGATGCAGAACAGCTGCTGAGGAGCAGCCTGCACCCAGAGGAAGTTTTGGCAGCATTTGAGTGAAGTTCATTACCCTGAGTGAATGGGGATTCTGCACAAACCCACATGTGTGTGTTTTTGCTATGCTTCCTCTTTCCTCTGTCTCACAACTGTGTTCCAGTCCACACAACACCCTAAATAATGGCAAATTTGCTTTACATATATAAATCTAAGTACAAAACAGTCTTACCCAGTGGAGTACTTCATCTAGCCAAAACCAACATTAAATAATTGCTTTCTATTTTATAAATAAGAATGTATTTGCTTCAAAAAGCAAGTTTTCTGTAAAATGCCCCACCAAAAATTAAGCAGAGAATACCTTCATTAAAAGGCTGCTTCCCCTGAAGCTACCTTTTAACACATTAGTAATAGAAGACCTAATCATTCAAGAAGCTACTGCAGTGTATCTGTTATGGGCAGATAAGGCTCTGGATAAAGAGATAAGGGCATGATAATCCTGAACTCTAAGTCTGCCAGCAGTCAAAGCAACAATCATTCACGCCACAAAGACAGAGAGAACATTTCATGGATTTGTCTGAGGCTGACAAATACATCTCCAGCTCAGAGACACAAACACATGCCCCTCTTACAGGCAGCCTGGAAAACTGGCACTGCTTCCTGCCGCTATTGGCTTCCCAGCATGTTACACAAAGGAAACTGGAAGGGATCAATTTTAATTTTATTTATTTTAAAGCAGCCTGAAGTACAGTGTCATCATTCCAGTATCATCTTTGTGTCGTTGTCTGTGGAGCTTGGAAACACCTGGCATTGCCATCATCCCTCTGAGGAAGGAAAATACTCCAGTTCTGGCCCTTTTACATCAGGCTCTACTGAAAGCTGAAATTCCATGGGTTAACACACACACAACAAGAGGAGTAAGGAACAAACACCATCCAAGTGTCCACCACAGCTGACTTTGGTCTCCATGCCCTACTTACACTCCTGGTGTGAGCTGGTGCTCCAACACAGTACATCGTGTTAGCCAAAAATTCAGCTCTCCAGAACATCCCACACAGGGGGGAGGAAGAGGGAGCACAAACAGATGTCCATGGGGACTAAAATATGAAGATGAGGGACAGAGAGCCCTGGTGGGAACAGTGTGTTCTGGAAAGTGTCCTGATGAGTAACATCACTTGACTCTTCTGGCTGCATTTGGCATCATGGGGCTGAGTGATGACTCAATGGATTGCCACCTTTCTGCCCTCTGGGCAAAATTCCACTGCTGAAAAGGTTTTTGGAGATCCTCATGTACTTAAAGAGACTCAGGGTTGGAGTCTCTGGGGTAGTGGCCAGCGAGGACTGCAAACACACAGGAGCACAATAAGGGAAATAAAATATGTGGGCATTCAAACCGAAAGCCAAAATACTCCTTAAACATCCCCCTGAGAAGGCTGTGGAAGGGAAAGTGAATGTCTCCTTTTCCTTCACCTGAAACCAAAGCCAGGCCAACACTGCAGACTGTGGTGGTGGCTGTGCTGCAGCAGCACTGAGGAGCCCCAGACACTCAGGGCTGAAGTGCTCAGTTTTCCTATTTTGCCAATCATAATGGACACAAAGTTGTCTACCACATGGAAATGTAGGTTAAAATGGGAGAAAACCAACCCAATTTGGCTCAAAAGTATCTTCAGAATTATTCAAACCATTGGGACTGGGGGAGGAAAAACCCAAAGCACCTTCCAGTGGAGGCACCAAGGCATGACTGCAATTACCTGAGAGGATCACTTTCCCTTCCAACTTTGACAAATATCACCAGACCCTCAGTGTTTCTGCTCTCTGCTATCCCCAAATGAGAATCAGCATTTGGAAATCAAGCCAGAATCTTTAGCATACACATAGAGGTAATGTGCACACAACTGAGCCAGATGCACATTATGCTATTCCTTATCAGCAAGGAAAGAGATTCCTGCAGCAGTAATTAGAGATAATTAAAGCCTCTCTACAAACTGTGCTACTTCAGCAAGCTGAAAATTCCACAGTGAGATGGATTTTTGAGAAGTTATGTAATCAAACCAAGGATTTTTTCCCCTGCCTAGCAAAGCCCTAAAACATGAGATCAAAATATCAAGTAACAGAGGTGAACAAGAGTCTCCTTTATGTTTAATTCTGAAAATAAAGAAGTAAGCATTGAAATGTGGAAGTGGATCTTGTGTGATCTGCCAGAAAAACAAAACACAGGCTCTGCTGTGGAGAGAAGTGTCCATCATCTCAGTTCTGCTTCCACCAAATGTGGCTGGGCCTTGCTAAAATAAACTTTGTTCCTTGCTGTGCAGGAGGTGAAAGCATGCTGCTCCCAAATGCTGACCTCTTGATGGGCAAACACTCTCCCATCTCCCCAGACAGCCACACATCTGCTCTAGGGCTGACCAGACATGAGCCAGCTCCAACTGGAAGGCCAAAATAACTCAGTCTAAAAACAAAGCAGAGCCTGATTTAGCACTGCAAGGACATGTCCATGGATGCTCCAGTCTGGGCTGGCTCAAGAACAGACATCCCAGACCTTCCCCCATCCCAGAGCTTCTCCCAGTGTGCAGAGGACACAGCTCTGGCTGAAAGGCAACAGGTACCAAGGGTTTCAATACTGTTTGAAGTCAAAGAACAACTCCCAAGTTGTGTACCCAACTCTCCTGCAATGAGACCACATAGCTCTGATCCACATCTGGGGATAACACATCCCTCCCTGGGATTGTGCAGATTCACTCAGTGGTAACTCACCATTTGCTGGGGAATTACAGCACAGATTTTCACATCCTCCAAATTGCTGCTGAATTCCAGACTAACAGCAGCTGAGATTTTAGGCTAAACTCTTTTCCTCTCTCCTGCTGTGCAAATTTAAGGCCAGCTTTACTTTTAAAATGTGTAGCTTAAAGTTAAAGAGCATATTGTGCAAAATAATCCTAGAAAATCCATCTTCTTTAGGTGCTAGAAATGATTTGTTTCAAAGATATTTATTTAAAAGGCTCATAAAGTAATAGCAGACTTTAGTATCTGTGCTTGAGTGACATTAAAGAGATATCCAGATGAAGCAGACATCAAACCAAGAGGCTTGAAAATGTGACAGTCAAAGCCTGGGAGATCCACTTTGTTTTTACATTTGGCTCCATTTAATAAAACTGAGTCTGAGTACAGTGAAAGGTACCAGTTCCTGATCCTTAACTCCAGGTGATGCTGCAGTTCTTAAAACTCCATCCCAATTTTTCTTGTGATTTAAACATTCCCCTTTAAATTCAGCCCTGCTCCTGAAAGAGATTTAACTTCCTCTAAAGTTTCCAAAATAAGATTCCCAGGAGATAAGACTCCACTGGTGCCCTAAGCCCAGATCAACCAAACTTTACCAACAGTGCCAGGACAGGTGAGTGATCAGCCCAGGGACAGCCTGGGACACAGAAATAATGGGTACAAGAACCTTCCAGGGAGGAGGAAAGCCCACAGCTTGTCCAGGGTGGAAGAGGGAGGGAATGCTACAAGCAGGTCTGACAATGGACACAAAGGTTTCTGTTCAACGTTTCCATTAGCAATGTAAAACTAATCTGCACAAAACTGAGTTTAGCTCATCACCTGTTCCACACCCTAATCCAGCTGCTCAGAGTGGTGATGTACCACTGACAAATCCCTTGAAATTTCTCTTAAAAGATGGAGCTGGAGTCTTTCATTCTTTGTGGGCATTGACAAGGGAGCATTTTCATTTTATTTTGCTGAGACAGAAAATGTGCAAACCACGTCTTGTAATCTGCAGGGGAGACTGGGAATGACTTGCTGAAAATTTAATGCAACACTGAAGAAAGATCCATTGCTTCTTCCAATTCATCCAAATGCCAGGGTGAGCATGCCAGAAGTTCCCATTCAGAGCCAAACTGTGCTAGTCTTTAACCAGCACTCCAAAGAGGAACATTTAAGTTATGGAACAGTTGATTTAAGAGGTAAGTTTACTGAAGGCAGAAATAGGATCATCATATTTTACCTGCACTTAAAAACCTAGAAGAGATTAACTAGAAGAGGTCTGGTTTACACTAGAAGAGGTCTAATTTAAACTGGAAGAGGTTTAGTTTAAATTAGAAGGGGTCTAGTTTAAACTAGAAGGGGTCTAGTTGACACTAGAAGAGTTCAAGTTTACACAGATCTCTTCTAAAATACTTTACTATATGCTCTTTATAATAAAATTTACAACGTCTCACGTACCTTGACTCCATCCAGAACAGCTTTTATGACATCCTTCACTGTTGTGACCATCTCCTTGTCCTCTGAGTTCACCCCCTCCAGCATCACCTGGTCAGACCAGCGGATGAGGTTGGCCAGGCTCTGGTACACTCGGCTGTAGCAGGATGAGATGGCAGAACTGCACAGCAGGACAGGGAGCAGTTGAGGAAAAAAAAAAAAAAAAAAAAAGAGAACAAAAAGAAATTTTGGAGATGCTATCAAATGTTAGGAGAGTGAGTTTCACACTGTGCACTTCAGTGCTTTGCTCTCTGACACTCAGAATTTGTGTTGAGCAGGTGACAAAGCTCAGCTGCTCTCCTGTTCTCTAGCACCAAATGATGACAGTGTGAAGGTACAAACCACCAACAGCTCATTCCCAAGTATCAGAAGGAATTATCTAGGATGCAGGTTAACACAGCAATGCTAAAAACAATTCTTTCCATCTTAATTTACAGCTCCATCCTATGCCTTAACGTTAAAGATAAGTATTCAAGCCCTACATTTAAGTTATGTTATTTCAGTATTATCCTTCTTCCTTATTAGCTCTCCCCAAAACCAACTTGGACCACTGAGAGCTGACTCTATTCATTCCTTTACAAATCACTGCCTCACTGTTTATAATGCCTGAAAACATGTAATTAAAATTACTTCTTTAGAGAAACTGAACTGAATGAATTTCAGGTTTGAAAGAGGAAGGGTGTTGCTTTGTTTTGTTTTTAATGAGAAACAGAATTGAAGCTATTGTTCTGAAGGGGAAAGAAAAAAATGAGTTTTGGAAGGATGACAGCTTTAAATAAAAGTTAACTGTAACAACAGTGCTCCCAGGCATTTTCCTGGCCATTCTGAAAACACCGACTTCATTACTAAACAAGGTGTGTTAACAGCACTGCTGATGGCAACGCTTCAGCAATTCTTTGCCACGTTAAATCAATTTCAAACTGCATCAAAACCATAAACAGATAAGAGAAGGTGTAATCTTGCAATCATTACTGATACAAGTTGTTCCAAATCTTCCCATTTCTCTCTGCTATCCATTCTGCATTGGCTTAACTCCAGTAACTTCATTATCTGTGAGAAAAGAATCGAGCCCATGAGCTCCAATGAGTTTATTTAGGTGAATGAGGTTTGCAGGACTGGGGGAAGAACTACTGTCAAGTTTCAACCAGGGAATACAAACAATGGCAAGGATTTGATTGTTTGGTTGTTGTTTGGGGTTTTTTTTAAGGTTTGTTGCTTGCCATTTGTTCTCATTTTAAATGAAATTAGCTTGGTAGGAGATATTTCCTAAACAGGGCCCTCCCTCATCTCTTTCTAAGGCTTTGATTTCTTTGCCATTAATCTTCAGTCTGCTTCCTTCTAAGGAGGCAGTAATTGAAAGCCCATTTTGTGCAAGATTTAATTACTTTTTTCCTTGATGCAAATGCTTCCCCTAAAGCCAAAAGAAGTCCAACAATAATTGTAGGGCTTTCTTTGTCACTGACACAAGTCTTGCTCACTGTTCTTGCCATCAGAGTCACCCCTTTGTGTCCTGCCACAGGTAGGGAGAGAAGGACATGGCTTTTTGAGAAAACCAGATCCCCTTTTGGGTTTTTTTGGGAGGGTAAGCAAGGCAGGGCATGGGATCTGTGCTTTAATGCACAGTGTTTCCAGAAACAGAGACTTATCTCTGTGTAGAGGACATTCCCATTTTAACAGATTTATGGTTCAAAAGATCCAACCTCAACTGGATCTTACCTGTCCCAGCCACAGGTGTGATACTCACCCATTTCCTCCTTCCTTTTGCCCTGGCCTCAGCTCTGGGGCCAAACACAACTGAGCATCTCTGTTTGCAAAGTATTTGGCACCCAGTGCTACCCCAACTGCATTATAAACCTTCCCTGTGCCAGCACTGAAATAAGCATCTTGAAAGTAAAAAAAAATTGGAGCTATTTAATGGGAAAACAAACAGGAACAGCACAAAACCTGGCAGGATTTCAGGAACCAAACACCTGCATTTCTCTGCTTAGTTCTGTGCTTTCCTCTGTGTTAACTTTGCTCTTTCAGTATTATTCAACAATGTTTGTTTGTTTTCTGGAAATCAATTGCTCCAGCATCCATGGGCTGAACACCAACAATATCTCTGTGGCTTGGCAACACCACAAATTCTTATAAACCATGCTGAGCTTGGCTTTGGCAAATTTCTACTTCTTTCCTGGCTTCAAACCCACTGCCTAACTGGTAAAAACGTAATACACATAATCTGTTAAAACATAAAACAATAATCTGTTGAGTGAGGCAGGAATGAACTTGGACTGGTTAATCTGCTGAAGTACATCTATTTACTTCTGTATCTGATCCAGCAAAATCCAAAAAAAGCAGTTAAGAGTGCAGGCTCAGACTTCTGTAATATCAGGGTGGATAAACTGAGCACAAAAAAGGATTACTCTGAAGATAAACTCTTTTTTCAGGTGAAGCTATTGGATTTGTTAGCTTGTAGGATACCACCATGGACTGCAGAAACAGGAATAGCATCTGAAGAGAATCTCCCTCTGGAAAACAATGAATTTCTAAGTTTATGCTAAGAACCATCCCTTCCTCCACTCTGAAAGCAGCCTAATTTGCTTTATCTTTCCATGGCATGAGCTTCTTCACAGCAGGGAATCTGCTTTTAAATGATGTCTGAAAATAATTTAGTGAAAACAGGAGTCACTTCACCAGCATCTCCTGCCACGAGGTTCCTCAGATAAAGCAGGAGCCTGTTGGTCTGTCATGGCCCCTAAAGCCAAGGAGGAAACTCACCTTTGCTGGATTCGTGGGTCAGTCTGCACCAAGGGCAGGATGGCTTCCAGCACTTTACTGGCTGAGCCTGGCAGCATCTCCAGCACTTTGTTATCAATTGCCATTTTGTCCACAATAGTCTTAAAGTAGCGCAGTGCACTGACCACCTCCTTCTCCTTCTCCTCCAGCCATGATACATTCTGAAGAGGAGGGAAGAAATGCAGAGATTTGTTAAAATTTCAGTATTTTAAGGGCAGGGTTCCTTTAACAAACCCAAAGTTTGGTGACACTGAGGTGCTGTTCCAGGAGGAGTGGAAAAACCTCTTATTACCACAAACACTTTTAAATTTAATCACTACTCTTTCAAAGGAATAGTCAGTGCAAGATCACACCCTCACTTTAACCTTCAGAATTACCTGCATTCCAAACTGAAGGCTGATCTTGATCAGCTTTAGGCTAAGAATAACACCACTGATGACATCAAGGACACTGCTTTGAAACCCACACCCTAAACTGGGACAGAATGGTTTGGGTTGGAAGGGACTTTAAAGCCCACCTGGGCAGGAACACCTTTCACTATGCCAGGCTGTCCAAGCCCCATCCAACCTGGCCTGGGACACTTCCAGGGATGGGACAGCCCAAGTTGTGCCAGGGCCCTACCACCCTCATAGGGAAGAATTTCTTCCTAAATCTAACCTAAACCTGCCCTCTGTCAATTTAAAGGCAACACCCCTTGTCCAATTACTACATGTCCTTGTAAAATACATGAAAACACCCAAATAAACTCCACTCTGATGAGCCTCCAACCTGAATCATTTTGTGATGCTGCTGGAAGAAGAGAACTCACACAATTTCCACGAGGACCAACTGTAAAAGCTAAGTTTTGGCATTGGTGAATGAATGTTGCAGAAGGGAACAATTCATTGGAATAAAGCTGAGTTGTGGTCACTAATTTCTGTGCCACCACAAACACAAAAGGAAGAAATTCAGAAGTGACACATGATACCTCAATGGCATTCTGGACAGGGATAGTTTTTTAAAAGTTTACAACAGTATGCCTGGAGGACTTTTAAGGCCACAAGTAGTTTCTAAGTGAGATTTAAAATAACTACTGAGCACTGCTAGAAAAGGAGCAGAGAGCTTAGCAGAGTCAGATTTCATCCATTATCTCCTCAGCTTCAGGAATTAATGACCTATGGGCACTGTGTGCTCCCCATATTCCTGTCAGCTGTTAAACTGCTGCTTTTCTACAAAATCAGGCCAGCAGCCCAAAAGGTTTTAGGAAGAACAATTTATAGGCAGCACTGGTTAGTAATTTGGGGCCAGTTGCATAAAAGGGTTAGAATCCCAAGTTCCATCTTGCTCCAACTTCAGAAGTCTAAGTCCCAATCCAAGAACTGCAAACCACCCTGTCATTTTCCATCTCGTCTGGGCAGTGCCCAAAATCTGCTGCTGCTTCCCCTTTGGACAACACTTCTTGCCAGGAACCTCAAGTTCTGATCTACAGCCCACAGTGCCCTGAACTCCCTTCCTTGCTGAGGAGAATCCTGGCAACCCACTGGGATAAAAAAATGACATTTCCCATTCTGCAGGGATGTGCCCTCACCACTGCAGAGTTTATTCCAGGATACAGAATCTTAAAAACATTTAGGTTGGAAATGACCTCCAGGATCACTGAGTCCAACCATTAATCTATGGAGAGCCTCAGCCTCCTCCAAGGTTTTGCACTTCATATGAAATGATCACACATTTTAGGGATCAGAGGGTCTGTAAATTCCCTGGGTAAGTACGACCATGGTCCAGCAGTCAAAGCTCTCAAACAGAAGTGAAAAAATGCAGACTGCAGTTCCTGCTCCCATGGCTGTTTATGGGTTTCATTCAACAACTGTTTCCTGTAGAAAGGCTTGTGACTTAATAGCTTAAACACTCTCCTGGTGCACAGAAGGGATGGGCCTGACAGAGTTCAGGGCTGAGAATGACAACTGGAAACACAAATCCTTCCTCTGAGCACACCAAGGGATGTGAATCCAGACACTGCCTGGGACACAGCCCTTTCTTTTATTTTTTATTTTTTGGGTTTTTTTCCCTCTCCTTTGGGTGACATTCCCAGGAGCACTTTGTAATGAATCCTCTTCCAAAGTCCAAAGTATCATACATAGAAGTGCACAGAACCATGGAATGGTTTGGGTTGGAAGAGATCTTAAATCTCATCTCATTCCACCCCTGCCACAGCTTCCACCAGAGCAGACTGCCCCAGGTCTGTCCAACCTGCCCTGAACACTCCCAGGGATGGGGCAGCCTCCCATTTCTCTTTGGGACATTAAATGGGAAAAAGTTACAACCCAGGCAAAACAGCATCTCCTCTAAATCCCTGCCTGACACATATAGACATTTCTGGATGATTTCTGAAATTTTCCCTTAATAATCAAATTGCAAATGCATCATGTATGAGACACAGCTGACCCAGAAAGGGTCACAGTGAGCTGTACAGAATACACCCAATTACAAAAGCTGGAATCATCCCTTTTTTCCTTACATTTTGGCAGTGTAAAACCTATCGTAAGTCTGTATATAGCACGGAAGGACACTCCTGTTCCTACAACAGGACAAGAATCACCAAGTTCAGGGGACAAAAGGAGGTTCTAAAAAGAAAAGAACATCTCCAATGTTGTCCCCATCCAGATATAAAGGGGAAGAGGAGATGATGATGTTGGCATGAGCTGAGCATATCCTTCAGCTTACACATCGTGATTTTACATTAATTTTTAGTATTGCTATTTCTGCTCTACAGTGATTATCTACTTCAAGAGCACAAAAATAGCATCTTAAGTACTTAAGAGGGAGAAAAGGATGATATTTGGTTTATCAAGTGAGCCTTCGGACAGAAGAGCTCCCGTTTGTCAACTGATGTCTGTGTTCCAGTGAGAAAAACTGGCAACAATCCAGGTCCATCCTCTTCCCCACTCTCTCCCCTAAAGCTAATGAGCTGACTACATCCAACTAATTGATTAGTTGGGCAGTAGCTATTAAAATAGGTAAGGAATGAACCAGAAATCAACAATATTTTGCAGTATAAAGATGAATGCAGTTTAAATAATCATGTACAGTAATTAAAAAATATTTCAAGTGTTTTGTTTTCCAACTAAAAAATCCCAATCTGTACATAAAAAATTATTTTAACGTCCAGCATGGCTTATTAGTAAATCCTCTTGCACTGTTTTTAGGGGAAAAATAGAAAAGCAAAAACTTCATCTATTATTAACATGCATTTGCTATAGACCACATTTTGAAAAGGGCTCTTCATTTTCTAATGTATTTAATGTGGTCACACATCAATTTAAAGGAAGGCTGCTAAATTATCTCAAGATACCATCCTGAAACATCATTGGAATTAAAAGCCTTCAAGGAGTACTCTCAGGGTTGTCTTGGGGTTTTTTAGTTTTATTTTTAAATAGCACTCAGCAATGCAAGGTGTTTGGCTCCCTAGAAAGCAATTCCACAGTCTCCTGGGGAAAAATCCCTCATCATCTTTCATCTGATGGGGCAGAATAGGGTGAGGAAGGCTGCAGAGACTTCTCTGGGTGTTAAGCAAGTCATAAAACCTAACAAAACTTTATCTTGCTGGCTGTTCTCAGTAACTCCACAACAACTCCCAGCAGAGATAATCTGAAAAATTCTGCATGTCTGGCACTGAGCACTGGATGAGACTTAACAGCTGAGAATGATGTTTAATTATCCTAAACAACCTCAACTGTTCTTAACTTCTGGCTTCAATTTGTACTTGAAAACTGACTGCAACAGTGCTGCCACAGAGAAAGTCTCCAGCTACATAATCAGGTCACAACAGGAGAGGAGATAACACAGATCAGTTTGTGACCTCATTGCTTAGAGGACCTGGAGTACATTTGTTCTGGGGAACATTGTGCTGGATCAGCAGCTGCTCCAACACCTCTGTGGGACTCTCCCTGCTGGTGTCACCAGGGATTGAGCACATCTTTGGAGCAGCTTCAAGGACGTGCTTGCCTGGGTCTGGGGTTTTTCAGAGGATCACACCCCAAACCAGGCAGCTCTTTGGAAGCACAACCCACAGGGTGTGCATGTGGGGAGGATGTGTCAGCCCATACACCACGTTCCATAATGAGATATTTAAATGCTTGTGGAAGGAGGTCTCATCATGCTCTGCAAAGGGAAGCACATGCCTTGATTTAATACTACACAGGGCTGTTTATAGGTAACCATAAAATGACCCTGAGGATCCCCGAGCTGCAGAATTATGCACAGGACAAATTCACACACCAGATTATGATAGACTGAGTACCAGAAAGCAAGAACCCATCAGGATAACAGAACACGGCCTTTGCTTACTTTGTTCACTGACTTCTCTGGTGTTTTCACTGTCAGGTCAACTTGCTTTCCTTTCTTTGAGGGTGTTCTCTTTATTTTTGGTGAATGAAACTTGCCCTTCAACTTCATGGTGAACGAGGAGAGATGGGAACGCTCGGAATCTAGAAAGACACAGAAAAGCATTTCTGGATTAGGGCAAATATGATGAAACCAGGGATGTGTTACAGCATTATCTGGAAGACACTTGCACCATGTAAATTTATTGAGTAGAACACAATAAAGAAAATTAACAAACTGCTGCTCTATATTATGTTTCAAACCACAACACCACCATAATTTCCTGCTTTCCTCAACCACAATATCAACATCATTTCCTGCTTTCCCTTGGAGGCAGGGACAGAGGGACTGCTACAGCTCTGTGCCTTGGAGGGAAGAGGGAAAACACCTCTCTTAAAGCACTTATCTCCAGAAGGTCCTGAAGTACTTTACAAAGCAGGCAATCATCGTGCCTCTCTGGCAGATGAGCAGTGAGCCCAGGGGATGAAGTGACTCCTTCACAGCCCCTGGCAGAGCAGAGCCCTTGGCTGTGGGTCAGTGCAGGGCTCTGCCTGCTACTGGGACCTGGCTGAACACAGTCCCAGGTCATGCCCTGCCCGGGATGATGATCTCTACCCACTCTGCAGCATCAATTTTGAATGTGGCCCCATGGATAATGTGAACAAAATTGCCAGCCCTTGTCATCTGCAATGGATTTCACTTCCACTGTACCAGAAAAAATGGAGGAACCTCTTTGATACCTAATACTGGGGCATCCTTCAAGGAACTGAACTGCAGAAGTGCTCAGCCCTTTTAGAAATTGTATTTTCATTGTTTTTTGAATACCTAAAAGAAGTCTTAAAGGTTTGCAATCATGCCATATGCAGACTTATCGTTGAAATATATTTTTATCTGTTTAACCATGAAGCTAAATAAAACTAAGCTAAAAACTAAAAACTAATCTGCCTCGTAGAGTGCAGTTTAGAAAGTATTTTGAGCGAAGAGCACTTTAATAAATGAAGGTCTGAGTTGCTCTCTAGTGACCCAGATAATTCAGCAGAAGTTACCCAACTTGTCTCTAACTACATTATGAAGAAAAGCACACAGTTTTGCTGCGTGTTTAATTTTTCTTTTAGATTATTTGAGCATTAGCTGCACTGGCTGTAATGAGTGCAGAGGACAGCCCCACGCATGCAGCACTGCAGCACCTCGTTAGCATGCAGGCTGCAAAAAGCAAAGGCTGCTGAGTCAAATCTAGCAACCAGCAGCTAAATACCACAGAGCAAGTGCTCTTCCTGGCACTCAGAAACCACCTAACCACAGCCCAAGGAAAGGAACCTGGCTCCCTTTGAACCTGGTTCCCTCTAGCATGTTCTGACCCTCTGTGAGCACACAGCACTCTGGTTGGGGACGTCCTCCAGACCAGGATTTTGCATCCTACAAATGGGAGCTGTGTGAGCACCCATCCTAATCTAGTCTGGCTGCAGAGCTGTTCTCCACTTACAGGAGTGAATGTTTTCCTAAGGTTTTCTTTGTGTCCTAAAGTCCTGTTTAGTGCTCTGAGGAGGGAGGCACTAAAACCTTGGCCACTGCAGATAAATCCAGGCGTATCAGTTGGCCTCTGAAGAATCAC
The DNA here is from genome assembly GCF_027887145.1 of Ammospiza caudacuta. NCBI lineage: Eukaryota > Metazoa > Chordata > Aves > Passeriformes > Passerellidae > Ammospiza > Ammospiza caudacuta. The sequence continues at coordinate 4,451,176 of NC_080613.1, read as the reverse complement.
TTGCAGCAGCTGGCACCCCAACTTAGCAACAATTTACGTCAGTGCTTTACATCCACAAGAGGATCTCCAAACCTTTAAAACCTCTCTGTCTCCACAGGGTGCTGAAGGTCACCACTGAAGAGAGTTCCTGGCTGCTGTGATAACACTCTTGAGCTCCTCCTCATTAAATAATTTGTATTTATTCCATACACCATATGAGAATTTCCATATTTGCACGCATACACGCACTTGCCATGAAAAGTCACCGCTCTGAATTAATTTTTTTGAGAACTGGCAAACAATTACAATAATTAATCTGCAGGGAAGTAATGGTGACAGCAACAAATTGTGTCTGGCTCCTCCACAGGCTGCAGTGAGATCCAAACTGCTGCTTTCAGTAAGACAACACTCAATGCCTGCAAAACCCTTGGTCACCTATTGTGATAATTTTGAGTTGTAGGGATAAGATATTTGGAAGGGGAAAAGATTTCTAAAGATTACCATTTCCTTTTCTCCTTGCCACCAGACATCTCTACACACTTTCCTGGGGCAAGCACGTGAATGGCTGAATCACCATGTCTGGGTGGTCAGGACCCTCAAAAAGGAGATGCCACCAGAGAAAGCTCCTTTTCTGCTGACAGCACATCCTCTCCACCACCACCAGCAGCCAACCACTGCTCCTTTGCTCTTTTTATCCTTTGGTCACAGCAAACACCAAATCATTAGTGTGCCACACTCTGAGGGGAGACAGACACACAGAGCAAGGACAGAAGCAAGTGGCTGGAGCAGAATGGGAACTGCTTAAAATAGTACTGAAGTAAACCAGCTGACATTTGCAAAAATAATAAATGTTATTGTCTGAACAGCCCTGCTAAGTCCTGCTTTGAAGATCACAAATTAATGCAGCTTTTTACTGCCATGGCTTTCTGTCTACACCAAGCACTTTCCAGCTCTCATCTGCTCACAAGTTTCTGATGCATTTGCAGTTAAACAAATGAGTCACAAACCAATATTCTCTCACACTCAATTACACTTAGCACTTAAAATAGCGCTTTTCTTGTTCCAAGCACATTACAAACACATCCTTCTCATCCTTTAACAGTCAGGCCTTAACCTCGCTCTGCAGATGGGAAGCAGGCACAGAGGTGAAGCAACTTGTCTAAGCAGAGCAGAGGGTGAGTCAGTGACTCTGGTGCAGCATCTCCATCATTTTGCAGGCCCTCAGCCTCTCCCCCTGTTCAGGGATCAAGCTCTGGAGCTCCTGTGATTATGTTCAGTGAATGCCAACAGAATTATTCGGCACACTGGGCTTTACAGTTTGCAAGCTGATACATCATTCAAGCATTATAAACAGAATTTGCTGTGTAATGAATCTGGATGAAGTGGTATAAAAGAGAAGTGACACTTGAGCAGGGAGGGATTCCAGCTCACAGGTGTAAGGGACCTAAGCTTTTACAGATGAAGCCTGAAATTCTCCTCCAAAGGGCACAGCTGAGTAAGTTCCTAGACTGGTTACCACAGCACTGGTCTGCCTTGAAAAAGTAACTTTTTTATACAATATTCTAATTGAAATAGCCTACATGTCCTGTATGTCTGTCCAGTTAAAAAGTTCAAACAGCACAGCATGCCTTTATAGATTAAATAATTTGATAACATACACAAAGGCAGAAAACAGAGCCATGCAGTGGCTCAAACCACTTCTGTCCCTCTGCTCCTTCCGGCCTATCTACAGTAACCAAACCCCTTAATGCAGCATTGAGATTGTTCTTAGCTTGGGAGTTTGCCCACTGGAAATTATTCTATCATATTACCCTTGCCTCTTGTTGATGAATAGCCAGCAGTGTTTAGCTGGAGTCTCAGCACTGGCTTTTTCCTCTCTGGTGTGCAGGAGGAGGGTACCCTACACTTACTTCTATGATGTGTCCAAATATTTGTGAGATGAATGGAAAAAGTCAGGGTAATAAACTCAATGAAGTGATTTCAACTGGAAGGGGGAAAAAGTTGTATCAAAGTATTTCTGTCTCAAAGGAACCACTGACTTTCCATCCCCTCATATTTCATCTGTCTGGATGCTCTCTCCTGCTGGAAAAAAAAAAAAAGCCCTTCAAAATGACTTTATTATAGATCTGAGTTTCTTGATTTCTGCCTGGAAGCTTCACTACGTCACTGGTTTCACAGCTAATTCCATCCCCTGTCAGTGAGGCTCCTGCTGCTGAACGTGCTCCAGCTGTTGAGTCACGGCCCTGCTCAGCTCCAGGCGTGTGTCTGGGCTCTGACCACACACACAGCACCACGGAGCTGCTCTGACACTCCTGCTCCAACCAGCCCTGCTGCCAGGTGTGCCCAGAGGGGCTCTCAGTGTCCCCGCAGCTCTTGGACCAGGCAGACCACGGCTGAGGAGACCATGGTCAACCAGGAGCCACCGATTCCCCACCAGCCCCCCAACTCCAGCAACTGCTGCTCCAGTCTGCCAACAGAAAGCCAGACCTGGTGAGAAAACAACTGCAGGTTGAAAACAACAGTGGATTAAAAGGGAAGGCAGATAAATCAGCTTATGTGCTTGTGGGAGAAGGAACTAAGGCTGCTTAGGAGAAAGCCTGCAAGTCAAAGCCCAACATCCACCTCTGCCATAGTCAAATGGTTACTCTCCACTTGGGTTCAAATGAAGGCCAGGATAAGTCAAAAACACACACAGGCTGGTGAATTCCACCAAGCTAAGCCAGAAGCAAAGCTTTAAAGTCAAAGTGAAAGTTCAGCCTTTTACAGAGCTCAGTCACAGCAGAGTTTCCATCTGCTGGGTCCCACTCTCCAGCCTCCTGTACCAGCACAGGGGAGCTTCAGAAATAATGGGAAATAATGCCCTGCCTGCTTCTGCACCTCCTGGTCCTGTTTTTGTCACTACTATTCCATGGCAGGGAGGCTCCAGCAGCTGGGACAAGCTTCTCAACCTGTGTAGTGCCTGGATCATATAAAACTAATTGAAAATAGACTTATTTTTAATCAAAACCCCACAAACTTCAGAATACAGTACCTTTTCTTTCCTTCACCTGAAAAACTAAGCCTTCCATCTTCTCTCACCCTCTGTGTGTTCAGACACCAAAACCCTGCAGCTTTAGAGGGGACACAACCTTAAAAAGGGTTATAGTTCATTTTCCAGTTTGTCCTGACTCTTGCAGCTTGTTAGAAAAAAACGAAGTGGAGTCTAAAAACCTTATTCCACAAATGGTTCCTTTTTCAAAGGCCATTTAGGTCTCTGCTGGATGCACATATTTTAAAGCTATCAGATTAAAAATAACAGGGGACATCTCTCCCCATGTCATAATGAAGCTATTGTGCACATTTTTAATCAACTGCTCCTGCCACTTTTGCCACGAGTCCTTTGAAGGCAGCAGTGACTTATGTAATGAGTTACACAACGATGCCCATTAAAATGGCATTTGTTCCCTTGGGCTCAGCTCCATCACTTGAGAAGACAAAAGGCAAGTTGCAAGGCTTCAGCTAAACCCTAGCTGACAGGGACTTTAAGGGTTCTGAAGCAAAAGGCAAAAATAACGAGGCAGAGTTCAAAACGACCTTTCTGGTGAGGATGTCTGTGCTGCGATGCAGCACCCAGCGAGAGGCTCTGGGGCTACTCAGGATGCAATTCTGCTCTCAGAAACACAGGAAAACAGGTGATTCAGGATGGGCAGAACGGCACATGAGAGCTTACCACAATAATCACAAAACATTCTGCAAAGCAAACGCCTTCCCAGATTGTATATAAATATTACTACAATTCCCAACATCTTCCTCCCACCCTCAGGCCAAGGGCTGTATCTGTTACATACCTGCAAGCTCACAGATCTGGGGGACTGTGCACTGGCTAAAGCTTTTGTGCTCTCTTGTAATGTAAATATTAAAATCAGTGACTGACAGAAAATCCAAGCCTTTGAGCTTTGCAGGAAACAGCAGAGTTCCTCTGCAGAAGAGCTGGCACAGGAGGCACAGTGTGATGCTCACCAGTGAGCTGTGGGCAACAGAAAACGACTGCAGGGGCACTTGTAAAAATAAATTCTAATAATCCTGTCTTGTGACAAAATGTTTGAGCCTGCCAAAGAGTAGTTGTGAAAGTGGAGAGCAAGCACGGGGCTTCAAGGAGGGTTGAAGACACAGATGAGGAGGACCCCAGATAAATTCTCCACCCTTTCACACCCGCAGTGTGTTGCCAGCTCTTCCATTACACTGCACACAGCCTTCAGCTTCTTTTCACACCCTCTTTCTCCAGAAGTCCTGAGGATGTTTAGAAGCCTAAAAACGCTGATATGCAGCACTTGTGCAATGCTGTGTGTTCCCAAAAGTATGAACTGGGATCCTGAGTACAGAAAAGACAGAATGTGACAGAACAGAATTAAAATATCCCTTTTAAATGTATTGGCATATCACTGCTGCATCATGGGTGCTCAAAAGCCTCAGACCTGCTACTCCCAGCTCTGTGAGTTTGCTTTCCTCAACTTTGCCATTATCCCCAGAGACTGAAGCAAGAGAATTAAAGCAGAAACAAAAAATAGACCTGGTAGAGGACCTGGAAAGGAAAAAAAAAGGGAGGGTCCAATGTCAATGAGGAAGTTTGCCCACCCTAACCTTTGTACCTTAGGTGGAGTTGTTTGTAAGCTGCTCCAAGTCCTTCTCCAGGGAATCCAACTGCTAGGAGAGCCGCCAGGTTTTAGAGGAAAACCATGGAGGAAGGGCAGCTGAGAATCAAACAATTGTTCTCGAGTGCTAAAGAAACTTTTCCTCTACCATCACGTCACCTTGGAAGCAGCCAGCTTTGGGGAGCGGAAAGACCGACTGCCCTTTTTCTTTTCTGGCAACATTACAGTGAATGAGCATAAACCAGTGAGCATTAATGATGTGCAATGACAGCACACAAACTTCTCTGGAAAAGGGAGGCTCAGTTCCCTCTCAGCTGGCCACGCGATGCTCACTGACTCACAGGCTTCATTATTTTTATGCCGCCCTCTGGGGCCTCCAGAGGAAGCAAAACATTTTTATTTGTCAGAGAGCACATTTTTATTTTGATTTTTTTTTTTTTCTTCCTAAGCAGCCATGAATGAGGGATCTCCAGCTGCAGCAACCTCACGTGGAAAGAGCCTGCAGTGTTTGCAAGGGAATTGGAAGGCAGAGAGGGTAACTTATCAATTCAGCCACGTCTCCCAACTGCTCTGAAAGGACTGGGTTGGTCAACAACATTAATTTTATGGTGCATTAGCATTACAGCTCTTTTTTCTTCCAGTATCATATCTGGAAGCAAATCTTCAGGTTGCAAGGAAGATTCACACCATCAAGTAGCATGTTCAGAGCAGCTGACCAGATTCCCCTTTACTCGTCTTTTTGCCTGGTATTTCAGAACAGAGAAGTCTCTCTGTATGCAGATAAACCAGGAATCCTTTACCTGCTGAACACTGCAGCAGTATTGCTCAACTGATTTATAGGGGAGAAAAAAGAAAACAAAAAGGCAAAAAGCTACAATAAATCAAATAAGGAGAGATTTAAGGAAGTAAAACTGCTACCCAAGTTCAGTTTCCTGCAGCACACCAAAACTGTCTTTGAGATTTCTTTTTGAACAAGATAGTGTAATTTATTGATAAATAGCAGACAGGACTTCTGCTGTGGTTTATCAAAAGCTGCTCCAGCAGACTGGTGCCATATCAACCCCCAAGCAGAAACACCACAATCACCAGCAAACCTTTGTGCAGCATCTGGCGAGTCTCTGGTAATTTCCCATCTAAGAACTGATTTTGCACAGCCCTGCAAGCCCCAGAGAACTGATGGGATTACAACACTGGTAATGTGACTCGTAACTATCCCAGTGCCAACAGCACTAGAACAACAAGAGACTCAAGTAGCCTCCAACACCAACATGAACAATGTGGTCCTTGCTCACCCTGTTCTACCCATGAAAGCCACCAAGGATGTTAACTAAACATTTAGTTTTAAATGAAGAAAATAATCCAGCTACCAGGCATAGCATCTGCATGACTTCAGCAAACAGCTCCTAGCACAGAAATTGCAACGGTTGGGAGGGAATCTGCTGAATTTCCCTGCTCACCAAACATGACTTAATATGGGGTCTGTGGGCATCCCCACTTGTCTAGCAGCTTTTGGAGGACATGGTCATGACAGTGATTCAGACAGCTAAAAATAAAGCCCTGCAGGCACAAGTGCGTGCGCAGCACCTGAGTCACTCCGGGCTGCAGGAGCCAAAGCTCATCTGTTTCATTGACACCATGGCCAAGCAAAACCCCTCATCACTGAGCTCTGCTTCAACTCCTTCTCCCCTCCTCTCATTTTCTCAACCATGTTTAAGTTCTTCCCAAAAAAATCTTTGCTGGGGTTGTGTTTCAGTCCTGCGGCCGGTCAGCTTTGAAACTCGGAGCTGAAAGATTATAACCCAATGTTGCTGGAGCTGTTTATTCATCTCCAAGGTGACAGGGTGTCGTCACAGGCACTCGGCGGGACACCAAGCAGAAAGGCATTATTTCAGATGCTTTAGGGAAAAGCCTAATTGCTCACAACCTGGCCATAGGTTCAGCAGCTGACAAACAAGGTTGTAAATGGAGCCTTGGCTTCTTGTCTGCCCCACAGCACCGGCTCTGAATGGGAAAAACTCAGCCCTCTTTCATCCTTGGAGAGTAACCTCTGCTCTCATTCATTAGGCAATGGAAAAAAAAAAAAAAAAAAAAAGAAAGAAGCTGGCTCAGATCTGCCTGACACAATTTCCAGTTGCTTTGGACATTACTAATTATAGTCATCTTTATTTTTGACCTCTGATTACAGACTCTTTGCACATTCAATATGAATAGCAAAGATAACCCCTCTTTTCTAGTAGGCTTGGGAGGAACCTTATACCCTGCCCAAGAGCCACCACCCACACTCATCTGAGCTGAGCACAAGAAATAAGACAAAAACATGGAAAGCATCTGCTTAAACATGCTCAGTTTTACTTCCTTCTTTAGCAAGTGCCACAGATCAAGGGCAGCAGTCCAGGTGAGAGTGTGATGTAAGCTCTTTTCCATGCATGCCCCAAGATGAGCTAACTGCTCCACGCAGGAGCCTCATTTCTCACTGTTCTGACTAGCACTGTATCCTCAGGGCTCAAATGCTGAAAAGCAGATATTCACTTCAGTGAGATTAAACATGTCTGCACAACTCCAGTGCACCATGCTGGGGGCTCACATCTCTTCACGAGAGAGAAAAAAAATGAATTTCAGGAACCAAGCCAGCACTATCTCCTAGAGGCACTACTGCAATACCAGTGTAAATTTCCCTAATATTGCTTACTCAATAAAACAAGGCATCACAGGAGGGCTATGCAAATCCCTCAACTTTGAAGTAGTGCTCTCCTGTTGCCCCAAAGGAGCAGCTCTATCTCCACACACCAGACAAGTGTGTGTGTGTGAAGTGATACAGGGCACTGCAGGTGTGAAATTTCTGATGTAATCAGGTCAGGAGCTGCTCTGACATTATTGTTGTGCTGCTCCACGAAGGGTTAAGAAGCTGCAGGCCATATCCTCAATTCCATACTCTGCTCTGTACCTGATAGGATCTGCAACCAAACCACCAGCTTTATTGCCTGCCTACGGGCAGGAGAAAATATTAGTCTTCTATAAGCATGATTTGGAACATCAGTGCCTCCAGCAAGGGGAAACTGAGATGTTAATTGAACTGAGCAGCCCAGGAGGGAGCTCCCTCTTCCCTTCCTTAGCTGTAGGATTAGCACATCCCTACATCACCATGGCAGGAAACATGAAGCACCTTAGGGAGTCTAAGTGGGATGTCTGCCTTTCACTTTGCTGCACATTAAAGTTACTTTAACAGTAAACAACTATTTGTGGCAGCTTTCTATTTAATGCCATCTCCTCATGACTGAATTAAAATCTGCTGGTCTACAGACAACAGGTTTCAAGGTAAAGGCACACTGACACCTGTAGTTCTCCCCACTCTTTCTGGCAAATCCTGACTTTGAAAGATACAGAAGACTGAACTTCTGCAGCAGCAAACCCCAGCAGATTTGTCCAAACATCATCAACAACATGAAGGGAGTCTGAAGGAATCCATCCCATCTCTAACTCATCTCAGCCTACTGGAGGCTTGAGGTTTCAGTAGGAGGAAACAGCCACTAGAATTTTACTTGTTAATTTAATTTTGAAGAAAAAGCAGCTATTCCCCAGCTGCTTCAGAACATTACTCAGCCTAATGCAGTGACAAGTCTGAAAACCCACTTAACAAGGTGATACCTGAGCCTGATTTCTTTGGCACATCACTCTTTGCTGGCATATCTTGTATCACCCTATCTGTATTTAACAGTTACTGTCATCTTTAATGGAAATTCCCAATATGGGGCCCTACTAAGAATCAGTTTCAATTTTTCGAAGAACTTTCAGTTTGCTCACACTGGAAGCTGGCCTGAATCTCAAGAAGAAATACCTTCCACGCTCATATACAACAACCCAACAGCTAAAGGGAACCCAGCTCAGGCTGAATTTCACCAAAACCAAAGCAGAACCTTATCTCAGCATCTCTTTACAATCTTGCTGAAACCATTCTCTTATCACAGAATAAATCTTGGTGAATTAATAGCTACTTGAGTGATGTTTTTACCAACAGCCCATTTCCTGATCATATCCCATGCCATTCAGGGCATGGCATCAGGTTTCAAAAGTGAGATCTTGCCCATGAGCCAGCCAGGAAGACACATGAATGCATTGAAAGACCATGACCCACTCCAAGAAAAAAAAAATGTTTTAAAAGCCAGTGCCCAGATTCTGTGGTAGAGAGACCTTGGGATTCTATAAATAAGAAATAATTTTGTACAGTATTTCTATTTAATTTGGTTTTGACAAAACAGCAAAGCCACAACTGCCAAAAGCTATTTAAGTCTGTGCAGCACAACGTGCGACTGTGTGGCGATCCTGCCGTGGGCCCTTAAAGGTGAATCAATACTAATTTCAGTTTGTGGTCTGTTGAGCAATACTTTGGAGCTTTAGGAGGTCTGTTTGGAAAACAGCAGCCAGTTTGTAACAGGAAACTTCAGCTCCACGAGGCCTCGAGCCGTGTGGGGCAGGGTCAGGCCAGGCTCTGCTCCATGGCCCCTCGGTCAGGCTGAGCCTGGTGCCTTGTCAAAGCTTCACTGTGATTAACTTCGTGCTCCTTCACTGTGAAAAACAGGCAAAAACCCAGTGGTTTCTGTACCATTCAGTATGTCACACTGCTGGGCTCAGACAGACATCAGGAGATGTTTATAGAAATACCTGTGGTATTTGCTAGAAGGGTGAACACCTCCCACATCTTTTGGGATCAATATTATCAACTGGTAATGCTCAACCTGCCTGCAAAAGCTTCACCCCAAACTGATTTTGAGTCTTCACCTGGATCCAGCCAATGAGTACAAAAAAGGAACAAGAAACACTATAAACCATTTTCAACTAAAAAACAACCACCTATAATGTTGCAAGCACAGAACTGACTTCATATATATGATCCATGTTTATTAACATCACGTTAGTATAAGAATCTAGCACTGAGCTTTGTGTCAGTGTAGTAAAAAACATCTTTTTTTTTTTTTTATTGCTCAGTGGAAACAACCTTGTGTTGTGGGGAACAGGCTTGGGGAATCAGACACTGCAGTCAGTGACTGCAGGACCTCCATGAACATCTGCTCCACACAAGGACCACTCTCCCACAACACTCTGCAGGACTCCACAAGATTTGCAATCTGTGCTTGGACTTCATTTATTTTAGCACATGTTTTCAGGAAACTTCCCTTTCCTTTCTACCCTGTTTACAAATTTACACAGCAAACTCCCTCCCCAAACACACACATAAATTTTGCCTTTTTTCTCCTCTGTGTACTCATGAACTCTGAAGCCCAGCAAATAAACTCTCAGCTACATCCACTTCTAAACTGCTGATTTCTGTAGAGGAATGACAGATGGAAGAGAGCTCTCCTGCTTCATTTTTGGCAACTCTACAGCCAGAAGTCTGAATACACTCAATGTGCCCTCATTCCTCATTAACCTGAGAGCCACTTATGTATCTACTGAAAAGAGTGCAGAACTGGAATATGGCTCAAACAAATCTTGAAAAAGGCATTGGTTTGGGAAAAGCTGCTTCATTAAAATGTATTGAAACATTAAGTCCATCTGCAAAAGGCTCCTACAGTTTTGCATGACTTTAACCAGTATCTTTTCCATGTCTGTCCTGATATGACACACTATAGGTATAAAACACTCCTCAAGGCTTGATTGCTGCTATTTGATAAAAAAACAACACCATATATAGCAGTCACAATCATAATTATGAAACTGAACCCACATGGGAACTTTGAAAGATGGCCCTCACAGAAGATACTTTCAACAGGGATTCAAATCACTTATAAAAATAGAGATTTTAAAAATATATAGAAAATACTTCTTCAAGTATAGTCAAGTAAATTTGCTATTTATTGGCAGAGCAGGTGAAGAGCTGAGCTGGTTTTCTGGCAATTGTACAAATCTACTTTTAGGGAAATCACTTCAAACTGTAACACGCACCAGAATTTATCATGATAACACAGGCAACATTTCAAAACCACAAAACCCTGTAGCTCAGACTTTATAATGAGGGCTTCTCCATCCTGGAAAGGTAGCTTAAATCAAGGTGAAAGTTGGAAACTCATACATATTATTCCCAATTAACGCCCTATATAGTTTTATTTTGGAGTTTGACTGTCCACTTGCAGAATGGATTTATCTAATTAGAAGGCAATATTTAGAGATAGTTCTCATATATATATATATGGGAAGTTGTTTCTCAAAGATAAAGTCTAGCTTTGTTGTACAGAGTAGATAACAAACCTCAAAGGAAGAGATTTTTCTTGTATGAATTGTCATTTTTTTTTGTTTAAAGGACAATCCTGTGTTATAAGAAATCAGGACAACATAACCTCAACATTTTCCATTGTAAAGCAGAAATCCCCGGTTTGTGCTCTTCTGTTAGCAACTGGGTCTGCATTTGCAAAATAGCCCAACAAAGAAGCGCCAGCTCCACTGAAATACTTTGTCATTCAGGAACTCAGGGTTGGGAAAGTCAGCTCCAGACCCAGCAGCAAAGCTCCAGGCTTACATTTGATCAATAGAACAAACAAAGCCTGACCTAGCACCAAACAGGCAGCTGGTTTGCACACAGAAATTTGTAGAATGTTACTTTTGCCCCTTTGATGAGAAAACTGCCATCCATCTCTGTGCCTCCAAAACGGCCTTGGGATGGTTTTTCACTGTACAAGCCAGAAATTCATGGCACAAATTGATGAGGTGGGGATTCAGAGCAGGTGACAGCGTCAGTCACGTGAAAAGCTCAGGCAGAACAGATGCAAAACCACATCACCACTGGCAGGTGACCTACCTGGGTGATGGCAGCTCCACTCCTGAAGTCACCAGGAGCAGCTTTAAAGGACAAATGGAATAATTGTGATCCTGAGGCCACATAATATTCCTATAATAGGCTTGAAACACGCTGCCCGTCACAGGCAGCACACAGTAAACACTTTGGGCAAGCTGCCCAAGCAATGAGCAGGTCACTGTGAAAGAAATGACCAATGCTCACAGCAAATGACCCAGCAGAACCCATCTCACCACCCCTAACGAGCTCTCCAGATGTAACAGCACGAATGCTTACAGTCATTTTCAATATTTCAAACCAAGAAACCACTCCCTCATATTCTTAATTACCTCCCACAGCAAGACAGACAGGGATTTGGAGCCTCCATAAATTCTCAGTAGTAGAGAAATCAACCCATTAATTTTCTAACATTAAGGCTACTAGGTTTATTTTATAAAATTACTAGCCAAACCAGAGTCCAATAATGAGATGATCTATTTGGAAATAATATTTTGCTTGGAGGAAAGAAAGAAAGAAACATGGTTTTCATCTCTAATACCCATAAATCACTGTATTTACAGACTCCAGCTTGGGGACTCGGGGCCAATCTACTGATAGGATTTCTCTTCTATTTGCACCATGTCAGCATCTGCTCTCGTCATGTGAAAACAAAAAGCTGCCCAAGGAGATTATGGCACTTTCACACCCTGGATCACCCAGGTCCCAAAGAGTCTCCCCAGCTCAGCTCATTAGGAGCACACCGCACTTTGCATTTCCTACTATTTTAATCTTGTAAGTGTTTAGTGAATATAGGATAACACTGGTAAAACAGCTCTTGTTCAACTTCAAACAAATATAAGGCACTTCTTTATTACAAAAGCTGAAGTCACATGCTCCAAGGCTCCATTCACAGAGTGATCATGGGCATAATAAGGTGAACACCAGTAAGTACAATCAAAGTACATCCTCCTCTCCCCAGACATGTTCCTACTGTTCAATTACACTGTGGTAGACATGGCTTATTAAAGGATTTTCACACACCGAAGGAGCCATGTCTGGCAGTGATTTCTTTATTTATTTAAATAAACATTTTACACCTATATTTACATAGTGCTTTTAAAGAGAACCTCCAAAAAAACATCAAAACCCATTCAACTCCAGGGTAAAAGGTAACAGCCAAATATGAGAAAAATCACAAGGAAGAAGAGAAATTAAATTCCATAAAAAAAAGCAAATGACATGGATTTGAAAGCTTGCTAGGGGCTATGCAGGGCTATACAGAGCCCACTTATCACAGGTAACAATTCCGATTGAATTTTGGAGGTCTAATCTGAAATACAGAGAGTCATATTATTCCTGGGGGTAAACAGCTCCTGAGAGCATCAGCATTACAGGAGGCTTCCTCTGCCAAATTACCACCACTCTTTCTTGAATTCACACCTCCTGGTTGTGTATTAACACAGCTATCTTGTATTATATTAACCTCAGTCAATCATTTTACCTCCACAGAGGCACAGGCTAGGAAGGGAATTTCAGAGTTCAAGCCCATTCTCTTGCTGGATCATAAAAATCCCAGCATTACCGTATCACACAAAAGGTCTCCCACTGGGACTCGATGCAAAACAAGGAAAACCAAAACAAGGAAACAAAGCAAACAAGGAAAAATCCTTAAACAAAGAAAGAAAATCTCTGAAATCGCTGGCCCATCCACTTAAGTGCTGTTAATTCATAATGATCTTGATTCCAATAGCTAGTTTGAAATTTTCCACGTAGTATGTGTCACTTTATTTAAAAAACACGACCTACATTTGAATTTCTGAGTATGATCACAGACGTACGCAACACTTTGCATGCTAAAGACGGGGCTTTGTAAGTGGCTCAGATTTCACACGTTCCCATCTTTTGAACAGCAAATCTGCTCTGACTCTGCCCATTGTTAGGGGGTCTAAAAAATCCAGAGGCACAGAGAGCACCTGACCTGGGAGTTGTGATAAAAACCAGGCTATTGCAGAGAGACAGCAGGAGAAAAGAGGCCGCTCAGTGTCAGTCAGACGCTCTTTAATCAGGTTGAAACGCTTGGCTGTGGAGAGGGGGGCTCAATCTCTCCAATCCACATTCCCATCCCTCATGCTGCTTTCTTAATTAGCAGCAAGTGGACAACAGCTGTCAGTAGCCCGGAGGCCAGAAAGTTATCAGTAAAAAAGGCGGAGAGACACAGAACTGGGCTGGTAAATCACCAGTGGTCAATGCAGGCAACATGGAATGCTTTGGGTTGGAAGGGACCTTAAAGATCATCTCATTCCTGCCATGGACATGGCCTCATCCCCTGACACTGAGAGGATGCTCTTCCTGCTGGCTTTAATCTGGTAATTTTAACATATGACTAACTGTAATTCAGGTTTTTTTTGTTTTTTTTTTTTTTTTTTTAGTATTCCTGTAACAGGCAAATTTAAGCTGAGAATAGAAGGAAATGGGAAGGCCATCCTAATGTCTTGATGAAAATACATGAGGGTCATTTCAAAGGCACAGCAGAATAAAGGCTTCAAGATTGTTTCAGAGATTTTAGGCATAAAAGTTGAAGCACAGGAGAGAGGGGGGAGAAAGGATGTTTTGCTTAAACAGTAGATAGAAACTTTAGCACAAGATAGAAACTTAATCTAGAAGCCCTAACCTCAAATAGCACAAAAGAAAAAGACTCTACTCAGTCATTATTATCTGTGTATTAAATCCTATGAACCCAAGTCATCAGTCTTGACCTTACTGTACCATGTATTAGACTAAAGTGGGTCAAAAAGAAAATTCATTCCCAAAGAGGTAACACCCTTTGGTCAAACCATGTGCTTATCTCGAAACAAAACTCGCTGACTGCCTGGATGATCAAGAAATAAAGTAATTGCTTCCCTGTTGGATGTCCTGATTACTGTCATTGTGGCAATAGGGAACTCAATGCAATTGCAAGCAATAAAATTTATTATTAAAATTCCCCGCTGCCCATTTGTTACTGATAAATTGTCATCACCCCAACTTCTTCAGGAAAGCCAGGCTTCTTTTGAATTTGGCTTTATCCTACCCAGAAAGCAGAGATTTGGAGCAATTTTCTGAGGCCTGGCTGGCAGTTCTGCCAGCTCTAAATATATCCCAGCTTTCTGAGCTTGAACCTATGCAAGGGAAGCTGGGAGGAAGATGGAAGTATTTCCCCAAGCTGCCAGTAGACTAGCAAGACATCTAAAAGCCCTCATCAAATTAAGTGCTTAATTACAATTCAGACTTTGAGACTCTGGAAATTAGGATAATCTTCTGGGAAATTTAACAGTCTCCCACAAAAGAAATTGCAACATACAAGCTAAAAAAAAGCACAGAGCTTGGAGAATGTTATCCCATCAAATCACACCTTGTGCTAGATTCCTCACCCTACTTCCTGGAGAGTGCAAAGTGAGATCCACAACTTAATTTCAGGTTCTTGAGCCATTGGGAAGGATGAGGATCAACATTTAGGAAGCTAAGTTGGGAAAAGCAGTCTTGTGTAAAAAGCTGAGAAATGTTTGTTGAGTTGATGGAGAGCTGCCTGTGAAGAGATCTCTCACCTGACACCATGATGGACTGTGAGGTGATGCCACAAAGGGCATGGCTTGGAGAAGGTCTCAAAACAGTCACTGGCACAACCACCCAAAATTTTGGCAGCACAGCAATGGCTGCAGGCTTGCCAGCTGCATTCCTCTAGGTGGCATGATCTGTGCAGGCATCACCTTGGTCTTCTCACGCAGAGAGATGTCACCACTACACAGCACTGGGGCTGCCACTGTCACATCCTAATGACATCCCTAAAACATGAACTAACAACCCACTCACAGGCTACACAGCTCCAGTGATGACTGAAAAGCCCACAGAAGCTCTTGGAGATGTAGAGATCATCTGCCCACAGTACCAAGTGGAAGCACAGCAGAAAATGAAAGGAGGGCAGGAGTTGTACTCACTGTCCTTACCTCGCTGCAGACAGAACTTTCCATCACCACCCATCATGAGGTCAGAAGTACAGAAGAAATGTTTGCACAATGCTCTAAAAATGTAAAGTTCTAGGTGAACACTAAGCATTACACATTTTCCTTTTTGATTCATGAAATTATTGCAAGGGAAATGAAATCTTGATCTCAAAATAAGCCGGAACATCCCACACTTCCCATTGTTGCCACTCATGAGCCATGACCCCAGAGTTGCATTTAGCAGCAAGAGGAGCTCTGCTGCTTGGGCAAGATGTGTAAGGATGTTCTTTTGCTGTGACACATGTACCACTGGCACATCCCTGCACATCTCCAGGACAACGCTGCTGAGTCAAAACCTTGTGACACAGAGGATGCACTACAAGCAATCTGAGTGTTACCATCCAAAAAACCTGCAAACTAAGAGAAACAAAGGGGAGGGAGAGCTGACAAAGAAGAAATCATATCCTGGCATCGAAGACAACAAGAGACAAAACAAAATGAAAAGCAATTCAAACCCAAATGGAGAATGAGGGAAGTGACTGAACTTGGGCTGGAGGTATCTCAGAGGCTCAGCTATGACTCTGGGTTCACCTGGATAATGCAGGAGCTGTAGAGGAGAGGGTGTTTCCATCAGCAGCTTATCTCTGCACACTCAGTTTCCAGACAGGTTCACATCTGGAGCACTGTACTCCTTGCTCATTGTTTTTTCCGTGAGCCAAAGGTCAGCAGGGCTGCTACAACCTCCAACACCCTGGATGAGCCCTCTGATCCTGCTGCTCACACCTGGTACTGATCAGAGGGGTCTGGGCCAAAATCAGAACTTATTTTTCCAGAAAATGTCAACTACAGAAATTCACAAAAACGTTCATTAATTCAAAACAAATCTTTTGGCAGAAAACTATGGAAATCTATATATTATCTCATCAGAAGTCAGCTCTGTGATTAAAAACAGAGAATATAACAAAAAAAGTCCTAACTTGCTCATTAGGAAGCTCAGACAGGGAGTTCCCAGTGAGTGCCTGGGCTAACACAGGTCCTGGTAAAAACCCAGGCTGGGTCACAGGGTTCTACAATGGCAGAGAATGCTCAAAGCAGCAGAGATGCCTACCTGCAGAAACAGAAATGCTGCATTAACTCAACATGGAATAAATCAATTAAATTTGTACCCTGGAGCAAGAGTCTGGGGAGTGTCCAGGCAAGCCTTAACAAATATTAACTAGCCTGAAGTTAAATACCTCTCTATAAACTGTCCTACAGACTTTGACACCCTAAGAACCAGATTTTTTTTTCCCCAATATAACATTTCAAGCAAGTGAAAATACAAAAGCAGTTCTTCATATAGCTTAACTAGACTGATCATTTAAGCTCGAGTTGCTTCCTAGAAATATTAGGGCTTTCACAAGATTTTTTTCTGTGGCTTACTCATAATGAACAGCTGCTCTGGCAACTGCTGGAGTCAGCAGGTACTTCCTGCCCTGAAAAATAGTCATCAATATATCTCAGTACAGAAAATCATACTCTCTTTAAAACAATTCATGATAGGGTTTACATATCAACTGGCTCCATGCCACGGACACTCCCTTAAACAATGGTTACACCCTGTATACAGCTAAAAATGAAATAGCTGAAAAGGAAGAGACATTTCACACAAGTTCCCAGGGTAAAACACATCCGAGAAGCACTGGTCTGGGACTGACATTGTTCTATTGAAAGAATAAATATCTGAGTCCAAATCGTATTTCCTTCACCACCTTCCCAGACTCGCACAAGGAGAAAATCCCTCTGAGCTTTCCTTTTATACTTGTGGTGCTCTCTGACAGAACGAAAACCCAGCGTTTTATAAGACTGTAAATAAATTAGAAGTGCTGCAGATTATGATTTGCCCTTTTGTCAGCATCACTGGTAGCACCAGTGAGCCTGTTTGCCAGCTTAGGAGAGGTCTGAAACTCTTTCAATGTTGACTTTAAGCTGAATACAAATATTGAGTGAGCTGCCTGTACACGGAGCCCTCTACCACAGCCATCTCCTCGCATAGCAATGCTGCTTACAATGCTGCCAGTGAGCCAGGGTGTCAAAACAAACATCATTGTATTAATTGCATCTGTTGATGAACCAGCCCAAGAACAGCCTTGTTTCAATCACTGGCTTTATAAGACAGCACTGAAATGTTACTGTGCGTGTTGAGATGGATGAGTCAACAGACAAAACACAAAAGCATTTGTAAAGGGAGTCTTGCTGGAGTAATTTGAAAAGCTGCACAGCTACACAAAATGATAGCTTTTATTGACACAGCTTGCTCATAATAGTCCTTAACCTTGTTTTAAGTTTCAGTTTTGTTTTCTGCAGCCTTTCCAGTCAAGGACAGGCAAACACACAAGTGCTGTTACCTTTGCAAAGGTGAAAGATCAGCAGACACATAGACAATCTGAAAATAGTTCAAGAAGTCATGTCAGATATTAATCCTCACTTGGGGAGTTACAAATGGCTCTTCCCTCTATTTTGGAAGCTTTCCTTGACCTTGTGGAGGGAAAGACCTCTCAAACTACCAGGTAAATATAACACTGGGGCTCAGGGTCAGCCCAAGGCAGGAAGCACTGACCACACATCCCAGCCAGCCTCTCCTCCTGGTCTTACTCGGCTGAAATCATCTCTGCAGTGTCACGTAAGGTCAGGAGATTCAGGTTACTGAAAGAATGACATTTTAAACCTGATCTCTCTCCCTCTCTCATCCAAAACCATCTGCAACCATCATCTTTTAAGGCAGAGATTATTCATTCTGGGGGGAATTATCCACTAATCAGTTTTTATCTCCAAACTAGGTCCTCATGCTCACAGCTAGGTCTGGCAGAGGTTTAGGTTCCTTCCACTCTCAGAGCAGTCTCCTGCTGGACAGATTTTAAAATGCAGTTGACGGCAGCTCCATTTGCTAAGAAAACCAGCCCAAATTTACCAGCCAACATCATGAAGGCACAGAGTGCTCCAGTTATGAGTCACCTTTACTGGGCTGGGGTTAGCTCTTTACACCTTCAAGCCCAGGGAACTGACATGGTGAGGTTTCCCACCACAAGGACTCCGGTATTTCTCCCCAAAGCAAATGCACAGAGAGAGGTCAGCACAGACCTCTGCTCTCAGCACCCTTGCTCACTAGCCTGGCTGCTATTCCCTTTGATATTTGTCCCAGCCAAGTGTGAAACTCAAGAGAAGCATGTGGCCAAGTGAGTCAGACCCCTGCATTCTGCAAGTGCTCCTCCCCTACTTATTATAGCTCATCCTTCACTCTGCCCTGGGACACCAGAGCATTTTCTATCCACTGCTCAATCACAGCAGCTCCTCCAGTTCCTTCCACTCACCAGCACAAAATTCATGCCCATCACCTCCCAGAGGTGACATCCCTGTTATCTTCCAAATAAGATGTGCTCTTCATCTGCAGTTATCATGCAGAAATATCCCCATAAAAACCCAGGCAGATAAACTGCCTCCTTCATTTCACCCAAAGGCCAAGGCAATTACTGCAGAACTTGAAGTGTGCATCAGTAAACACAGATGTAATAGTCTTGGGTTATCTGATTTTCAGTTTGGAGGATTGTGTTAAAACAAAACCAAACCAAAACCAAACCAAACTCACCCGGATTTCTCCTGACAAGCAAATTGTTAAACTGGCCCAAAATCATATTTTTCTGACTGCAAAAGAGAAATTCAGGAGATTCTTCAGCTGTTATGAATCAGGATTAAAGGCATTTCACAGCTGTAGAAGTGAGAATATTTTGGGAAAAAGAGATGTTTTTAATTCCCTCTAGTTCATTTAATAAATTCTAAACATCATGGCTTAAAATAATCCTGACAGACAAAGCAGGCCAGACCTTCCTATGCAATAGAGTACAACTCTGCACTCACTGCCTCAAAACTATTCTCTGCTCTCTCTTGGGTAAAATAGCAGGAATAGAGGGAAAGAAACTATTTAGACTGAAGAGGAGAAACCTCTACTCAGACCCATTTGTTTTACTCTGCAAGTATTGACAGATGAGTAATGAAAACTTTGCTGCAGACACAGACTGTTCTTCAAGGCAGCATCAGTTAATAAACCACAACCACAGCTGCAAAAATATTAAGGAATTTAACTAAATGACTGCTTCAAGGGCAAAGGATTGCAGGAGGAGCCAGTTTTTTGTGCTTTGTTATCATCCCAAAGGTTAAGATCAGAGCATGCAGCATCAACACAAACCAGTGTTACTGTTTTGGACATAAAAGCTTTGAATAACAATTTCATTAAATGTATACAACTGGGTACTAATATTTCTAGTATGACTCTTTTCCATTATGATAATATTTGAAACTTAGTGTACTATGTTGCCAAAGCTTTTAGATGTGAATTATCTCATCTGAAAAGAATTAAATGGTAAAAACAAATTAACAGTAACAATAAAACTAACAGCCTGTCAGCTGTCAGAACCACAGGAGCACCAAGGCTGGAAGAAACCTTCAAGATGATCTGATCCAAGTGTCAGCCATAATCTCCCCAAAACCACATTCCCAAGGGCCACATCCAGACATCTCCTGAACATTTCCAGAGACAGAAACTCCACCACTTCTCTGGGCAGCTTATTCCAAGGCCTGACCTCTCCTTCAGTGGAAAATCTGAGCCCTCTCACAGGACAAGCCTGGTAGCATTGGTGAAAAGGGTGTTCTGCAGGCATTGCAGACTTGGATCACGATGCTGACCCACAGCCATATTAACAGCTCATGCATGCTGGGAATAATTCCAGAAGCAGCTGTGCCCACAGTGGATGGGGGAATTTTTTGGTGACATTACCAGTGGAGCTCCAACAGAGTGGATAACCAATGGTTCTAACCTTAGGCACAATTATTCAGTCCTTACAGAGCTTGAGAATTATCCAAGCAATGACATGGGCAATCAACACCCTTCCAACATTCTTTTAAGTGTTACTAACACCCTTACACACCTTGTTGCCAAAAGACCCTCAGGATTTATAGATAAATTCCTCTGCCCAAAGCAAAATAGGGTTTGGAGCTTGGCACTCAGCAGGCTGCCAGCCAAATGGAAGCTCAGGGAAATTCTCCTGGGTATCACTTGTGGTGCACCTGATGTCCCCAGGGAGCCCTCTGTGTGAAACACACACCTCACCTCTGAGGTCTAATGAAGCAGGTTGTATTTCAGGATAAAATCTAAGTGCTGCCAATGAATATTTAGGGAATTTATGCAAGTGCTTTCACCCAAGACACACAGGAACAAAACCATCTTTGTTTAAAGGCTACCTGGAAATAGGCATAGAGAGTTAACAAGAACAAATTCTCTCCCGGCATGGTTTTTAAGTGTTTCTTCGCCCTGCAATTGTTACCAGCCCTTTATTGGCAGCCCACCCTTCACTGCCCTTGACTGGCTCCTCTGAACTGTCTCCAAAACACACATATTTGCTTTTTTCCCCAAAGATTTGCTTTTCCTTGGCATTCCCCACTCCAGGCCATTCACAAGTCATGTTTGCCAAATGGCTACAAACATGGGACGGCTATGTTTTCAATTTTGCCATAATGAAGGCCCTTTTGGAGGCCTCTCTTATCTCCTCAGCTTTCTACTGAAAATGTGCAGAAATTTAAATAAGTTTTAATATCCATTCCTCCACAAAGTTTGACAGAAATTGGCCAGTAAAACCAAGAGTTGTAATAGAGGATGGATGAGCTATCACACTGCCTTATGTAAGGATGTTACAGATTAAGGAAGAGAGGTGCAGACAAGGAGCAAACTTATCTCTGAGAGATGTGCCAAGTTATGCATGAAGACTCCCTGGTTCTTCTTTAAAGGGATTTTGTGTACCTGAATATCACAAAACTGGCCAGAGTTGAGAGTGCCAGCTCATGGACTTTAAACACCATTCCTTAAGTTCACTCCATCATTTTAACAGAGTGATTCCACAATGTTCCAAAGTGTTTCTCCTGTAAAACAACATCCCAGACAGAGCCGGGGAGAGAAGTGACACTGATTCTAATGAGAAAGAGCAAAGAGCTACACACATAAAAAGAACAGAAAAACTGAGCTGAAAACAGAGAAACTCCCCACCTCAGTTTGTCAGTTATGTGCTAGGTATTGCTTGTAACAATACAAGATTTTGGGGTTTTTTTAAATCATGTGACTTTCAGATGCACCATGGTTTTGGGTACCACAATTTTTTCCCACACAGCAGCTCTGCAGAAGCAATTCCAAGCAGTAAAAGTTAAACTCAGCCCCTGCACTGCTCCTACCATGCTCTGTCAAAAATCTGGCATCAGCCTGAACATCTGATTTCATGTGACCTTTCAAGGGTATTTATACAAACAAACCCCCTCCTGCACAAACCAGTGCTCTACATTTTCTGCAAATCCCTGTAAATTCATAGATGAGTTCTAAATAAACCTTTTGGCAGAATTCCCTAGTTCCTCAAATGTATTATTCTTATATATAATTCTACTGAGAAAAGTAGAAAATGTAGACTTAAAAAAATTAAGATGGAAAATATATATCCAAAAAGGGATGTTTAATTTTCTTGTATATGAAAGCTGCAGCACACATCACTGTCAAATGTGAAATGCAAGGCTGCATTAAGCACTAAAAAGGAAAAAAAAAAGGCAAAATGCTCAAATTGACAAAGTTAATATGGTTTGAGCACAACTGAAAGGATCATAAAACACCCAAGAAAAATTGTGTTTAAACAGTATTGTCCTGCTAACCGAACCCTTTGTCAGATGGATTCACTGAGCTCTGCTCTCCATAATTGATTGGAATGTACTCTACAACCAGAACTGCAATATTGATCTCCCTGGGTGCCCTTTGTTACATTTGGTTCGTAAAGGAAACTTTCTAAATATGGAATTAATTCCTGAGGCTACTGCAGAACCTCTTGGGCAGCACAGACAGGACCCAAAAAAACCCATCAGAAGACAAGGGATAAAACAATATGTGCTGCACATTTGAAACACACTTGTTTTGGTTCCTATTTTAATTATTAAAGACTCCCTGCAAAGTACAGCTGAATGGATACAGAACTATTTATTCTGTCTCCCAGCAAAATTCTATCAAGGTTTAATCAACCAACCAAGCTGCAGTATCTGCTTCCTCCAACCTTACCAGTTGTGAGTAACTGTTCTTTGATTTTAACCTCCACTGATTTTTTCCTTTCTTTCCAGAAGCCTGAAAAAGAAAATTTTCTTTCAAACCCCAAGATTTTGTACATGTCAGGGATGAAATTAAAGATCTTGTTTAGAATATAAATGGGACTGGTTCAGTGAATATGTTAAGTACTCAACAAAGGGCATCCCCCCATGAAGCCTTCAGAGAGAAAGAATGAGAGCATGAGAGTGCAAGCAAGCTTTAACCTCTCTCCCTGGGCAGAATAATGGATTAGGATTTCCTCAGAGGAACTGATGGCCATGCCAAGATGTTAACTTACATCACAAAGTGCACAGCATTTTCATGGCACCAGAAAAACTCTACCCAAAGCAGCAGACACTGCCACCCAGATCAAGTAAGATAATAAAAAAACATGTATTTTTTTCAATTCAAAAAGCCTCATTTCTGTAATTAAGAAATCTCTTCTTCAGTGCCACCCGTGCTTATTCGACCCTCAGAGTGGTTATAAAATGGGAACCAAAAAATTATTTAGAATATAGCTTTTATCAATTCTCAGATCTTTTAGATACTTTCCTAAATATGATACAATAGAAAGGAGGTGTAGGAGAACCAATCCTCCAAATACTGTGAATATTGTACCTCCCACAACACCAAGTGAACACTGATACAGGCTTTTCCCTCTGCTTGTCTCTATTCACTTCTCCCTTGCTCTCACAAGGAAACATTTTCTTACAAACAACACAGAAGGTGAGCTGTGCTAGCAGCTCAAACAGCAAAGGGATTTAACATGAAGAGACTGTTTCCAAGCTGGAGAACTTTCACTGAAATATGCAACCCAAATAAAAGCAGATCAATAATGTGATCCATCAGCCTGCTCAGGCTGCTCCACAGAACATGTGAGGACATCATTTCTCACTCACACAGATGAAATTGTTTGCTCTGTCACTGCCAGTGTCAGACACCTTAAGAAGAGCTTGGAAATGTATTTTTAAGAGTGGATGCAGTGGGTCAGGGAATAAAGCTGTAATTTGTCAGGATGCAGCAGGACGTGAACAGCACAAGTGCAGAGCATTCCTTTGGCAGCACGTCCCAACCTGCAGGATTCCTGCAGCTTTTCCGGATTGCTGAAATTCATCTTGTGTCTCTGTGCCTTGGAGCAGACTCCATGGAAGCCGTTGGGAACGTCCTCCTTGCCTGATTTCCCCCTCTGCCATCCATCCTGTCCTCTCCTCTCTGCTCTCCTCGCACGCAACGCAGCCCCTGCTCCCTCCTCTCCCATCACTGCTGCGTTGGGCATCCTCTCAATTTTCTCATCTTTCAACCCATTCCATCCACATGTGATGCTCCTTTTTCCTTCTCTGGCCACCTCTTTATACACCTTGCAGTGCTGGGGCTGCAAATTCAAACTTGCAAAGACAATAAATCTAGTTTTCCTTCAACCTGTTCTCCCTTTTCCTCTGATTTCAAGCCCTGAGAATGACACACTGTTCTACCTTACCATCCCCTCACCCCATTATGTTCTACAATATTTCTCAACTGTAACCAGTAAGACAAAAGTTACAAATAACCAAGCTAATATCCTTGCAATAGCTATGTGATTTTAATACTCTTTCCATGTCACTGGCTGAATCCCATAGTCATATGCTAACAAACAAAAAGGAAAAATGCAACTCCAAAGCAGTATTTTTCAAGTATTCAGGCACTTACAGCATAATAAATTTTCAATTCTTTTCAGAGAGAAAAGCCTATTCTGTCACAAATCTGAGAAGCTGAAGGAGCCCTCTCCATGTATAGGATTTTTCTCTAGATAATGTAATGTCTCTACAGGCAGAATATAAGCTGGAAGGATTCATTTCATGCTAAGCAACAGTACACAGAGGGCAAGAGCTTCCCAACTAGCAAAAGATCCCAAATCTCCAGTTCCAGCAGAAAAAATGTTGTGACTGTATGCTTTGGAAAACTGAACAAGTTCTATCCACTACATGTATTCAAACTATGCAAAATGATGGGTGTGGTGAGGAGGGGGAGAGAGGAAGGAGGCTATTAAATCACCTTACCTGTAATTCTGACATGTAATTTGTTATTTTTAATATACAACATAGTTTCAGGTGTTTTATCTGGCACAAAGACAGAAAATATTCTTTATCATCTTACCTTTGCTGGGGTACAAGGGATCTTCCAAACTGGGTGCTACGGTAACAAACAACTCCAGCTCCCACTAGCTCAACTGAGAGCTACCTATAATACACATAAATGATTGAGTGATTGAATTAAACCTGATCAGCCATCAAATGCCTCTGCCAAGGAAGGGACAACATCTCTCCAGCTTCTTTAAAATGAAGTTTAGAAAGTTAACTCCTCGCGTTCCTTCACTCGCAGCTCAAATGCTGTTAAGATTCTGGATGGAATGCTCTCCTTCCAAGGATCTGTAAGTCAACAGCAAAGCTCATTTTGCCAGTTCTACCCTCAGGCTTTCCACTTTGGAATAAATTAGGTCTTAATGTATATTTCTTTAAAAAGAAAGACCACACCTTTGCATTAGACTCTACCTGCACCTACACTAGAGTTACTAGAGCATCAACTGCAATTCAAAACTTCCAAAAATATGAACAGAACCCCAAGGAAATCTGAAAGAGGAGTTAGAGACTGACTCCCTTCCCTAGAAAAAAACACCCAGGTTTCTTCCACTCAGGCAATACATTGCAGCAAGCAGAGGCACACAAGTGAATCAAGAGATCTAAATGAGGGATATTTGTTTTACGATCTTGACTGACAGTGAACTTGCACTCCTCTCTTGTCTTGCCAGGAGGTTAGCAAGAGCCAGTGAGTTACCACCACATAAAAATCACAACCAACAGATATATTTAGTCACTGTGGTTCAAGGAAAACGATTGCTTACGCTGAAAATAAATTTAGCAATTGTTTCCAGTTTATGATTTTCACTGACTAAGGCACAACCCAGCTGCTTCACATTCCAGCAGCCTTCAGCTGTCTTCTTGCTCCACTCCTTGCCCACTTCCTTCTTACAACTGCTAAGACCATCTCAATCCTGCAGCAGTTATCCCACAGGCTGCATTTTGGAACACACCACCTGTCAGCCTACAGTGGCCTACAAAAGATGCCAAATTCTGCTCCTTGTGCCATTTTGTAGAAACCAGCAATCATCTTGTACCTGACCGTGTGAAAATTACCAAACACCCAGTACAAAAACAACAACTAAATAAACTATTTCGTGCAATACAACAACACAGCCTGAATGGTTGGTGCTGTTTAAAGGAGTTACAGTAAAACACACGTGGGATGTCTCTATGGGAGCAGCACACAGGAGGAAACGGGAGGTGCTAAAAGCCTGACAAAGGAAGAATTGGAACTGAATTACCTTTGGGGTTGAGAGAGAAGTTTTTTGAAGGGTCTCATTTTCAGATTTGCAGGTAACTCTTACTTTGCTTGAACACCACCAGCAGAGAAGCACTTAAGCTGGTCAACTGCAAAATTTTCTAACCTGAAACCCCTCACTTAGTATTGAGAAATACAGTGCAGCTGTGAATGCAAAACAGAACTGAGAGTCCTGCCTAGTAACCCACCTAAGCATGACAGACAAAGAGAAACTGCATGAAACTGAACAGGTATATAAAACAGGCAGGCTAATTTCCATAAAATGATCCAAGGCATGATGACAGTTCAAAATATACCCTCTGCAAAAACAAAATCTCCAGGAAACTTCACATTTGTACAAAAACATCCACAGAGGAACAATTCAGGATCACATAAATTGGCCTGAAGGACTCCAAACAGAACATTAAATTCCTACAAAGATGGGAATAATGTGATCTCCTGAATTGCTTCTTCAATTTTGTCATTTTCTTAAAAACAGAGTTCTCCTGGAACTACCCCTAGATGTTTATCCCACCAATACTAAAGGGTGACAATTTGAGGAGAATTTGCTTATCAGGCAAGTGCTTATGAGTAAAAGGTAAAGCCAACAGTGTTTTTGGTCTGCAGGGAATAAACACATCCCAATGAGTCCTGAGCAGAACAGAGATGACTGCCTGCACTCCAGGTACCTAACACCTGAAACAGCTCTCTCAAACAACCTTCAGCAGGCAGCTGAAGGGAAATGAAAACCCTGAAAGAAATAACAAGACTAAGACTGAAAACACCAAGTAGAATAAACCTTCAAAATATGGCACCCATATGTTCTTTGGTTTTAATAAAAGGGCATTTTTGACTTGTTTCGTGACAAGCTTTTGGTGTCTAATTCCTCCCTTACTCTCCCTGAATGATGCAGAGTAGCTGAATTCCCTGCAGCACGTAATCCATCAGGTAAATAAAAACAGGAATTCGTGCATCGCCATGGAAACAGGAAACCAAAGCAGAATCTGTGACCTTCTCTGCTCTTTCTTGGCATCTCTATTTTGGATTTCACATCAAAAAGGGAGAGAGCAAATATTTTCTGAAAGTGAAGGCAAAAAGTCACAGTTCTGGAGTAAAGAGAAGCCAGTGGCCACTCCTCCTCTTCCAGCCAAGGAGGTTTCTGCTTTGGAAAAGTGTCTGGAAGTCTCCTGGTGGGAGCCTAACAAAGCAGGGGCTCTAACACCAGCAAACCCCAAATACACCATCTTCTACACTACCAGATGGCTGCCCTTCACTGCAAAGCACAGCTCTGAATTGCTCTACAGTGACCCTTCTGTTGATTAAACAGCAGCACTGAGAGGCTCCAGAGGGAGCCTTGTCTGCTCTTCCCTCATGGACAGGATGGAAGCTGTTATCTCTAATCATTTATTATTGTTTTTTATTGAGTGCCAACAAGGTGTTTCAGTTAAGGACCCGGGGAGCAGATGTTTGAGGGTCTCTGGGGGTCTAACCGTGCAAGGGGTAACACATTTTTTACAGCAGTCTGTCTAGATGGACACACAAGTTAAACCAAAGCCCACTCCAAAGTTTGTCACCATGGCTTGTGACCAGGCAATAGTCTATTTTATTTATAACATAATGCATGAATTTCTGTCCCTGTAAGAAAAAATAAATTCAAATGTACACAAATGCACAGACCTTGGACCTCACAGCATTTGTTTCATGAGCCTGTATCCTTTGTTCTGCTACTGTACACGTTTTGACAAACATTACCCCTGAGTGGCTGTGGTGTTACAGGCTGTGTTTATTCGGTGACGCTATTAACCAAACTGTTTGTGTCAATCAGAAGTTCAAACACTCAGGAACAGAAATGGAGACAGTGCTGCTCTGGAACAGCTGGCTCCCAGCCCTCCTTTCCTGTCTCTTCTCTTCCCATTTATATTTGGACTGGACTATTATTTTTTTTTAATATCCTTCCTAAAGAAATGAAAGTACAAGCAGTTGAAAGATGATAGATTCCCAGATTTACAGTTTCTCTTGTTCAGCAAATCATCACTGTGATAGATTTCCACTAGAACAAATGTCCCTGCATCAGGGCTTCTCCCACTGCACCTTCCACCTGCACACTCACAGCACCGACCTGGGGATGGATCTTGCACCATCCTTGAATTCTTCAGTGGGAGCTCAGTGTGGCTGGTCTCTAGGTTGTGCAGGGTATGACTTTTATATGGTATTTTATTGCTATTATATGGTATTTTATATGGCATTTTATATTTATATGGTATTTCTTGGCCTCTCTGCTCTATTGTTTATGGAACCGTGCTGAGTTTGTGTGTGTCTCCAGAGTGATCTTCCTGTGCCTGAACTCCTCTCGCTGCCTCTCTGGTGTGGAGCTCTATTTACTATTCTCCCAGGGTTATTTACTGCACGCGAATAAACAAAACGTGATCACTTATTTATACGTCTGTAATTACTGTCTACAGTTACTAAGTCCCAAGCCAAATTCACCTCCAGCATAAACAAGTGGCAATTATTCCAGAGCTGGCCCGAGGTCTGTGTACTCTGCTAACACCTTCCCTGCTCGCTGGAGTAAGGGACAAGCACGGAAAAGCTCAGCAGGAGCAAAGCTACGCCGGGATCCTCTGAAAGGGACGGTGCACGGGATTAACCTGGGATATTTCTGGAGCAATATTTGTCCCCTGATGCCGAGCACACTTGTCAGACAGTAACTCAGCGCGGAGAGCTGGAAGCACGCCGAGGTGCTGCACGGAGAGGCGGCTGGCAGGCTGCTCATCCCCCGGGGCCGCCGCGGAACACACGGAGCACACCAGGCTGCGATGAGCACGGCCAGGAGGAGATGCTACCGACCCGCATCCCCTGGAACCGGGATCCTTCCTGCATCCCTGGCCGCTGCCCTGGGAAGCCTGGAAGCTCCTGCCCTGGGAAGCCTGGAAGCTCCTGCCCTGGGAAGCCTGGAAGCTCCTGCCCTAGGAAGCCTGGAAGCTCCTGTCCTAGGAAGCCTGGATGCTCCTGCCCTGGGGAGCCAGGAAGCTCCTGCCCTGGGAAGCCTGGAAGCTCCTGCCCTGGGAAGCCTGGAAGCTCCTGCCCTGGGAAGCCTGGAAGCTCCTGCCCTGGGAAGCCTGGAAGCTCCTGCCTTGGGAAGCCTGGAAGCTCCTGCCCTGGGAAGCCTGGAAGCTCCTGCCCTGGGAAGCCTGGAAGCTCCTGCCCTGGGAAGCCTGGATGCTCCTGTCCTGGGGAGCCAGGAAGCTCCTGCCCTGGGAAGCCTGGAAGCTCCTGTCCTGGGAAGCCTGGAAGCTCCTGCCCTGGGGAGCCTGGATGCTCCTGCCCTGGGGAGCCTGGAAGCTCCTGCCCTGGGAAGCCTGGATGCTCCTGTCCTAGGAAGCCTGGATGCTCCTGTCCTAGGAAGCCTGGATGCTCATGTCCTAGGAAGCCTGGATGCTCCTGCCCTGGGGAGCCTGGATGCTCCTGCCCTGGGAAGCCTGGAAGCTCCTGTCCTGGGGAGCCTGGAAGCTCCTGCCCTGGGAAGCCTGGAAGCTCCTGTCCTGGGAAGCCTGGATGCTCCTGTCCTGGGGAGCCTGGAAGCTCCTGCCCTGGGAAGCCTGGATGCTCCTGTCCTAGGAAGCCTGGAAGCTCCTGTCCTGGGGAGCCTGGATGCTCCTGCCCTGGGAAGCCTGGATGCTCCTGCCCTGGGAAGCCTGGATGCTCCTGTCCTAGGAAGCCTGGATGCTCCTGCCCTGGGGAGCCTGGATGCTCCTGTCCTAGGAAGCCTGGATGCTCCTGTCCTGGGGAGCCTGGATGCTCCTGTCCTGGGGAGCCTGGATGCTCCTGCCCTGCGTTCACCCAGGAGGAGACAGCCGAGCCACTCCCCACAATGAAATATACAAAACAGCATCGATTTCTTCCTCTGCTAATTAAATGCAACATAATTAAACTACGTAACTTCGCCGCTTGATTTGCACAACACTAATTGAATCTTTAAGCGTACTACTCCCACTACAGAGAAAAACAGGGTCATTCAACCATCTAAAGTGACAACTGAGAAGCAGGCACGACTCCAGAAGCACGGAGAGACAATATGATCCGTGCTTGAGCGTTTCCTTATGAGAGCTGGAGGAACCTCAGCAGCCTCCCCTGGCTCGGGCTCTCGTGAGCACCCCAGGCAGAGGGGAAGAGGGAGGAAAAAACCTGCAAGGTCCCTCTGACATTTGCCCACGGACTCATCTTTTCTCATCCTGCACAAACACCAGGAGAGGAAAGTTGGGAGAAGTTGAAATTAATCATTGTAGGCCCCAAAGCGCTGCAGCGCCCGGCTGTGCTGATGCTCGGCTGCACGGCAAGGACGGAACGGGTGCGAGAACACAAAAAATAAAATAAAGGAACTAGGGGGGAAAAGAGGCAAACAACGAGGAAAAAGGAAAACGCGGCGGAGACACAAAGCCCGAGCCAAACAGCGCTCGGGCACCGCAGGAGCAGCCCCGGGGGGACGCGCAGAGCATCCCCCGCGGCCCCGGGCCCAGCCCCGGCCCCGCTGCCCGCCCGCGCTGTCAGGAGCCCCCGGGGGAGCCTGGCCGGGCGCGGGGGTCCCTGCCCGGCTCCCCCCGCCCCGCCGGGCCCGCCAGGCCCGCGGCACCGCCGGCACCTCCCGCAGCTCCCGCAGCCCCGGCGGCTCCGGCTCCTCCGGCGGCTCCGCGGGCGGGCGGCGAGCGCGGCCGGCCCGGCGCGTCCCTCCCTCCCGGCTGCCCCGGGCCTCCCTCCCGGCGCTCACCTGCTTTCTCGATCTTGCCGGACATGTCGGAGCCGGCGCTCGGCGCTCAGGCCCGGCGGCGCACGGAGCCGGCGCTCGGGGCTGCCGGGCTCCCGCTGCTGCCGGGCGCGATGCGGGAGCGGCTCCAGCGGCGGCCGTGGAGCTGCGCCCGCCCCCTGCCCGCTCCGCGGGCCGCGACGGGAAGGGGCGGCCCGGGGCTCCCGCCGCGCACGCCCAGCGCCCGGCGCCGCCTCCCGGCCACAAAGGGAACCGCGGGGCGGGGCCGGCGGCGGGGCGGGCACGGAACCGCCGGGCCCCGGGATGGGCATCGGGATCCTGGGATGGACATCGGGATCCTGGGATGGACATCGGGATCGTGGGATGGGCATCGGGATCCTGGGGTAGAATCCCGGGATGGGCATCGGGATCGAGGGATGGGCATCGGGATCCTGGGGTAGAATCCCGGGATGGGCATCGGGATCGAAGGGTGGGCATCGGGATCAAGGGATGTGATCCTGGTGTGGGCATCGGGATCGAGGGATAGGCATCAGGATCCTGGAATGGGCATCGGGATCCCGGGATGGGCATCGGGATCGAGGGATGGGCATCGGGATCAAGGGATGTGATCCTGGCGTGGGCATCGGGATCGAGGGATGGGCATCGGGATCGAGGGATGGGCATCGGGATCCCGGGATGGAATCCTGGCATGGGCATTGGGATCCTGGGATGGAATCCTGGCATGGGCATTGGGATCCTGGGAGGGAATCCTGGCATGGGCATTGGGATCGAGGGATGGGCATCGGGATCCTGGGATGGGCATTGGGATCCTGGGATGGGCATCGGGATCGTGGGATGGACATCAGGACCCGTGATTGGTCTCGTGTAGATGTTTAGAATTAGTGACCACTCACGGCAGAGGTAGTTCTCTCTCTCTGTCAGAGCCACAGACCTTTGTTATCATTCTTTTCTATTCTATTCTTAGCTTAGGTAGCTTTTTGAAATGAAACCTTTCTTTCTATTCTTTTAGTATAGTTGTAATGTAATATATATATCATAAAATAATAAATCAAGCCTTCTGAAACATGGAGTCAGATCTACCTCTCTTCTCTCATCCTGAAAACCCCTGTAGACACTGTCACACCAGAGCATCCTCACAGCATCCACAGACACCCCAAACCCACACTCAGGGCAGGCAAACGTGAGCCCAGGTTGCCCAGCAGGGCTGCTGGAAGGCCCAGAGCAGCCCCAGCCAGCTCTGTGACCCTGCTCCTGTCCCCTGGCACCCCAGCTCCGTGTCTGCCACCCCAGCCCGCACACACTGCTTTAATCTGAGCCCAGTGGCAGTGGCAGCTCCCTGGGGACAAGTGGTTTCACTCCACAGGGAGGTGACAGCACAGCCCGGGGAGAGGGCTCCGGGCAATAATAAAATAATTATGGTCCTGTTTGAAAATAAACTCATTTCTACAACTTAATTAGGGACAAACATCTCAACAATGACTTACAGGTAGCCCTGTGCTACGGGCCAATAAATCTGCAGCCTGGTGAGTTGTCAGAGGCTGTTTACTTCCTTTACCAAATAAATCATTCACGAGGCTGCTATTTTTGTAAGCTTTCCTTACACACAACTTTGAAAGTGACTTCATGAGCCTGTTTAAACATCTCACACACCCAGGGCCAGGCAGAATATATAGCAGGAAATGTCTAAGAGGCAGAGTATGCATTTTTCTCTCAGTTTTTTTTTGTTGAGAGGCTTATGGAGAGCTCCTGAGTGCATTTGCTTAATAAACCCAATTTTAAAAAAGCAAGATTTAGGTGGAGGCTTTCCCCTGGCTCACACAGATGTAAATGGTGGCTGTGGCAGCCACGCTGAGCTGTGCTGACTCACTGGTATTAGTGAGCAGTAGTAACAGGGAGCTGCAGAGGGTGATGCTAATGAGAGCAGACCCGACTGGGAGTACACACAGGAAGCAGACAGATGAAGTAACAAGCTGCTATTCTTACACCCTCCCGTTTTCAGGCTTGGGCAAGGGAGAAGGAGCTTGTGTGCAATAATGTGAGATATGAACAGAACAGCTACTAAATTGGAAGGTCTTTTCATAGTCTCTGATATAAAAAGCCCCGTTGTGCCCATGATGTGCTGCCTTCCGGGGGATGCTGGAGTTTCTCTCGTGGTTTCTGCATTGAGATGTAACTCACAACGCTGGGAAAACCTGATGCTTCTAAATATCCCCTGGAGTCAGCAGGGGAGAAACAGCTCAGAGCTGATGGTGTCCATCTGAGCGTGTTGTTAAGGGCAGAGCTGAGGCTGGAGAGGATCTGAGAAGAGAGATGTCACTTTTCAGGCTGGTACAGAGCAGTGTGAGACCCACAGGGATGGTTCTTGCAGCACATTTGGGTACAGGGAAAGGGATGGCAGGAGCTGGTTGCCTTCAAGAGGGAGCAATGCTGGAACACCCCACAAAAAGCCAAATTTCCAGGTGCTGATGCTACATCAGGAGGAAGAAATGAAGAATATGTGGGTACCTGCTTTGTTATCAATGAGAGCACAGTGCTGAAGTTCACCTTGCAGCCAGAGACGTGCCAGATGTGGGGGGCAACATCTGGAGCCTCCTTCCCCGAATATTTCTTCGCTGGGAGAAACTCCCAGGCAGCAAAAGCTGCAGATGGTGGAACCCCTCTCTGGAGGCAGCCTCAGACGGGCTGGGA
The DNA here is from genome assembly GCF_027887145.1 of Ammospiza caudacuta. NCBI lineage: Eukaryota > Metazoa > Chordata > Aves > Passeriformes > Passerellidae > Ammospiza > Ammospiza caudacuta. Next base: position 4,417,875 of record NC_080613.1, on the reverse strand, counting down.
GCACCGAGGGAAAGCCACAGCCACAAAGTGCAGCCCCACAGGGTCATTTCCTGAGTCACTGAGCTGTACAGCTGACCCACTGAACGGGGAAATTGTGCAAGAAACGCCGGGGAGGCTGGAGCTGCGCAGTTACAGAGCTCTCCTGCCCTCTAGTGAGGCTCAGCCCAAATCCCGGCTGATCCCATCCCAGCCCTGCTTTCCTGTTCCCCTCCAGCTTGCGGGATCAGGGCTCTGCTGGGTCTGTCCCTGCAGGGGGAAGTGGCCATTCACCCCAAAAAAACCGGTCAGAGTGGGCTTTAGTAGCATGGAATAACTGGGAAGTTATGTAAAGGGAAACTATTAGTATTATTGTTATTATTATTATTATTTAGTAGTATTAAATTAGTATTTTAGTATTAAATTACTATTTAGTATTAGTATTTTTTAGTTTTTAATTAATATTACTAATTTTAGTATTAAATTAGTATTTAGTATTAAATTACTAATTAGTATTAAAATAAATTATATTTATTTTTCTTAATAATAAGGGAAATTATTTAGGGAAATGCAGTTTTTAATACTAAAATTAGTAATATCTTCTTCTTTTTCTTTTCTTCTTGTTCTCCTTCTCCTCCTTCTTCTTCTTCTTTTCTTCTCCTTCTTCTTCTCCTGCTCATTCTTCTTCTTCTCCTCCTCCTTCTTCTTCTTCTTCTCCCTCCTCTTCTTCTTTTCTTCTCCTCCTTCTTCTTCTTCTCCTTCTCCTTCTCCTCCTTCTTCTCTTCTTCTTTTCTTCTTCTTCTCCTTCCTCTTCTTCTTCTTTTCTTCTTCTTCTCCTCCTCCTTCCTCTTCTTCTTCTTTTCTTCTTCTTCTCCTCCTCCTCCTTCTTCTTCTTCTTCCTCTTCTTCCTCCTCTTCTTTCTCTTCTTCTTCCCACTACTACTATTATTGTTGTTGTCTTGTTATTTTATTTTTATTTTAATTTTTAGTTTTAGTTTTATTATTATGTTTAATTTATTTATTTTATTTTCATTTTTATTTTTATTTGGAGAGCCGATGGTCTGGGCAGACTGTCCAGGCTCTCCCTGTACATCCCCCATGGCCCTGGGGCTGGTCCCCCTGAGCGCTCTCACCCCGGGAGGAGTTTCCGTCAGTTCTCCCACTCTGACTGTCAGGATTGTCAGGACTCGCTTTCTCGCAGCTTTTTCCTTGGAAAAAGGCGAGATTTGGGTGCAGGCTCTAGAGGGCAGCATCTGCCGGCACATGGGGCTGGGGGCGCCGCCGGCTCCCCCCGCCCTGCGCAGGAGAAGCCTCGGGGCGAGGAAGAGGAGAAAAGCCCGGCAGGGATCATCCCTCGGGTGCTCGCTGTCCTCTGCCTGCAGGTGGGACAAGGAGCGATGGAATCAGGGAATTGTCAGGGCTGGAAGGGAGCCTTAGAGGTCATTTAGTTCCAAACCCCCTGAAAGGATTTGGGGACACCTCTCACTGTGCTCCAGCCTGGCCTTGGGCACTGCCAGGGACCAGGGGCAGCCACAGCTGCTCTGGGAACCTGTGCCAGGGTTCCTCACCCTCATTGTAAAGAATTCCTTCCTTATATGTAATTTAATTGACCCTCTTTCATTGTAAAGCCATTACCCCTTGTCCTATTGCAACATCCCAACCTTGAAACACCTTGGTCCCTTCCCTGCTTGGTGACTGACCTTTGGTTTGTTGTTTTGTTTTGTTTTGTTTTGTTCCCCAGACGAATCTCCAGTCCAAGGCCAGCAAATCCATTGGATGGATTTTTGGGGTGGGTGACTCAATGTTTCAGGGCTTCCCCATCTGTAAAACACCAACAGCCAGGTGGGCAGGAGGGAGAGACTCAGGTCACTGGGACTGGTGGATTAATCAAAAAATAAATAAATTGCACTTTCACATATATCTGTTAAAGTGGTAGCTTAAAGTTAAGCTTTTTGATGTCTTTGTCTTAGTCTTTGCGAAAAGAAGTAAATAGGGAAAAAAATTGTTGGCCCCACGCTGCCACAGGAAGATGAGGTGGATCTGAGGAGGATGCTGAGAAGAACCCCAGGCCCTGGGATTATTAAAAGAAAAAAACTGAGAGAGAGATTAAACAGCTTATGACAAGCCCTTTGTACATTTAAAATAATTAGGAAGGTGAGGGTGGAGGGAGAAAAGGCTGTAAAGGTTCTTTCTCTGGTTTAATCTTTTCCCTCTAGTGGGGACGATATTTCACAGTGGAAACAAAATTTTGTGAATCACCAGCAGAGGATTCACTGGCTAACGAGGTGTCTGGCACTCCCAGGTGTTTCTGTCAGCAATTCTCAGTGCTCAGACGTCTGGCTGTCCCTTCACCCCCCACACGTGGGGTTCACATCGATGGCTCATCCTCCTGGGCTTATTGGCATCCTGGCAGATAATTGAATAAAGATCTTTGCTGTGCATGGCTGGAGCTCAGCTGCTGACTTTGCTGACCACATCATGGTCCATCTGTGCTGTCCCTGAAGAGCAAAAGCAGCTCTGAGCAGGGGCTCTGAAGCCTGCCCTGACCCTCCTGGGGGACAGAAATGGAGGGAAGGCCCTGCTTCTTTCAGAGGAAGGGAACAGGATATCTGGGGCAGTGCTTTCCCCTTGCAGATAATGAGGGCATCTTCTCAGAGACACAGAGACATCTTCCCAGAGACACAGATGGTCCCAAACCCTCTGGATGGCTTGGGCATCACCTAGTGCCACATTGCATCACAGACCTCAGGGCACTGAGCAGGCAGGGGAGAGGAAAGTTTGTAATTTTGTCACTTTGTCATCTCGTGGCACAGGCTGCTGGACACACCAGGTTTGTAGGAAATGCACTTTAGACTCTGCCTGCTGCAACTGATCTCTTCCTCCATCTGAAGCATCATTACTGGTCGCTGCTGAAGAGGGAGCACAAGGAGATGGACACATTTCTGTGGAAAACTCTCCCTCCCAAGCAGAAGATGCTCCTGCTGCCAGCAAAGACTGGAGGAGCTCCACATCCAGAGCTGCTTCATTGCAATGCAGTTCCCATCCACCTCTGGATGAGGGAGACAACTCACCATGAAGCCAAGGGGTGTTCAGGAAGGACAGGATGGAGTGGACCAATTTAGGGCACCAGAAGCAAGCCCAGCTCATACACAAGCCCTCTTTAAAACCTTGCTTTTCTTCCAGGTCATTTTCCATGGACAAGTGACCCTTCCTGCCTCACACCACAGAGCAAGCAGATGCTGAAGGTGAACCAAGTCACTCCGCTGCAGGAAAAGAGTGAAAGGAAAACGAATCAAAAAAGGAAATCAAAATCAATATTACAAAGTCAAATAATAAAAATTGTGTTATGGAAACAAAGGTCACCCAGGGAAAAATATAATTGGACGTGACAGCCTAGATTTCCCCTCCCTGCCAATCCCAGGTGGGGAGACCTTGTGCCCAAGCCAAAGTGTCACCTGGCCATGCTGCTGGAGCTCCACAGGGTCTGTACAGCTGTCAGCAGCTGCAGGGAGGGAGGATGGAGGAGAGAAACCTGGGGGAGCTGCAGGCAGCCTGGCCTGAAATAGCAGAGGTCCTGCAGGGCAGGAATGAGCTGTGCTGGCAAATCCACCTGGGGAGCCCAGCGGGGAATAAAGGAGCCTGTGGCAGGTCAGGAGGGAGATGTGCTGAATAATCCTGAGGGCTGCAGGAGATCCAGCCTTGGGAAAGGCAGCACCAGCACAGGGATGTGCACAGAGGAGAGGAAATGTGTTTGCTTTCAGTGCAAAAAGGTAACTTGGGCAAGGCCAGCCTCTGTGTGCCTCAGTTTCCCCTTTTGCAAAATGGCTCTTTCACCTTTTCAATTAGACAAGGGAGGCACAGACACCTCTGGACCTCATTAACAAACACAGGTATTAACATGAGCCAGTGATTCTCACCCAGCCCCTCCAAGGCCTCTCTCCTGCAGGGTGACAGGCTGCAATGCCTCATGCAAATCTTCATTTTGGCCCTCCTGGTCTTGAAGGAGGGACCCCCAGGTTGCTCCCATTATGCTGCACAAGCCCTGATACTTTTCAGAGAGCATTGTAAATGTGGGGCACTGATAACGATGCAAACCTCAAACCATTATTCCTCAGCCCACAGCACTTCTCTTCATCCTCAAGCTGGTGCTGATGGGTTGTTTGGTGCAGGTTTTTTTGCTTCCTTTATTTTATTTTATTTTTAAACTTGACCTCCTGATTCCCCCTGGGAATTTATGTTGGATTCTTTTTATTATTACTTTCTTTCTTTTTTTTTTTCTTTTTTTTTTCTTTTTCTTTTTTTTTGTTTTGTTTTGCTTTGCACAAAGTCAGCAGCAGGGAGATAAACTTCCCATGAAGTCTATTTGCCAACAAAGCTTTCTTTAGCACAGCAGACAATAGGAAAGCAAAACAAATGCTCTGGCTGGACATGACATTTCCAGCACCATGGTGACCACGTTGCTGCTCTCTGTCCCCCCACAGCTGGCCCAAGGGTGACCTTCAGCTCCATAAAATTCTGATTTTCTTGTCAGCTGAGAGCCTGCCTACCTGGGCTGGGGAGTCCCACTGCAGGAGCTGGAGCTTCTCAATTCTCTGGCAGAAATCTCAGCAATCTCCTCTCCAATTGCTCCTAGCAGCTTTGTTTCCTTGTTTTGGCCTTCAGTGCTTCCCTGCAGGTTTTGGTATTTGGGGGATGGCTCCTGAATGCTTCGGGGGCAGCTGGAGTTCACCAAGGAATAAGAAAAGAGTAAAAAAGTCACTCAGCCTTCAGTACAATTAGCATGAGACCAAATCATGTTTTCCCCCCAGCTTAAAGGTGGGCAGGGTTTAGCTCAGCTTCTGACAGAGTTGACACTGCTGTGGTCGGGATGGCAGAAAACCCAGCATGCACCCAGCACATTTCAGATGGACATCAAGGTTCATTCCCTTGTGGCTGAAACAGGAGTGAGATAACCCCTTCAGCAAGTTGGAAAAGCAGTAAAAGCCAAACTTGAAGGAAACCCAGGGGATAAAATCAGGGATTCAGCCTGGTTGCCTTCCAATAACAAAAAAAAAACCCAAAAAAACCCCCCAAAAAACCAAAACAAAAAAAAAAGCCACCAAAACTAAACTGATTTAACTAATAATAATATTTAACTAATAATATTTAACTGATAAGTATCCAGGTGAGCTGGATGAGTGGGGAAAACCCTTTTGTAAAGGGGATTTCTCCCTGAGACCCCCAAGAGCAGGACACAAAGAGAAGGCAGTGGGGAGCCCTGCCTGCCAGCCCTTGGCCACAAATAATTCTGTATAAATTGGGCCACCTCCCCAGTTAAACAGGAGCCTGTGCACTGCCTGCATCACTCCCTGGTGGGTTTGGATGTGCAAACACAAGGAGCTGCTGAGGCTGTGGATGTGATGGGGGAGAACTGGAGAGAGTCAGGAAGGGGAACAGGATTGCTCCCCATTACACAGGGATGCTGCCAAGGGATAATGGGGAGCAGCAGCAGCACCTGTGTGTCTGGGGGGGTCCAGAGAGGCTCTGGACCCTGCAGCAACAAGGCCTGGGGGACTCAGAACAGCTCTGTGAGTCCCAGCAGTGGCTGAGCAGTCAAGAACTCAAAAAGGAGCCGGGGCTGGGAAACGCGACTGCGGATCTCAACTGCAACAAAACACACAGAGAGAAAACTACAGATCCTTCTGCTGCTGGATGGGGGCTCCTCCTGAGAGAGAAAACCACAGGGAAGCAGCCTGGCACTGCAGCAGGGAGCTCCAGGAGCAGAGGGTGTGATGGGGAGCAGCTGCCCCTTGCCAAAGTTTGGACAGAGCAGGGAGAGGCAGCAGAGATGCTGCGACTTTATAAAACTTCACCTTCAGCAGAGTCTGCTCATCACCCCATCATGTCTGCCAGCACAGAGCAGAAATGGAAAAGATCCAAAGAATTGCAACAAATAGTATCAATAATCCATGAGAAGAGATTAAAAAGATTTAAGGCTATTTAGTTTTAGAAGAAGAGGGGATGGGATAGAGGTGAAGACAAGGAAGGCAGAGGCATACAAAGCAATGACTGAGGTAGAGGAGCACAAATTGGCCTCTGCAGCACCAAAACAGGAGACTTTCAATGCAGTTAGACGAGGGTACCTCCCAAACCAAGAGCAGGCAGAGCTGCAGGGTGCCCTGCCATGAAAATTCACAGTGGAGTTCAGCAGGATCTCCAAACTCAGAACAAACTGGATCAACAGTGGTGTTGGCCAGGATTAAATTTAATAAGCTACAAACTGTCTTGCCCAGGATTTTGTACCTCTGGGGTCTCTGGCATGGACTCTGCTGAAGACAGGACACTGGGGTGAGGATATAAACCCCTGTGGGTAATTCCTGTACCTTCCATGTTAAATAGCCTGAGGACAGGCCTAGAGCTACTGATGGGCAAACAGGAGCTGCATCTCAGCATCTGCCTGCAATAGATCCCACAAGCATCCTTGAGGGATTGAGAGAAATCCTTTAGAGGACCTAAAGAAAAAGCAACAGTGAATAATTACTGTCATCTACAAGGTGTCCTTCATCTTGGACCTCAGAGTGAGAGCCTGTGCCTGGGGAAACTGAGGCACGGTGACACGGGTGGCTCCTGCCCACATTGCAGCCACAGCTCTCCCTCCCAGAGCTGCACACACAGAGAAAGGAAAGCAGGTTATAAATTCAGGGTGGGTGCTCAAGGAGGCTCAGGGGGATGGAGAGAAGGATCTGGGGGGATCAAGCAGGCTGTAAATTCAGGGTGGGTGCTCAAGGAGGCTCAGGGGGATGGAGAGAAGGATCTGGGGGGATCAAGCAGGCTGTAAATTCAGGGTGGGTGCTCAAGGAGGCTCAGGGGGATGCAGGGAAGGATCTGGGGGGCTCCTGTGGCCCCCAGCTGGGTTGGTGTGTCCCCCTGGCCTGCAGCATCCCCAGGCTGGGTGGGACAGGGGGGTCTGCAGCCAGCACAGCCCAGCTGTCCCCTGGGATGGTGGCACCTGCAGGAGGAGGGACAGGCCACCCCTGGCACCTGGATCAGCTGCTCCTCATGGTTTGTTTGGAGGGTTTTGCTGGGTTGCTGCAAGAGGCCAAAGCAGAGGAGCTGTCAGGAGGCCAGTGACATTTATTAAGTATTAATCTCTGCAGTGTGTCACTCGCCAGCCTGTTTGATAATGCCTCTGTGCTGGCTACCATGGTTTCTCACCTCTCTGCTGCTCAGGACAGGGTTTGCTATGCTTCAGGGACTTGTTGGATATTTTTCCCCCCAGTCACTTTTTCTACCTTCTCTTCCTCCTGTCCCACAGCTGCTCTCTCCTCCTGGATCTACCACACAATTTGCTTTGATCATCTTCTCCTTCCCTCTTACCCCAAGCCCCCAGCTTCTCCCCAGATACAATCCCCAGTGCTCTCTGCCAGCTCAGCCCTATTTCATCTTTAAACGAGGCTTAAAAGGCTCTTTACAGGGGAAGAAACAAACATTCCTCCTCCCTGTGCACCCGTGGATTCCCTGCCAGCCCAGCCCAGCCCGGAGGCTCCCGGCCAGGCTGGGGCTCAGGGAGCATCACCAGAGTGACACCACTTCTGTTCCTCAGCCACCCTCAGGGAAGAGAAAATGAGCAACTGTAGCTTTAAAACAAAGATTAGATGCAATTTTTTCCTCCCCTCTCTCCCTGCCTTTCTCTCTCCTTTTTTAAAGGGAACTTGTCAAGGTTTCCATCAATAATAGATAATGGTGCATCACTCTGGCAGGTTACACCCTCCGGCTGTTTTGATATTTTCCAGAGAATTTGTCAGCAATCTTACAGCAAAGGAGGGCTGGGGGAAGGGTGCTGGGGGGGGGGGGGGGGGGGGGTGAGAGGCCTCATTAATTTTTTGTCATTTGCATTCCTGCTGCTAAATAATGTATTGATTGCTCTTTCTCTCTCCCTCTTTAATTCTCTCTCTTCTGCAGTGTCTCGCAGCCCGTGGCCCTTACTCGGTGACAGATGAGTTTGTCACAGGCACCAGACAGCTCCTGCTCCCTGCACTGGGCTGGGAGAGCTCAATGTGACCCTGGCACCAGCTCCAGGCCTGGTGACACCAGGTGGACACCGAGGACTCTCCCAGAGCAGATGCTGAGACATCCCACTCTGTGCCTTGGGTGTTATAAGTAAAAAAAATTGGCCAATTTTTTTTTTGAAAAAAAGGGTTGTAGAGTGAACCAGTCAAACCAGTTGCTGCCAAGGTGAAGTTCTACCTGTTTGTTATTGTAATCACTGGTTGGTTAATTGCTCCTTTTGTATTGGTAAGGCCCTACCTGGGGCTAAGGTCTCCTTCTCCCTGATGGTGAGAGGAGGGGACATGGGGGTGGCATCAGACAGAATGAAAAATAACCTCAGGACCAGCATGCTATGGGAAGCTACCCCACCAAACTTACTGAAAGGACCCCGAAAACAAGGAGCCAACACAGAATTAAGAGATCAGAGTGATGTCTGGACGTGACAATAAAGTACCGGGCCTGCAGAGGTGCTGAAAACCTTGGTTGCCCCTCACCCTGAGCACAGACCTCAGCTGGAACCAAGAGACCAAGCCTGGAAAGCTCTAAAAGTTGAAACGCAGGGTACAAACCCATTGTTTTCATGAGAGTGGGACCTCCAGTTCTGCTCTTAGTGGACAAAGCTGTATGTTTTTCCTTCTCTCTGAGTTAGCCAGGGAATGACGATGGTGGCTGTGGGTTTGCTGGGCCTCGCAGCCTTGAGCTGATCACAAGTCTTCTGCCCTGTTTATATCATTGGTGATCCACCTCCACACCCAGGGGCTCCAGGACAGCAGCACAGGTGTCCCAGCACCTTGGATGTCACCAGAGGAGGGGTGACAGCCATGCACAGCCAGGGAAAGCAGCCCTGGAGCCTCTGCCAGCCCAGCTCCACAGGCACCTCTGGGCTTCTGCAGGAAGGAGCCACTAGAAAGCCAACATGGGCAGCTCTTACCTTGGGAGGGCAGGAGAACGGAAATATTGCTCTTCTAACTTCAGGAATCTGCTTCCCTGTCCCTTCCACAGACCTGAGACACAACCAAGGTCCACTGAGTTGGCAGCTGAGCTAAACACGAACCTGCACATGATTTGGGCCTTGCTTAGCTTAATGTGGCTTGGCTTCTCTTTTAATTAATAAATACTTAATTACATAGTTAATATTTTAATATTTCCTTTTAAAAATATCTGATTTAATGGGATTACTTCCAGCTATTTGTTTTGTATTACTTTTAGGTTTATTTTTCCTCTTTCATTTCTCATTTCACCCTCCAACCCACTGCTCTAACCCCTAAAGCTCCCAGCTGATCTTTGCTACTGGAAATTAGGGAGGAAATTAGCTAGAAATTGCTACTGGAAATTTCCAGGCTTTTACTGGAAATTTCCAGGCTTTTAGGCTTGTCTGGTCTCTTTTAAAAAATGCAGTCTGGCCCTTGGTGCTGGCATCCACCAGCCCGAAGTGTTAATGTGGATTATTAGCACTGGATACCTCTCTGCAAATGTACCAGCCCCTGGGGAGGGGAGGGAAGGTAGAGGGGAGGTGAGACAATGGGATTGTTAAAGATTGGTTAGGAACTCTACTGGGAGTGTGGTCCCATTTTTAATGGGATGAGCCCAAAGATGGGGAGGACCCCGAGCCCGCGTTTGCCTTTCAAACCCTACCTGGCTGCTGTCAGGAGCAGCTCACCTGCACCCAGGCCAGCATGGAGAAGGGCTCCAGCTGTGGGGATGTGACCTGCAGCAGGGACAGCTCCTCTCTTCCTCTCCTCAGCCCTTGCCTCCTTGTGCATCTCCTCTGGCTCCAGGGTACTGCACACAGTGGGGGGATGCACTGAGAGAGTCACTGAATTAAAGCAGCTATTGCTTCCTGCATCCCCTTCCTCTTTCTTCCCTTCCCTGGCAGGCCCCACCTCACAATCACATCTGATCCCCCAAGTCCAGCTCCAAATCCACATTTCCCCAGCCGAGGTGAGCTGAGCCTTACCTGGGCTGGGACATCTCCCCCATCCTCTCTGTGAGCCCATGCTGAGGACAGTGGGTGATTCCATGAGCAGCCTGTTGGGATAATAAAACAAATAAACAGAAGAGTTACAGCCAAGGCACTTGGGGCACCATAAAACAGGCTAAAAGCAAATACAGCATCGTTAATCCATCACAAAATAACAGCTCCTTACGATCCTGAATGCATCAGAAAAGAACGAGAGACCGGCAGGGCCACAACACACCCGGGGCTGTGTGGAATGTGAAGCAGGGCTGGAAACAAGCCCCAACCACACATTCAGGGTGTGGCTGAATCAGGGCTCCAGGAACTCCCACCTCCCTGCCCAGGTGTGTTTAAAACCAGTGACACCAGGAGGAGAGGTGTGCTGATGAGAGATGCGCCCATGCTCCTGCTGCTGGTGGAGCTGGAGGTGACAGGGACTCGGTGTCAGGAAAGGAGGAGATGAAACAGATCTGGATGGAAACTTAACGGGGCTCTTTAGTGCTCCATCTTCCCACTAATGAGGGTTCTGCATGTGAGGGCAGGAGAAAAAAAAGCCACCAGGCACTAATAAAGCCCTGTGACTTTGCTGACTGCAGGCACTGGTGCTAATGAAGTCACCAGAGAGATGGGATTCCTCTGGCAGCTCTGACATTGCTCTGTAGAACTTAATTCAGTCAGAGGAAACAACAATAAAAATGGGGGGAAAAAAAGCCACAGACTGGTGTGCATGCCCAGGCAGCAGCTGATGCTGGTTTGCCTGGTGGCTGGTGAGCCTGGGTGGGAGATGGGGTGGGAATGGGGGTGGTATGGAGCCATCGAGGGGTGGGATGCTCAGGTTACCCCAGAGCTGGGCTGTGAGCACCTCCTGATGATCCAGATCTGTGCCAGGAGCCCTGGGGACACAGGCAGTGTGAGGTCAGATCCTGGAGAGGAAGGACAGAGAGATGGACACTTATGGATTTCAAAGCATTCCATAAATGCCACGTGTGCCCTCCAGAGCCATCCTTGGAGCAAACACCCAGCAAGGGCCATTCCATAGCCCTGGAGGTAGAGGATTGTTTCATGGAAGCAATGGCTTTATACATACAGACATATATTTAAACATATTTTTACATATAAATATATTAATATTATTTATACATAACATATCTATATATTGATATTATATATTTATACACATATATATGTATATATATAATATATATACACATATATACATATATATCTCATATATATATTTGATATATAATATATATGATATATAATTTATATATGCTTATATGATATATAAAATATATATAAATTATATATATAATAAGATATATATAATATTTTATGTATATATATATGGTATATTATTTATACCTAACATATCAATATATTAAATAAAATCCCTAAATCTTCCCCCCATATACATGTGTGTGTATATACATATAAAAGCTCAGGACTGTAGTTTGGCACTGACAGGCTTTAGCAGAGGCTGGTTTTGGAAGCCTCACAATGTCCCCTGAAATCCCCATTCCATCAGCTTTTATTTGAGCTCCACTGAAGTTAAGGAGGAGTCGTTTCACCGTCCTGGAGTGCCCGGTGTCCTCATTGTCACCTGGTGGAGCAGGAGGAGCAGGCAGATCCCCCCTGGGGTTCTCCAGTGCCTCTTTTTAATTAGAAACCTCGTCTCTGAGTCTTACATGCCCTTCCACAGGGTGAGTTGCTCTCACCTGCTTAATCCTGGGAGATTATTTTCTGGTCTCTTTTAAAAAATAACCCAACCGCCCCAAACTCTTTGGTCTCTTTCAATTCTTTTCATTTCACCTCATTTAATTCCTTGCCAGCTTAATGACTCGGTAGTAATGAATAAGATGAAAATTAGGGCTTAATAAGTGTTAGGAAAAGACAGTTTTCTTGCTGATGAAGGGAGCCTGGTGGTGGGAAAGTGGAGCCTGGGGAGAGCACAGAGATAACCCCAAAGCTCCTCCCGACCTTGAGAGAGGTGATGCCAGCTCTGGCTGCAACTGGTGACAATGACAAGCTGCAGAGAGATCAGGGATGTGGGGCTGGACCAGCCAGGGATGGCACAGGGCACCGCTGTGAAAAATGCGTATTTTTATGATTGGCTTTTTTGCAAACATTAAAATGAATATTATATGTGTTTTGTTAGAAAGTAATGCTGTGTTAATTCTCTAAAGTTGTGTGTTAAATATAGTTTTAGATGTGAAAAATTAGTATTTTATGATTGGCTTTTCACAAATATAAAAATGAATATTACATGTGTTGTGTTAGAAAGTAATGCTGCATTAATTCTCTTAGTGTGTTAAATATAGTTTTAGGTTATAAGAAATGTTAAAATAGAAACGATGCTATGTAGGATACTTTTTTTAAAGAAAGGACTCGCACTGAGATAGCAGCCACAGGACACCTGAATCTTTCAGAGAAAGAGAATTTATTGCTCCATTATCAGAAGAAACGAACTTCTTCCCGCCTTGAAGGAGCTGTCAGGACTCAGAGGAAGAAGCTGACACTGACCAGCCAGAATCCTGTGTTTGAATGGAATTTATGCATTATGTATGAGGTGTATGAATATCCAACAGGTTATTGTTTTTAAGGGTTAATCCTCTGTTAACATGGGTCCTTTTTCAGGCTTGTGCTGCCTAGAAAAAGTGCCAGACATCCAAACCTCTTTGTTTCTATTGTCTCATATTGTCCTAATTCAAAATGTCCAAATTATTATTACTCTAATTGCATTACCTTTTTAATAGCCATTTTATTACTATTAAATTTTTAAAATTTTAAAACCAAGTGATTGGCGTTTTTCACACAGCTCACACTGCGTTAGCTGACTCTGGACATGTCTTCTAATTAATGATAATATTGGAACTGACAGGTTGATCAGGGGAGAAAAGGTGCAGAATTAATTGACCTGCCAGCAGATGTGTCCAACAAGATTCAAACACAAACCTGTCCCTGCCCATCTGCCCCAGCCAGGGCAAACGCTGCTGGCACTGTGGGCATTCCTGTGACTTTCAGGGCACCCTGAGAGCTGCCTCCACCTCTGCCACACACCACATTACTCCTCCACTGTTGCTTTGATTTTTTAAGATTTTCTAAGCTTTCTGATGTTTACATTTTTGTAACAAACTTCCTTACTTTCTGTAAATAACTTATTGCTTTGCATTCTTTTATAGAATAGGAGAAATTTGATAGACTGTTGGTTTGTGCAGTGCCATTGGAGAGGGGGCACTTTCACCCTCCAATCCACTATCACTTTTTAGAAAACTACAAATGTTGAAGTTAGAAAATAAACTTGTGTGTGCAGGCTTTGCAGAGGTACCTTCCCCAACATCTCCTCCTTTTCCAGATGCACTGGTCACCAGGGGATTTTAATTCCCCTTTCCTAGGGGATTTTAATTCCCCCTTCCATGGACTAGAGGTGGTTAAATGGATTTCCCCATATAATCTGAGCTGCTGAAATTTTCATTCAAGGGTGGGAAAAAGCCTGAAGAGGAGAGTGAATGAGGAGCTTAATGAGATGGGGCAAACACCACCAGGCTCAGGAAATTCCCTGAGCTAAAAATAGGTGATGCTAAAATCTATCAGAGGGCTCACACAAATTACAGGGATCAAAAATCCTGTTCCTGCTCGCTCCTGTGCATCTGCTTGTGGCTACTACAGCAGACAGGAGACCAAAACCCCACTAAAACCCCACTATTTTATAGCAGACACCTCCAGCAAAACAGCCCTTGGATTCAAAAGGATGCTCCAATCCCCGCACCTTCTTTTTAATTTTTTTGAGTTATTTTTTTATTATAAGTCTCCTCCAAGTCTGCTCCTGCTGTGACAAACAGCATGAAAGAACCCCTCAATAATCAAATCAGCTGCTGCTCCTGCACAGCCCAAGATCAGATGCACCTGCAGTGGGGATCGATTGCCTGATTAGGGGGAATTGATTGCCCCAGCCTCATTAGCATATCGTTAGCACTGACCCCATGGCTGGCCCCACTCAAGCAGGCCATGACCTGGATGGATTAAAGAACCCAATGCACTGGGGAGGGATGGAAATCAGTGAACAGGAGAGGGGGAGGTGAAGATGCTGGTCGATAACATCCACAGCATTGCCCTGCTGAGTTCTCCAGCGCTCATCACCACCACTCCTGGAGCATCCCAGGGGATGCAGCTCCATGGAACACTGCCCTGCCCATGGCAGCCCTGGAGGGTTTCTTCAGGAGCTCCAGCCCTTTTGAACATTGACTAACAGGTTTTATTTTAGTGCTGTGAGTCAGTAGCCCCAGATAGGATTTCCATCTGTGCCATGCCAGACTGTGCTTTGGGCCTCCATCCAAATAAAGCTGAAGAACTGGTTGGGTTTGATTTGGTTTTATGGTTGGGGTTTGATTTTTTTTTTTTTTTTTCTTATCAGTTTTGCACACAAAAGAAGGGAAGAGGAGCCTGGGCTGCTCCAGAAGGCCTATCCAACCTGAATTTCCCCTTGTGAGTGGCTCCAGGCAGGAGCAGGGCTCGTGTCCAAGGCCTTGAGCCATTCGGGAGGAGGCAGAGCCAGCCCCAGGTCCCAGCCAGGACAGGAGCCCCAGAGAGGTCATGGCCAGGCATGCAAGGGCAGTTTGTCTGCTCCCAAACATCCTTTGAACATCCAGGACCAGATCTCTCCTGTTTTTTTTTTTTTGTTTTTTTTTTTTTTTTTTTTTTTAATTTTAATTACCTGATGTGACGTCTGTGGGATGCTCGAGGACCACAGGCGCAGCACAGGTGACCTCACACAGCTCAGGTGACATCTAGGCATGGACACCCTGTGCCCATCTCTGCTGACCACATCACAAACATCACATAGCATGGCCTGGACAACATCAAGAGGACACAGGGTGCCCCAGAGGCCCCTGCCCTGGTGGGATGTGGGGATGCCACCTCCAGCATCATTCCCCTTCACCTGCAGGGTGGAGGTGTCCCTGTGCTGGGGGTGTTGTTCAGCTTTATGAGGCATTTTTAAAGTAAAAGGTGCTAGCAGCAAATAAATTCTGGTTTCCCAAATAATCAGCACAGATTTGGCTGAAAAAAAAAGAGATTTCCTTCCTTCCGCTCTGGTGTTTGAGACAGTGGGAAGCTCCAGTGCTGCTCCCACACGAGATGCAGTCCTGCCTGTTGAAGCTGTCCATCAGCTCTCATTATGGTTCATTTCCTCTGCTGGGTGAATTATTGCCGTAGTCTCGGCGCCGGCAGCCCTTTGCCAGCTCCTGTAACACAGAGAATTAATTAATTAGCAGCGATGTGCTAACTACCCGCGCGTCTCATCACCGTAATTGCACCGGCCGCGAGCATCTCACCTCCTATCGATGAACAGAGCCGCCTTCCCCTGCCACACCAGGCCTCCTTTCCCACTTTGCCCCCGCTCCTTTCCCAATTTTTTGGCCATTTCTGAAGAGGAATGATTTGTCCAGATTGCAGCGGTAGTGGGAGAGAGGAGCACATCCAGCGATGTGGGCATCCTGCAGCATCCCTCAGCCCCTGCAGGGGCCCTGGGAACGTGGGACAGAGCCTGCTCCATCCTGCAGCATCCCTCAGCCTCTGCAGGGGCCCTGGGAACATGGGACAGACTCTGCTCCATGCTGCAGCATCCCTCAGCCCCTGCAGGGGCCCTGGGAACGTGGGACAGAGCCTGCTCCCCCCCGTGCTTTGACTGCTGAGCCTCTCTGAGGCATCCCAGTCACAGCCAGCGTCGGGGTGATGCTGCACTCCCTCAAGGACACAGCTCCGAGGGGCTCACTCCCTCCCTCTGCACTGGGACAGAGCTGCTCTTCAGCAGGAACCACGTTCCAAGCAGTGTTTTCCAACAAAAAAAACCCTCCTGCGCTTTCCTACCTGCAAGAAATGTGAGTGTCCTACTCCCCCTCTTCCACCACCCAACGTGGAAAATGAGAAAATCCTGTGAGCAGGACCCACCCGAATGACAGTGACCCACCCCACCCCAGCCCTTCACAGGATGATGATTACACATTATTCCATGAATAAGGAATGTCTCACTGCACATTTCCACCTGTTCCCAGCGCCTCCCTGTGATCCCTGTGGCTTTCAGGGAACACAAACCCATTTTGCAGGCAGCAGGGATGTTTGGAGCCTCATTCATCCCGAATTTCAAGTGTTTATCTCCTCTGCTTGGCACAGCTGCTCCTCCTTGGGTGGGAATGGGCAGATCAAGTTCTTGGGGTCAAGTTTTTGCTGCTGCAGGTCCATAGCCTGCTCCAAAGGAAAAGGTGTTGTGAGCATCATGAAGGCACCAAAGAGAAACAAAACCCAGTAAAAACTGTGTTGGCAGCTAGATCCCAGAGACTGATTAATTAATTGGCTGATTAACTACCTATGTGTCCAACCCAAGGGGCTCCTCTGCTGCTTTTCTCACCAGAGAAGAAGGCAGATGTGCTCACTAAGGTGCAGAAAACAAGGAGAATAGCCCCTGTGTTGGAGATAACTTACTGTTGCTGAAGAATCTTCCTCCTCCTCCTCTCTGTTACAGGCCAAAAATTAAATAACCAATATTGCTTTACTGTTCCTGAGCACCTCCACCCACCCAGCAAAAGGCAGGGAGAGAAAAACTGCTGTGGCTTTCAGGAAAAATAAAAAAAACTCAAACCAAATCCCCCCAAGCTTTCTCTTTCATTCCCTTGTCAAGATAAGCAAATGAAAAAAAATATGGAGAATGTTTTGCCACCAAACCTAATGCTTCACGCTGTGTAGGTGTTCTCCTTCTTTATGAAATTAGTGTTGGCCAAATTTAGTTATTTTCACATCATTTCAAAACAAAGAGTCGAGATACTCCATCTTTCAAGGATTATGAAGAAACATTTTGACACAAAAACCCAACCCCCCCATTCATCAAGTCCTCATCTAATTCAGCACAAGTTCATGAATAATTTTCATCAGCCTGAAACCGCTCGTGGCTGATGAGACTCAGCCCAAAGTGCCCATCAGGGTGGGACCCTCTCCTCTCCCCAGCAGTGAGATGTCCTGGGAGCCCAGGATCTGCTGGGAATGGTGACCCCAAAATCCCTGAAATTTCCTCCCAGGCCTAAGGTTTGCCACAGCAAACAAATGAAATCCTGGAGGAGTCAGGAGATGTGGTGAGAACCCTCCAGAACACCTTCTTCCTCTCCCTGGGGCATGGCCACATCTCCACCAACCTTCTGCACCGCTTTTGCTGCTCTGGGCAACAGGAGCTGTTTGGAGGGAAAAAGAAAAGCCCATCAAAGAAAAGCCCATCAAAGAAAAGCCTATGCTGGAGTCACAGCCATAAACCTGGGTCTGTGGGGCCACTGAGGTGTGCCGCCATGATATTTTATGAAAAATCCTTTTGCTAGGATCTTTTCTCCTGAGAAGCTGAGAGGCCTCAGAAATTAAATGTGAACAACGATTATCTGTTGCTGTGCAATGCAACAGCTGGATCTGTGATTGGTCTCATGTGGTTGTTTTTAATTAATGGCCAATCACAGCCAGCTGGCTCGGACTCTGATCAGTCACAAGATTTTATTACCATTCCTTCCTTTCTTTGCTAACCTTCTGATGAAACCCTTCCTTCTATTCTTTTAATATAGTTATAATATATAATTTTCTTTTACTATAATATATATAATAATAAATCAGCCTTCTGGAACAAGGGGTCAAGATTCTCATCTCTTCCCTCGTCCTGGGACCCCTGCACACACCCTCACTGAGGTGGCTTTCCCAGGGCAGGCTGAGGGTCTGTCCCTGTGCCCTGGAGAAGACTTTGGCATCAGGGACACATGTCCAGGGTCAGTTTTTCTCTCCCCAAGGGCTGCAGAAGCGCCCCAGCAGCTCAGCTGCAAACCTGCCCCCCAGGAAGGGCACTGTGGGCTCAGACAGCAGCACCTGGGGTGGTTTTGGGGGGCAGGAAGGCAAAGAGCTCCTGCCTCACCCCCCTTCTGCCCTCTGTGCCAGGCTGATGGCTCCCAGGCAGCTCCACAGAGCTCTCAGCACTGCAGGAGCTGCCTCTTGCTCTTGTTTTCCTAAATAAACTTCTCCACAGCCAAGATTTTTCCACACTGACTCGAGCTGGCATAGCAGATTCCCCCCAGATGCGGCTGCAGCTGCCTCCTTGCACTGCCTCTGCTGGGAACCAGCTACAAAACTTCTGGCTGACTTGCAAGAGAATATTTTCATCATTAATTTTGCCCTGTGAAATATTTTGAACCCCATTCTCCCTTCCTGGGATCTCTTGGAGCCAGCCCGTGGGTGTTCAGTGGAATCAGGGGGTTAAGCTGGAAATTCTCCTCCCAACTTTTCACAGTTGGTTTTAAACTGATGGCAAAGATTTAGGAGGGCTCTCAGCTAACAAATGGTGCCAGATAACCTGGGAAACATTAAATACCATTTAATTAAATACCATTATATATATAAAATAATTAAATACCATTCAATCACCTGTCTGTTGTCACAGAGGTTTCACCCAGGGCTGGGGGCAGTTTTGGTGGCCCAGGATGGGCAAATGCTGTTTTGCCAATCAGCCAACTAAATTTGGCCAATCCTAATTTCATAAAGGAGGAGAACACCTACACAGCATGAAGCCCTGTTCCCAAACACCCCAAAGAAAGTTCTTCATCCCCTCTCCCCTCCAGGCTCTGCTCCCACTCTCATTTTCCCCCTGATGGTGAGACAGGAACCATGGCATCATCATCCAACCCCCCTGAATATAGTTATAATATATCATTTTATTATAATATATATCATAAAATAATAAATCAGCCTTCTGAAACATGGAGCCAAGATTCTCATCTGCAGGGCTGGGAGCAGCACAGGCTCCAGAGGGGGATTTGGGGTGCACCTGAGAGCAGGGAACACCTTGGGGCAGCATCTCCCTGCAGATCCACCCGGTGCCTTCAGCTGGTGGAGCCATCCCCTCATTGTGGGACTCTGCCCCTGCTGAGAGCCTCAGGAAGAAGGGGAAGAAAATAATGAACAAAAAAATTTAAAAAAAAATAAAGGAGGAAAAGAGAAAGGAGATTAAAAATTATAAACGGCAACAGACAACAAAACAACAACAAAAATACCCAGCTTTCTCCTCAAACTGTTCTTTTAGTCCCAACAGCGTCTGCTGTGCAGAGCTCACGCCTCAGAATTCACAGCTGCTCAAAAAACCCAAAAAAGCTCATGAATTATTTATCCCCGCTCAGATCAATCCTTCAGCAGGCTGTCAGTGAGGAATCAAAGCCCCAACAAGGCAGGCAGGTGAGGAAGCAACTTCCAAATTCCCTGAGTGACCAGCAGCTCCCTCAGCTCTCCTGCTGCCCCATCCCTGTCCCCCTGGTGCCCATCACACACAAATGATAAACTGAAATAGTTTAAATCATAAACTGAAAATTTAAATTATAAACTGAAATAAAATTGATGGCAAAGGTTTATTCCAAGGAACACAGGGAGGTTTCTCCCCCTCATCCCCAAGTGCAGCCATTCCTCACAGCACAGCCCAAGGGTGCTTTATCCTCAGCTCTGCCTCCTGCCTGCACCCTCTGAAACCCTGAAAATCCTGGGTCTGTCCCCCACCGCCTCTTTTCTCTTGTAAAATTGGTAAGGAAGTTAAAAAAGAGGATTTGCAGCTGCTGAGGGAAGGAACCACCCGTGCTCCTGTCCCCATCCCTGTCCTGTCTATCCAGGGTCTGTCTGTCTGTCAGGAGCTGCACATGCAGAGGAGAGCAAAGGACAGGGACACACAAGGGCTGGAAAATCTCTCATTTGTCCACCCTCTCTGGGGTGGAACAGCAGAGGGGCTGGGTTGGAATCAGAGGGAACCTTTCGGCTTCTTTTCCTCTTTGCTTTTCAGGTGAAAAATCCGCCCTGCAAAGAGAGGTGGCAATGTCCCACCAGTGTCCCCAGGGCTGCTCCAGGCTCTGAGCTGGGGCTGGGGGTGCTCCCAGGACCTTTCCCAGTCACACCAGTGAGAGCAGCAGGGGTGACCATGGACTGGGGAATCTGAAGGGTGAGCCTGGAATGGGCACCTGAAGCTCTGCCCCCTTCCAGGGTGAGGATCTCTCAGTGAAAGCGCCGAGTTTGGTCTCTGATTTTCCCCACATCCCAGTTTCCTGCTGTCAGCTCCGGTTCCTGCATCACCTCCGCTCCTCCTGGAGCATCTCCGTGTCCCTGGGTGAAAGCAGCGCTGCTTAATTAGCGCCGGCTCCTCATTAACTCCGGTCCGGAGCTTCCTCCAGCTGCAGCTCCTCTCCTGCACAGCCCAGCCCGGCTCAGGAAAAGGCAGGAACACCCGAGATACCAAATCCCCATCCCTGCCATGCAGAGGGAAAGGCAGGAACACACCTGGAACACCAAATCCTCATCCCTGCCATGCAGAGGGAAAGGCAGGAACACACCTGGAACACCAAATCCCCATCCCTGATGGGCAGAGGAAAAGGCAGGAACACCCGGGATACCAAATCCCCATCCCTGATGGGCAGAGGAAAAGGCAGGAACACCCGGGATACCAAATCCCCATCCCTGATGGGCAGTGGAAAAGGCAGGAACACACCTGGAACACCAAATCCCCATCCCTGATGGGCAGAGGGAAAGGCAGGAACACCCAGGACACCAAATCCCCATCCCTGATGGGCAGAGGGAAAGGCAGGAACACACCTGAGACACCAAATCCCCATCCCTGCCATGCAGAGGGAAAGGCAGGAACATACCCGGGATACCAAATCCCCATCCCTGCCATGCAGAGGGAAAGGCAGGAACACACCTGGAACACCAAATCCCCATCCCTGCCATGCAGAGGGAAAGGCAGGAACACACCTGAGACACCAAATCCCCATCCCTGCCATGCAGAGGGAAAGGCAGGAACACACCTGAGACACCAAATCCCCATCCCTGCCATGCAGAGGGAAAGGCAGGAACACACCTGAGACACCAAATCCCCATCCCTGATGGGCAGAGGAAAAGGCAGGAACACCCGGGATACCAAATCCCCATCCCTGCCATGCAGAGGGAAAGGCAGGAACACACCTGGAACACCAAATCCCCATCCCTGATGGGCAGAGGAAAAGGCAGGAACACCCGGGATACCAAATCCCCATCCCTGCCATGCAGAGGAAAAGGCAGGAACACACCTGGGACACCAAATCCTCGTCCCTCCACGCCCCATCCCCTGCACAGCCAAAGGTGGGCACTCCCTGCCATAAAACCAAACCTCGCGGTGGGCACAGGGGGGCTCAGCTCTGCTCCCTGTCCCCATCCCACCCCCTCCGATGCTCCGGGAGAGCCTCCAGCATCCCGAATTCCTGCAGCACCTCCCCTGGTGCAAAGCCATTCATCAAGGCACACAAACAGCTCGGCTGCTAAAGGCCACGCCGTGACAAAATGCCAATAGCTGTATTTACATTCAATAGGTGCCGCTAATCTCGCCTTCAGGAAGCGTCTGCTGAACCTGCCTGTTCCTTGCCGGGCATCACCTCTTTAATCAGTCTCTTGTTACTGATCGCAGATTGATTGCACTTCCAGTAGCCAATAGGTTTTCCTTTTAATTTTCGGCATCATGTTTAATTAAAGCAGGGTGGGTCCGACCCCATCAAATCATATCAAAGTCTGTCTGAGCCCCAGGTGAGTGAGAACACCTGCATAAATTATTGATCAATCTTTGTTCAGATTAATCTATCACTGCCTCTCCCTGGGCAGTGCAGGACAGAGCCTGGGAGGTGTTTTGTGGCAGCTCAGGACACTGAGAGATCCAAATTTGCTCCTCAAAAGCATCACATCTCATCCTTTCCTCCCAGAAAATCCAAGCCCAGGGGCACAGCAGGTGCTGGGAGATGCTGTTAACTCCCAGTTATTCACTGGGAGGAGGATGCAAACCACAGCGAGGAGCCAAGATTAAAGAAATCCCCATTCTGCACAAATGCCAGTCTAAAAGGCCTGGAAGAACAAGTGGCTTTACCCAGTGTTGGAGGCCCTGGAGCTGCAGGGTCAGTGGGAGCAATGCTCAGGACAGGAAAACCTTTCTCCCCTGCCCTGATGCAGAATTCCAAGTGATCCATGGAAGCACAGCTCGGTGTCGGAGGAGATGAGGGGCACAGGGATGGCTGTGATGGGCACAGAAAGCCAGGCAGACAAGGTGGGAGGTGATGCTGCCCCTCAGCCCGAGCATTTCCCCCTGTGAGCTCTGAGCCACGAGGGGTTTCTGCTCCTCTGGGGCTGGGCGAGAGCCTGAGCTCAGAAATGATCCAGAAATGCTGAAAACCAACGGAGCCTTGGAGCACCTGAGAGGTCCTGTGGGGCTCAGGCTGCTCCAGCACTGCAGCTGGAGAGCAAACAGCCTTTGGATGATGAATAAAGATGGAGAGGAGGCATTCCTGCCGCTCCCAAGGCTCTCCCGCCTGAATACTAATTGCTGGTCTGAGCTGAGACTGCTTAAAAGCGTGTTCGGGGCCAGGGTGTGGAAGAGACTGCAGTGCATTTGCATCATTCCGGGGAAAAACAGGTGGTTTTGCTGGATTCAGAAAACTTCTGTTCCTGGAGTAAACTTTGGATGCTGCCAAAGCCCCGGAGGGGTGAAGGGCTGCATAGAAATAGCTGGAGAGAGGGGAAGCACTGCCAAGAGCATCAGCTCAGCTCGTGAGTCAGCAGCATTAGCTCTCACCTCAACAAGCAATCTGCAAATTGTGCAAATCTGCTTTTCACAGTTCACCTAACCTGCGAAATGGCCTCAGATTTACAGCCCCGGTGTTCACGCTTAAAAACAACCGAGTTAATGAAGAACTGGGAGGGCTGGGGGGGAATTGCACAGAGACAGTCTGGGTTTCACCTGAAGCCCTGGCTGGTGCCATCCCCACAAGGGTTTCTGTCCCATCCCCACAAACACCTGGGGCTGGTTTGTCACCATCACATTCTTTGAAAATTCCCTTTGCAGGATTTCTTCTCCTGGGAAGCTGAGAAGCCTCAGAGAAAAATGAAAACAATAATTACCTGATTGCTTCTGCTGTGTCTTGCTGCTTTGGAATGTGGTTTGGACATTGTGTAACAACTGGCCATTGTTTCATTGGTTTCATGTGAATTGTTTTAACTTAATGACCAATCACTGTGTCAGACTCTGAGGAGAGAGTCACAAATTTTTCATTAGTATCTGGTTAAGCCTTCTGTAATTGAAATAATTGAATAATATCCTTTTTCTATTCTTTAGTATATATAATATAATATAATATAATATAATATAATATAATATAATATAATATAATATAATATAATATAATATATTATACAAATAATATAATATAATATATCTCATAAAATAATAAATTTGCCTTCTATGAACATGGAGTCAGTTTCAATCATTCCTCCCAACAATGAGGGACTCAGAAAATACCACACTGGCTCCTGAGCTGTGCATCCCCTTTGCTTCCCTCTTTTTCCACCTGCTTGCTGCAGCTGCAGCCCCATCTGAGGCTGAGCTGGGGGATTCTTTGATAAGGCAAAGATTTCCAATCCTTTTGGATTAAAACCCTCCCGTTTTGACAAGGAGATCAGTCTGTGCAAGGAGAGGATGAAAGGGGCCGTGTTTGCCCTCCCTTTGTAAATTGTGAGATCAATACCACGTTTCCACTGGGATAAAAGGGCCAGCTCGGCTATGGGGGGATTGCTGGGGAAGGAAGAGCAGGAGCAGAGTGGAGGAGCCACCCCAGGGTTTACCTTTAAAGTATTTTTAGCACCGAGCTCAGAAGAAAAAGCTGAATAGTTCAGAGCAGGATGAGCAGAGGACGTGGAGGAGTTACCTTTGTGCACAGGTCCTGGAGCAGAGCTGGGAATGAGAGGGAGCAGAGGAAGGTTATGACAATTCCATCTGCTCCTGCACTAAGAACATGTGTGACAGGAGGGTGGTGGCTTTGAAACCTCTCTCAGGGCCTCACCCCTTGGATTTTAAATCTCTGGAAGAAAATCCACCAGTTCTTCATGCAGGGCTGTGTGTGAGCAGGTACCTGCCAGCCCCATGTGTGTGAAATCCTGGTGTTCAGTAACCCTTGGGTGATGCTCTGGATGATTTCCAGCGTTTTGTGGAGCTGCTGCATCCCCTGTTGCATTGCTGCACCCTGGGACCTGTCCAAGATCCATGGAAGCCAGTGGAAAACTTCCATTGGCATCAATCAATCCATGATTAAACAGAGGCTGTAAAGCCTGTGATACCTGAGGGATGAAAGATATAAACATAACTCCTTTTCAAAATTTACATTTTAAAGAAACGCAGCTTTCCACGATCAGTATAAACCGAGCACTGCTTGTTGTGCTGAAACTCAGGAGGTTGTTCTGATTTCAGGAGACACTGAGCACAAGGAGGGGGAAAGCTGCTGAAATCTGAGCACAAACCTGGAGGACAGAGAAGAGCACATGTGCCAAAAGCTCCTCAGAACTCAGGCTGAAGGATGCTTCAAGCCAGGAGCCTCTCCAGCCCTGACGGCCTTGGAGTGCAAAAAACTAAAGACAGAAACTCTTATTTTTGCAGCTTCCTTGAAATAACAGGGGTGGAGGACAAAATACCAGGTAACCCAAAGTTATTTCTTTGAAATAGGAGCATTAAAAGGACCAGTTTTATCTAAAGGTGATAGAACAACAGAACTCAAATGGCATCCAAGGAGACCAAAAGCACATTGCTCAGCACTAGGAGCCTTACAGGAGAAAAGTTCTGCTTGGCACCACAAATTTAAAGTGCAGCTTAAAACCAGGGACTTCAAGGTGGGTTTTTTGTTTCTGTTCTGTTTCAGTTTTTAAAAACATTAATCACTTTACCTTTGGAATGCTCTTCAAAAGCTTTGCTTTCTCTATCCAGCAATTCTCACACCGTGCTCGTGCAGAGCCCTGGTGGCACCAGACTTGGGAAAAATAAAGTGAATCCACTTTTCATCTCAAGGGCTGAAGGTGTTAGGTTTTGTTTATATCACCACTATTTAATGTTGAATATTTGCAGCTCTTCTGATAACCAGGGTGAGGCTGTATTGATTTCTCCACCTCGTGCTAGAAGGTGGCTTGTATTAAAAAAGAGATAACTCAGCTCTTTTCTAGTTCAGAGCCTGCCCATGTTTGACTGTTTTTTAAGCAGCACCCTTTCTCCCCCAAGAAAATCCTTAAAAATATTCACAGATGAAAACGAAATACCAGCCTTGCTGCTGAGTTTTGTAACAGTAAAACAATCAAAAGGATTTTTAACAGAAGCAAATAAACCAGTTTAACTGATTTAACAGGAAACTGAGGCGTCAAATGTGGGATGATACCCAAAGATTTGTGAGGACTTTTGCATGGTTTTAAATCTTCTTGAACAAATTTGGGAATTTCTGCCTTGCAGAGGGCAGCAGCCTCTGCACATCTGCAAAAGCTCTGTGGGGACCAGCTGTGCTGATATTGGAGAGCTCACCTGTATTTTCCCAGCACAGTCAACACGGCTGTCAGGTGAGTTTGGCAGGACTCCCTTCCTGATCCCCCACTGCTGCTTTAAGGCTGGAAGAATGTCCTGTCACAGCAATTTAAATGTTTCCCAGCCCGGCCTTTCCACTCTCCTACCTCAGCAATTTGCAGTTTTAATTTCACGGATGTTTGTAATTACAGCGAGGGGCTCAGTGAAAACAAAAAGCAAACCAGGAGAGCTTGGCAGCTTTGCTTCTTGGCTTGTTTTGTTGAATACTCTGGGATTAATTTCCTCATGTTTTTCTGTAGGAGAGAAGTACTTAATGCAATGAATAATTTGGCTATAACCTTCCAGGGCCTCAGACCCAGGTGGCACCCGGGGCCAGGAGCACATCCTGCAGCAGCATCAGCTGCTTCATCCACAGATCCACGGGGGAAAAAACACCCAAAAGCTCAGGGAACCACACAGGCCCTGAGCAGAACAGACCTTGATGTGAAGGAGCAGCATGGTTTCTCTCCCTCCCCTTAGCTGGGAGCACATTTCTGTCAGAAACCCGAGGTTTGGGAAGCTCAGGATGAAGGGTTTTGGAAGAGCGAGCGTTTCATCAGAGTCACCTCCTGGCTCAGGAAGAATTCATCACGAGAGCAGGATTGATAGGAGAGCTAGGTAAAACCTCAGAGAAAGAAAACAAAATCTAATTAAGCCTCCTGTTAAGGTTGTGGTTTAGCAATTTTTGCTCAAATTCAGCATCTCGGGACATCACCCAGCTTTGGCTTGCCCTGCTCGGGCAGGATGCTCCGTCCCCTCCCCAGCCTTTATTCCCTCCCAGCTCCCATTCTCCTGTGACATTTCCCTTCCCCTCAGGTCCCCCAGCAGGTTCCAGCCTCGCCAGCTCCAGGAGCCGATGGCTGGCAGAGTTTTTCATCCAGCAGAAAATGAGCAGTGCCCACGGGTCACCTCTGCTGTGGCTGCTCTCCGGATTGTTCCCAGCCCAGGGGAGCCCACAGCCCATTGTCACCCCGAGCCCCGGCTGGTGACGCTGTAAAAAAGCCCTCCTGCTTTCTTTTCAGCATTTTAAAGAGGGATTGTCAACAGTAAGGAAAGAAAAAGGGCTAAAAATACCGTAATAAACCCAAAAGGCAGGCAGGAATTGCAGATGGTGAGAGACAAGGGCACGGCAGTGCTGCACGGGCACAGGCTGCTGCTCCCCTCCATCAGCTTTATTTTTATACCAAGGCTACACCGAAATTTCCTGCTCATAATTCTTCACCTGCAGATGCAGCTTGTTGTGAAACTTAGTAGCTGAGATGTTGGTAGCACGGGTTAATTGTAATTGGGTACATAAATCCCAGCCTGCATTACTGTCCCTTAGAATCACGTTCTGCACGCAAATATTTGTTCTCATGAATTCCAAATGATCTCACCATTAATATTTTTCACATATTTGTTGTTTTCTGGCAGTACTGCTGAGCTGATTTGCAGGACTGTTGGGGATGTTGGAGACCAGAGTGGGGCACCTTTAAACCCAAAATGCTCAGTCTCAGCACCTGAATAACAAAACTTCTCTGTCCTTGATCCGGGTCCTCTGGTTTTCAGAGCAACTTTTTAATCAGCACAACCCTGTCTATTACAAGGACTCCCATTTTAAATTAGCCTCCTTATTAACATAAAAAAGTAAATAATATGAGAAATGTTCAGCCGTCCCTGGGTTCTCCCAACTGAAAAGACAATAAAAGCCCATTTACATTCCTATGCCATACTGCATTTTTTTTTAATCCCCCTTTCATTTTTATGACACAAACCCAGCAATCAGGTATTAGTGCTGCTGTTGAACTTTACAGAGGATAAAATGCCAGCTGATAAAAAGTCCTGCTTGCTGCAGGGACACACCCCTGGCCTTCCAGAGGGTCACTGCTCTCCTTGTGTTAACAAGGAGCAAGTCTGGAGATGTCTCTTGTTTTGATCATTTGCTTTTAAAAAGGAAGAAGAAAGACAACCCCACAAATTCCAGCAAGTTCATGACACACACATGTCTTTATAGGAACTAATTATCTGATATTGCAGTTACTGTCCCTCGAAGGAAGAGAGGAGACACAAAACAACCAATTCCCTCCTTACCCCGCTGCTTCCAACCAGGGAACACGCATGGGAAAAACAGCTGCTGTCTGATGTGAGGAAACCCAGCTGAAGCCACCCCTTCCTTCCTGCGTTCACCTGCAGCAAATCTCCTTCCCTGAAGGACACCAGGTGATTTGGAACAGAAGCTCTGAGTTGCAGTGCAGCTTTGGGATGAAGCAGGGCATTGGAGACTCAGCTCAGGGTGTGGGATTCAGTGACAGCTCCTGCTCAGGGCTGGGGGAGGAGGAGCAGGACATGGCCTGAGGGGCCAAACTCTCTGATGAAACCTGAGTTCAGCCAGCTTGAGGCTGATCTGCCCCCTCTTGCATGGGTGTGAACTAAACCCATGCAGGGATCCGTGCTGGGGTCGCACCAGCAGAGGTGAGGGTGGCAGGAGGAACTTCTGAGGTTTCCCTGCATTTTTGGGTGGCAGCTGGAAGGGGACCCTGAGCCTCCTTCCTCTCCCCCTCCCTGCCAACATCTGCCACGTCCAGGGCTCAGCTCTGGGGCTCCTGGCATGGAGCAAGGAGGGATGGATTCCCAGGGAGATGCTGGTGAAGAGTCCAGGCACAGGGGGGTGAAAGAGCCCAGTCCTGCCCAGTCCTTGCCCTCCTGCCCAGTCCTTGCCCTCCTGCAAACCCTCCATGACAGAGGATTTTTGGAAGGTTTTGCCACATCTGTGGAATTCACAGCTCTGGAGACACCAGAACAAACTGTGGAGACAACGCTCAGGATGGGGATCCTGCCACACACCAGAACCCCCAGTGCTGCTCACGCCAGCCAGGGCTGCAGCCCCACAGCACAACACAGAGGCTGCCACTGAGAGACAAATACCCTCCTATTTAAGCTGCATTTCTACCTTGAAAAGTAATTTGCAAACCCACAGAGCGATTCTGACAAGCCTCACTGAAACCACATTCTGAGTTTGCAAGAAAGATGCTTTTAGCCACCTGCCAGCCCTGGGATCCATCATCATCAGGCCTTCAAAGTGCTCTACAAGGCAACCCAGCTCTCTCATCTGCAGAATTCCAGCAGCTTTCTGAGCGTGGGGTGGGTGAAACCTGTGAGCCTTCAGGGGGTTTAGTGAAGGATGTAAATTTGGGGTTGGAGAAGCTGCAGGAGCCCTGTCAGGTACCCAGAGCCCAGTTGGTGTGGCCAGCGCTGCTGCACTGCTGTGCTGGGATTCCACTCACTCTTAAAATTTAAAGCTGTTTGGGAGAGGCCAAAGAGAAAAGGGAAACCTTTCCCACGTGTTCTTGAAGCCCTTCTCCAAAAGGTTTAGCTTTGAAATGGGAACACACCAACACCATTCACTCTCTTACTGCATTCCTGGCTAAAAACTTCCCTGTGGATTCCTCTGGCTGCTGCTCAGCACCAATTAACCCAGGGCCTAATGTAAAAAATGTATTTGTTTCTGAGCAGGCGTTAAAAACTTTGGGAAAAGGCAACAAATACACAAGAAAGGAAAGAGAACTAAAAGGCTTTGGTTAGAAAATTAAAGTTGTTTGCCATGGCTTGATGGCTTAATCAGTCGATCAATATTTTTCACAGGGCAGGCGGGGAGGGAGCCATGAGCTGTGATGAAAAATGCATGAGGGGACAAGGGAGACCTGGGAGTAGAAAATTAAAAAGTCAGCCTGTTACATTTGTCCAATATTGGCAGAGAAATTAAAGCAGTTTGGGGAGGGGTGCGGGGAGGGAAAGGGGAGCGGCTGCGGATCTGCTGCGGGTTCCCTTCACCACAGAAACGTGGACATTAATTAAGTTGCTTTCTTAGCAAAAAGATGGATTTTGTAACCTTTAGCACTCGCCAGCACCACGAGCAGAGCAGGAAGGGTTTGCACAGGGAAAATAGAAGGGATTTCTTGCCAGAGGAGCAGGCTGGGCTCAGGGAGGTGACACGGAGTGACCGTGCCAGGGCCAGGGGCTGCAGCAGGACGGAGCTGGATGGATCCTGCACAGGAACAACCACACTGGGATGATGCAGCTCTGTCACAGCCAGAGCCACCACAGCAGCTCCTGTTTCTGCATGAGCATCACTTTCCTCTTTCTGTGCTCAGTTTGGCCACTCCTGGTTCTGCTGGCCTTGCAGAAATGAGGATAAGGACAAGTGCACGCCTGGAAGATGCTCTGGAAGAGGTGAGAGCCAACCACTCCTTATGGATCACAGTCCTTGGTGTTTGCCTTAGAGATTGGGACTGCTTTAAACTCCTGCAACAAACTCCAGTGGCAAAGAGCAAAATGATTAATTCTTCAATTAAACTGTTTTTGGTCACCCATCCTTTCTAAGGGTAACAAAAATAATTATGATGTCCAGTATGTAAAGCTGAGAAAACCCACAGAAATTCTGTGACTGTGAGAATGGCTCTGTACACAGGAGTGACTCTGTACCCAGTTTCCAGCCCTCACACTGAGAGCAGCCTCTGCTTCCCTTGGGAATCCACATCCCAGGGATAACCAGGCACTACCACCAGGCTCTGCACTGCACAGAATGAGTCCAAACTGCTGGAACTCCTGAGCTCAGTCTCACTCCCCCAAATATTGGAAAATATTCCAACCTGCTGCCCTTCAAGGCTTGCAGGGACAGAACTCCAAGATCCTGATCCCTCTGCTGCAGTTCAGGGGGGAGGGACCTGACAAAGGGGTTTGTGTTGCACTTCAGTAAAACAAATTATTTTTATACTCAGGTACTTACAGTGAATTCTGTGACTCTCCATCAGACTCCCCAGCTACAGGTTTAAAATTTCAGGCTCAATTAACAGACCTGGACAATGCTGTTTTCTGCAA
This sequence comes from Ammospiza caudacuta, assembly GCF_027887145.1. Lineage (NCBI taxonomy): Eukaryota > Metazoa > Chordata > Aves > Passeriformes > Passerellidae > Ammospiza > Ammospiza caudacuta. Next base: position 4,387,619 of record NC_080613.1, on the reverse strand, counting down.
CTAATTATCTCCAAATGCCAAGACACGATTCCACACACGGTATTTTTGTGAACCTCAAGATTTGCTTTCTGCACCATTATTTAAGCATAAACAGAAGGGAACAGCCAGCAGTGCCTAAAGCAGGTTGGATATCATATTATGACCTTTATAGTAACAAAAAAAAAATTTGCTTATGCTATCAGAAAGCCAGAACTTCTAATTAGCACAGGAACAGGATAGAGAGTGGGACTGATTATTTCCAAGGCTCGAGCTCATCCAAGATGCAAACGTTGTTCTGTCTTGGCTGATCTCTGGACTGAGAAGGCTGCTTGGGTCAAATAACAGCACAGAAAGTTTTCATTAGGTAATCCAACTGCAGCTGGGTTTGAAATGGCCATTATCCCACTGCTATGGTAATTCTTCTGTTTGGTGACAAGGAATGTTATTATTAGTAATAATATAGAGATAAAAAATTAGATCTGATTATTAACATCCTTAAACACACACTCTCATCCTTCACATACAATGTTGTGCCTCCACGGTCATAAACGTGGATTTTCCTTCAATTTCTCCTTCGTAAGAGCCAGTCCTGCAACAGAAACTTGTCTAAAGGCAGAAGGAACCTCACTCTGCAGCACTGTCAATTTATTTGACACTTAATGGAGTGACAAGGGTCCTCCAGAGCTCCCCTTCCCAGCTCCCAAATCAGCTGATTACTGAAGCCTTTGTGGTTTGTAGCAGCAAAAGGCGGGAATGAGAGTGGAATTAATCAAACTGGCTGTCAGGGGATGACACAGGAGAGCAAAATACCAGAGGAGAGACTTCACCCACAACACCCTCAGGCTGGGACAGGAGCAGGGACCTTTTCCTGTGTCTGGGGAAAGGAAAAGCAGCCAAGGCTCAGAGGATGGAACTCTCCCATCCCTTCCAAGCTCAGGGATTGCTGGGAGGGATCCTGCTCTTCTCCAGCGCGCTCCATGCACATTTTAAATCATTTAGGAAACATGCTGGATATCTGTGCTGCAGAAACTCTGCTTTAGGGCTGAATTATTTCAGTTGTAGAACACGACTGTCACTGCTCATCACACGTTTTCTAACCACTTAATACATGCAGATTTTGTTAACATTTCTCATTACAATTTCAGTAAAGGGAAACATCTGGTTCCCCCCCGCCTGAGAAAGTTACACTGCATCTTCCAAGCTGCCACATGCCTTTGAAATTCTGTGTTTAATCAATGCCATAATCTCCTCTTCCACAAAAATTCCACAGCACTCAGATAAGCATCCTTGCAACAATTCCCCCCCCCCAACATTTCAGCATGTTTAAATGTTGCCTAAAGAAAAGAGCAGCACTGAAAAATCCACACCAAAACCAAAGGTTTTGCTGACCAAACAGCGAAACAAACAGCACAAATCTTGAGAATACAAAATTTATTTCAAGCTTATAAAAGTCCTCAGCATTGAAAATTCTGTCACAAAACACAAACTGTACAATGGATATTTTCATTAAATTTTGGAGTAATGATAATTAGTGCCAGATCTTCCCAGGCAGATCATTTCAGATCACACACACACACAGCTTCTCCTCCAGGATGGATCAGTCTCACACGTGCCTTGCAGATGGCTGCTCCAGAGTCAAATGTTCCAGTGCAACCTCACTGCTCAGAGTGGAGCCACCAGGGCTGTCCCAAAGCCCAGTGCTGCCTCCTCTGGGCTCCTACTGCCTGCAGGTGTCGTGGAAAGCCTCGAGGGTTCGGAAGTCCCTCCACGTGGGTGGGAGGCCATCCTGCAGGAACTTCCCACAGCGCTGGCACGGAGCCTGGAACAGCTTTATGTAACTCCTTAACCAGGTCTAGAAGGAGAAGGGAGAGAAATTAAGGAAAACTGGATGTGGATGGTCCCCTTCGTCATTACTCTTGTCAAACAGGAGCAGCAAGGACAGAGGATGTTCTTTGGCCAGGCCCCTTATAAACACACTGAAGACTACAAGGTCACTGTAGAGCTGAATTCCCACTTTATTAATCATCTCTTTTTTAGTGAGTTAAGCAAATTCATTAATAGAAACTCCTGCCCTGTGTGCAGGAGGCATTTGCAGCTCCAGAGCTGTGAGGGGAGGCGAGTGCTGCAAGGCCTCACATTTTCACTGGGATATAATTGTTCCTCCTGGTGGTGCCTTCTCCAGCTGAGCATTGGTTTGTCCCTTGCCATGATCTATCACCCCCTGCTGCACTCCCACTGCAGGCTGGGCTCTCCAGAGCTGAAGACAGAAGGACTCCCACATCCAGCTAATGAACTTCCTCTCTAATGCGATTTCAGGATCAATACTCGCTGCTCATAAAAATACTGAGCCATTTTAAACCTGATTACACTGATGACTACATAGATATAAAATAAATAAAAGGCCAGTAGTGGTGGTGTTTGTGAGGTCTCCAGGACGAGGTGAGAGATGAGAATCTGATTCCATGTTCTCAAAAGGCTGATTTATTATTTTATTATATTATATTCAAAGAATGCTATATTAAAACTATATTAAAGAAAAGAGAAGGATACAAAGAATGAATAATAAAAACTCGTGAGTTACTCAGAGAGTCCAACATGGCTGTGATTGATTAATTTAAAACAATTCACATGTTTGGATAAACAATCTCCAGATAACATTCCAGAGCAGCAAAACATGGAGAAGCTGAAGCTTCTCATCCTCCCAGGAGAAGAAATCCTCACAAAGGGATTTTTCAGAAAATATGACAGTAACAAATAATGCTGAACAATACAGGGTAAGCTGAGATGTTCCTTCACAAAGTTCCTGCCTCTGAAATGGGTTGTTCTCATCATCACACGCAGCAATGAGCATTGCATAACCCAATTCCCCACTCAAGGAGATACACAACTAAAAAAGCCCTAGACCAGCAGATTTATACTGTGAAGGATGCACATGAATCTTGTCATTTAAAGTCCTATTGAATTCCATCGATAAGAGAAAATTGTTCTCTAAAGAAGAGGTCAGCTGAGTTTATTGAAACAAATCCTTCCATCTTCATCAGAGTCTTCTCTATAGCAACCAAACCTTGGGCTGTCAATAACTCTCCTCCAGAAGAACCAGATCTTGTCTGGGTTGAGCAGTAAATATGGGGACAAGGGCAGCACAACTCTACAAGTAAATTGCTGTTATTTACTTCAGCTTGGATGGGCTTTGCTTGCACTATTAAGAAATCGAATTTTCTGAGCCATAATACAAAAATAAGTAAATGAAGTTAAATTGTGCACTTGAGACATGTGTTGACAGAAAAGAGAATGGGTTCTTCACTCCCATCAGAAAATTAGGGCTCCAGAAGATCCTGTCATGAGGATTGCACAAGTGACAGCTGAAAGGCTCAACATATTGACACTTGTGCTGGTTTTGCTTCGTTGGAAGCTTTGGTGTTTTCTCTGATCAATACAGCAGGGCCTTGGCTCACACAAACCACTTGTTCTACTCAACATTCATTTTCAGGACCATGTTGAACATGGATCTGACCAGTAATGGCTGCTTTCACCTTTCAAAACTGATTATTTTAAGATGCACTTTGCAAATCTCTGATCTTAGTAGCCTTTTTCTTATACAACCAATTCAGCACAGCAGGGAGGAGAGCCTGACTGCTCTGAAATTACACACTGGAAATTAAGGATGTAAAAGAACTGGTGCTAAATACTCCTAAAGACAGTGAATGGCAAAATGAGATTTATGTTTCCCAAAGTCTCAGCTGCATTGCTGCAGGTGAAGGGGCAACATAAAGGAAGGAAGTGGAGGAAAAAGCCTGAATTGTAAAGAAAATCTCCCCAGATCCTCCTCTGACTGCAGCAGAGAGAACAGCAAGAGCTTCCACTGCCAGAATTCATCTTGGTAGAAGGAATCCTGAATCCTAATTCCTTGTATTCACCCTCTGATTAACACGGCTGCTTCTTATGCAAGTTTATTTCACAAACAGGATTCTAAATACAAAAAGAATTAAAGGGGATAAACTTAAATCTGTACATCAAGGTAGATTTGTATTGGATTAATTTTACTCAGTAAGAGACGATCTGAATCCTCCAGTATTTCCTTGCTTTTCCAGACACCTGCTGCTGAGCTGGGTGAGTACACACAGTCCCACAGGAACAAAGTTTGGATACAAAATGGAACTTTCTGTAAATAATGCCCATCACTTCCCATACTGGGTAAACTCCTCAGCTGGATCACTAATTCTGGGAGTTTCAATTTCCTCTTACCAGGGAACTTTCAGTGGAGCAGGTTTTGTACACCCAGAACTGTCCAAGGGCTGGGCCAAAGCACAGAGTTTGGTTGAGGGAGTTTTTCCTTCTGTTCTGACCTTTGCAGACAGGAATCATCAGGCCAAAACTGAGACCTGGACAGAAGAACCATTCCCAGCTCAGGTTTCCAACACCAATTCCCCCAGGGAAATGGGGATGAGATCTTGATCCCAGTCTCTGGGGAAATTCCAACTGCATCAGAACTGCCTGTGTCAGTCACTGCAAACTGGGCTGGAAAAAGGTGTTTTCCAACACACTTACCATGAAAGACCTGACCACCACATCTGGCATCTGGGGCAGCTGGTAGTGCAGCAGGGCAGTGGTTGCATGATCTGTCACCTGCATCAGACCAAAGCAGAAAAAATACCTTTATTATTATATCTTTATTCACTCACCATTTCACACAGAGCAGTGTCAGCCTGCAGGAAAACCATGAATTCCACAGGGAGGTAGCAAACCAGGGAGTACAAGGATTACTCAGTTTCATTTCCTCTGACATCAGGAATCAATTAATATGATTATGGTTTATAAATACTTGCATTACTAAAAGATTTCTGATAAAAAGCTTTTTAATTTCCCAGACAGAGCCATAGCAAGATCACACATCTGGGAATTGCACATGGGCACAATACATATAAAATGTGTATTTATAATAACAAGAATAATTACAAGAAAAATCAGGAAAACTAACCAATGCTGACAGACTTTTTTTTTTTTTTTTTAGTAAGTACAATTTTTCAAATTATTCTGGAAGGGGCAGTTTCTGACAGTTATGATACACTTTTCTAGCAGTATTCAGCCTGTCAGCTGTTATCAGCACAGTCAAGAGCTTACTGCTTCTTAGAAATTCCATGTTGAATGCAAGAAATTACTGGAAAAACTCTTTATGCTGGACAATAAAGAATTCAGAACAACAACACAACCACAAGAGCTCTTTCACAGATTTCAACTCATGAATCTCAATGGTCCTCATCAGTAATGTCAAAGCTTCCCACAAAATACATGACTTTACAGAGAGTGATTTAATTGTATTTTCTAGTTCTGGCATGGGAGTGGAGCTCTTCTCAGGGCCAGTCTACAGACTATAGCAAAGTTTGGGTAAGAGGAAGTGAGAACTGAAATTCCCAGTGCTATTCCCAGCTAGCTCCAGTTGCTCCCCATTTGCAGTTCAGTCCAATTCAGCAATGGGAGCTGGAGCACTCCAAGTTCCACTGGAGACAAGAGAGGCTCGTGCTTGAAGCTATTCAGGGAGGTGGTTTTGCCAAAGATATATTCCTGAATAAATCCATGTATAGCCAAGCTCTCATTCACACCACACAAACTTCCTCCACAGAGCTCTCCATCACATCAGGCTGACTGAATCCAGTTCTGAGTTTTTCTGCTATTTCAGACCCAGGATCTGCTCCCCACCATTCTCACACACCCAGCTCCCTCACTCACATGTGATTCTGACATTTGGAAGGCAAAACTTACAGGACTTTGCACATCCTGGTGAGTTTGCAAAAATATTCACAAAAAGGACCCCGGCCTGTTTTAGCCATTCCTGTGTTACCATGTAAAAATAAATATGAGAAATAATGTGATGAACTGTGCATTAACAGCACAGCATAACTCAAACCAGCCATTGCTTTTAAACACATCTCATGCAGTGCTCAGAAGCCCCACCAGCTATCTGATTTTTTTTGAGCTGGTGCTTTTATAGGATAGTAGCAGACATGTCAAAGAATAGGAAGTTCTGAAGATATTTATGAGCAGCCGTTCTCCTTCTGCTGTATTTCTACTTCTAACAAACTGTGGTTTGTTATTTTTCTTTTTTTTTTCCTCCTTAACAACAAAGTTGTTTTCTCTTGGCACTGAAGGAAGTTGCTTAAAAAATACTGCTATTAACAAATTTAAATTGACTGGCCACTTTGGCAAAGTTGCCCATATGCTGTTGCTATTGTAATGTAAAGATAATGAGATTCCTTGGGGAGATGAAAGCCATCCCAGCATTGCTGGAACACTAATAATGCCTTCTGCACGAAAAGAAAGCAATTTCTACCCTAAGCAAGAGCTGGTAGCTAAAAAAGATCAAAGTGGGTGTCAAATTTGAGGAAGAAAAGTGAAGGAATGATTCCCCACCCCTTCCCAACCCAGCAGAAAAGAGCTGGGCCATGGATAAACTGCCCAGGACATGGGAGAGAGGGAGAATTTAAATCATTTAACCCCCCCCTAAGATAACAGACAATGAGAGAAAACACAAACTGATCAAGATTAAAAAAGAAGAGGAAAAAGGAAAAAAAAAAGAAGAGGGGGAAAAGCAAAAATAAAAATCCCAAAAGATCAATACCCAGCTTTCCTAATGGCAATACAATTTCACACCAAAGCAAAGCAAAACAAACTGTGGATGTGCCAGCTCACTTAAGGGACACACTTCTTCCAGCCAAGTTGGAATCAGAAACTAATTTATTCTGGGTGTAGGATGATATTTTGTACATCTCAGGGTTTTATTTTATTAACTCCACTTTTATTGTTGTGCCTTACCTGCTGCTCTCTAAGTTATCAGTCACTTTGTAATTTCTCTACTTTTTTTTTTTTTTTTAATAGGGAAACATATTCAGGGGAGCACACATTGATTGGGATAGCTCTGCTCCGGACCTTGAAATGGATTTTCAAGAGATCTTGCAGAAGAGCTCAATATTTCACAATTCATCTATTGAAAAGCACTTGTGTTTCTTGTCAAAAAAAAAAAGGAAAAACAAGGCAATCTCCTGCAGCAAAATTCTGCTGAATAAAATAGCCATTGTTGAACTAAGCACTTGGAGACTGAGGAAAAGAGACTTCAGTGACATGGAAAAAACAGATTTGGGAAAAAGTCTCATTTTTTCACAGGCAGAGCTGTAATGCATTGGAATAGTGGTGAGATTTCCAAAGGTGACACATCCAAAAATGGCTTTATTGGGCTTTGATGACACTGGTTAGTCATACAGCATTCCCAAAGCCAGAAAATCCATTTAAAAAAATTAAATTATACAATTTACAGGTGGAGAGGGCTGAGCAAGTGCTTCCTGCAAGTGGGAAAAGCAGCACAAAAACAAAGACCTAAGGCACAGCTTTGCCCCACCACAGACCAGGTGGATGCAGCTACACCTGGCCTAATAAAAACCATCACATGGCTGAATTATAAAAGCTCTCCCTCTCCCCATGCGTTTTATCTCACTGCCAGGAAATATCCTTCTCAAAAGTAAGTGCAGAACTTCCTTTAAGAGCCACAACTTTCCTTGCCACTCACTGCTTTATTCCCTCCAGCATGGCACTGACAACTCCATCTAATATAAAGGGATTCTTTCAATCCCCTGAAAGGTTTTTAATTTTTTTTCCCAAACCCTTGTAAGTTCATGGCCTTAACAGTAGCCTGTAGCAATGAGCTGTGAAGGCTGATCACAGCACTGAGGGAAAGGAAAAAAAAGGAAGTTATTTTATTAGTGTTTAGATCTTTTATAGCGTGGAAAACTGCACCAATGCCTTTGTTCATTTCCAAGGATTCCCATTACTCAATCTTCTCTCCAGGAACAGATCTGAGTCTCTCTGGAGGGAATGTGGTGCCTGAGAGGTGCTGGGAAGGATGATGGATGGAACAGGCACTGAGGAACTCACACAAATCTCTACACACCATCCCCAGTTCAGGAAAGCACCACCACACTCCTCTGTAAAACAGGATTTACCAGTTCTTTTCAGACCTTGCAATGTTTAGTTATTATTTTGCTTGTTCTGCTAATTTGGACTGGGTGCCAGAGGTTTTATTTCACTCCAGGAGGTCTCTGGGGACAGGCAGGGGCTGGTCCTGCCCAGGTGACCCTGGAGCCACCAGCTCCTCTCCTTGAGCAGCAGCAGCAGCAGCACAGCCCACGCTCTGTCTCATGCATGCATTCATCCTGCATGTGATCTCACTCTGAGATTATTGACAGGAATACATCTTCATACATTACAATTCTTATGTGCCCTTGTGCTGGTGAAAATGCCAGCACTTTGGGATCGCAGGGCTCACAAACAGCTTCTCCAAGTTCTGCTGAAAATCTGCTTTGGGGAGAAGCAGATCAAGCAAAATCACAACCAGTTTGTGGCATTCCTAGACTGTTTAGGTGAAAATAAGGGTGGGACTCTGAGATCAGAATGAAATAAATGGGTTTAAAGCTTTTGCATATGATTTAAACAGCCAACCTCCTCATAGTACCCAGCAACATCAGCTCTGCTGCTCTTAACTGAGCAGTTGTTTGACACCATCTCCCAGTTTGATCCCCTCACAGCAGCTCCGAAATTCTGTTCTTCCCTCATTTTTTGAATGCAAAGTTATGAACATGGCACCATTCTTTACAATTCGAATTTTGAACTCTCTGCACAATGACTGGAATTATGCAGCCTTCATGTATACCAAGATTTAAGCCTCAAAATCTTTCCTTATTTCCCATTTTATTCCTCCTCTTGCTTTAGTGGATTTTGAGGCACGAGGTGTTAAAATTAGGAGGTTTAAGATGAAAATATTTGCTCTTCCTGTGGAGTTTAAATGTCACACCAACATGGCAGCCTGAGAAACCTTTTCTTTGCTCCTTGTGCTTCTGCCCTTTGAGCATTCCCCTCTCTTATTTCCCGGCTCCATTCTCTGGATCTAACCCTGCTGCTGCATTCAGTGCCTGTAAGGTTTGGTTCACCCCAGGAGCAGATTCAGAAGTCTCCAGGGAACTGGGAAAATGAGAGTACACTGGAACAGAAATGGCCCTCCAGGAGCTGCCCCCCATCAAATCACACATACCCAGGTCCCCTGCCTAATAAATAGGAGAAAGAAAAGCCTTGCTGACGCAGCCAATGTTTGCAAACAAAAAGTCAGGACAAATTTAGCTTGGTTTGATAGGGTTGCATTGAAGATCAGAGGTCTCTGGTCCTACAAAGTTGTGCTGCAACCCTGTGAGGATCTGACAGGACTGCAGCTCCCCCAGGCAGGGATCTGGGGAGCTCCACATGTTTTATTTGTGTTATCATTGAAGACAGATTTTGGGAACTTGGTTGGGGTTTTAAAGAGGAGCAGCCCTGTACTTCTGTTCATTTACAGGCAGCAGAAAGGGCTGCTCAGCCTCCTCCGTGGGGGTAGCAGTTACTCATCCCTATTTTTCCTTTTTCCACATTGCCATACTGGTGACTGCCATGAGAAACACATTTCAAGAACATTCAGATGTGCTCTGACACATTTACTCATGATTTTTTAGTGGCATGAAAACATTTGTTCAGAAAATCCTGCAGTACAGACCCTACCCTGGTAACAGAGTGTGATAGTTTCTGTAACACTATTTTATCTATTTCCTTCATTTTGCTACTCCTAAATCACTACTCCTGGGTATTACAAATAGACACAAGTGCAGCTTTAGAGAATAAAGAGGAAATCAAACCAAGCACTGCACCACAGAGAATTTACTATGCTGAACCACAGCACTTTCTGTCACCTGTTTGAAAACTTGACGTGGGTCTCAGCCTTAACTTCTTCAACTATCAGCTCAATCTGCACCATCTATTGATTAAAAGCTGCCATCACCTTCCATTTTTATCACATTTCTCAGGCAAGAATCTGAGAGCTCTATGCAACCAATTCAGTGAGAGCTCCTGTGAAGTCAGCAAATATTACCCCAGCCTGAGGGATGAGAAACTCAGCCAAAGAGAGGTGAAGGTGTCCAAGGTAACACAGTGACAGAGCCAGCAACAAAATCTATAAAACTACTATAAAAATCCCCCTACAAACAGTTGTTCAGCTGTTACAGAACATCCTTTCCCTGAAGTCTTTCTGGGTTGGATTTATTTATTGGTAAATATGAATAATTTGGTATTTATCAAGAGAAAACTGGACAACAGGAACTTAGGAAGAAAAGAAAGATTCTCATTTATCCATACTGCAGCCACAGAGGCAGGAGGAAGAGGGGTATTTTATGTTTTCTCACTGATCTCTTCCATCTTCTGCTCTGAAAGCATCACCTGGACATGAAGGGAAATTTATTCCACTTATTTATGCATCCTAAGTCCTTAACATGGACATCTAAGCAAACTGGACATTTACTGAACTCTGTTATCTTGCTATAGACAATTGTATCATCAAAACCTGATTATTTATTATCATTTAACACAAATTTCAGCAAGTTATTCTAAACAAAAACATCCAGGAGGACAATTTTATGCCCAAATGAGTGTACAACCAAACACGCACAATGGGAAATTGAGATGATGCAGGTCATTCCATAACCTTACATTTATTCCACTGAAAAAATCACTTTAAAGCAGGCTGATAAACAAATGCTGTTTTACGTCCTGCTCTATTACCCTACTTGATGCTGAAATAGAAAGAATATTTCAACCACTAAATCTCTGGGGTAAAGAACCAACTGCAGCAAAAATTCGCTTTAATGCCAGGCAGAGAAGGGAGAACAACCCAGCTCCCCAAAAGCTGTCTTTGATCTGCAGCAGGGCAATATCCCAGGTCAGCATCCTCCCCTCCTGCCTGCCTCAGAAATCCTGCAAGGGAGCAGCACAAGCACAGCCAAGATGCCAGAGTTGTGACCCCTGTTTTTAAGCCCTTTCGAGTCCCTGACCCCCATTTGCTTCACAAACTCCAAAGGAGGATGAAAGGAGCCAGAGCAGCAGCTGGAGGCTCCAGCTCCTTGAACTGAGGCTTGAGGGAAGGGAAACTGGAATTTAAACTTGGATCAATGTGAACTTACAGCATTCTGACAAGAGGCCTTCAAAGAGAAATCTTCCCTTCCTTGAAAATAGCAAGATATAGATCTTTCTAAAATACACTTTAACCCTCTTAGCAGTTTTATTTTTATTGCTGCCATTCTCTCATCGGGCTTCTCTTACTTTATGGCACAACATTTATTCCAGTAAGTCCCTCCTCTGGCTTACATCATCATGGGAAGAAGGGCAGGCAAAAATAATGCCTTGTAAAATATTTCCAAACTCATTCTGGAAAGGGGGTTCCACTGATTTATTAAACTCAAGCTCTCAGGAATGTGAGGCAACAAACCCCATTGAAAACAACAAAGCAAAATCCAAATGAACCTCTAACAGTCCTTTCTCCCTCAAAAGATTTAAACTGATTTCTCATGAAATTTTAAGACTATTGTAGTATAATCTCTGATTTCCTATTCCAAACCATGGACTGGAACTGTGATGGGAAATAAATCCAAATTAAATAACACTAGAAGTGATCTTCTTTTCTACTCACAGTTTTCCATCATTACAGATTATTGTTTGCTATTTGCAAGTTGTGATGACAAAGAATAAATTCTGAATTATTTAACATAAGGGCCCAGATATTTAAAATCAATTCCCCATATGTGCCTTAGGTAGAGAGAAATGATGTGAGACTTACCTTCTGAAAAACTTGATAGTTGGATTTAGACCATATGTCAAGCTACAGTAGGGAAAAAAGAAAAAAGTTATAAATTACTACAGATAAAGAAGCAGCTTTGGAGAGAAAATGGATCAACAAAGATGCATCTCTGAGTTCACTCTTTTGACCCCCTGCCCTCACCTGTTGCAGTCCAAGAAAGGGAATTAATAACATAAGATTTCCTTTGTATTGCAATGAAGAATGAACATAGTTCAGCACAGTTTCAATAAAAAAATAATACATACAAGACCTGTTGAATTAATGAGTTCTCTTTAAAAAAGCAAAATCTTCATTTGTATGGGGTTGTGGCTGATCTATGCAAATATTCATCAGCTGGAGTGTGTTTCCAAAATGAGGGCATTTTTATTAAGTTTATGCTTGTCTTGTGTTGAATAAGTGATTCAGTTACAAACGACACAAAGAGCATTTAGCTGAATTAAGCCAAAGCTTTGGGTCTACTGGGGCTAAATAAAACATCCCTCAGGAAACTGCATTTACATTTGCAGACAAAAATCACACTAAGAGAGATTTAAGGTTGTAGACAACTGCATGCATCCATGACTTAAACGTGTGCTCAGCTACACACAAACAAAAAGAACAAAATGAAATGGAAGATTTCTTAGCTCTGGTGTTTAATAATTCCTACTGACATGTCAATGCTCTCTTAGCCAGCCCTGTGGAACAGCTCAGACTCTGTCAAGGAAAAGCAGCAGGGAAAACCAAGAGGAGCTCCCATCAATCCCAGACTTGCAAATCACTTTTTTCCAACAGATCCCAGTGTACTCAACAATTCTGTATGCACAGAACTTGTCACAGGAAAGGTGTTTGATAAAGCATTAATCTCAGGAATCTCAGTCTAGACAGAAGAAGTTCTGAGTGAATTTATGAAGCAGGAGTAGCTCCTCTAGTGCCTGATACCAGGGTTGGACACATGTGTTCTCACAAGGGGGTTCTCTCTTTTCCTGGTACAACTGATTATTTCAGCTCTGCCTTAGGTGCCCATACATTCCAGCTGACAGTACAACTCTCCAAAGGCACAAAAAGAGCCTGAAATTAAGTAAGCCATGTGAAGTGAGTAAAACACATTAGAGGGAGGCGAGGGAAGCCAGGGGAAGGATGCTGAGTCCAAGTGATTAATTCACCATGCTAAAAACGGTCAGAATGCTAAAAGCTCTCACTCTTGTAGGAGCAGCAGCGTGAAGTGGCCCATGTCCAAATCCTGCCCAGTGACTCCTGGGTCCCCAGAGCTCAGAGGGGACAGGATGATGCTAAAGCTTCAGAAGCTGCTCCAGGATCGATGTTTCACGGCTCAGCACTGCTGACCTCGCCCTGAGACAAAAGGCAGCTGATGTCTCAATGTCCCAATGCCTTCTCCAGGCTGGATGGGGACAGGAGTACCCTGAGGCACCTCCCTGCAAGCCTGGTAACATTTCCTGGCTCTCGGGGTGAGATCAAGAACCTCTGTGAACACCAGCATTCAGACCTTGACCCAGGCTTGATTTATTATCCCACCTGGGAAAGCAGCACTGCACTTCCAGATAAGAAAGGCCTACATTTGAAAATAAAAAATTAATGTATATTTTTAAAAAAACCCACCCTGTTTTAATGTAATTTACAGCTTTTCTTTGACTGCAGAGTTGCTGTAATTGGAATGTATAGATGGTTTGCTAATCTCCAGTGATCAAACCAAGTATGTGATCCTCTCTAGTTAGGCTCAAAAAAAAAAAAGTCCACTTCAGATGCTGCTTTAAGATGAGTCCAACAGGTTCTGAATGTTCATTAGTTGGCATGGAGATGGGAAAGCTGAAAAAGTAATGAATGCCTGTCTTACAGATGTGGTGTTATCCATGTTAAAAAAGGAAGAAAGAAAAAAGAAAGAAAGAAAAAGCCACTAGCCCCTGCTCCATGCATACATCCTAAATGAGTGCCCACCTCTCCCTCCTGAAACTGAGGATTAAGGCAGAGGCAGATTAAAGAATGCATCGTTATAGGTCTATTATTCTTCAACTTTTCACTTTCAATCAAGACACACATTTGTAATGAAAAAACTGCTGAAAGCACAATTTCAGGGCATCCTCTGCATGTGAATTAAACAGGGGCTTTCTCTCCCCAGTGCCCCTCTCCCCAGCCAGCCCCAGCAGCTGGAACAAGAGGCCGTTTGCTGAAGGTCGCGGAGCGATTTCAAAGGCGATAACAAACCCGAATGTTCCCTGCATCCCATATCAAACAGGTCCGGTGCCAACACTTATTAGAGAAATCAGATTCAACCCCCCCTTCACCCAAACACACACACAGCCAGCTTTGAAGTGGTGAGAATGCAGGGATCAGAAATTACCCCAGAGACAGCTCTGCCTGTCTTTGAAGCTTTCCTTTGATACCACTATTTCTTCTCCTCTCTTACGCGAGGAGGCTAAAAGCTGCCTTTTCTTATTGATATGGGGTAATTAATGAAGCCACAGCATTAACATAACCCAAGTTCCTGAACATGAGAATTCAACAGAGACACTTATGTTTCTTTAGTTAAGTCTAAGGGATGCAAAATAGAAATCTGGCTAGTGCCCACATGCCCTGTCAAGGTGGTTCTTGGTCTCTGCATCAAAAGAAAATCATGGTATCATCATGCCAAAAAAAATCCCAATATGATGTTTTTGTTGGCAGATCAATGACTCAGCTGCCCTGTGAAGATGAGCTGCATAGTTTCATTTAGTCAGGAATCAGGAAAACACTAGTAATTAATTACCATCCATGGTTAAATTTCAATGCACAACAAGCATGTCACAGTCTGAAATTAAGGGTGGCACTGTGCCACCACTAAAATCATGAGGGTAATTAAAATGCATCAGTCTGTGGTGGACATGAAGGGTTAGGATGGTGAGCAACAGCAACTGTGAGCAGGTCCAGCACCCACGACATGTCAGAGCCTGCCAGAGCTCACTTATTGTTTTTGCAAAGTGGCACCAAAAATGTCCAAGTTATGCAGCTGGCAGCTTGGCAAAGACATTCTGCAGGGTCTGTGAATAATTCACGAGAGAGGTACACGAGGCACTTAAGAAATGCAATGATTCTGTCTGTATAAGCAAAGCTTGAATAAAAACCCCAGAATGGCTGGTCTTGTTTTACTCACTGCAAGCTTAAAACTTCTGCTCTTTCACCTTAATTTTGAAAGGATTTAAATGTATAAGAGGCAGAACCCAATTTAGGGAGACTTCAGCAGAGAGCAGAGACCACGTGAGGCTGTCATGTAAGCACCTGTCAATGTGCACAGCTCAATGTGTGAGCACACAGCAAGATAAAGCAACCTGGAAAATGCCATGTCAGCTTTCCTGGGTAACTGCTGGTGTGTCACTGTAGAGCTCCACCACCAGGAGAAAAACCCAGATTTGGGTTTTTTTTGCCAGACTTGCCTGACTGAAGGACCAGAGGAATCTCAACAGCTCTGCTGTTTGCACTTGTCTCTTCCTTTTATCTCCCCAGCAATGTAGAATTTGCTAAAAACCAGTGTATTTTCAGTAATAAATGATGACTGCTCTGATCAGAGGGGAAATCTTTGGCCTCTTTTGTGCACAGTCCATTTCTCACTTATTGTCTGTGTGACCAGTCTCCCAGTGACGGCCAGTTCTCCTTTTTTAAATACCACTGAATACACTGCCTCAAACCCCTCTCTACTTGTAAAAAGTCTTTTTCCACTGAATTTCACTTTTTGTACTTAAAGGCCTTTCAAATGTGTGCAGTTTGGAGGTGACTCAACAGACCCTCATCCAGTTATTTAAGTGCCAAGAAGATTTATCCAGTGTCCCTTCTTCAGCTTGCCTTACAGAAAAGAGGCACTTCAGCATTGCCATATTGTGTGTTAGCACCTAATTCCTCATCTCCCTGTTGTTTACAAATATTAAATGTTTCCTAGGAATACATAAGCTAAGTCCCAAGTCAACAATGACTGTGTAAACTGCTCCCTGGAAAAATTATTACCGCCCACTGTGTTCCTGAGGGTTCTCCATATTTCTGTTATTTAATAAGGATGATACTCACTGATCTTTTTCTTACTTTTTTGGTGTGTTTCTCCTTAATGCTGGTGCATTTTTCATGCTATCAGGCTAGCAACTGAGAAGGCAGAATGGTGCAGAAGCCTCACTGAAGTACCTTCCCAACAGCATCTGTTGTGACAGGGAAGGAATTGCAATGGACTCTGTTCCTAACTGACTGCAATCGCTCATTCCCAGCAGGCACAATAAGGAAAGCAAATCATTGTGAGAGCACAATCTTAATTCTTATTCTCCAATTACCAGAGTAGTTAATTAGTGACAAAAAAAAGGAGCTCACTGTTTGTCAATATATGCTCCAGTTGGCAAAACTAGCAAACTACGCATTTATTTAATCTTCCAAGCCAAATTTACTCATGATTTAAGTGGCTCCAACTCCAATTCTACTTCAGTCAACTGAAATGTTCATATTTGTACCTGAAACAGAGACCTTCAGGTTTGCAAAATCTCTGGGATGCCCACTGGAATTGCAAAGTGCCACGTAAAGGTCACAGGTTGGTGCATCCTTGCAGGAGCAATGACACAGCCCAGGGTTGGACACAAAGCTAAATGAGTAGAGAACAGACTCCCCTGCAGACTGGCTTAAAGCAAGAAATGAGGCAGATGTTAACAGCAATGCTCTGGAGGAGCAGAGCTGCTCCCCACTGACAGCAGGCAAAGGTTAGTGCCCTGTGCCCAGAGCTGGCCTTGGCAGGTCCTGCTGTCCCCTGGCAGCAAACGATGGCAGAGGAACAATGTGCAGCTCCCAGGAGAGTTCACCTTGAGCTCAACAGAATCCCAGTGCCAGATGCTGAGTTTCAGAAAGGAACTCCTTACTTAGCTTTTCAGCATATATAGCATTATTGTATTTCAAGGGAGCTTCAAAGGAAACTGGATTCATCAGAGAAAACGAGCACACCCAAATGAAGTGTGACATGGGAATCCATCACACACTGTCAGTGCTCTCTCAGCAGACCATCATTTCACTTGCATGCAGAACTTGGGGTGAAGAGGGGCTGCTGCTGGAGCTCTGTATTTATATGCAAATATACAGGGACTAGAGAGCAGCTGCTTCTGTTGCAAACTGGTATTTAAACCTGCCTATATGAAAAAGGCAAATTAAAATTAAGCAATTTTTATTTTACTACTTCTTAGGCCAATCCTCCGCCCTTTGAGGAAGAATGTCTCACCTGGGAGATGGAGCTGCACTATTTCCTTCAGCAGCTCAGCTCCTGGCCTTTCCCAGAGAACAGAGGTTCAGACTCAGAGCTGCTGAACTCTGGGTCAGCATACAACGTGCTTCTGTGTGCTGAAACACAGTTATCACTTCTGAAAGGAAAAGAAGTCTCACCTCATTATAACATGGCCTATGGGTGCCAAATATTCATCTTGATATAATGAACTTCTTATTTTAATAGGCTTCATAATCAGAAGAGAAAGCTCCAGAGAGACAGTGTGAAACATGGAGGTATTTAGTGCTGTTGCTGGAACAGAGAATCCTGGTGGATGTCTCAGGAACAGAGATCCTTCCACCCTGGAAAGAGACCTGAGCTGAGCCAAGGCCATCAGGTCCTGTTAACATCTCCTGATGTGCTGAGGAGAGCCAGATGGAGAGTGTGCAGGCACAGGAAATCTCAGGGTTCAAGCAGGGTGAGCTGTTCACAAAATAAATCACTTGTGGAAACAGGTAACACTTGCTGTAGTAGCTGCTGTTCAAGATGTGCTGCTGCTGGCAAGCAAATTCTTGAGGAGCACCTACCAGTGATCCTCTCTGTTGTGTTTATCAAGCCAAAAAAAAACCAGCCCAAGATTTCTCAATGGCTCTCAGAAGAGGGAAAGCTGGACCTTGGGCTGTTGATGTACTGGTACACTGCAAAAATGTTTTCTCAGCAGACACTATGAACACAGCAACTGGGGTCTAAGGTGATAAATCAGAAATTCAAGCAAAGGCTTCAGAGCTCAGAAAGAACTCAGAGATATGGGATGCAAAACCCAAGCAAAACAAGACAGATTTAAACTGGAATGTTCTGCAAACATTCCAAGTCCTTTGCCAGTTTTGCATTTCCAGTGTGCCTGCAGTGGGATCCCAGTTTTCTGCCATGAAAACAGATGGAAATGAAGTGCAGGCTGTGACCTATTGTATTTGCAGAGCCCCTCGTGGCAGGAAGGAATGATGAATCTGACTCCATGTTCTTGAAGGCTAATTTATTATTTTATGATACTATATTATATTAAAGAATGCTATACTAAAACTATACTAAAGAATACAGAAGGGATACTTACACAATGTTAAAAAGATTATAATGAAAACTCCTGAATCTTTCCAGACTCCCAACACAGCTTGCCACTGATTGGCCAAAGAGTGAAAACAACCCACAGCAGAAACCAACAAAACAATCACCTGTGGTAAACAATCTCACATTCCACATGTGAGCACAACACAGGAGAAGCAAATGAGATAAGAATTTGTTTTCCTTTTTCTCTGAGGCTTCTCAGCTCCCCAGGAGAAAAATCCTGGGCGAAGGGTGTTGGGGAAGATGAAACAGGAAAACCTTATAAATATGATTGTCTGGCAAAAGATTTGGAGACTATGGAAACTATAAGCAAGACTGAAATGAAAGCAAGCTTTGAGATACCTCAGCTACTGAACAACTGGAAAACAATGGCGTGGCCAGCTGAAGGTTGATGAAACAATTCCCTCTGGTTACAGACAGGTACAAGGGTCAGAGCAGACCCTGCCAGCTTGGCAGAAGGGGCCCAAAGAGGAGTTTTTAGGGTTTAAAATGTAACCCAGTATGGTAATGTAATGATTCTTAGGGGCTTTATGTAAATGCTATAGGATTTGTGTCTCATACTAGATTGGTTAGTAAGAATTAGAATATTCAGCACAGAAGAAGATTTATGGTATTGTAACGGGGAACCTCGCTCTCTTACCCTCTTTTACTCTTTACCTCTTTTACTCTCTCATAATTTTTACCACGCTCTTGCCTTCTCTCTCTTTACCACTGTCTTTACTTCTCTGTGGCTGGCAGCTCCCAGCAGGGCCCTGCACCCAGGCCCTTTGCAATAAACCCCAAGTTTCACCACGTGGCCTCAGAGATCTCTTGTCTCCGTCCATCCCCACCACTCTACCGCTCGTCACTTCTACAGAAGGGATTTTTCAGAGGATTTGAGTACCCCAGTGCCCCACCTTGTGAGTGCCCCACCTTGTGAATGCCCCACCTTGTGAGTGCATGCCCCACCTTGCCATCCTCAGTGTAGACATTCTCGCTGTAGCCCTTGACGATGGTGCGGTCGATGAAGAGGCTCCGCATCACCACGATCACCTTCAGCACCTTCCCCAAGGTCACCTGGCAAGAGCAGGACAGGGACACAAACGGGCTCAGGGTGAGCTGACGGTGTCTGAATTTGTAAGACCAGCGAGTTAACAGCTTAAGTTGATGCAATTTCAGTTTTCAATATTTTATAGAGAGACCAAAATAAAAGATCTAAAAGCAGTGTGTGATATGAGGAGGAGAGATGCTATAAAGTGCAGAACAAACAAACATTCATTTGCAACTGAAAATGTATGAGTTCACAGAATTCCCTTGTGCAGACATGACACTGCCAAGCAATTCTCTCCATTTTATTAACACCACAACTCAATAACTTGTCAAAAACAATGGGCAAATGTGATTATTTTCGATGAATTTGATATTCTCCAATATAAGTCCGCTTAGAGAAAAACAATTTGAAAGAGGAATCGGACTCTCCTAATGCTGCCTTGTAAAAGCATACCATGAGTTTAATGGAAAACATTTTCTGTCCAATAAAAATGTAAAATTATTTCAAAGGAAACTACAGCTTAAAGTAAAAATGTTACATTTTCAAAGGTTTCATTTCCTTCTGTGAGAGTGTTAAAGTGCAAAGAATAAAACTAGTATAATGGAAAATATAGAGGGTCAGTCAGAGTATAATAACAGAAACAAGCCTAAATTATATTATTGACAAAAATGCAATAATGAAGGCATTTTAATCTAAAAATCAATTTACATTTCAAAGATGAAGTTGTACTTCAATACCACTAAGATGTGTGTCTAACAAGGATCTTGTCTTTGTATTTTGTTATGCAGAGATTATTAGAGAGTTTTTCCTCACCCACAAAAGCATAAAACTGAGATAAAAAAGAAACAATTAGCTCATTTTAATATTTCCCAACCAGCAGCAGCTCATTTTCTGCCAGTGTTCCAACATTTCATCCTGTATAGATTAACACCCACTAAAACAAATGTGTTTTTACTGCTGACCTCAGCAGACAAATCCACACCTAAAGAAACCAGTCAATATGCACCTTTATTGATCTGTTGGATGTTATTCCTTTGTAACTTCTGGTAATGACTGCTGCCCATCACCTTGTTCCAACACCAACAGCCCCAGCCTGAGCTGATTTAATCAGCACTGAGCAGGACAGAGCAACAAACCCTGGACAGAACTGATGCCAAACCTTTGGCACAGAACAGGGAGAACTCCAGCAGGGCAGGACAAATTCACAGCAAGAGAAAAGACAGGGGAACAGGAAGGGGAGACAATGACAGCCATCAAGCAGACAGGCTGCCAGGCATAATGCTGCAAGAACATAAAAAGTGGGTCAGAAGAAT
Organism: Ammospiza caudacuta; assembly: GCF_027887145.1. Classification (NCBI taxonomy): domain Eukaryota; kingdom Metazoa; phylum Chordata; class Aves; order Passeriformes; family Passerellidae; genus Ammospiza; species Ammospiza caudacuta. The sequence goes on along the minus strand of NC_080613.1, from coordinate 4,367,286 downwards.
GGGTAATTTGTGAAGAAAAAAATGTGAAAGGCTGAAGGACAGGAAGCTGTATCAGGGCCTGAGCCATGCACACACCAGGAACCATGAACATGTATGGAAACACCAGGTTGTGCTATCAGGTGCTGTGAATTTTTGGTTTAAATGCAGTATCTTGCCAGGGTACTCTTAAACTAGTTGGTCCTCATATACAAAAAACTGGCAGAGTTATTTCAGCACCTGGCACTGAATTAATTAAGTTATAAATGCAAAGTCATTACCCAGAGGTGCCCAAGCTATGATCCTGATCACCACTGGAATCACAGAGTTGTCATAATTGCTAACAGGAGGAAATGAATCAACTTTGAGAAAAGTTGCCAGCACATTAAGAGTTAACAGTTTTCAATTTATTTTTCTGCATTATTAAAACTGGCACTTCAGTGGGATATTGGTCTGCTGAGAGAACTGACTCTTATTTATAACTTCACACTAGGCATCAACCATACATAACAAAATTAAAAGGAAGAAAAGAAGACATTTTAAAGAAAAAGAAATCTTAATGGAAGAAGGGTAAGGCTGCCCTACAAACACTCAGACCCAGCTTTCTCTATAATATTTCCTATCCTCACTGCCTTCACACACTTTAGCTGATGCTCCCTTCTTTCCTCTTTCTCTTTCCATTGTGCATTCACAGCACCTCCCGTTGCTGCCAGGTAGAAATAAATCTGAGGTTGATCTGAAGCTTGTGTGGGATGTTCCTGAAAATCCTCAGAGTGAACAGTGGAACATAATACAGTGAAAAATCCTGTGTGTGGCACTCTAGCTTGCTGGAATGAACTCACTGCTGGCCTCAAACCTCCTCATGAGTTTCACATGATCCACCTGCACAGATGCTCCTGCATTACCTCCCTGCCCTTTCCCAGGTGATCTGACTTCACACCCTTCCAGTGGTTCACTCCCCACTTCCAGAATCCATCACAGCACTGAAATGTCACATCCTGCACAATGTCCAGGACAGGACCTTGATCAGCCACTTGCCTGACCACAGAAATTCAAAATTCCTGTCTCCCACATGTGTAAGGAGCTGTGGAAACCCAGCTCTGGCTGGGTACCTCAGTGAGCTCCTGAGAAAGGTCCTAGAGCTGCACTTCCCCTTTACAGGGGCACCCAGGCACCCTAGAAATCCAAACTTGGGCTGGGTTGTCTGAATGAGCTCTTACAGTGCTCTGGTACTGAAACAAAAACCTCCTCTTTTGTACCACTCTTGTTTTGACAAGAGATTGCTGCAGATTTTACTCTGGCTGGGAGAGAGATCGAGACATTGAGATGATTTCTGTAGGACTGGATCATTAGTCAAGTCTGACAGAAGCAGGAGTTTTGTAAAAGAGCAGCTCAGAGAAATTACAGTTCATGGTTTTGAGAGCACTGAAAGAATGAGGGTAGTAGTACAAAGAATGAACAACAGCCTGTCACCAGACTGGGGGATGCTGTGAGACGTGGAAGCCACAACTCTGCTCCACAGCTATTTTCAGGGTGAAGCACATTCCATACTGTACACACAGCAAATGCAATAGCCTTTATTTTTTCCTCCAGTAATCAAGATTCATAACTATTTCCAGGGCTTAATGTTTTTTGTTCAATTCTGCTGTATTTTACAAATCATGTTTTTCAGCAGATCATTTTATTCCAATCCCTGCTCACTTTGGCTGCTTGGAGGCCGTGTTCAGAACAGATCTGTGTATGGAACATAATTCACATTTACAGTCATGCAGCTGTGTCCCTCCAGATCACCTGAAAGAAGCTAATAAAACACTAATGCCTTTGGTAAACTAGAAATTTGATAGTTCTACTCCAAGCTCCAAAAGTGCAGATCTCTCCTGGAGGTCCAGACTCACCCAGATGGTCTCTATTTAATGGGCACTGAAATGTCCCTGCATTTCCACAGGTACCAACTGAGAGAAATTTCCTTCCTTGTTCAGAAAAGATACCTTTCAATTGTGACAAAATGGCAACAATTTCCCTTCTAAGCCAAGTTTTCCTATTAAATTTCAACTTCTCCTGTCGATATCCTGTTAAGACAGCACTTGGCTTTTTAATATTTTGCCTGAAGGATATATGCCAACTCGTCCTTGATGTAGAAAATTTTAATTCAAATCAATACATGTACAAGGTCACTTTAAAATTCAATTAATATGAATGAAAAAATATGCCCCACAGTTCTGTGAGCTGAAAATGGAACAGTTGCAAGTTAAATACTTCTGTAGCTTCTGTTTTGGGCTGTGTAATAACAACATGCTTCTAACTTCCTTTTAACTAAAGTATACTAAATTCAGACAGTTAAGTTATTCATAAATCCCCTGCTTCCTAAAATGGCAAGCCCAAGAAGAAGGTAGGACAGGCAGCTGATTGGAATCTGCAATATTATGCAGCTTTTCTGACAAAGACATATAAAATAAAAATCTTCTTGAAATATCCCAGTTTTAAAAATATTTTGTCTATCACCAAGATAAATCTCCAGGAGCATCTGACAGACATAGTATGCCAAGAAAGGGAGAGGGGGAAACAGAATAATCAGGGAGAATGACTTAGATAATTTCTTGTAAGACTGCTAAAAAAAGTTCCCATTTAACACCAGTTATAATTATAAAAGAAGAAAGTACCTTTCCAAGTAAGTCAAAATCAGGGTCCACATGAGTTTACAAAATGAAAAGGATCAAAATTAATTTACCATGCCAGAACTCTGCCTTGAGGAATCAGTTTGAATTTCCCCCTTTAATTTTGCCTCCTCAGTGAAACTAATATCAAGTGAAAAGCCCTTTTATCAACCATTTAAACAACACATTAGGAAATGTTCTTTCTTAAAATTTATTTAAGTTTGATATCAGGAAAATGTATACTGACAACACTGAGCTGCCATACTTTGTGAAATGAAAAATTCCCAAAGCTGCAGATTTCCCCTCAGCATTCCAGGGAATTTGCTGCTGATTTGAGCTGCAGATGCTCTGCAATGCAGAGCTAAAAGAAAGAAAACATTATTTTCAGTTAACATGGGCACCTCCCCACTTCTATAAAAAGGAGCACAAGTGTTTGTGTGATTTTTATTCACCTCAGAAATCAGGCAACATCCAAGCAGAGATGTAACCAAGCTACAGATTTCTAGCAAAAGGCCAGACACTGCTCCTTGCCATGGAACCAGCCATAAGCTCAGCCTCCCACTCACAGATCCTTCTTACTAATCAGTACAATGCATGGAAATCGTATTTAGATATGCTGGAAAAAAAAAGGTTTTGCATTAAAATAAAGTTTTTAAAAAAACCCAACACACAGACTTTCAACTAGATTTTTTTCCTCTCATTTTTTATGTCTCATCTGCTGCTGGTATGGCTGCTTTTTCCCTCACATGCTCATTATTCTTTAATGATGCCTATTTGTAAATAGCAAGATAAGATGCAATTAAGCCATTAGAGTCTAAATAAACAAACATACTAATTAGGTTCTTTACACGGATTTCTTTTTTTATGCAAGGGCTGGAATTTACCTTTCATTAGTCTAACCTAATTGCAATAGTGCCTGATAAAAAGTCAACATAAATGAAGGACTTAAAATGCTCCCACCATATGAAGGATGAGCTGGCTCTTTTCCCTCACTAACATTCCCTTTTCTCTTAATAAAGCAAAAAAAACTGGCACAGGAATTTTGTTCAAGGTTCAAGGACAGATTTTGCCAGTGGCCAGTCACACTTAGGGAACACTCACACCAGTCCAGCATTGCTACAGAAGATTAAATGGATTTTGTCTCTTTTTTCCTTTCTAAATTAAAGCACACCAGGAATTTTACAAGGATGAAAATGATGTGTGATCTTCCACAATATAAATCTATAGGAATATCAATACACACCTGAGAGCTTTGGGCACAGCAACCCTGTGGAGGGAGCAAAGCTGAGGACATTTCTCACAAGTCTTTATCCACTTTTTTCCTATTTTTTTCCCTTTTCCCAATGGAAAGGACTCTTCCTCATCTTCCTTATTCTTCATTAGACAAGCAGAGAACACTTTCCAATTTACCTGCCAGCTCTTGTTCATGTACTTTGTTAATTCAAGACATCCTTCCCCTGCCCATGCCACCTCAAACAATGCCCCTTAAATGCCGATTTTGATGCTTTTTAAATGCTGGTTCTCAAATAATGCCCCTTAAATGCTGATTTTAATGCTTTTTAAATGCTGGTTCTCCATCTCAAGGCACAAAATGTGAAGCCACTGCAGTCATGAGTCCCACTGTGAGCTCAGGAGTGATTCCTTAAACACCATCCCAGGGGTTCCCTTCAACACCAAAACCAAGCTACTGCCTCCAAGGCAGTAAATCCCTAAATGAATATTCATCCTATAGCCCTAAAAATCAGGTGCCCAAGCCACCAAAGGTGACCAGCAGAGCTACATCCCTCCCATGAACTGCCTGCTTTTATCCCTGAGCACTGCTCTCCTGATAAACCATCCAACAGGAAAGAGGGAAGGAAGATTACACTGCAAAGCACTTTGGAAATATGAAATTGTTTTAGAAACAACAGCACTGAATTGTTTCCAATCAATACAGCATGAATACTGATTTTAAATCACTTTGCAAATTCCTCCCCACTCCTCCCAGATCTCCAACATCAGGGTCTCATGCACAGAAATCAGTCTGGTGCCTTTCTTGATGGGCAAATAATAAATTTCAGCATCCATTTTCCTTATAAAAATAATAATGGTTTTATGTAAAACACTAATAAACAACGAGACACAAGGAATTATTCAGTTTCAGGGAACAGATGTCTGGCCGATTTGCAATTAATACAACCCACTGCCACACAATCAGCCTGCTGCAAATGCTGGGAACAAGATCTGAAAGTTCAAATGCAAATGTGTCTGGTTTTAAGGAGATGGAATAAAACTCTATAAAAACCTGCTTCGTATTTTTATATGACAGATCTATTAAAAATCTAGGCAGCAGTATAAATTAATAAAAAAATAATTTAAAATTTTGTAAGATAACCTGGAAAGAAAAAAATCATGATTCCTGACCTGAGTCTGGCAGAAACAATTCAGTTTTTTGGTTGGAAGTTACTTATACATACCATTATGCTTTAGAAACACAAATTACAGAAAACAGTTCCATTACCTGCAAAAATATTTACCACTGCTTGCAATTTCTGTAGTAGTTCTTTACAGATATTGGGGATAAAAAGAATTTAAACAAAAAGTAGTTCCCAAATGTAGATAAGAAAATAAGCCTCTTCTCCAAGTAGGACTGGCTGGGTAGGTACATGATCCTAAGGAAATCAGATTTCTCAGCTGGAAAAGTAGGGCTGAAGTTTACTGCCTTCTAAAATCTTTCTGTTATTAATGAATAAATTGTACACAGGATTTGTTTCACACAAAAAATATTCTGGATTTTGATAACAGAAACAAGGTATGTGAAACAATCACAAAATAATTTGATTACTATAGTAGGAAAAAGAATCTATCTAGGATACAACTAATCATTCAAGAAAAAAACCTAAGTATTTTCATTCATCAAAAATTAGTTAATGTTTTCTTAATACACAAGATAAGGTTTATCTATTTACAATTCCTGGCATTTGACCAACAAAATCTCACAAAAAACCTTAAGGAGTCCACATTTCCCTGTGCTGCTGCTGGAAATTAATTTTGCATTACACAGTTATTAGAGCTGATATAATTCTATGTTTAGTCTATTTTCTACATAGTGCTATTAAAAGATTAATTGAAAAATCACTGGTGAAGACTGGGATTAAACAGCACCTTGAAATGGCACAATAAACTGCTTTTAAAATCAGCTGAGGATCTCACACAGCTCTGAAAGGTTTCAATTATTTATGTGTTTGGCCTGTGTAGCATAAATCCAGCCTAATGAGGTACAATTGCTGTGTATAAATCTGAAGCATAAAAAACCTCCTCATTGTCTGGAGGCAGCAGTTCATTTTTCTCACAGGAATTTGCAGATTCTGGTCAGGGAGAGCCCAGCTGAGCACGAGGGTTATTTGCCAGCAGAGCTTGACCAACAGGGTCACACAACTCCTAATTATTCCAGAATTCCAGAACCATTGGGGTTGGAAGGGACTTCTGGAGATCATCTCATGCAACCCTCTGCCCAAGGGAGGGTCATCTGGAGCAGGTGACACAGGAACACACCCTGGTGGGTTTGGAATGTCTCCAGAGAGGGAGACTCCACGTCCTCCCTGGGTGGTTCTGCCACCATCCATGGAAAGAAGTTTATCACAGAATATTCTTGTTGGAAGGGACCCACAAGGATCAATGGGAATGGCCCACAAGGAGATCAAACCCACAAACCTGGCACCACTGGCACCATGCCCTAACCAAGGGAGTTCATCTCAGGGTTCTTTCTCATGCTGAGGTGAAACTTTCTGTGGTTTCTTTTAGTTTATGGCTGTAACTCCTTCTCCTGCCACTGGGCACCACTCAAGAGAATCTGGCACTGACTTGACACCTCTTGGAGGTAACTGACATGGATTGGTGAGATCTCCTCTCGGCCTCCCCTTCTCCAGACTGACCCGGCCCAGCTCCGCAGTGTCTCCTCACCAGAGAGCTGCTCTAGCCCCAAATCCTCTGGGTGTCCCCTCACAGGACCCTCTCCAGCCCCAAATCCTCTGGGTGTCTCTCACAGGACCCTCTCCAGCCCCAAATTCTCTGGGTGTCTCTCACAGGACCCTCTCCAGCCCCAAATTCTCTGGGTGTCTCTCACAGGACCCTCTCCAGCCCCAAATCCTCTGGGTGTCCCTCACAGGACCCTCTCCAGCCCCAAATCCTCTGGGTGTCCCTCACAGGACCCTCTCCAGCCCCAAATCCTCTGGGTGTCCCTCACAGGACCCTCTCCAGCCCCAAATCCTCTGGGTGTCCCTCACAGGACCCTCTCCAGTCCCAAATCCTCTGGATGTCCATCACAGGACCCTCTCCAGCCGCTCCTTGTTCTTCTTGAAGAGAAAGAAATCTCCTTGAACCACCAGATGAATCTCAGTGGTGCAAGTCCCACCTGCACAGCTAAGGACACCAACAGATTTCCATGTGCACATGAAGTTGTAGAGTCTGGGGCTGAAACTTTCTCTCTTGGGTCTTTTTCTTAAAGATAATTTGTTTGGGAAAGGCCCAAGGCCTCAACGTTTCTTGAGTTTCAAAGAGTCTCCCAGACTTCCTTTCCCCTTCTTCCCCATCTCCCTCCAATAATTTACATATTTTTAAGATATGTATAGTGCTTACCAGTGCCTTTGAAGATGAATGCAGGGGTTTTCTCTAGTAGATGGAGCAATTGTATTTAAAGATGCTGTAAAAACCAAATCTTTGCATCAAGGACCTTGCTAAGACACCAGGTGTGCTAGGAACAGTCCAAGGATGAGCATGGTCGAGATTACAGTTAGTTAATTAACTCTGGGCAAACAGTTTGGCTGTGAAATATTTTGATAAAATGAGCATTATCTGGAGCCTTTGGCACTGAGGTAAACCACACTGCAGCAGGGGAGCAGCTCCAGATGTAGCTTGGGCTAAGTTCAGAGTGAGAAATCACAAGTGCTGAAGAAACCTCCCTTCTTCTGGAGGAGGTGCTCTTCACACTGCCCATCCCTCAGCACCTTTTCCACTGAAGGATCTGTGGCTGAAAACAGCAAAAGCTTTTGTAGCAGTCAGGGCCAGATGGAAAGTGCCATATTGGCAACATCAACTGAGACAGATGGGGAAGAGGGAAAAACCTGGCTAAAAGCAAAAATGATAAACCCATCACACAATCACACACAAAAATACTTTAAAAACAATCTTTTTTGATCTCTGATCCAAGGAAAATATGCACACCACTGGTTCAACATGGGGCTGGGATCTTGTAGGAGCAAAGATGTCCTTGATTTAGAGAGCAACTGCCACATGGAATTCACTCTGTTACTGCTGCTGGTGGAAGGCACTTCCTTCAGCTGCCACCCAACCTTGTTCCTTGGCATCACATCCAAGATAATTTACCTTGTTTCCTAAATGTGCCTGAGTCTTGAAAAACATCATCTATTTCCTGACCACCTCAAAAAGCCACCAAAAGTGGAAGGTATTTCAGTATGCAAAGAAGGGCTCCAGGAAAATGGAAAGCATTTCAAAGTAAGGAAGTAAAACCAGACATTTTTTTACAGCAAAATAGATAAAACACTAAGTCAGCTTAAGAGGAAATGCAAAAACTTCTAAGACTTATAACTTCTTAAGACTGCACTGATGAATTCCATTCTTTTCTGGAATATATTTTTCCACTTGGTGAATCCAACAATTGCAGATTAAATGTTTTAATGCCAGCTGTTTATTTTAACCTCTGACTCAGTTAATCTCTTGTGAATTTGTGGCTGTTCAAAGAAAGTTAATAATGACATGTTAGACAGTTGATTAATTAAAACTAAATACAATTAAAATATTTAAAAAATAAAAATAATCACAGCAATAGTTGCTATAGGGAAATTTCCATGAGAAATGTGAGGTGGAAAAGACTGAACTGGCCTCAGTTCTTCATCTGTGCATGTGGTGTATTTTCTAGTTTTATTTAAAATTTGGCAAAATATGTGACTTCTGCCTTTCCCTAGAAGGAAATCAGCATCCAGCTGTCACACCAGGGACTCCTCTTCCATCTAAAATCTTAGAGCCTTGAAGACTTTTTTTGCTGTAAGCACAACAGCTGCCTGTAAAAATGGATGTGAACAATAGGCTCCTCTGCAATGAAATCTTGCCTGGTCAGGCAGAAATAAGTTGAATGTATTGGACTTGTTTATCTCAAATCCAGCCTTTACTGCTCATTTACTTCAAAGGCAAATTCTTAACTTCATCATATAACAGAAATTCACTGACCCAAGAGCAATGTGAACAAATTTAAATCATATTGGTTTCCTTCTTCTTTTCTTCTTGACAACATTCTCCTCCTTCTTAATTATCATGATTAGGATTCACTCATTGCCAAGTCTGCCAAAACCCACAGTGAGTATTTGAGTTTTGTGCTCCTATTTCTACAATCACATTTAACAATAAAGCAATAGATCTTCTGTTTAAAGGGGAAATTATCTTTATCACTTATTTGCCTAAGAGCAAGAAAGATGCTGCACTGCTGTGGCAAATGAAGAATGATATGTTTCTGGGGAAAAAAATCTTTAATACCCTGCATTTTTGGGACAATAATTCAACCTGTGAAGGAAATGAACTCAAGGATTAAATGTTCCAGCTTACCAGAAGCATTGCAGAGGTTCCATTGGGCCGGGAGAGCTGAATGGACATTTCAGGGAACATCCTGTCAATGCGACTGATCACATCATCAACGTACCTACCAACCAAAGCACACAGCACCATCAACACAGGGGCTCTCTCACACACAGATTATACAAACGATGCTTTTAAAAAACACTTATTCTTTTTAGGAATTATCCTTTTAAAAATTATCCTTTTTAACCCTATTTATGGGACTTTCCTGGACCAATTTCTCTCTGATACCTGCGTATTTTTCAAAACCACATGCAAGCAATAATTCAAAAAGTTGTTGATAAGAGGAAACAAACCAAAGCCCTCTGCAAGTTGTTTTGAAAATCAATTACTCTGCCCTTAAAAACACGCACTCTTAAATTCCAGTCCAAATCCGTCAGCTTCAAACTCCTGCCATGGTAGTTCTGTACTTTCTCCTCAGGAGGGCTGAAGGACACATGATTACAATTACTCCTCCAGTGCAGGAATTCACAGGCTGTCATGTCCTTACTCTCTCTTTGATAAACTTAATAGATAAAGCTTTTATCAAAGTCTTTGGATTATTCTTAGAGGTGTTTTTTTTTTTTTTTTTTTCCCTGAATCTTTCCAATTTATTTCATGCACTGGTGACTCTGAAATTGGCTGGTAAATTCCAGATGTTTCTCTGGAGCAATCAAACACAAAGGTAAAACAACATCCTTTCTGCTGGGTGTAATCCCTGTTTCTGCAGGCCAAGGTGAGCTGGCACACAGTTGTCCTGTTCCCTGGGATCAAATTAAGAACTGACCTCCACTAACACTGAAAAGAGCCTTACAGAGACCTTATTTCCCAGGACACATCACCCCAAGTCATGGACATGCCACTTCAGCCACCCCTCTGGACACATTAAAATCCAAATATTTGCTTTTGCAGAGTTCCCAGGACAGTCTGTATCATCTGTGCACTGATCTGTCCCCATTTACAAACTCAGACCCATGAATGAATTTATAAATAAAACTGTTTTCATGCTAATCCACATATGTGCTCTGAAAAAAAAGACTTTGGGAAAATTGCCTGCCTGAGTTATATCAACAGTAAAAATTAAAAAAAAAAAAAAAAAAACAGGCAAATCATTTCCCTTTATTCTGCTTAAATAAAGGCAAAAAAAAAAAAAAAGTTGAATTCTTGCTCTTCAAAGTAATTAATTTCTAATGTTAGTGCTAAAACCTCCTGAACAACAATGAGGTGCTATGCTCCAATTGCTACTTTGCAAAGGATTAAAACAACCAGGAAAAAATAAAATCAAATCAGGAAAGCTACACCTCCTCAGCTGGTAAAGTTAGCTTTTAAAAGTAACCAAAGAATGAGATGAGTTAGGACAATTTTGGACAAAAACCTTAATCCACACTTGTCATTGTACAGATAAAGTTCCCCATTCAGTGCAATGACTCATTAACACTTGCTGCTGATAAGAAAAGCCAAAACCATCCAAAAGCCAAGAACTTCCTCAGCACTGGGAAGAGGAGGCACATCAGGAGGAATCAACCACACATGGACAGCACAAACCCAGCTCATGTCAAACACTGCTGAATCCCAGGCTGATTTCATCCAGCAGGAGAGTTTATTCTGCTTCATAAATGCCATTACTCCAGGCTCTGCAAATAAATTAATCTCCTGCTTGTGGAGAACCAGGGATGACCAGAGATCCTGTGGCTCTGAACACGTCGTGATGTAGATTTGTGCATTGCTTAAGTTTTGCAATTTGTCAAGCTTTAGGCAAGAAGAAGTTAAACAAAATGGAAAGTTGTAGAAAACAAGACACTGGCATAGTCAGTGCAATTAAGGAAGGAAAATTCAAGAAATTCTAAATCATGTGAACAACAGTTGGATGTGGGCACTTAATCTGCTTACGTCCTTCTGAAAATCCCAGTGGACATGTACACTCATCCTTTGAAAATGGGATCCAGGCTGGCTGGAGGTAATCAATTCTTCAAAGTCTTTCTCAGATAAGATTATTTTTGTAAAATGTAAAACTTGTCTTGACCACGAGGCTTAAAATCTGACTCAAACCCAAACGTCACCTAGTACTACGTGAGCAGTGTAAGGCAGAACAGGGAAATCACAGGGTTGTGGAATCTTCCCTTTAAATGAAATCACACATCCAGCAAAGCAGAAATCTCCTCATTTCCTTCTGAAAGCACTTCAAGGTGAGTTACTGTGACTTTTTGGGCTTAGATGCCTGTTAATTTTGTACCACTTTTCATAGATCAGCTGACAGAAGAAGGAAAATGAAAATCACGTGCTCCAGGAATTGTGATGTTTTACTTTGGCAGCTCTGTCAGGACCATCACACACGGAACCTCTTCTCTTCTCCATCAATGAGATGTCAGAGAAGATCCAAGAAAATTCACTGATGTGTGCAGCATTGTTTTGTGCCCCCATGCCTTTTTTCCAGTAGTCATCAGGCTTTCCTGAGCATTTATCAGAACAAAGATTCTTCCAAAAATACATATATAATTACTCAATTAGCCTGACTGGATTGTGTATCAAATACAAAATGACAAACAGCCTTTTCTAAGGCAAAATTCTGTAGACTTGCCATTCTGAGAAGACATTTGGTAAAATATCTTGTAAAGGGATGAACATGAGAAATCAGGTGCAGTGAAGTAATGTAAAAGTGTAGCTGGTGATAACTTCAGAGAAAACTGAGGAACACATGTTAAAGAACAGATAAAGTGCACTCCTGAGGCTGTTTGGAAAGAGGGTCAAAGAAAAAGCTGCTTGCTGTCTGCAACTTATTTTGTAGAACTGAAATACAGACATTTCCTGCCAAAATAAGCACTTACAAAATTTACACATCTCTGTCCAGTTTTAGCTCAAAAATACGAAGGTTCCTATTTATGTTACAGAACCTCTTGCCCAGTCTCAGAGAAGCAAAGCACTTGAGGATGGAGAAAAGTCTAATTTTACTTTGCCAAAAAGCACTTCTGACGTCCTCTGCACATCTCAGTTTTCTCCTACATACAAAAGATGATGGTTGGAAGGAGCATTTACAAACCCAGAAGAAATAACACAAAGCGGGGAAAAGCAAATGGCAATAGATTTGTCCAGACATTTGGCTTATTTTAATCTTAAGAAATTAATGGAATTCTCAGAATTAAACACAAGCTGGAATTTCATGTCCTAGAGCAGGCATTTTTCCACCTACAAAGGGCTGAAGAGTGTGTCTAGACAAATTCCCTATTGCTTCTCTGGGATGCAAAGGTTGTTCAAAAAGGTTTGAAGCCAGACTGCAAAAGATTGTACCCAATAATCCTCATTTTACAGCACAGAGTTTTAACTCTTCATAGACAGAATTTCATATTATGAACTATCCCAGGTCTCAAAAACATTTAACAAGTTCTCATTGCAACATCCAGAGTTAGTCCCATTCCATTTAATAGAGCTTTAAGTAATTTCATCAACACCTGCAGCCTAATCCAGACCCATAAGTGCCTCCTCATCCAGATCCCTGAACATCCTACTCAGAAAAGAACAGACTCAACCAACAGGTCTTCAACTCATTACACCTCACCAAGTACTAAAACAATTTCCCCAATATAATTTTACTGGTCTGGGGAAAAATTTTTAAAACATTTTCTACAGCAGGTTTGTACCAGCTTCCCCCTCCCATTTTTCCTTCTTCTTTCCTTCATGACAGAAGTTCATGATTTTTCAGGAGGTATTAAAATTCTATTTTAGATATAAAACCTTTACATTAAAAAAAATCCTAATACTGTCATGCAGGAGTTTGCATCTAAATGTGCAGAGCCAGCCAGACCCTCAGATGCTCTCAAAGGCTGTCAACACTATAAATCAGTATTTTTATTTTAATGTAGAAGAGTTCTTTTTTCGACAAACATGCCAGATTAATACTACAAAAGTCAAAACAAATCTACTTCGTGAACATCAGCAATGACTAAAATTAATTCAAAATATTACACTTCAAATGAAGCTTTGTTAGGAACATGCACGGAAAAAAAAACAGAATAAAGGAATAGAGATATTAGTTGAAAAATCTCTGCTATTTTGCTAGTAAATGTACACATAAATCCTTTCGTCCCTATTACAGAAACAATGCCTGGGACATGCTGAAAACACCTTTGAAACCAGTTAGAAAATCCTGTTTAGAAAGGCCTAATTATCTATGCCAACCACTCACAGAGAAGTTTCATGCTAAAACATCAGGTTGACAAGGTAGAAATAATTCAGGACCCATTTTTGTAGATAAATGGTCTTGTACCATCTCTTTGATTCACATAAAGGCCCCCCAAAAGACAGCAATATAGGAAAGTAATTTATTATAAATGCCTTTCAATTCCACACTGGACAGATGGCTTCACTCTCTAATGTGACCTCTCTTTTTGATTTTTTTTTATTTTTACTGGATTACATCCAGCAATCCAGTGTTAGTGTGATGTTTAACAGATTAGACAAGACTTAAATAGCATTTTCCCCACACAATGTTTCACTTGCATGCTGTTCTTTTTTTCCACCCAATACAATGATTTAAAAATTAGAAATATAGGTTTATAATAATTTTCTTTTGGAAGAAAGAAAATTTTGCTAAGTGATCTTGAGAAGATGGAGATAAAGAGAAAAGGGGCAAAAATACACACTTGTGACAGGAAAGAAGTTAATCTATCCTATACACTTAGCAGAAAACACAACACATAAGACAAAAATAAACTCTACAATTCTGTCAAATCTGGATTCATGGTATTTTGGAGAGCAACAGGGGAAACTCTCCACACATCCTCTCACTAGCACAGTATTTACTTGCTCACAGATTTTTTTTTTTTTTTTTTGGCTTTCAGTTAATATTTTCAACCCAGTTAATAATTTCTTTTCACATGTGTGATATTTCAGAAGCATGAGCTGGCCCTGCTGCACATGTTGGGTTGGTTGATGGAGGCATCAGGGGACAGCGTTTGCCTGCGCTCATTCCAAGACCTATAGAACAGCTATTTTTGGCAGAATCAACACTCAAACACAACTTAAACATTCTAGCAGCAGCAGAATTTAAAATATTATAAACTTACAAAGAGATTTAATAGTTTTCAGGCAGGCTGACTGGAAAAATAGTATATTTTAACACATAGAGAGTAATCACAGTTCTAGTGTGATTTATTCATCATGGAATATAAGTTTTAATTTGATTCAGCTACCTGCTAGGCAAGTCTCTGCAGGTAGCAAATTCAAGTTGATAGAAAGCTTTTCAGAAGCATCAATTAACAACAGTTATTAAAACAGTGACCTCTGCCAGCTCTGGTGAGATGACACTTCCTGCTTGGATAGGCAATGAGGAGCGTGAAAAGAAATCAACACCACTCACGCTGAGAGAGCCACTTCACGTCTCAGGACTAAATTAGACAGCTGGCAGCATCCCTGACATCTGTACAACAATCCTGGAAGTCTCTGCCTCCTCTCACAGATTCTACAAGTTCTGTTGGTTTTTTTTAAATTATTGTTAACACAAGGCTCTTGCTTTTCACTTCTGCAGAACCTCTATGAAATGCTCGCGGTTTCCTGGCTCCTGTACTAAATTCTCTTGTTTTGAGCAACTTCTCCTCCAGCTATGAGTTTCCTTGCCAGGCTGTTTTCTCATACAGTTGTTAACACCGTCCTCTTGTCCTTTCTAACAAACTGCTTCAGCAGTTTCCTCTCTCTTCTCACCCAATTTCCAAGTTTCTCCTGGTGGAAGATTCCAGCCAGGATCCTCTTGGCTCATCTTTCTCTTCCCTTCTCATCTGCACACTGACTTGGTCTCTGCTACTCCTGCAATGCCTCTGTTCCTGCTGTAAAATCTTTATTCATGACACATCAGAAAGGAAAAATACTCTTTCAAATAACTAACTGACTTCGAACTACCAGGAGGTGAGGGGAGGGCAAAAGGAGCAAATCTGAGTTGTGCACATTTCTTCAGTCTTGGGGCTAAACCACAGAATGAGCAGGAGGGAGTTTCGGCACTGGAGAGTAGGAATCCACAGGTGTGGGAAGAAGTCAGGATGTGTGGGCTGCAAGGAATTGATTTGCTAAGACACCTTGAACAAAGCTCCCAAATTTGCTAAAATTTTTGCCCAACCCCACTCCACCTTCAGAGGGCTGGAAGCACTCTAAGATCCAAACCTGAGAGAAGGCAGACTTCCACTGATTCCTAAAAATCCTCCTTTTTTCAACTTTGCTATGAATGTTATTTTGGTCATAGAGGAATTATGCTTTATTACTGAGTGGATGCAAAAGATTAAGTTAAGTGCTTAAATAGTCTAGCAGTGTTTACATATAAACACAGGGTGGTCTGCTGCAAAAGCATATGCACACAGAGCTGTATCAAACACTCACCATCTGCACTTCTCACTCACAACAGGCCAAACCTGGTACAGCACTTAAGGACACATGTGGAATCGTTTGGACAGCTCTCCAGAAGCCATGACAGAGTGTTTAAGGGTTGGATTTACAAAGACATTTAGAAATCTAAGGCTGTGATTCAACAATTTTCAGGCTTCAGCAGCAATAGTGACATAAGGCACTGACACATCCCCTCCTGCACAGCATTCAGCCCCCTCAGCTGTGCTGTGCTGGAGGAGCTGGAGCTCACAACTGAAAAAAGAAAAGTATTGGTTTAAATCTAAACCAGTTTCATGATCCAACTCCCTGTGTGGCTGCACACACAATTCCTGGCACTACACATCATGGGCCAGCACTGCTGCACACTGGGGTCGTCCTATTACAACAATAAAATATTGGTTTATGGTAAAATGTTGTTACTTAAGAGGCGTTGTTTATACAGCAAACACAATTCAGAATTCTTCAGTGCCACCGTGAGCCCACTGCTAAGAGATGTGGTGCAGACCTGCCTGGAATGTCCTCAAAGGTCTGAGCTGACAGTGATGGCACAAATGAACACAGGTTCTCCTGCTGAAAGCCTCTGCAATGCAAACCTGCTGCTGAATCAGTCTCTGGGCATCTGCACATTTACATTATATATGAAC
This sequence comes from Ammospiza caudacuta, assembly GCF_027887145.1. Taxonomy (NCBI): domain Eukaryota; kingdom Metazoa; phylum Chordata; class Aves; order Passeriformes; family Passerellidae; genus Ammospiza; species Ammospiza caudacuta. Next base: position 4,351,040 of record NC_080613.1, on the reverse strand, counting down.
AAACAGCTCTGTAACACACTCTGTAACACACTTTATCAGTGCATACTTTGTTTTTTAATACAGAGCAAAAAGACATCTCTTCACAATGCTGAATTCCAGTGCACCACCTTAAAAAGCATAACTTTAATAAGGAAATTTTAAGTTACAAATAGAGACCTTGCAATCCAATTCCCAGGGCTATTTTATTATAGTATTGAAATAGCTTTCTTTGTACTTATGTGGAATGCTCTTCAAAATGCCTTTAATTCACAGCAGTAATCACGAGAGGAATATGGATATTAGAATGTGTGAAAACTGGTTAACAAAACAAGCACGCATCTACTTTACAGTCATCACCAGGATCCTGCCTGAGCCTGCACTGGTCTGTGCTTTATGAAAAAGAAAAGCATTAACTCCTTTACACACACCTTGAGAGGGAAACCAGCCCTCCCATAACCATTCAGCATCAGAGGTAAAATAATTTCAGAACCAAAATCCCACAGCACAAATGCATTGTTTATATTTCCACTTCATGAAACATGACATTGCACCACAACAATAATAATATTGTTATTATTAACAACAAATGCTAAAAGCAGTAATTTTCAGGGGCCTGGGTAAGAATTAGAATTATTGCATTAGATGGTTCTTGAATTATTCCTGACTTTTCAAGCAATTTGAAAATTTTGAAATTTTAAACTCAACACATCAGCCTAAATTGCACATGCACACACATTTCCATACAGCAGAGCTGAGATAGAACTCTTCAGGAGAAACCCAACCCAGAGTCCTTTAAAAAGGAAAAAGAGCATTTTCACACAGACAGAGCTGTGCCCATGGTGTTCCAAAGCTGGATAATGCCCCCACCCTCTCGGAGCTCACCTGGGGGTGCAGGGTGAGTGCTGGGAGGTGAAATCCTGCAGGGAGGGACAGGGGGTGCAGCTGATGCTGACCCCAGTAAACACCAGACCCTGGGCCTCAAAGGAAGGCACAGAGTCCAGTCCTGCCTCGAGGAAATGAGGGGCTGGGATGGTTTCTTGGCCAGCCAGATTCCCAGGGGAAGTGAGTGGGGCTGTTTCCCATCTGGGAAAGGCCCCACTGTGTGCACCGACCCCCTGATGGGACCCTGACACCATGCACCACTCCCCACTGTCACTGAACTTGAGTTCAGCCTTCTCAAGCTAGAATTCATTATTTTATAACACGTTATTTTCAGCTCTCCTATTGAAGATTTACTGCAACAGCAAAGCCTTCTCACTCTCTTTCTTTGTGCTTTATTTCTCCCTCAACAGAGCAGAAATTACAGTACTTACCTCGTTTTATGAACAGCAACAGATGATGCATGATACCTATTATTTATTCTATACTTATGGGAAGCAGAGAGATTTTACCTTTGGGTGCAGTGAGCGATGAACAGGAAACACAGATGTTGTGCCCAGTCAGACCTTTTCACACTCTGGGCTTGACCATGACAGGCACTGCTGGCAGGAAGGGATCTCAGTGATCACTTCTCTTAGGCACATCAGCTCCCTGAACTTAGTGAAGGCATCACAAATTCCAGAGGCTGGGAGGAAGGGAAGATTAGGGATCTGACCCTCTGGAGAGCAGAGCAGACCATTTCATACACAGGACTAAAAATACACAGAATTAGCATGTGAAGACTCAAATTTTAGGCTTCATCAATAGAGTTCAAACAGCCACTCCAAAAAAATCATCCACTTCAAGGTCTAGAGCTTTTGTTAAAATTATAAATTATGGTAGAAACAGGCAAGTCTTAATATCACTAGTTCTAAGGGTACTTCAGATACTTGATATCAGCCTTTAAGGATCCTTAAGATCAATTTGTTCTGTAATTAAGAGGGAAGCAAAGGTGAAGAAAAAAGCAGAAAAGATGAGATATAAATGTTGCACAGCCCACTGCAATTTATTACACAAGCTTTTACTCATTCCAACTTTTGTGATCACTTAGTTGAAGTTTTCTTGGGGGAATTTCATAATTAGACTTGGTTTTTAGCTCTTCAGAATGATGATCTGACCAAGTACTTCGATCTGCCTGTGATACTACAGAGATAAAAATCTATCTTACAACTCAGAGGTTTATCAAAAGACTCCTTCAAGGTCATCTTCACACTTCAGTAGAAAAACTGGAGATAACAAGAACAATTAGGCATTTATAAACTCAAGACTCTCCCAGCACAAACATTTAGGAGAGACAAGCCCTTCAGAACGCTATTTTATAAAAAATATGCTTTCATCACTTCTTCCTCCAGCATGACAAGCTGTTCCTTAGGTTGGGATTTTTTATAGGGCTTATGGAAATTAATTGCGTGGCTTCCGCTGAAAGTCAGCATGGGGGAGGAGGGCGAATTCCCTGGAGGAAACTCTCTGAGAAAAACTCTCCTTGAACAGGGAAGTTGGTTAAAGGAAAGGGCTCCTCATGGCTGTAACTCCTGGGCTTGGTGAGCACAGGGCAGATATGGCAGCAAAGTGGCAGCAGAAATTCACTGCTCCTTTCTGGCCATTTCCCCACTCCTGTAATCAGATTCCCTCTCATTTGTTATTTCCACTCACACAAGGATCATGTGCAGCCCCAGCAGAGATCACACAGGTTTGAAGTTCACTGTGGCTTTTGAAATGTTAGAGCCTCTGAGCTGGAGTTTAAAGTCTTTCATGGGGCTGAGAGCTGGACTAAAGCCAGAATAAGAAATACAGAAATTCAGAAGTGTAGTCCTGTAGCTGCATTGCTTGACATGACCTGCAGAGCTTCACTAAAAAATAAAACCTAAGCTAGCATTAATGCCAAATATATCTAAAGTAGAATAAGCCCTGCAAAATTACCATGTCTGGTGCAATCTGGGAGAAAAGCTCAGCCTACTAAAAAATAATATGATTCTGTTTATGTAGGCAGACTAAGAGAGGAAAGTGCCCAAGTGGAATCCAAGGAATGAAGATATCCCAAGGTAAGCACAAATATTATCATTAACACTGCCTAGCTTAGCTCCAAATACATTTCCCAATCCTCTTCATGAATATCGAGCTCAGAGCTTGTGAAGAGCAAATTCCTTTAAGGCACGTCAAGTTGGTTATTCAAAGTAAAGAAATTCCAAGTTGTCAGATAATTTCTAATAGTAAACAGATACAGATTAAAAAAATAAAAAAGGACAGTCTATGCATCCACAGTGCCTTATATAAAACAAAGAAAAACTAAATCCTGTCCACTGTAATGTGACTGAGTGGTACAAAATAATCCACCTGTCCCAGGGTCTGGACTTGGCCAAAAGCCAGGGTTTGAACTCTGCCAAACATCTCCAAAATGCTGCTAGGGAAGAGCCAATAAAACATTTCTTGCAGACCCTGCAGACAACAGGAGCCTGCTGAACCCTTTCTGATCAGCAGCCCCGGTGTCTGGCCTGTCTGTCAATGCCAGGGGCTCTCAGCAGGGAGTGGTTTATTATTCTAATAAGATGCTCCAATGAAGAGAGGGTCAGCTCTGAATCACTGCCATGAGAAGATTTAATTAGATTTTTACACTGACTAAAGACATTCCCTGCACACACACTAAATTTTAAATACAGAGATAAATGACAGTGTCTTTTAAAGCAAGGCTACTTTTGTTTTCTTTCTGTTTCAAATTCCCTGTTTCTATTTTTCCTTTCTTTGAGATAGCTGTTTTCATTACACATTTATAGTGTCCAAGCTGAAAGGTTTATTGTGAAAGAGTTCAATAATTTTCTGATTAAAACTCTCTGGGCAAACCTGAACTATTCCACCCAACACAGAGCTCTGTAATTTCCCAGGAAAAGGTCTGAAAACCCATACCCAATTAAAAATTAGAAAAACCCAACAAAACAACCCAAATTTTCTTCATCACACAGCAAAACCTGCAGAACAGATTGATATTGAATACATGCATGTTATAGACCAATGCATTATTGTTATTAATATGCTGTTTTAATTAAAAATACACTGGATAAAGAACAGAAAGAGGCTCAGCTGTGTCTCATCCACACAGCTGCAAACTACCTGTATGAGCAGACAGAATGTTCATTAAGGGTAACCTCACATCAAAGATTCTTCTAAAAGCCACCAGAGGAACGTTGAAGTCAAGCACGAGGGCCAGAGCTATTAGGGCAGTTTCAATCATTAGGAAACCATTATCTCCAATTCATGCTGCCACCAGGATACAGGTTCACCCAGTAACATGACAGCAAATTATATGATTAATTAGCTCCCACACAGCTACTGTGAGTCAACCAGTTGAAACTGATGCCCTACAGAAACAGATAAAATATCACCCAATGGTAGCTACTGGCTGCACAGATCTTCCTGCAGTTACATCCCAAACATCAGTGAGTTTGCAGGTGTTTGAAGGGAGCTCCCCAGCCATGCCCACTTTGTATTCACTCCCCAGTGCACAATGTGGATTTCTGTATTTGATTTCTCTTTCACCATTTAATTATTTTCACTCTTTTGCCTAATTGCCATCATCAAGTTTCCTGTAGATTCAAAACATGAACTACACTGGCATTCTTCTAATGGCACCCATTCTTAAGAGCACTTCATAGGCATTTTTAAAAAGAAGACAAAATATTTGCCTCCTTTGGCAATTTGGCAAATGAAACAATGAGACAAAAACTGCACAACAACTCTGAAAAGGATGATGGGAAAGCTGGAAGAGAATGCAAACTGAGAACAAAACAAATGAAATTACATCCAGCACTGAGAACTTCCCTGCTCTGCCTGGTGTCCTGCACCCCATCCCACCAGCTGAGTCAAGTGGCGAGAAGTCAGCAACAGCAAAAATAAAAACCAAACACGCGAAACAAAACGAATCTCTCATTTTGTTCTTTTCAAGGGTTTTTAAAAAAACAAACCCAAGGGACATGTGTGTACAAACATGACCCAGTATTTCAGCAGTTAGTGCTCCCTGACACCTGCACAGGCTCTGCTCACTCAGAGCTGAACTTTCCTCAGTACATCCTCTCCTCCACGCTCAGGAGACAGGAATGAACGATTTATTTAGGATCTGAAAACACCAGGAGTCAACAGTGGAGAGACCTTATGTGAAAGAAAACAACTTCATCCTTGAAACTCTCCAAAACAAACCAGAGCAGGTTAAGAGATGAAGAAATATTTGAAACAACCTGAAAAATCTAAGGACCATCCAATAACCAGGTTCTCTGTGTACTTTCCTCCCACCAGCATTTTAAGATATCTTGAGAATTTCAGCAGAATGTATTTGAAAGACTTGCAAAATGCAGACCTTTAAGATCCAGTATTTATTTACTGACACTTTAACAAAGCAATTAATGCAAAAGCAAACTGTTCACTGCTATTAAGAGTTTTTTGGTAGAGGGTGATGCCTAAGACAACAAAAATTAACTGGCTTTAATACAAACCAGCACAGAAAGAAATTATTCAATCATGGCACTGCTGAGAGATGCAAAAGAGCAGGACAGAAAGAAGGATATTACAACACTCAGGCTTCAATATCAGAATCTTTATCCCTATTGATGACTTAATAAAAAACTGAGGGAAGACAGAAATTGTAGAACAACAAAAAGAAATTAGCAGCAGCAGATAATATTTTAGTTGTACTAGCAAAAATTATAATTGATTTTCTGTCTGTGGTGTTAAAGTTGCTATCTTTGCTCTGAAAATAAATTTTAATTTTAAAAGCATAATCACATGTTAAAATAGTTCCACCTGGCATTTTCTGTCCACGAACTCATTTTACAAGAGGGATACAGGAGCCACCATTGCTCTGTCATGTCAAGAAATCCATTTCATTTCCCTAGGAATACCTAAGATTAGAAAGCATTACATTTGCTTATCATCTGCTATGCTGTAAAATCAGCTTGTTGAAGGAGGAACCTTTTGTTTAAATGAAGAGCAACTTTCAAACTAGAAAAGATCATGGAAGCATCAACACAGAAACTGTTTTTAAGCCAAATTTCAGATTTAAAAAAAATCATGCAACTATTACTTTAAATGCCAAGCACTCCTGGTAGCACTCCTTTCAATTAACACAGCTTCTCACTGTGGAATTTTTAAGCAGGCTACTATAATCTACATTATTACTTAATGTAATTTCTTCAAAAATATCTGTTTTCTCCTTCCATCAGCCACTGCCCTCAAACTGTCCTTCTCAAGGTTCACAAGAAGTGGGCTCAGCTCTTTTCAAGACCTGTCTACATGGCACACACAAATCTGTCATGAGTAAAGGCATCATCTCTGCTGAGCAACTGTCAAAATGCAAAAGCCAAAATGAAAGAAGGTTCTGCATGTAAAATAGGGAAGGAGAAAAACCTGGGTTTGGCTTCAGGGGAGCTCAGCTTTACAGGGCTATTTTGGACACAGATATTACATTCTGACTTAAAACACATCAAAACCGTAGGGTATTTTTTGCCACTCCTACAGCACATTTGATTTTAATACCAAACACTGAATACAACAATCAGTAAAAGAGTTCAACAATTTGAGGCCACAGAAGTTTAGGCAGCTTGACACAGACTGACAGGCTGCAGCCAGGCTTGTGTGGAATTATTTCATGTGCTGGCACTTTGCCTTCCATCACTGAAATGAGCACCTAAAGGCAAGAACACAAAGGATACAGGATAATCCATCACCACTCATTTATCACAACAAATGCTGGCAGTGGATATTGAGAGCTTCCTATCGGGCCTTGCAAGTAGGAATTATCTGGTCATTCCTTCATTCCTCACAATGTGTCATGCCCAGAGTCTGGATTTTAGAAAATATTACCTGGTCTTGAACAAGCAAAAAGAAAAGGTAGAAGTCCAGACTCTCTGCCTGGATGAGGGCATCTGCTTTGTGGTTAATGCCTTCTTGCTCCATTCACTCCCAGCATTCCTGCACAGCCTCCAGATGATAAAATTCTCACCTTTCTCGTGGGGAAACTGAGGCACAGAACAACTCAACAAAACAGTAATTTGCTCTGCAAGAAGGAGTTTAGGAGTCTCTGTATCTTGAAGTGCTTTCAAACACACATGGCACAGAATGAAAAGGCTGAACACACTCCACAATCACATTTTGTGAGGGATGGAGTCAAAGCATTACAGGCAACAGTGGAGCATAATGATCATACACAGAGTGCAATTTTTATTTCATTTCATTCCAGGTAAGCTCAGCAAACGGTAAATAAATGATTCACTACTTTACCACCAACTCTGTGCCAAACTTACTTTCCCAAAACTGAGTTTCAAAGAACAATCCTGAGCAACACAAAAGCATAAATTTAATTTCAATACAAAACCTGCTGCATGGAGGTGCTTTTGGTTGCTAAAATTAGAGGGCTTACTACAGGATTCCCCTGGCCATGACTCACAGACAATAAAGACACAGTGTGCAGCCACAGAAAAAAGCAAACCCAAGTCTCCAATGTTAACAAGGTCGTCCTGTGCAGTTTTCTCCCTGTGTTACCCATGCAAAGGTAAGAACCAGATAATAATGATGAGGTAGCAATGTCCATCACACTATTAATACACTTATTTTCACAATAACATGCACATACTGCTGAGTAACATCAGTGAAATTGAAAGGCTGGTGTTACTCCTGTGCAGGCAAAACCTGCACAGCACAGAGCAAGTGCCTTCCAAAATTAACCCATCAAGAATGGAAATAACAGTAAAGTAGCATCTATAAAGAGATAAAATCTGAGTCACTTTACCCAGTGAAACTTCTAATGGTTCCATTTTATTTATTTTTTCCCACTGTGTGTTGGGAAAATGGGACTAGAAAATAAGTACCAAAATACTTCAAATCATTTTAAGTGAAGATTGTATTTAGAGGAGAAAACCATGAAGTCATCAGCTGGAATTTGCTACCCCAAGCTTTTTTTCATTTAACTAATCCATAGGATTCCTTGTAAACACATGAATACCCAGAGAATGCCCTAAAGTGAAATTAAAAAGTAATAACAGTTATTTTTAACAGCAGGTAAAGGAAAGCAGAGCAAAGCAGCTCTGTGTAGTTAGAAAGGACAGCCAGGCATCCTCTCAGACCCTGCATGTCAGGAGCATGGCCAGAGCCTGGCACCACCATGGTCCCAGGGATGGGAACAGCCCCTGAGCTCCCAGGAAATCTCCACGGTGCAGTTCAGCACCTGGGAAAACTTCCCCTTTCTAGAGTTACTGCTGAAACTATTTTAATTTCTTTATTTCCAGGTAAGATTTGCATTTTTGAAGTTTTTTACCGTGCTACACTCCTAGAGCTTCCTTCTCAAGGGTACAGGGGTCCCCTTTGAAAGCACTTTTATCCCCCTGCCAGTGGAGCTGTTTAGTTTTCCTCTCAGATAGACTAAGGTTATTTTGTAGAGATAAAGAAATAAAGTTATTAATTAATACACTCTCCATGGCCTTATACCACCCTACACAATGCAATTATACAATAAAGCTGGTCTGGCTAAGCCACCAAAATATAAAGACCTTTTCATTCCACCTTATTCCAGCTCTGCTCCTCCTCTCTGACAAGGGAATATACAACCAATGCAGATGGAAACACTTGCTGTAATACATTTTTGAATTTGGCAAGAGGTAGTTTTAATTTATTCTTTTCAGACTGACTGTCTGCTGCAGTAAAGCAGCCTCAAATCCTCATCCCCCAAATAGCAAAGCTAAAAAAAAAAGGAAATGGGGAGGGGGTTAAAGCAGTCTTATTATAAAATCACAGCTTTAGCAAAAGCTTTGATATCATTATTAGGTTCATACAAATTTCCTCTCTTATCTAGTTTGTTCTTCATTGTCTTAATTAGTTCAACCACACGTAGTTTGTGTTCTTTTCCACTTTTTTTGACACAGAAACAAGCAGTTAAACTAGTATTTGCAGTCTTTAATTACACATTAAAATCTTCATCCTTGACTTTTTTTTTTTACTGAAAGTACAGGGATTCCCTACAGTGCAATATTAATGTTCTGCTCTAAATGCTGCAAGGGCATCTTCCAATGGTTGGGACTGTGGAACAACTTTTAATTAATTGCCACCTTTTAATGGCACAGTTCTCACACAAACATTACCTTTAAGGCAAACATACATCAAAGAGTCAGAAATTTGCTCTTTTACAACAGAGCTGAGGTCCCCAGTAATTCTAAACTTGCTAAGGGTCTTCTGCTCTGGATCTGTGCATGTTTTGGAAACAGCAGATCAACACTGCTACATGGCCCAGAGTCTCCAACAAGATTCATCTTTTTCACTTCCCAAATCCAGCGTTCCAGTTAATCTTCCCCAAAGTGGATGGCAATGATTTCAAATTGCTGTGCTCGGTCACACAGGGCTCCACATCACACAGCAATCCTGTAAGGGGGATTATTTGTGCAATATGACAACAAAATATCGACAGCCACCAGCCCCAGGTGCTTTTTGGCTCGTGTCTCCATGACAGGCACGTGCACAGAGCTCATCACATCAGTCCACAGTGGCTCACAACACACTTATAGAAAAAGCTCCATACACAATAGAGAAATTGTGAAATCTCAATTGCATGCACTCTCTTTCCACAGTACTTGGTTATAAGAGCTGTTGAAAAGTGAATAAATAGAATAGATTTTTCCTCCATGTTAAAATACACTGTGAAGTCTTATCTCCTAACTCGTAATGTATTTTATCTCCACATGTTTCCTGCCCAGAGCAGCTGTGGCTGCCCCTGGATCCTTGGAATTGCCCAAGGCCAGGCTGGACAGGGCTTGGAATAAGTGGGATAGTGCAAGGTGTCCCTGCCATGGCAGGGGGTGGAATGAGATCAGCTTTAAGATCCCTTCCCCCCCGAACCATTCTGGGATTTTTTAATGCATATTTCAGTAATTTACTGTGGATAAAGCAACATTCAAGATCCTTTTGTATTGTACGGATAGAAATTATTCTCCAGTTAATGAATATCATAAGGAACATTTAGTTTCAGTCAAAGTATTTCCTTTGGACAATCTATGTTGATCAATGCCTGCTGGTTTTTTGTAATTACTTTGTAAGAAAATATGCAGCTGTATAGTACTTAATGGAATTAAATTAAATTCGGCATATAACTGCAGCCAAAAAAAAAAAAAAGCACTGATTTGGCATAACAAAACAAAGAAGATTACTGCAGAAACCCCTGCTGTCAGATATATCAACATATTAGAAGATTAAATCAAGATTAAAATGTTTAAAAGAATTCTGTTTCTAAAGATGCACAGAGCAGCAAAGCTCATGTTCTGTATCTTTGGTATCTACACAGGTCACAAAGCATCTGTAAAGTCCCAAAGTTAACATGATACATAACCCAAGTGAACAGCACTGGAAACAAACCAGAGAAATCAGACAATTTAAGAGCACCTGTTTTAAAATTTACCTGTTACACTGAAATAAAATTTCAACTGGATTACCCCTCCTCTCTTTTTTGTAGCAGAGTTTTGTAAGGTACCTTTGGCTACAAGCTGTGAGATGACCACTGTTATATCCCTGCTATGTTACTGGATTTAATCAACTGGAGCTGCCTAATGAAACCCTTCATGAAATAAAACTGTACTGTGGAGTTTTTTCTTTCCAGCTACATTATTCTGAGTGCTCAACAGTAAATACCACTTAACTGAGACAGATTGCCATTACATTGAACAGCAGACCCTTTCCCCTCATCACATTTTAACAAAACACACCCAGAGCAGCAGGACAAAACAACATCCACTCACAGAGCTCTGGAACATTTGTTTCTGCTGCTGATATGGGCAGCTGGGAAGGAAAAATATCTGTCTTTAAAGGCTTAGATTCATCTCTCATCCAAATGACAAGGGCTGGGTAACCCACTTGTGTCACACCTGAAATTCATAAAGGACAATGCAACATCCACCTCTGGAAAACTGAGCTCAAGGCAGGTTAATGATTTGTCATCACCCTGGAACTGACCCTGATCATTTCTTACACAGGTGGGTTCAGTCAAGGGAGATGCTTCCCCAGCTCTGGGATGCCAAATCTGGCCCCACGACCCCTGAACACACTGGAATCAGAGTGGGAGTCAGGGGTAAATGGCAACACACTGCAATTCCCACTGAAACAGCTTCACAGAGGAGCTCTGCAACAGCAGTTCAACAATTGACTCAAAATAAAAAGAAAACAGCACAATGATGTGATCCAAACTGTGCACAAGACATCAAATACTAAAATTAATGTTCGATTGATATGGTACACGGCTGCAAAGTAATTAAACTTATTCTTGTAAATATTATTGTCTTACAATACAAAGAACTAATTTTAAATCTTTTTTTTTTCATATAAAAGGGGATTAATTTATGGAGCAAAAGGGTCACATGTTGCAGCAACATGTTCTTCTACAGTTCCTGTTGCACTGTCTGGCTAAAATCAAGCTAAAGAATTCGGTGAGAAACTTAAACATGAACAGGGATATGAAATGAGCTCCCAGTCTTGAAAGTTATTGGAAACTGATCTCTTCCTTATTAATACAATTCCCCATCATGTACAAAAAGATATCTCCATGTTCCAGAATGCAAACAGAGTTTTAATCTTTAATTATATTCTCAACCTCAGCTCTTCTGGAGAGAAGTACAGATGTGGGTCTGAGGATTATTGCTTTATTACATTATCATCTCCATGGTATTTAATGAATATTGATACTTAATGCAGCTTTGCCAGTATAGGCAAAGAAGAATTTCAGAACTGTACAAAACTTCTGATGACTTTTCTCAAAACAGAAAATACAGGTACACACTTCACTCTTCTACTCTTGAACACTCCAGGAGGAGGCCCAAAGCTTGGAGTCCTGATACTGAATTATTGCAGCACTATTATTATTATTATTATTATTATTATTATTATTATTATTATTATTATTATTATTATTATTATCATCATCATCATCATCATCATTATCATTATTATCATTATTAACAACATTATTGCAATAACAACACTGGCTGTTAAATAACCTCACCCCTACACCTTGTGTCACACTGAACTGAATCAGATTCACCACTGAATTTGGGTTGGAAAGGACTAACATAGCATAATTAAACAAGTTCTCTTAAAAATTACAAAATTTATGAACATTTATTGTCTTAAGCATCTTTTGCCATTACCTTCAGAAATACCTGCCTCTTTTTTACGTACTGAAAATCCCTGAACTTAGGAAGCAATTAGATGCTGTTTATAAAACAAAATGCTGAAAAAATGCTTTCCTCCAAAAAACTCTTGGCAAAGGGCTCAGGATTTTTCCTTAATGCAAAAATGATAAATTATACAAGTTAAGTTCCAAAGAATTTATTCTGGCACATCTGATGACTGGGTGTATAGTGTGTGTGTATGTATATATGTATATATGTATATATATATATATATATATATATATATATATATATATATATATATATATATATAAAAATATAGCTGTTAAAACCAGCAACTTTTTAATTTAATACTATATCCTTCCTTAAAAGTAATTTTGAGTTTCCTGAAGAAGGCTCTTGACGAAAGCCAATGGAATCTGACAGTACTAATTATATGACAGAGCCATTGAACAGATAAGACATTAATGCTGTGACAGAACAACACTTTAAGTATGCTGGTATGCTGGTATTAAATTAAGCTCCAATAAACACAGAGTTTGCGATATCTGTAGAGTTCTGTTCCAAATCCAGATGAACAAATGCCTGCTGAACTTTTTAGGGAATCCACTCACCATACAGCATCTTTAGTAATGCAGTTCCAAAGGATGCAGAAAATATGGATTTCTTTTGAATATATCCTTCTTCTCTAGAAAAATTATCCAGATGAATTCTGAGGTGTAGAGAGCAGATCAGAGACCTCCTCCATCTCACCCAGAACAATGAGTAGAAACAGAGTGGCCATCCAGAGTCTCTATATCCTCAAGTCTTTGTTATCTCCTAAAAGAAAAGTTATCTCCACAGATTTTTTTTTTTTGCTCATTCATCTAGAACAGTATCATGGGCCGCACTGTATTTTCCTTTATTAAAAAGAAAAAAAAATAATTTTGCTGGTGTGCTCCTAGCAATAGAGTACAAATTTACAGAGATTTTTACTCAATCTATTACAGTATTTTCACTGTCAAGTCAGGGCATATATCAGACCACAAGAGGTTTACAAGACAAGTTGAAGAGCCTTAAAACAAAGAAACTGGACTCTCTTTTACTCAAACCTCTCTGTTCAAGCCTGAAGTTGTCAAACAAGAACAAGACTTCCACTTGTTTATTGTTTATAGTGTGCTTATTTCTTCAAAACCACAAAGTGACAACAAATGACCCTAAAAGGCACCATAAAGGGCAAGAGTCTCAGTACCTTCTGTAGTGATCAAGTTCTTGTTCTGGCAATTTTCATCCAGACAGAGAAGACAGATGATCATTCTGGGAGCACTGAGAAAGCCCCACACAACACAGCTATCAAAATCACAGGGTTTCCAACTGAGACTCCTAAAAATTCCCATTAAAACTGACTGACTCTTGTGTGTGCCACTGAACTCCACTGCAAGAACACAGAGAGCATCCTGGCCTTCCTCTTTTCCTCCTTCTCTAGCTCACAGTGGCTCACTGCTGCTCTCCAGCTGGACAGTGACACACCAGATTCCCTGGGACCCCAGCAGGGTGGTCTGTTGCCCTAATTTTTTAAGATTTTCTAAGCCTTCTGATGTTGACATTTTTGTAGCGAGCTTTCTCACACACTTTCTGTAAATAACTCATTGTTTTGCATTCTTTTATGGAGGAAGAGAAATCTGATAGACTGTTAGTTTGTCCAGTGTCATTGGAGAGGTGGCACTGTCACCCTCCAATCCACTGTCACTTTTAGAAAACTATAAATGTTAGAGTCAGAAAATAAACTTTTCTTTTTTCTTCACCTTGAGAACAGCGGTGTGAGCTTGTGTTCTTTTGTGTCCTATAGTGACAGTGGTCCAGCAGCAGGATTACCCTGTGGACTCCCTGCTCTCAGCACTCCCCAGAGAATTCTGCTGCCTCAGGGTCTCAGGGACAACTTCCTAACTGCAAATTTGTGGTGCCAAGCAAAATAATACCAGATTTATTAACTGCACCAATTCCTACATTTCAAGAAGAAAAGAAAAGCCCCACCATCATTTCCTATTGTCTTTATTGATTCCCAAGCAGGAGCAGCCACCCTGCTTGTCAGCAGGGCTGCACACAGACACTTCCCCAGGCTCTGGGAGGAGCTGACAGCTCTCAGCACTCCAGCAAACACTGCCTTGAGATTCCTGAACAGAAGGAAGGAACCCGCAGCCAGATGAGAGGCATGTGAGGGAATGCATCCATTAGCACGTACAGCGAGATGTCTTGTTAATAGAAGACAGAAGGAGGGACAAAGCAGGCAGAGAAAGCAGCCAGCAGTTAGTCATTTTCTCACACACATCATTTGGCTGGGAATGAGACACACATCAATCCAGGCTTCCTTTCTGCGCTTTCAGAGCCAAGGAAAACCAATACTGAAAAGCAAAACCCAACGCCAAAAGGCCTCGCTTCAAAACTGCTCAGCACACTTGCAAGTCCTCAAATAAACAGGGAGAAAATGCAGATTTTCCTCATAGGGCAGAGAACTTCCATTTTCAAAACCACCTTTTGGATTTAAAATTGTTGCTCTGTTTCAGATATTTACTAGTGAAGAATTAGAAGCTCTCACCTCCAAACCAAAGCACATCAGAGGACAGCCTAAGGTTGGGGAGGAAAAGGAATGAGGACCTGCCAAGAATCACTTTTGCCATCACCAAAACCTTTTCTCCAGCTCCTGCTGTGAGCATAAAATAGGAAGAGATGGCTGAGTCTCCAAGACAGGCATGGGTGTGCTTTGCTTGATTGGTTTCTTTTTAAAAAAAAGGCATTTTGGAAGGGAAAGAAGAAAAGCAGAGCAGTGATAGAGACTGAAGGCTCAAGTGAACAGTGAATTGAACAAAACTGGATTTTTCTGCTTTTGTGAGATGAAACACCATTTGGGAAGTTTTAGTTTGTGGAATACAACCCAAGTCTCACACCAGCAGCACAGATCAAAGACCTGGATGAACAAGAAAACTGCTCAGCTTGCACCACTGCCATGGGGAACGTGAAGCACAATAGCAAAAGTTACTCATGCAGTTTCTTCAGGGAACAGGACCATAAATAAACAGATAGTAACCTGCCCTCTAATAACACCTGTAACTCAAATACAGACATGTTTACTAGTAAACCAGCCATGTGCAAAATCTGCATAAGAATAAATTTGTTTTAGGAGATTCTTTGCCCAAATCATCACCTCTGATACCTCCTGAGAAAGTGTTTCCTGCATTCCTTTGCTGGCAGAGAGGATTTACTGCAGTGTTGATATTCACTCCAACCTGCTCTCCTGAAATGACATTTTGGCATACAGCTGGTTTCAACTCCTGTTTAAGAAAAGCTCAAGATAATATAGCTGTTCTGAACAACATTTAATAAACACTTGACTCATTGTTACTCAGCCCAATGACTTGTCACTGAACTTAATTTTAATAGCATACATCAAAGCAAAAATAGACCAAGAAATAGTTATCCCTTTCTTGATGAATTAATAAAGCTTAAAAAAAAAATCCATGGGATTTGCCATGGGAATATTAGGATGCAGGATGCCCTTTCAAGGAGATCTGTAGTTTTGCATCTGGATGTTTTCTTCTTTTGCATTTTATAAAGAATGAAGGGGAAAAAACCCCAGTGCATGATTCATCACTATTTGCATGAAACTACAGCAAAATCAAGATATTAAAATCCATTTGTCACACCTTTTTTTTTTTTTTTCTCTAAATACTTTTCATAAGCCTATTTCAATAAGTCTTTTCATAATCTCCTTCTGTCCTGTGCTGGAAACAAGATACTGAGCCCAACAGGTATTTGATTTGCCTTAATATCACTATTATTCTCTTAAGAGACTGAGATAGCAAAGAAGAACAAATATGGAAAGGTCAGAGAGGAGCCAGAGAGGAGGCAACCAGTGACAGATAAAGGGCCAGCTCAGCAGAAACACATTTTCCCTGTGAATAATGCTGGAAGAGGTAATAAGATACTGAAACATAATTCAACTACTGCTTAAAGTTTAGCTACCACACTAAAATTTCATTCTATCTGCAGATCCTAGGTAAATGCACCACCGAAGGAAAACCATCTACAGATAACAAGCCATATAATACCTTTAAATATGTATATTATGTATCTCACATTAAGATTTATACAGCTGCATCTGTTAAGGAACAGATTTTTGTATGCAAAAGTATGAGTTAGCTCTTTATACACATTTCTAGTAACTAGAGATGCCATGATTAAGAAATGAAAGAAAAAACACCAAAATACCTTAAGACCTTTGAAAAATCTGTGTTAACTGATATACCAGTATTCCAGTTTATAGACTTCCTGGAGAAGGAATCCATTTGATGTTCCAGATACCCCAACAAAGAAGGAAAACTAACCAGCCAGTTTGTCACAAGATACTCCTGTTCCATCCCACATATCAGAGAAACAAGATCTGGTTTTCCAACTACTGCTGGAGCCCCCTTCAAACCATTTTCCTTTGGCTGATATATTGGTAAAACAATACAGCATTTTATGGATTCTTGGATTACCAGCACTTTCAAGTTAATATACAAGGGGAAAGCTCTGTTGACTCTGATTTTTTTCACATTTCCTGTCAGAAGAAACCCTCTAAATGTTAACCTGTGAAATCTGGTGACAACAGGGACTTTTATTATTACAGCTACAAGGTTTTTGGTAGCACAGTGTTTATACATCAGTGACTCTTGTTTTGTGAAGAAAAGCAGGCAGTTTCCACAAACTACAAGGATGCTCAGCACAATGAACAATTGCTTAGCACTTCATTTTCTACATAATAATCATTTTCTTACAGGTAACTAAATATATTTCAGGTAGTTTATTAATTTATAAGCTTTGTTGTGCACATCTCTGTGTTTCTGGTATCACTACACACAGGCTGCTCAAAGTGTTGATACTCTCTGTCCTCAAACAATTTCTAAGTGTCCTCATAATTGCTTGTCACCTGCACAAGAGGTTCAGATCCAATGCAAAATTAACATATGGTGAACAGATGGACTCAGAACAGACGTTTGCCGAGAAAGTACTCACACCAAAGACTTTTTGGCTTCAGTCTTTTAGGACCTTCAGAAAAGTCCTGCTTGAAGCTCCAAGTCATAACAATCAGGTGAGCACTCATTCCTCAATGACAAGCTTGTGTTGCAAAAAGTTTTTTAATGACCTGCTACAAAGAGAATGTGTACAGAACAAAAATGCAAGCATGAGGTCGCTTATTACGATTACTGAAATTATTATTATGATTGAAAATTAAACCAAAAACCCATTAAGTTAATAAGAAATGTTTCACCCCCCTAAGCATGGAAACTCTTCCAAATATTCCATTACTTACTGAGGAGGCAGGACAAGAGTTGTTGGCTGGGCTTTGGGTCTGCGCTTTGCAGAGACTCCCATCTGGTTGGCCGAACGTTTCAGAGACTGCTGATTCAAAAGGCCAGATGCCAGCCCAGCATGGTACTGCAACTGGATAAGAAAAAACATATATATATTAAAATACACACCTCTGCAGTACTCTGTCTGTGTCAGAGCTCTGCTACCTGTGGCACCTGATTCAAATTACAGCCAGTCAGGAAGTTGGTGTGTGGTATTTCAGATATATTGCTGGGTGGAAGACAAAAATTTGTCTTCCACAAAGCACATGGGAAAAATCTGCTGTGAAATGGGAGCATTAGGGCAAGTAAGATGGAAAATCACGGACTTCCTCTCAAGTCTACCTCTCTTGAAACTTGGGCTTGCTTTTAAACATTGAAACTGTTTCTCCTCTCTAGGGACTAAACATTCTCATTTTAGGAAGAAGATAAGAGGAAGACAGATGCAACCTTTTCACAATATAAACCAGCTTTTTAGAAATAACACTCATCTTTTTCTTCTTAAACATAAAACCACAAAACATTTGCAAAGGAGTTTCTATCACTGTAAAGAAAAGTCTTGTTTTTAAAATATCTGCTTGCACATCTCCATAGCACTGCAGAACAATTCACATTCAGCAGCTTTCTCCTCAAAACTTCTCTTTTCCTTTGCCAATAAAAGACAAATTTTTGAAGGACACAACATGAATCTGCAGGATTTTGAGCTCTCAGATTTAAGAACAGCTACAGGGCTCTGCCTGTCCTGCAACCACCTCCAAGTGCAACAGGTTCTCCTCTGAACACTTCCAGTTACATTCTGAGTGCCCCAATTTTGAACTGGAAGGGGGAGGAGGATTCATTGTTGGACAAATGTGATTTCCTGCATCATTCCAGTACCTGGATCTATGTGTTCACTACATTGTCTGAAGATTTGTTCTGAAAAAGATGAATTGTTTCACAGTTAACCCCTCTAACCTCATGGTCTGCACATAAAAAATGGGTTCATCAGGAAAGTATGATTTTAAAATGTTCAGAAAACGAAATGGTCTCAGACCAAGCTGTTCTACAGGGGCTGAGTGAAAAAGAGGGATGAAAAGCTTGGAATGATGTACCCAAAACCACCTGTGAACAGGAGGGGAGCAGTGCCCTGACTCAGATGTCACTGCTCAGCACATCCAGGATTTCCAACAGGCTCCAGGTTCCCTTGGCTGCTGTGCCACGTGAGCTCAGCCTGGCACAACATGAAGACACATCACACTGCTAATGGGAAGGGAGCTGTGCTCTGCCAGGGAAGGGGGGGATTTTACTGCCCCAACCAATGGATTCTGCTCAAATTTGTTTTTCTCCGACAGTTTTCTGAAATGAAAAAAAATCAATGAGAGCGATGGAGGGTCCCTGTTTGAAAGGCCATGTTTCAGTGTCAGGGCTTAGTTTTCAATCTTCACTACCTGAATGTGCAGGGAGTGCAATATGCAGGGAATTAAAGGCAAAGACAGGCAGAAGAGCCCACTGACTCAAGGTATATGCTTTTCCTTTTCCTTCCTGCATCTTTTTGTACGGGTGACACCATCCACTGATGTGCCCTGTGCAGGTGTTTCAGGTAAACAACATTATCTGGACACTTGCTCAGAGATGGAAGTAATCACTTGTACTAATCAGAGATGGATTTTAAAGGTAACCTCTTAAAAACATTTCATAACCTCCCAGCTAGTGACATTTAGTGGTCAGGCATTAAAAAACAACCAAAAATCTACTAAAGGAATAAAAAACCCCCAGATTTTAAACCAAAATTTTGTCCTTCAAGGCTGACTCAAGTGATTAAGTTATTTTTATTAATTATAAGTATTTCTCCCTAATCTACCTTTGCTCTTAGGAATGCAGGTCCAACTGTCAAAACCTGTAAGGGCCATTAAATATTTACCAAACCATCTTTATAATGGGAGAAAAGGTCAAAGTTAATAAAACTGACAGGCAGCTTCTGTCCAGCTTGATTTATGCATTATTAAAGCATCACACTGTACTGCACAGAGTGCTCTCCTTTCTGGGGACAGGGGGTGTTCACTGAAGGGACCAGGAAATTGTTTCTTAATCATTTTACTGAGGAGCAGAAGCAAGACTGAAAATAGTGCCAAAGCAGGACCACAGGTATCAGAACTATGGCCAGGAGATTTATGGTCTGATGGACAGAAAATACAGGAGCCATTCAGTTCCCTTTTCTTCTTACAAAATCAACACCTTTGTCTGCCAGCACCAACCATGAGAGAAATATCAGCTAAAAACACACCAACCCCCCCAGCAAATTTTTGCTTACTAACAAGAGAATGCCATTTCCAAACACATTCTCTCCACTTTAGGGAAAAGTGCTGAAATGCACTGTCAGAGGATGCTGTGGGTGCTAAAAGGCTCAGGCAGGGAGGCTGAGAGGAGCTCATGGGACACAAATCCTGTTTGGGGTTAATGAGCACACAGAAGCTCAAGGAGTCCTGAATCCAGGGAATGCTGGTGGCTGCAAGAATACGGGGAGAAGGTTGCGGGCATGTGGAGACAGGAGGTGACAGAGCTTGGGTTGGAGCAGCAGAGCTGTTGTGCGCCAGCACCTTTTGGGGGGTGGTTTGAGACCTCACGGCCAAAAATTGCGGAATCGCCGATGGTCAAACCTGCCCTGGGCAAACCCAACAACATTCCCAACAATATTTCCCACAACATTTCCAACAACATTCCCCACAGCGTTCCCCCCAGCGTTCTCCCCAGCGTTCTTCACAGCGTTCCCCCCAGCGTTCTTCACAGCGTTCCCCACAGCGTTCCCCCCAGCGTTCCCCACAACCTCCCCCACAGCGTTCCCCCCAGCGTTCTTCACAGCGTTCCCCACAGCGTACCCCCTAGTGTTCCCCTCAGCGTTCCCCACAGCGTTCCCCCCAGTGTTCCCCCCAGTGTTCCCCACAGCGTTCCCCACAGCGTTCCCCACAGCGTTCCCCACAGCGTTCCCCCCAGTGTTCCCCCCAGTGTTCCCCCCAGTGTTCCCCACAGCGTTCCCCCCAGCGTTGCCCACAGCGTTCCCCCCAGTGTTCCCCCCAGCATTCCCCACAGCGTTCCCCCCAGTATTCCCCACAGCGTTCCCCACAACCTCCCCTCTGCTCCTGGCACCTGTGCCCAGTGGTGAATACTCACTGAAATGAGCACTGCACCAGGCAGTCGTGCAAATCATCCCCCTATCAGCTGCAGAGGATTTCCCCATCACTACTGCAAGCACCCACGTTTTCCAGCTTTGGGGAATTCCACCTGGCTTGTGTGAGGTTAAGCTTTCCCTAATGAAATATTTTTCTGTATAATATCAATGAGATTGATCCGTTTTCCCCAATACATGCAGATGAAACAGCAAATCTATTTCAGAAAAGCAAGAAATCAAAACCAGCAACAACAAAAATCAATTGACAACATTTAGCAGCCAGGATAAACCCCAGTGCCAACTTGTACAGGTTTATGATGAATCTCATGATAGCTGACATTTTTCTAAAAACTGCAGTTCCAAGCAGATGTGTGAATTCTGCTTAGGAATGTAGGAAAGGTACTGAAAGTAACACTCCAATACATACAAATGCTTTACATGAAGCTAAATAAAAACAGAACTTGGATTACTTTAAATTATTTTTTAAAGATTAATTATTTTTCTATGTTAATGGCCACACAGCTAGATTTTCTAGCACAAAATGCTATCACTAATATTTCACATTTTCAGTGCTCCTGAGTATATTAAAAGTATATTCCTGTATTAACAGCTCTTAATCTTCCTCACTAAGTGAAAAGTATCAACAGTGAAAGCACTTGGGAGTTACTTTTCTCACAGCTGAATTGTAAGGAGGGCAATTTCTTCATCTACATAAGATGTCTTTGGCTTTCACAGGAACTATTTAAACAAAAAAAGGTGTATTAAAGAATTACAGATCTGATTTAGCACTGAAAGCATTAATATTTTTAAAGAACTTAATCACATAATATCTTTTCCTTACTCTACTCCAGTGACCCCTCTTACCAGAAATAAGGTAACAATGAAAATAACCAAAAAGAACCTCTACATCCCCCAAAAATCCTGTCTTGTGCAGATGATCTTTAAGATTTAGAGCAGACAGAAAACTCTGTTATAGCCAGAACCCTGCAGGAAAGGCCCCTTTGTTCAGCTGAGCAGCACTGACCATATTGTGACAGCTTTCCATCTTAGCCTCTAGGGTTACTTTGCAGTGAATGTTATGAAACCACAAACATGGGCCCAGTGCTCATTTAAAACTTTGAAAACTAAAGCTTCATCATTAGAATCAAGCTGGGTCTAGAGGTCTTGAGTTTAAATAATTCATGGGCTGGAGATTTTGCATGTGCTGACTGCTGCCCAAACAAGTGAGTACACTGCAGTTACTGACAAGGCCATCCAAAGTTGCAAAACTGGTTGAAAGAAGGTAAGAATCAAGGAAAAAAAATTAAAAAGCAATCAATTGGAGCATTAGCAACTGATCACATCAGCTACAGCTGCACATTACATTTATATTTTGCTATTAATTAAAGCTTTCTAAGCACCAACACTTTAAAAAGTGAAATCAGAAGAGTAATTTTCTTTGTAATCACATTACCCTGTTATTTATTATTCCATTCTTATGTAAATCCTTAGTGATCATATATATAAGCAGAAAAACATTTTCTCAGATCCAGATAATGTAAAGTTTATTTCCATTCCTCCAAGGAATGCCTTTTAGAGAGGTGGCTGACAGATACTCACTGTAATCCTGGGGATGCACATTTGCCTCCTTTAGGATGCACAGTGCTCTGCCCCTCATCATTAAGCAACTTCTCCCTTGCAGATGAAAAGGGATTTGTTTATTATGATAAAACTCTACTTGCTCTTTTGAAAGAGCAACCAGCAAGCAAGCAGGACACTCCCACAGTTTCATCTCTGCAGAGTAAAGCAAGCAAGAGAGAAATTATACTACCTTAATTGATATTTTAAAGCTTTTCTCAGATAATGAGGCCTGTTTGGAAATTCTCTTTTTCTCCCAACAACGTTTGATCATTTTAGGACAGCTGAATTCCTGACTTGACCAAAGCAGCATCAATAAGCCAAAAGGAGAGTCTCCAATTTCTCTACTCATTGGTTTTCCTCTTGTTGAGCCGGGTTGCAGGCTTTTCAATTAATAGAAAAACTAGACAGCATGTCTTTGCTCTATTTTACTATTTAATTAGGACATTTTATTCTATTTTTAAAAAAGCATTTATGCCCCCTTTCCAGTTTATAACAACATTTAAGCCAGAAACATGCTATCCATGAGAGGAACAAAGGCTGCTCCCATCTCATTCTTTTTTTAAATCTCTGTGGAAAAGTTATTGCCCCTTTTGCCAAACACCCGGATCTGACTAAATGTGTCAGATCTGTCACTAAAATGTGACAATTATGAGCTCACACTTCTCTTATTGTCCCCTCTCATGCCTGGGCTGTGAGATGCCAGGTCTATAAACCGGGATATGGAGCAGGCTGGGAACATCACCCTGCACAGGCCTTCTCCCTTAGGGCTCTCTCCTCCCTCCCTCCCTGACCTAGGGAGTTCAAAAACAAGCTGAGACATTTTTATTTATTTATATATATAATGACACAATAACAGGAAATGCATTGATACACATCCCTGTTTCTTTTAATGTCTTGTTTTTGCTACAGGTTTTATTCGATTGTCTCTGAATTCCTATTTTTGCTGAGAGTGCTGTTTTACTTAGTGTCAGATTTCAGCCCTAAAATGTGTTCTTCCTACTTTTCTTTTGAAAACACAGAAGTTCTGCTGATGAATGACTGCTGATGAATGCTCCCTCACTCCAATACTGCTTGCAAGTCTTTGGCTTTTAACCATGCAGAGATAGCAAATCTCATGGCACTTTCTTCAAGGAATTGGTCAAAACTTCAGTATCTGCATCCTTGCTGCCAATAAAATGACCTGCACTGCTTAAAGTCTCTGCAAAAGCCAGTACTCCTCCTCCACCTTTTAAAAAAATGTTCTGGAATCCATTTAATAGCTACAGAAATTATATATTCTTGTTTTTTTGGATAATGTCAACATAAAGGGACACAACACAGCCACCACCATGGATTTTAAAGGGATCTAGTGTTTAAATTGGATAAAGAGGCATAATAATCATAATCTGGGGTTACAAGCTACTTTATGCACTCTTTAGAAGAACAACTGTATTTTATGCTTCAAATGTTTATACCTCCAGGTATTCTGAAGGATTTGAACATACATATTTACTGAAAGATAACTAAATGAACCAGCATTTATTTCCTTGTATATGCAGCTACGACACAAACACATAACAGAATCACAAAAAGCAAAGTAGAATTATTACATTGTGTTCTGCATATAAATGACAAAATAAACTTAGGTGTAGTAACAAACAGCAGCAGCAGGTTATTTTTGAGTAACCCTGAAGGCAGGTGGTGGGTACAGAGGTTTTTCAGAATAGGTAAATGGTCTCATGTCACTCTGTGAGGTGTATTCACAATTGTGTGCTCCTTTAATGGACTTCATTAAAGTCTAAAGACCCAAGAAGTGCACATGATCAATAGCTGACAGAAAATCCTAATTCCTTTTTGACAGAAGCATTATCTTTGTATAGGACAAACTATCTGTAGCAGGGGAAAGTCATCATTAAACTCCAAGATAAGGATACAATTAGTGCCTTCCCCCACAGCTCTGTGCTCCCTTAAACAGCCACCAGAACTCTGGAGACACTGCTCTCCTGCTAAAATTAGTAATTTCTAAAGCCCTAGACTAAATCTTTGGTGTCAGGGGCTCAGGTGGCAGCTGTGTCAGTATGAAGGATGACCTGCTGCCTCTGTGACAGGGCGTGCTCAGGTGCTTACACAAGGAATGGGAAGATAAAGCTCAAATGGCAGAATAAAGGGCTGCAATCAGGTACAGAAACACTCCCCAAGTGTTGTCCAGCACCCTGCCATGATTTGCAGCTCTGAGGGGAGCTTTACTACAGCAAACAAAGTGCTTTACAGACAAATCAAGGAATTCATACTTTTCAATATAATGCCTACATGGTGCAGGTTATGTAAATCCAACCAGTACAGTGCACAATCAGGCAAAGCAGAGATGAGGGAAATCCATTAGTGGGAAAGCAGTGGAACAGTAATAACAACACCCAGTACTTGTGCTGCTGATTTATTCTCTCCCTAACTCATTCAATTTAATTATTTTAACTTCTGTTGAATGCCTTTCCTTAGCTTTGGTGACTTGCACAAAAATTAAAATGCACAATATCTTTAGACTTTAGGCAGATACCCATACTGATGTCTGACAACAGCCCAGCTGAGGGTTTTCCTGCCAGCACAGGGAAACCTAGCTTTCCTCAGCATCCTGTGCCTTTCCTGAAGGGGAAATTAGAAGACCACAATTCCACAGTCCATCCCAAGGCTCTGCCAAGCTACACCAAACATCACCACACTCTTCTGTGACCACCCCACTGTACCAGCAGAAAGAGCTGAAGGAATATTGTTTAAACTGAGCTGAAGTTGCCAAATTAGGAGCTAATTCTTCCTTAAATGGTTACTTTTACTAATATCTTTCTTTACATCCAGCAGGCATCCTGAAGCAAGGCTGCAGGGGATGCTGATTTCCAGCCTGCCAGTGACAAGCAATTAAAGCTTGGAGACTTCTGGAACAGAATGCAAGAGGCCTATTCCCCTATTCCTACAACAGCTGCAGGATATTCATGAGCAGATTGATTTATCCATCTTTTCTAGACACTATGAAGTAACCCACAGAAAATATTCATCCACAAATAAGAGCAAATCTTAAATTTAAGATCACTATTATCACTAATTAAACTAAGAGGTTTTAACTCTCATCCTTCCCACGTAACACCAGAGACTTTTACAGAGACAAACCCTGGAATCACCACAGGTGTCTGGAAATCCTGAAAAATCTGATTAAAAGCTATTTCAAGTAAGACATCCAAAAAATCAGTAGACATTTATAAAAGTCGTAGGCAAATTACCTCTTCAGACATCAAAGAATTAAGTTATGAATGTTTTTGGGAATGCAAAAAGAATCTATCAGGTTTGATTGATAAAAGTGTAGCTTTTAACTAAGACTGAACAAATGGAAGACTGGCAACATTCTTTTCCAGAATAATATGCTTCCTCTGCTTTTTTCCAGCATAGTGCACATAAATCAAAGAAATGTTAAAGAGGCCCATACATCACAAGTTGGCATTTCTAAACTATTTACAAAATCTGTTATAGTGAAGAGGATGGAAAACACAAAACTGTGACCAGCAAAGTTCCTGAAAGAAAAAAGGTACTTCTACCATCCCAGCAGGGTAAAGGTTGGAAACTCTTGATTGTAGAGTTTAAAATCATTAAACCAAAACAATCCTGATAATGCAGGGCTGCAAAAAGCAAACAGTATAGAGTTACCAGCCAACATCTGGTGACAACTAGACCAGAGCACTGAGTACCATGTCCAGGGATGGTGATTTCACTTTCCTGATCAGCCCTTTCCAATGCCTGAGCAGCTTTTCTGTGGAGAAATCGTCCCTCACGTCCAACCTGAACCTCCCTGGAAATGCTCTTAAGGGGCTTTGAAGTACAAAAGCAGGGCTTTGTACTGCAGAGAGCCCCAGAAATCCAGTGCTGAGCTGTGTATCCACCACATCTTCACATCCCCACATCTATGCACACAACAGATTTCAACAGATTAGGTTTTCCTCAACTAATTTTACAGATGAGAATCTCTTCTTTTGAAAGGAAAGAAGTGGATTATGGAAAGTTTATGTGTCCATCTGTTGGAGATGTCACACTCTGACTAGAGAGTGCAAAAAGCACAGAGATGTTTTACAACCAAATCCCAAACTTACAGTAGTCTGAACGAGTGAAGAGCCATATGCTTTGCAAAAAAACACCTCTTTTGCTACACATTTTTTTGCCACAGCACAAAGAGTAACAGTTCGAAAGCTGCTGTAATCTTTATTTCTGAAAATAGATCACATATTCTTACTCTCATCTGCCACACTCGGGTGAGTTACTGATAGCAAACCAGAAAAACAAGGAAATACTACTCTGGGAAATGCAAATTAAAGGCATCCTGCACTGCAAGGAGATACTTGCAGCTACAGAAGAGGGGCAGCTCAGAGAACCCAGGACTGGGATGATGCACAACAGAAGGTTTGGTGCAATGACACATGAAATGCTTTTACAGTTTTCTCTGTTGGAGACTTGCAGTGGGAGCATTTGAGATGAAGCTGGGGGACCTCAGAAATAACTTAAAGAGTAAAACAAATGGAATACACTTCATCCTATTTTCATGGGAGCTTATAATGATATTATAATTAACTCAATTACACCACAAGATTAATAGCCTTTAAAACGCTCCCAGTCATTCATTACAGGCCTAATTAAAACTCTCTTTTGGTGCTGAGCCAGCAAGAAATATGAAATTACTTACTAGCAACCATATAGAAGTATACAAGGTATTACCTTTACTATGCTAGTGTTTCCATGGTCACAATTCAGTGAGAAGTTTGGATTTGGGTTGTTTGGGTTTTTTTTAATACCAAAAACAAAAAGAAAAAAGGACAAGATCCACTTTAGAGGCTCCAACACCTGCAGCAGCATATCAGCTCACTACAGCTAACCAGTTTATTTCTAGTTTTGCTGCAACAGTTAAGGGCTTCTACAATAGCAGATGCCTTTCCTCCCACACATCAATTAATTTGCAAATGCGCTCAGGTTGTAGAAATAATGAAGTGCTGAATGCTTCTCTATTGACAAGTTTTGCTGTCAGGAGGTGGATGCTGTGGGCGAGGTGCTAAAATCCTCTGCTTCTCTCTGCATGCCAAAGGAAAGACACCACACGAAACTTGGACATGAAACTTGCTCACAGCTAACAGGGCACATCAATTACTTTATTTACTCCTCTCCTGTTGGAACCAAAAGGAAGAGATCCTCTCCAAAAGCTGTTTATTGTGTTTATTTAGGGATTTATAACACACCGTTTTACAGGGAGGTGGGAGGTTTTGTGCTGACCCAAGAAACATTGTGTATTTGAGGAGAAAAGTAGTATTTTTCATGTATTTTTAGGTATGCTAAAAAAATTACATTAAAATTAAGGTTACAAATGAAGAATTCCGTAACGAGGAAATGCTTCATAATGCCTGTGCAATCTAAATTAGTCTGCCTGTGCTAAGGATTCAGACTTTCATTATGTGCTTCTTTCAAGACCTCAAATTAAGCACAGCCTGCAGGATCTCATGGATGAAGAGGCAGTTACTCAGCACCGTTTTCATGCACAGAATGTTATTTGCAGCATCTCACACAATGCCCACACTTCTCCTCTCAGATGCCTTCTACCATATTTTCCTGCTTTATTCTGCTTCTTTACAAATACTGTTAAATTTACCTTCACAATTCTTATTCCACTCATGCTGGGTGTGGATCTGAGGAAATCTCAGATTTTTAACAACACTAAATGTTTTTACTACATACTTACTATGTTTGTAGTAGAGTTTCCATAGATAATGACTGCAGTCAGGTGCTGAGCAAGTCTTTCAAGCAGCCAGAGGAGGCTTTCACCAGGTTGTGGCAAGGTTGGAATCTCTATCCCCACTTCTACCACTAGAAATAAAGGATTAGTCTGGAGCAGTCCATTGTAACTTTCTGTCTGGACCAGCCACTAATTGGAAATAAAGCACATCTGGCCAGATATCCTCTGCAATCAAGTTTAAAAAATTGTAAGTTCTGAACTTTCAGGCAGGTCCCAGACTATTCCTCTCCAACTCTTCCCATGCTTAATGACCACAGGTGTTTAAACCATCCACCTCAGCAGCAGTCCAGATTTGATAAACTTTTATCTTCAATTACTGATTTTTTTTTTGTTTGCTATAATAAAGAAGCCTCTTACTCACTTTCCCTCCAATAGAAGTTGGTAAAAAGCAGGTGACCCATCCATTATCGTTTCTTTCTTGACTTGTTTGATCATACAGAAGCAGCACAGGAAGCCAAATGCTTCTGGCTCAGTTCTCACCTCTCTCAACTAGAAAACCTCATATTAATGAGCGCTAGACAAATGGTAACTAGGTAGTTTTACAATTAAAATGATGCTTAAAATAATTTTCAAGTGTTAATAACTGAAAATGCTATTTTAGTAAAGGTACTAACAGGTAAGGAAATTTGCTGTAAAAAATAGATGATTTTCTGCTTTTTAAAATATGCAATTTTCAGGCTGACCTTGTTCCTTTTAAATTTTTATAGCATCTTCAGTTCCAATTTGAGATTTTCATATGGGGTAGGCAAACCTTCTTATGTTCTGTATTAAATGCAAGACACCTCCTTGGCATGATCTGCAATATTAATAATATAACAGTACCAATTTCAGGAGCAGCACTGTAGCATCAACACATGCATACCTACATGAATCAAAATTTAACCATGTACATCATGGATATCTTTAATAGATCACAAGAAAAAAGCAGTTCTAAGACAGCTCAAAGACAATTTGAGATTTCCTCTTTTGCCATGCAAACACATGACCTTGTCATGCCTCACAAGGTAACACTGAGGTAGCTGATGCAAGAAAACATATGCTTCTTTTTACTGGGCTCAAAATAGGAACAGAGGGGAAGGAGAATAAAACTCAGGGCCAAACCCAGGTTTCTGAAGACCAGACTTGCAGCTGTCACTGTACTGAGCAAAAAATGTCCCCACCCACACGAGCCCTACAGGATTCCTAACACTGACTGCCACTACAGAATTGGGAAAATATTTTCTGGAAATTACAAACATTAGGGATTCATTACTTAGCCAGGAATTTGCACTGGTGTTATCACAGGGTTTTAAGACTTGGAGATTGAGGCATTTTTATGTTGCTGTGGGACACAGTTAAAGCTACAGGAAAATAGAAATTATTATTTTTCATGGATTTCAAAGGAGACTGACATATATTTGATTTTCCATGCACTGGCTGTCTTGCAGGCACTCTTCAACAATCCAATTACTACTTAAATGTTGGCCATCTAGCCCACAGACATTTCAGATCCTCATTTAAACCTGGACATACCTTATTTCTGTATCTTGATAATCACTATGAAAATCCTACCAGATCAAAGCCCAGCAGTTTATCAGTAGCTCAGTTCAAGGCACCAAGTAAACACACATTCCTCTCACTGCTCTGTGGACTTCATTACTAATGAAGTAAAAATTGCAGACATCAATCTATTGCTTCAGATGGCCATCATCAGAAAAATAAACAGTAATGTGGCTGCTCACAGTGGCTCATCTGGCACATTCACTGGAAGATAAATTAAAAGCACTAATGACCAGAGCATAAGAAGCAAGGGAATAACATTGGATTTGAATAGAAAATGCTCCTACAGTGCTTCATTCAACCAAGGCTGTGTTTTCTCCCTCAATCTTAAGATAAGCAACTATCAGTGATGTTTTAATTACTTCACCCATCTCTGCTGAAGGCCATGCTGCCTACAAGCCCCTACAGAAGAAATGAACACTACTGGCACTTTTTTCTGAATGTTCCACAGTATGAAGAAAAAATGAAAGGCAGGAAAATAAAAAAAAAATCACCACAATATTCTTTAATCTCTTGAAAGAACCCGTGAGGCTTTGAGGAGGTTCTCCTTCCCTGCATTACCCAGTTCACAGCTGTTATCACACCCATCCCTGAACTGGGTAATTCCAGAAAGTCCAGCTGCCTCTGGGAAACAGCACTGACCTCCCTAGACATGGTTTGTGTGGTAACAAAATTTCAGCATCACCCTGCACTGGTCTCCAACTCATCCTATTGACTGCTTCCCATGAAAACCTCAATACATCCCATATATATGGTCTGCCACTTCCCAAAGCTTGCCAGTCCTGAACAGCCACAGAATACCTTATATTCTAACTTATTCTTCTTTTCTTCACCTCAAAACCCAAAGTAACTCCTTCTCCAACAGTTCTGAGCTGGCCAGGAGCAAACTCCCTATGGAGCTGAGCACAGCACAGTGCCTATCAGTGCAGAACACTGGAGAACCCCTGCAAGTGGGAATGTAAAAATACATCATACATGTAAGAAAAACAAAACCCAAACCTGTATCTTTTGGTCTTGAAAACAGAAAAGGAAATTGTATTAAAAAAACCCGATGCAACTTACATTATAGTTGGAATTTTCCATTACAAATACAATTTTGAAGTAGACATGAGCTGATAAATTCAGCATTAAGTTTTCTAAAAGTATTCTCAACTCTTCAGCAGTGCATGTACTTACACAACCAAAAAGGATCTTTCTGTATGAGCTCATAGCACCAGCAATATGACAAACTGGTGTGCATTTAAGGAAACTGGGGCGGTGGGGGAGCCAGACACTGCTTCTCACAAATTAGGATTTTTGAACTTGTTTCCCTCACTTCTCCAGCTACAAAATCTTTTTTAATGAGGACACTACCTACCTACCTCACAAAGTTTATTTTATCAAGCCAGTAATTCAGCAACACGAACAACTGACAATTGACTCAACTATAGCTTTTGCCTGAGGCATTCACAAAAACATAAAAGAGCAAGAAAAACTTAAAAATGGTGCTGGAGAGCTGAAGCCTTGCTGGCGGCACGCTGAACAAACAGGAACAATTGAAAGCTGAGGAGCAGTCAGTAATTTATACTACTGAGCCCAATGCCTGGACAGTAAGGAAAACAGATGGCTCTGCAATATGGAGATGGCTCCATGAAAAGCACTCAGCACAGGCATGCTGCAACAGCTCAGCAGCAATAGTTTGCCTGGCTGTAACAGCAAAGCAAAGCAAATCCCATCATTTCACGGGATAAAACAAAAGAAAATTAAACGAGAGTAAAAGAAAACACAAGTTCTTATTACAGTTGGCCTATATTCCATGATAAAGCGTGGGCTCCTTCAGAGTTTTTCCAAGAGTCCTGCACAGACAGTTCTGTGCAAATAAATGAGCTCCATCCACCCAGAGCAGCTCCTCTTCCTGTCCCGGCCCCCTCCCAGGAATTCTGCATCACACCCAACGTCTCTGAACGTCAGCTATTTAGTTCTACTTTTAGCTCTGCTTTAAATAAAAAGTGTGTGGAGTGCAAGCTGCATAATGAAGGCTCAAAACCATGGAGATGGCACAGACTGCACCGGGCAGCATCACCAAGCTGAGGGGGTTTTAGGGTTTGCTTTTCTTGCTGGCAGATTTATTTACACGGAACACAACCAAAATTTGCCAAAGGAAGTTTCCAACTCTGTGCTGGAGGAGATAGAAGCTGGTTCCATATGGAAATGGCCCTGTTTGAGCCTTGAGGACAAACCCAGAGGCAATGGCAGGGAACACATCAACAAACACATCAACACAGGAAGAGAGGGCGAAGGAGTTCTTGACAAATGCGTAAGGACCTCAGACTCATTTTTTTCAAGTATTGCATTTCAAGGCCATCGTGACTAAGCAATATACCAGTTATGCAAGGACTTAAAATAAGCTAAAAATCTAGCACAAAACTTTTCAGAAAGGCCAAAACATTATAAACTCTTTGACCGTAAGAACCTCTTAAAATAAATATATACTCACTGTGGAACCAGAGCACAGGTGAAAGCCTCAATTTAAAGCCAAGCATAAGATCCTTCTTCCTCTGCAAGTTTCCTGTGATAAATCAGGTTGTTTAAAGGGCAAGCTCAGTAGCTGGATTTAGCAGAGAAAATATCATCTTGCCTTGCACACCATGACAGGTGATGCTATTCAGCTACAGATTATGCTGACATATTCCTGTTTCACCTACAGGATTGTTTTAATTTAAAAAAAAATCCACTAAAACGAGTGTTTTACTGTAGAATATTGTCTATTATTTTTCTTAAATCAAAACTCACTGACACAGTTGCTGATGTTGGTAAAAGGCCTCTGCACACAGTTTTACACATGGTTTAGAATTCAGTATGAGCACACAACTGCCTGAACTTGGGGTAGGCTTGTAAAACTCAAAAGCACAAGTTTATCATCACTCTCAGGGAGTAACCAAATATTATTGTTCTTTAAAGTAATTATCAAATAGAAAATCAAAGCAAGTTAGTTTTAAGGAAGATGCTTTCAGATATATTTATTTTTCCAGACTTAAGCCTGAGACATTGTACAAGAATTAGAACAGAACCTGCAGTGTAGAGTCCCAGCATCCTCCTGCCAGGACTGTGGCCACTGGCATTGCTCTTCTCAAGAAAGCAAATATTAAGATTGATTAAACACCTTTGTTCAAGCACTTTTGATAATAAAGGGATTATTCTTCTCTTTTTCTAATGGGTATTTTATTCTGGCAACTGATGGATCATATATTAAACTGTTTCAATTCCAAACAGCATCTGCTGCTACAATTACCAAACTGAAGAAAGAAGGGATATAAAGCTCTGTGATTTGAAGGAAAAACAAGAGAAATAGGCATAAAGTTTACATGACACTAACAATCCCACTGACAGGTTTTTCTGACTTTGCAAACTTCCTTTCACACAGAAGAATTCTTTTATAACCTGACAATTCCCTGTAGCCTGAAAACCTCATGAACATGTCACAGATTTTTGTTTTCAACCTCTCTGAAGTTCCTGCAAAAATCTTTCTAGCCTACTGGTCAGGATGACATCCAACTGCAGACATGAAATTAATAACTACATCTGCAGTACCCTTCTTGAACTACTTCTGCCCTTTACAAGATGCATTGTTTCCCTAAGAACTCTTTTAATGAAGACAAACAAACATCAACAAAGGTTAAAAAAAATAGATTTAACCAACTTGCAAGAAAAGAAAAAGCAAATCACTCAGTCAAGGCATGTTTGACTTTATCAGCCACTGAGAAAACCACAAAGGACGTGCTGCTGCTCCAGTTTGATCATCCAAGTCTCTGGAAACTTTCCCTGGTCCATTATTTATTCAGGAAAAAAACCTTTTCCATCTTTACCATAAGAGTAGTGAACATGAGACATTAGTTTTCCAGACTTCACAGTGGCTGACAAAGCAAAACACAGACTGAATTTAGGCAGCCAGCAGAGCAAGAATCTCTGAAAAAGGGCACCTTAAATAAATGCACAATAAATGTCTCCTCAGCCCACTCAAGCAGAGCCTTCAGCCACTGCTGTATGTCCATGTCTGCTTTAAAAGCAGGTCATGGATGCTTAGAGAAAAGCCACAGACCCTGATTTCCATCCATCTGGGAATTGCTGCATTTTGCAAGTTAGCACATATGAAAATGCACTAAGGACAGTACTCTCTGAGTTCATTTAGGCTCACAGAGTTCTACTCCAAATAACCTTTGTAAAATAGTTAGCATGACCTACAACAGATTTTTTGAAGGAATGTGACTCTTAAAGAGAATCATCTTTCCACGTTCTGCTAACACAACAAAACCCTTTCCATAGCCTGACCATCAGCAAATATGCATTTACTAGCCACAGGAAAAAAAAAATCATAAAGTTACTTTGAAATTTGTTTGAAGATTAGCTAAAAGTATCTGCAATGCTGTAATCTCTGATTTAGGAACAGCTCCCATGCCAATAAAGTCTATTCCATTTTAAACTTCTTCTCTTTTGTTCCATGGAAGATCCACAGAAGTTTATCAGTACAGGAAAAGAGCAAAACTTCATTAATGAAGTCCTATCAAATTGATATAGCAAGAATATGGTTCATGAGGGAACAAACTTTAACAGCAGTGTGTTTTGCTTTATCAACCTAAATTAAACCTCTTTTTCCCCATCAACCCCTTTTTCATTTCAAGACTCTTTTACTCTCCAGGGAAAATTAATTTCACCTGAGCAGGTGAATATTCCATGTCCTGGCTGCTTTTAATTCATGCAACTTTCTATGGCAACACAGTTATTTCACTTGGGCTCTTGCAAAAAATTTAGCAGGAAATTTATTCACCTGTGTGTGCAGATATTGTTGCCTATTACACAGAAATACCACTTTGAAACACCATATTTACAAAACAGAATATTCCAAAGCTGCCTGGTCTCTATGGACATCTGCACAACACCAAGTGCAGCATAAAACAGGAGCAATGAGAAGTTCTTTTGAAGGTCCCACACTTGAAAGGGGCTTTGCTGACTCTGTGCACCTGTGCTGCTCTTTGAAGGGACAGAATCATCCCTGGGATGCATCGGCTCAAGCAATTGCATGGATTGTCTGACAGGACAGGCAGACTGCAGCTCTCCTCACAGCCCTTCCCTGGAACAGAGATTTGTTCCTTCCAAATCCATCAGGTACAGTGAACTCCTCTGTGCTTCAGCTCTTCCAGAGGGAAAGGATTGGCCTGGAGGAAATAACAACTAAGTAGCTCCCTCATCGACAGCAGAAAGCGAGCGCATTGACTTGTGCCCTTTCTGTATTGATGCCCTGGCTGAGTAAATGAAGATGTACAGGGGAAAAGCAAAGAGCACCACAAGCAGGTATGTGACCCAGAAAAGCACAGCAGCAATTTTATATCTTCTTCAATCTTCCTGAAATGTGATTACAGTTGACCTTTAAATCTAGTAGATCAACCAATCGATTCTGCAGGAACAACCCTGTGTGTGATCTAAGAGCAATGCCCATGCTTAAAAAACTTCCTGTGCCTGCCTGGCATAGTCATTTTATTTTGTTGTAAAAGTTACCAAGATTTGTCTGAATTGATTTTACTTGCAAGAAAAACACACCATCAAAACTGCAGCATCAGCAGACACTAAAGGTCTTAGATTCTTGCAGGATGAATGCAATATCAATACAATTAGGATGTATCCATATGAGGCACACAAGAGGGATGAAAAGAAGATGTTTCTAATCTCACTTAATCCTAATGCAGCCCCAAGTCTGCTTTTTTAGACTGTGGGAAAAAAATAAATACAAGGAAAACTACAAAACACTCTAAAGTATTTGCCAGGCAAAACATTGCATTTGGAACGGAAAACATATTTAGCAGCTCTTTAGGAAGTAAAGCTTTAAAGCTTTTTCCTGTTGTGTTGGATGAGAGTTTTATTTCAGCTGATAAATTGTCCTTTAAAAGGAAAAACAACCCAAAAGAGACTTCAGGATGGTGTTTGTCCATAGTGGGCTTGGTGCAATAAGATGCTCATGTGCAGCATCTCCCTCAGATTTCTCTGAGCCCTCACTCTGTAGCAGAATCCCTATTTTATAGTTAGATATTTTACAGATGGAAAAAGACATGCACAACAAAGACACTTGTGAAAACTCATGCAGCAAGTTAAGGCCAGAGGAAAGAGGAGGATGGATCTCTCCAGTCCCATGACAAACTTGGCAATGCTGCTGCTCCCAAAATCTTCATCCTCCCCACCAGAAGTGTTATGGGACATCCACATCACACACTCGTGTTCACAGAGTCAACTACACAGCAAGTTGTTAAGCTGAAAGTTAGCAACTTCACTCCATATTACATGCAGGGTGCCCAAAAGAACCAGAAAATTGGAAATGAAAGGTTAGCTGGTGCTTTATCAGGCACCAGAGAGCTTACAGACCTGATCAGCTCTGTGATCTATGATATTTCTACAAACAGCTTTGGAAGAAGCATTAAATAGTGCAGCCAAAAAAAAAAAAAAAAAAGGGGAAAAAAAGAAAAAATATGGCACTGAGCAAACTGAAAATGCTACACTGAAAATTCTGAAAATACAAGATTTGACTCCAGAGTAAAACTGAAGCAGACGGCAAAGCAGAGAACTTGTTAAGTCTGAGTGCAGAGACAACTGCAGAGAAGACTCTAAATAGAACCCAACTCAAAGCAGATGGGTAGGGCAGGGAACATTAGAATAAAAATCTAACTAATGGTAAAACACACAGGGATGTTTTTTCTCAGAAGAGAAACATCTATCCACCCTCACTGAGGGATAACCTCGGAGGGAGGAGGAAACCATTATTATCTTTTTAACTGCAGCTTATTTGATACAAAAGTGACATTTTCTCTGAATGAGGAATTCTTTTTCCAGAAAGAAAAGCCACCATCTGAAATGAGACAGAGCCCAGTAATGCTGCAGTAGTTGAGAATGTCATGATTTCCATCAGAAAACTGTTTTGCAGAGATCAGGAACAGCTGTTTCAAACTGAATTAGACTAAAACTGGAAACAAGCTGTCAAAACCCAAAAAATATATTTTATACATAAAAGAATGTATTTGATTCAGCTGTTTTATCGTGGTGGTCAGCCAAAAGAGAAATAAAGTAACATTCTGAGATCCAGACGTTGTGGCAAAGACTCTCTCATTTTAACACTCTTTATGTAGATTTATTCCTTTGAGCATTTGGAATAGGAAAAATGTCAAACAGCTCATATCACAGATTCTTGAATATTTTCAAACCATGGGCAGCTTAAAACAGTTTAAAGACACCTGAGGACTCTTGCTGCTCCAGTCCACATTCTCTGCATCTTCCATAGCAGCAACAGGCTGGTACAATAAGGAAAATATTCTGAATCGATGTTGACATGAAAAGACTAAAATAATTCACTTTAACCCACCACTTGTGGGTAATAGCACATGCATCCAGCTCCTTTTTGTGCATACTTGCAGATCCTGGGAGGCTTTTAGTGGGTATTTTCAATATTGATTTCCCTAGGAATTGCAGTTTCATGTAATGAGAAGTAAATACATCTATTTTAGAAAATACTGTAAAATGTCACATCAAGAAACAATTCCTTTGTGTCTAATGGCCCATGCAGTACACAGAGCACCTTAATACTCTGCCACTACCAGTTACAGGAGCTTAGAGAATCCAGATACAACAACTAAATTAATCAAGACTCTGCTGGTTTTGGCTAGAAATATTTGTTGCAAAGCACAACTGTGAAGATCAAAGACCTCTGTGATTTTATTATGTGCTGTAAGATGGAGCCATTACACCCTGCTTGCCAACCAAGTCTGAGGTAATGTTGAAAATACCCTCAGCATTTCAACATGGTCATTACTTCTCATAATGATGATTCATGCTAATTACATTTAAGAAGGATATTAGTTATTCCTGTCAGTTTGTCAGCAGATGGGCTTTTGAAGAAGAGGTATCTGAGAACAAGCAAATTCATGAGCATATAAAAAAAAATGTACACTCTAAGAAATGCATTTTTAACTCTCTAGAAGACCAGGAAATCATGCAACAGCAGCCATGTGCCATTTCTCCTCTCAGATTGCTCACCCAGTCCAGATTTAGGCATTTTAACTCGAGGGTTTAAATTTTCAGCACACACAGAGCAGCTCCAAAGCACGACTGAACGCTTCACACTAAGCCAAGAACTTCACAAAAGAGCACAACAAGGAAACTGCTGCTCAGGATACAGAAACTTTTGATCTTTCTTTGAAAAGATCAAAAATGTGAAAGACTAGCACCTGGTAGAATCAATCAGCTTTCATTAAATCTTCTTTTATTAATTCAGAGGACATCTTTTTCCATACACACTGTAACTGAACAAGTGTCAATGGTTAAAAGATTTATTCATGTTTTCTGTTTCTTCTGCAAGAATCATTACATTCAGGCACTTTAAAATTAGATTAAATGAACTGCTATAAATGCTTGGGCTAATCTTGTATCAGCAAAGGACATGATAACATGTACTGATAAGTGTCTTTATTTCCAGAACTTCAGGATTTGACAGCTCTAGTAGATTTAAATGCTAGCTCATACCAAGAAAATACACCAGCAGGAAATGGGGTTGGGAGTGTAATGATCATATTCTGGTCTCTTCTCTATTTTCCTATCCCAACCATGGCACCACTGAGATTCCAGGAGAGCCAAGACATGGTTCTGGAACTACTCAAGAAGCCTGAGAGCAGGCACAGAGTTACACAGCCTGCAGCTCTTATCCAGCAATGGTCCTGATGCCTGTCCTGGTCATTCAGCTGCTCTGTGTGTGCTGAAAATTTAAGCCCTCAAGTTAAAATGCCTAAATCTGGACTGGGTGAGCAATCTGAGAGGAGAAATGGCACATGGCTGCAGTTGCATGACTGCCTGGCCTTCTAGAGAGTTAAAAATTTATTTCTTGGGGTGTACATTTTTTTTATATGCTCATGAATTTGCTTGTTCTCAGATACCTCTTCTTCAAAAGCCCATTTCACATTTTTCAGCTGTCACACAGCCACAAACCACCACCCTCTGTGCAGGCCAGGATTACTCTTCCCCCACAGGAAAACAAAAATCAGTTTTCATTGATCCCAAGAGAATTCAAGGGTCACCACAGACCCTCTGCTTTGCACACCTCCAACATCAGCAGCTCAGTATTAGTTCCTGCTGAACAAAGAACTGCTGGCACCTTTTTGCCAAATGCACATTTCCACAAAACAGCAACCAGTGGTCAGAAATGAGTTTTGATTATATGCTTACACAGTTCCTTACACAGAATAATCTCAATTTTATTAGCAGTTAAACCATCTCCATGTTTTGTTACTCAATTATCAACTGCATGAGATTAAAATACAGTGGGGAAGAACTGAGCATTGTTTATGTGCAATTCAAGCAAATAAATTCACTGTGAACTGTCTGGGGGGGGGAACTTCAGTAACTTCAAAAGAGAACCCAAAGAAGAACAGAGATGAGAATACTTCTCCATTAAAAAACCCAAATAACAGGCACAATAAAAGACCTGACAACAACAGAAGTAGAGAGCAACAGGGTGACATCATTAAATTTTCCATTTTATTTGATTTTCTCTAGAAGCTACAAAAAATCTTTTCCATATGAAGAATACCTGTGGGAATTTTATCACCTGCATCAGTTATTTTATATTAGTGTTCATATTCCTTGAATGCCCTTCATATGAAGGTCAGAGAATGCTTTACAAACAACTTTTATTTGCCTCAAAGAAAGCAAGAAAGGACATTGAGTCTCTGAAAACATTCTTTGTGCTTTCATGGTGGCACCATCCATAAGATGGTCAGGCTTGCTCACCAGCAGAGTCAGCCTGAGCCATGGAGAGCTGAGGCAGAACTGGAAATTCAAAGCAATGCTGAGGCTTTCTCTCAAAGCTGCTCTTGTTCTGCAGTCCTGAATATTCATCAATTAATCCCCAGACAACATGGATTTCCAGTTCTACTTTGTTGTATTCCTCAGATTCTGCAAGTAAAGCCTTTTCTGCTGCTCTGCTGGCTGTACTGAGTTACCCAGGCCACATTTCTGTGTCTGTGCCTGGCTTAGCTGCACTCAAACTCAACACAGAGCAAGGCAGCTTTAATTTGATTTGATGGCCACGTTATACAACTTAGAAAGAAAAAGTGATCACTGTCTTATAAATTACATATTTGAGCCATCCAGCATGAAATGTATGAGGAGTTCTTGCAGAGGGAAAGGAGTTAGGGGAGGAGGAACCAGGAGTGGGCAGAAGTGTTTTGGTTAAAACAGAGCCACATCAATCATTTCCATCCTGAAATAGGCTAACAGCTAGGACATTAATACTTATCAAAGAAACAGGGGAAAAAACCCACTCATTAGCAAATAAAGGTGTTGCAAAGCATTAAATAATTCCCACCAGCTGACAAGGGGGCTGTGATTTATAATAGTATGTTATTGATAGATCACTTCCCATAATTAGGAAAAGTGAGACTGGTACTGCTTACAGCATTATTTTGATCAGAGCCTTGAAAAATACTGTTGAATAATAACAAACACTAGGCATAACAATAGAAAAACACCATAACATTGCTCTCAGGCTGCTTCAGATTTGAAACAAAATATTCTAAAAAAAATTCAGTAAGAAAGGCAATTCTGCTTGGACACATAACCTTATTTCACAACAGCATCCTGGTGTGAATTATTACTATGATAACTCTGGGAGGATCACAGATATAAAACATTCAAACTATGCAGCAAAAATAAGTCAGAACCAATGGCTAATTATTTCTCATTTTTTAAGCAACAAGTTACTCCTCATAACTCTTCTCTTCCTGAGGAAACAGAGTAACTTCAGTCTACTAAAATGTCAAATAAATTCAACTAACTTCCCTACTAACACAAGTCAGCATATGCAGGAAATTCTCACCTGCCATGATAACTTTCCATGGTGCAAGGAAAAAAAACACACTGGTAATTTTCATTTTCTTCCAGTCACATTATTAGGTGTCAAAACCACTATTATACCTGACAACAAAATAGTTACAATAGCCCTGGCTTGAACTTTTGTCAGAAAGCAACATAAAAATGAAAGGCAAAGAAACAGCCCAAGAGCTGCAGACTGCAGGAACTCACAGCTGAGGAGGGAAGATACATTTCCAAGGAGAAGACAAAACTGATGTTATCCATCCCCAATGCCCCAGGCACTACTTGAGGCAGGATCTCCAGGGAAAACAAGGAGTAGCTGATGATTCTGCCTTTATGTTCCTATTATTGTAAGCTTCCCTGTTTTCCTTATGGTTTTCAGCATTTTCTGCTCTCACTATATTCACTTTATTTTTTAAAACTATCAATGCAGAGCTCAAAGACCGTCTGAAAAATTTCATGTCCCACCTTTTTCCTTCTCCAGTATAACACAGGTGGACTACTGAAATTACATTTTGGTACAAGCACTTTCATCCTCATCACAGCTTTTCCAGGGCTTCTTCCCCCCATCATTATAATATCAAGGATAAATTCCACACTACCTGAATTTTCCATCTCTGGTCACTAAAATCAACCCTGCAATAAGAAAAGTGAGTATTCTCCAAGCAGACAACTGAGCAGTAATTAATAATTGCAGAGTTGGAAGCACAGAGGTAATCAACCTAGTCATACTTTAAAAAAAAAAAAATTAAAAAAACCCTGAACATTAATGCATTAATGTAATTCTGAACAGCAAGGGCATTTCACCAGATATTTGCCCAAAACCACACAGAATTAAAAGCCCATAAAGGACATTTTTCCAGACTGCCAGGCAAACAACATTAGTCACTGGCTATATGATACTTGGCACATGAAAAACATTTCTGCCCAAAGAACCCAATGCACTTGGGACACATTTAGACTAGAAACTCTCCCAAGAAGTAGGTTAAGTGATATTATCCTCTTTTATCTGCACCAAAAATGAGGCACAGTAAAAATGAGTGTGTCCTGTTCAAGGTTACAACAATTAGTGAGAAAAGCAGGAATAGAATCCAAGTGGCCCTGCTCCTATTTTGTGTCCAGTGTACAAAACCCACCAGTCTGTGCCACTCATTTCTCCAGTGACAGGAATATCAATTCCTGTGGCTGATCTGCACAGGAAAGGAGCCCACAGCTGGAGTTCCCAATGCAGCTCCCTCCAGGATGCTCTGATTCTGCTCTTACAAAACAGATTCCACCACAATCTGAGGATCAACACATGTCACAGTATTATAATGCTGCATTTTTGTAGGAAAAAAAGTCCTGAAAGGACATTTTGGCCACCTGCCTGAAATCCCCAAGAAGTACCAACACAATAATCCAATTACATTGTCCATGCTGCTGTAAAACTACAACGAAGTCACAACATTTGAGCACAACAAAAATTCAGAATTAATGTTCCTTGCAATGAACACATCCTTTTCCAATCAAGATGAAGTGATTTTTTTTCCTGTTCTGCAGTGCTTCTCTACTATCATGGTTAACATTTAATGTCATTTATTGTCATTAAACTCAGTATTTGTGTCTAATCAATACTAAGCTACCAAGTGCAGCTGTAACAAGTCTGGTCTTTCTCTACATGCTCTATTGATTGATTTTTTTTGAGCCCTACAATAAACACAATTTATACAAATAATTTATCAGGGAACATATCAAAATAATTTAATAAACAAAACCTATCTATACCTTTTCTCTTCAGTCATGTGACAGAAAATCATTTTAACTCATTAATGGTAATCTTAACAGTTCGATTTTAAATTTATGTAAAAACAAGAGGAAGCTATGAAGCAACAAATTTAAATCCAAATATTTTTAGCCTATTTGCACATGCAGATCAACAGTAATTTTTTTTCATTTTGTAATTGCCAGCATATTACTTTCAAATAAATTTATGACAACTCCTGTCCAGTTGTGTTCACTTAGAAAAGTTATAATGCAGATATTATAAAGTTTATCCAAGTTGCCAGAATAATCTTTTCACAGATGAGTAAATTAAATAATTTGATGTAATTTCTGATTCCTAAAAAGTTACAAAGTCAGAAAAGTTGATTTTTTGCTTCCTGCTTGAAGCAGCAGAAAACAGCCTTCCCAAACACGTGGTTATCACATTTTGTAAGCAGCATCTCATGAAGATAAAACAATACCACCACCCCTCACACACCCCCACACGTGGGTTCAACGAGAGTTGGAACTGGAGTAAAGCACATGGATAAATGCAGCTCTGAAAACAGCAGGGGATACAACATGGTACTTCAGTGAAGTTAAAAACCAAGGAAAAAATTTAAAATAACATCACCTGTTCAAGACTACAATTGCACTCAATTTCCTCACCTGTACTGCTGTTAATAAAATAATTTGAAGGTCTGAACACAAACCCTTCAGTGCAAAGGAAGGGGGAGAAGCAAAGATGACTTGCAGACTATTTTTACTTGAGCAAGTGAACTCAGCTGATGCTGCTGTCACTCAGGAATGCAGGGGAGACTGAGTTTGCTGCTCTCCAGCAAACACAGCTTTCCTTCACTGAAAGTAATTCTGGTTTGGGAGTTGATCCATTCTGCACACACCCTTCACCTAAACAAACAAGCAAAAAACCTCTACAGTGGTTGAAGCTCAAGTGTGGGCCATGAACTACTTAACAGCATCCCAGCAAGAAAGGGGAAACCTGCCCAAAAAAGCATTTTCCTTGCTCAGTGGACATAAAATACATTTATTTTCTGTTCCAGTGGAAACCCCTTACCAGGCACTGCCTCGGGCACCCGCAGGGCGAGGGCATAGAACACTTCACCAAGGACAAAGGATGAGCCAGGGCACACTGCAGGCCATAAATAACCTCAGTGAAGCTGCAGATGGATAAACCCACAGTTTGTACCACTCAAAGAATGAGCTGACACTCCTGGGCTCCAAAAACCTGCTCTGACCTCCAGCATTACTGTAGCTGGATCAAGTCACCACACCACCAAAAGCTTCAGTGAACATTTCATGTGTGGGGAAGTATGACATTGGATTAATCACAGCACCAACAAGCATCTTCTCCCCCTACAAAACCTCTTTGTTGCCCAGTATTGAAAACAAATATTGAGAAACAGGCAGTTGCTTAGTAAAGGAAGCTGATATTCATGAGTTGGTGGTCTCATCTCCTGCAGGAAACAAGCAGCTCTGGGAACAGGGAAGGGTGGCACAAGAGCCCTGGCACAAAAGTGTCCTGAAGAGCAAGAGGAGAGTTCTTACAGTATCTACCACAAATCACATCTCTTAAAAAAACCCAAAAAAACCAACAAAACTCAATCAGTATCTCAGTCTAGAAACTGACTTTCAAAACTTCCTTTAATCTAAGCTTAGCTGATGCCTTCTGCTCCCTGGTGATAAATTCCAAGATAATGCAAGGAGCAGGCAGCTGGTAATGAGGGACAAGGCAGAGCCTCTGCAGACCCAGTGTGACTGCTCCAGGCAGCATCAGGGCTCACACACCCTGACCAGGAGCCCTCCTGGCTGCTGCTGTCAGCTCAGATTGCTCCTGCTCAGACACAGCAGTATATTACCAAATAAAAAAAAATCAACTGCCAAGATGCACATAACTCCTAAACCCAGAATTCAAGTGCAATGACTCAACAGAGACAGTCCATGAGAAAAACAACTACTGCTATCTACACACATCCTGTCTTACCCATAATAATCTCTCTGCATTAACCTTGCAGAATGATAGCTCATTTTTACCTTATCTAATATTATATCTTCAGTATTACATTAGAGGTACATATGGATCCTTCTGGGAAACAGCACTTCAATTGTAATAAAGATAACTTCTTTTCTTAAATAAAATTGAAGAGGAGAGGAAAAGAAATTTATCAACTAGACCTAAATACTGTTCCATGGCTACTCCATGTCTCCATGCACCCCACAGGCAGCAAAGTAAATCACTTCCATGATTTCTACTATTTATGATACATAAAATAGGTTAAAGCAAAGAAGAAAAACCACTTAGCTGTTACTTGCAATAAAATAAACTTCCTGTGTT
Source organism: Ammospiza caudacuta (assembly GCF_027887145.1). NCBI lineage: Eukaryota > Metazoa > Chordata > Aves > Passeriformes > Passerellidae > Ammospiza > Ammospiza caudacuta. The sequence goes on along the minus strand of NC_080613.1, from coordinate 4,306,558 downwards.
TTTCAGTTATGGCTTGGTGAGAGCTGTAAACACCTGAAAAAGGAAAGTTCTTTTACAGCTGTGTGTGTATGCAATTAATGCATTTGACAAGCTGTTGTGTTCCCAAACAGCTGCTTCCATTACACAGACAACTTTACCATCTGCAAAACTATTGGATAAACTACAGTAAGTAAATATCAGGAGAGCAGGTGCTCATAAATAACAAACGCTGCCAAGATAACACACTTCTGTAAGGGAACTTTTCATTCTTCCCCCTGGACTTCTTCTTACTCCTGGAGCAGGTAAACTCACAATTAGAAATGGAGGAACCAGTGCTGTGACCCACAGAAGCATTAAAAAAAGGTTCAGGGCAAGAAGCTGTGAAATCACAATTAAATGTAGCTCATCTCTACTGCCCTCAGCCAAAGGGGTCAGTAAATCTACACCTGAAAGAGGGTCCTTTCCAAATACATAAAAGCTACAAGAATTCATCATGGTAAACAAACCAAACCAGTGCCAGCTTAGTCTCATCTCCTGTGTCAACACTCCCATTTAAACACAGCATTTTCCATTTATGTCTGTGACTATGATCTTCACTCCATTTCACATCCAGTACTGCTACTTTAACCAAAAACTTGTCCATGCATCCAAGACCAGAACAAAATCAGGCATTTGCTGGACCCAGCATCAAAACAAAGCTGCAAACAGAAAGAACCAGCTATTCTAACATCCAGTACCTCATGAACCACAGGACAGTGCTTTGATATACTGAATACTTAATTTGCTTCTCATAGGTAGCCCAGTTATTACCAACTTTACTGATTATTGTCCTCAAAGTGACTTTTAACAGTCTCCTCATGTCTTAAAAATAAGCAGAATGCACTGAGACATGCAGCACAGTCTGTGCACTCATTTTCCTTGTATTTCATGAACGTTCTTTTGGAATGGCACCACAGCCCCAGAAGTCTCCTCCCCTGGCAGCCATGGGGCTGTTCATGCCATCAGTAATGCATGAACAATCAAAGGCAGAGGAAAATGCCCTTATCTCAGCTCATCAAAAATACAAGCAGGCAAGCCACAAAGGGGTCACAAATTAAAAATTAAATGCAGGCAGATCTAAAGTGTATTGACAGACCATCACTTCGAAACCATCCCTGAGAAGCAGCTGGAAACAGGAGACACATAATAAGAATCGAAGGCAGCCAGAAGAAGTAATGAAATAACTCTTATTCCAGAAGTGTATTTAGCAATGAAGAATTAAGCAGGAACAGAGGGCTCTGTGGTGGTAAAGCCAGCAGCTCACACCCTCACACAGGCAACACATTTCCTGCAACTTAGCCAGTGTTCTTCTCTTTTCTCTGTTGTCTCTGACTTCAGTTTCACAGCTAAAATAAAAGGTACTGCTCTTCTCCTGCAACATTTCATTGTGAATATGAGTGCACAGGATACTGAAACTTCCAGCTTCTTGAAATCAGAATCCAGGATTACAAAAAATTGCTCTTCAAAGCTCCATAACACTCTAAGTTAATAAAAAACTACATTAGAACAGCTCTGTAAAGCTATTTCATTACTGCCTGAGTTTACCCTGATAATGACCTAAAGAAGTAATTAAATCCCTGAAGACTTAACTGCATTACAAGTTTATAAGTTTTCCTACTTTTACTTTTGCTGAAAGTAGCAAATTAATTATTCTTTCTTCCGTGCCAATAGTCAGCTGCTAACAGCAAGGGATACAAGCAAACATGTAATATTTTCTCAATTACTAAATACCCACTTAAAATTTTTTCCTGTCCCCCTTTTTTCCAATCATACCAAATTTCTCTTAATGTCAAATCCTGCTGATTTTAAAAAACAGATATTTGTATTCTGACCCATTACTGTACCAACATTACTGTGGTATTCATACAAACATTATTGCAGAATCCTATCTTAAGTCTGAATAATATTAGAATGGTTGGCTCAATGTATAACAAGAATTTGCCTACAAAGTATTTGTGCACTCTCAAAGTCTTCCTGGCTCACGTATCATAATAAATAATTTAAAGTGGAACTATTTCTTTTAATGCTCTAAATATTTTCAGATTTATTATTCCTGCTTACCCTGCTGTCTTGCATAAGGGTATTAAAAGCTACAACTCTGACTACACTTACTACTAATAATTATTGTAACAGAAATTAATCCAGCTTTTATATTTCTTAACAGCTGATAGTATTCCAAACATAACTTTAAGAAAGCTTTTAAATACTTACTCATCTTCATACTTCTATAAAAAGTAATAGGCATGCTCAAAAAAATCAGGATGGGAACAGGCAACCTGAAATATAACAGTGCTCAGAGGCCAGCAAGAATTGGAATGCCATGTTTACGTACTCAAGAAAATTAGGTGAGGAAAGGAGTATTTTTTGACCTACAAGTAGATTGGTTCAGGGTACAAAAGGAAACATACCTACCCAAATCCTACACATATTCAATATACAGGTTTATGAAACTGAATTATGCTGTTGAGAAAGAAGCTTTTTTCAGCAAAACCAAATTTTTTAAATGTAAAAGACTACATTAATATTATCTGCCTTTTTTCTTTTACTTAAAATTCAATGCCATACATATGATATTAAAACAAGAGGGATGCCAAAGCTGCTGAATACAAAGCTGCTTTTGAGACCGTGGGCAGAAAATGGTAGGGAAAAAGCTTCAAGATTTCTGATGATGAGAACTTCCCTAGAGGACTTTTTCCTAGAAATAATTTGGAGGTGACATAAGCTGTTGATTCTCTGTTCTAATATCCCACTGCAGTGTTTGCTGCCAGATGCAAGGACACAACATACTTTTAATTTATATCTACATAAGATGCTAAACGTGGAAATGCTTGGGAGCTAATACCCCCTTTGAGATCAAGGGCACACCTTGGTATCACAGAAAAGCCTCCTCTTAATTAAAGCAACATTTTATCCTTGAAAGTACATTTAGGTATGCATTACGCTCCTCAAGTGTAAAAAATTCAGCTCTTAACACTCAGAAGTCAGCTGTATGGCCAATGCAATGGGAATTCACAACTCAGTCACCCAGGTGTGCTTTGTTACCTTGTTTGACCATTTGTAGGCCTGCAGGAGCTGGCTGTACAGGGGGGTTTTGTCCTGCACAGGGTCAAGGCTCAGGAGCCCACTGTTGTGCAGGGGGTGGTTCTCTGAGGGCTTCCCAACGAGGTTGCTCAGACGTTCCAGTTCCCTGGGAGGAAGCAGAAGGGCAATTTCAGAGTCAGAGCTGGGAATCACAGATGTGCAATCCTCCACGGACAGCAGCACGCACCAATTCTATTTTAGTAGCTAAATGAGTTTTAAATATGTCCCAAATTTGATTTAAAACATAATCCCTCTTCTTACCCGAACAATTTGAAGCAGTCTGTTGGCTGTTAAGCTCAGTTCTTCTTTGGAAAGAAAGTACAAGTCAAGAGTCTTTGAAAACAACCCGGGAAGAGTCAGACTATGGCAGGTCCTACTCACAACCCAGGCCACCTCCTCAGAAACCACAAAATTCTGATTTCAGCACTGCCTGCAATACTAGAAGTTATTTTTTTACCCACCAAGCAAACAGATGCCTCATCATTTCATTAAACTCCAAATTAACATTGTCCTCATATAAATACACACAAGAACTGGTATTAGTCCTAAGCCTGGAGACAATCCTGCAAAGGCTGTGATTACTCTAATCAAGTATCTGCCTTCCAAGTTCTCAGGATCTTCTGATTTGCATGAACAATTTGTATATCTGTAGTGTAAAATACTCAAATGAAGCATAATAAGCACCATTTTCCCATGAAAAACTCCCTCACTGTGAAATGATCTATCATTGCTTCATATCTCATTTGTCAAACACAACATTTAATCATAACAAAAGTTAAGCAATTTTTCAAACTTGCATTAATCAGCTGTAGAAGAAAGGCTGGCCACTTTGCACAGATATAAAAAGCAGTTTTTCAAGTGACATGACTAAAGTGCTTTTCCTTTTGACTGCCCAGTGCTACACCCAAGTCTGAACTTCAGAAGCTACACTAAATTAAATGCAGCACTCAAAAGGCAGCTTGTGAAAACATCTGCAAAGAGAAATCCAAAATATCTCCATTTACATTTAAGAAAGGTTACAAAAATAAACTCCCAACAATCAGGGAACTGACAGTTAAAAGACTTCCAGACTTCACTAACACAAAATTCTCCTTTATTAATCATCATTCCTTGAAGTTTTCATGGCCTACATTCTTTCCAATCCTCTGGTGCTGTGAACACTTGCAAATCTGCTTAATACCCCTTGACAGAAGAATACAATAAAACAAGTGTGACTAGGCATAATAACTGAGGATTTGCTGAACAGAGATACAAGTCAATATTTTCACTACATAAAAGTGCACTGGTAATATTAACTTCAGCACACCTTGGAGAATTCCCTTGCTCCTTTAACAGGCCAGTTCATGGAATACCCTGGGGTGGAAGGGACCCACAAGGATGCAATTCCAGCTCCTGAGTTGTTATTTATTATTGTCTGGGAGGCAGATTTTGGGGTTATACAGATTACTCTTTAGGAGGCCACAGAGGCAAGAAGGAGAACCAAAGGAACAGATCAGCTTCCATGGAGCAAACTGTGAGGCCTTGAAAACTGAAAACCAAAGGGATAAAACACCTACTTCTACAGCTGGGTACAGCATCATTAATGAGAAGGGTTATCCACCACCCTTCCCCAACAGAAGAGAAGGGGGTAACAACATTAGCATGATCACAGCTAAAAAATCAGCAAGGCCTTGTAATTGACAAGAAAGAAATTCTCATAGCTAAAAATCAGCAAGGCCTTGTAACTGACAAGAAAGAAATTCTCAAATCAGCAAGGCCTTGTAATTGACAAGAAAGAAATTCTCACAGCTAAAAATCAGCAAGGCCTTGTAACTGACAAGAAAGAAATTCTCAAATCAGCAAGGCCTTGTAATTGACAAGAAAGAAATTCACGTACACAAGACCCTGAAGTAGAAGATGTCCTGGGAAAGGGTGGTTGAACACCTGGGGACACCTCCCTGGACAGTGCTGATGGTCCCAGGAGAATCAACCAAACCCAACCCAGCGGTGGAACCAACAAGGACAATCATTGTGTCAGTGAGGTTGGAAAACACTTTATTATCGTTAACTCCAACCATAAACCTCACATTGCTGAGTCCACCACTACACCTTGCCCCTAAGTGTACACAAAGTTCTCAGTTCCTGTGTCTGTGTAGGAGTTTTCAACTTAAATACACAAAATTGCTGAATGAAACTGTGTGTCCACCTCTCTCTTCTGCCCATAACTTTCCTCCTCGTCTTCAGCCTCAGCAGTTTGTCTCTACTTACAAAAAACACACCTGCTGGCACTAAGCAGCTACACTTACCTGGGATAACTTTCCAGCCTGACAAGTTTTGGTAGTAAAGCGATCATTCTTGAACCCCTTAGATGCTACTGTACCTAGAAAGCGTCTTAATTTTTAATAAAAAGCTTTAGATATAGAGATAAATCTCCCTGCAGCTGAACACCTTCACCTTGTCAATGCAACCCCACCGACAGGTCCTTCGTGAAAACAAAATGACAACAAAAACCAGGTAAATATAATAAGCATATTGAACTATTTGGAGACTCTGGAGCAGAACCCCCACGAAGGTGTTAACGCGTACGGTGCTGGGGGGGAAACAAACCGAAGCATTTTCGCATTTATTTGCCTAAAACTTTGCCGTGGAGTGAGAACGGCCCCGCCGGGCGCTGAGAGGAGCCAGGACAGCCCGGGACCCCCTCCCTGCCCACCGGGGCTGCCCCGCCGGGGCCGCTGCTCACCCCAGGTCGCGGCTGACGGAGTGCAGGCTCTCCTGGAAGGCGGCCACGAAGCCCTTCTCGCGGCCCTCCAGGGTCTCCTTGTTGCGCATCCCATCCTTGAGGCAGTCGAAGACCCTGGTGACGCTGGAGCGCAGCGCCTGGATGGCGGCGATGGCCTGCGAAAACGCCTCCAGGTTCACGCCGGGGCTCAGCGCCCCATCCGCCATCTTGGCCGGCGCCGCCGGCCTCGCCGCGCCGCCGCGGTGCACGCTGGGAAATGTAGTCCCGGCATGTGTGGGAGCGGCCGGGTGTTGATCGCCACGAAGCGATTTTTAAAAAATTTTCTCTTTTCCTGGGTCGCTTAAATGAAAAATATGTATTTTATGATTGGCCTTTCGCAAATATTAAAATGAATGTTATATGTGTTGTGTTAGAAAGTAATGCTGTGTTAATTCTCTTAAGTAGCGGGTTAAATATTGTTTTAGGTTATAAGAAAATGCTAAAATAGAAACTATGCTATGTAGGATACTTGTTTGTCTAGACAAAGGACTGGCACTGAGATAGCAGTCACATGACACCTACATCTTTCAGCCAAAGAGAATTTATTGTTCCATTATCAGGAGAAATGAACTTCTTCCCACCTCGCTTGGGCAGGATGACGCCATTAGGATTCAGAGGAAGAAATTGACACTGACCAGACAGAATCCTGTGTTTGAATGGAATTTATGCATCATGTATGAGGTGTATGAATACGCAACAGGCTGTTGTTTTTAAGGGTTAATCCTCTGCTAACATGTGTCCTTTTTCAAGCCCAGAAAAAGGTACCTGGACGTTCGTAACTCTTTGTTTCTATTGTCTCATATTGCCCTAATTCAAATTGTCCAAATTATTACTCTAATTGTATTACTATTTTTATAACCATTTTATTACTATTAAACTTTTAAAATTTTAAAAACGATTGGTGTTTTTCACACTTAGGTCAACAATCACGGAGTTGGCAAGGCTGGAAGAGCCCTGTGAAATCATGGGATTTGCTCAGCTGGATAGAGCATGGTGCTAATAATGCCAGGATTGCGAGTTCCTGTGTGGGTCATTTACTTGAGAATTGGACTTGATGATCCTTGTGTGTTCCTTTCAGTTTGGAATATTCTGTGAATCTGTAAATCATCAATTCTAACCATCCACCCAGTACTGCTACCATAACCCCTAAACCACATCGCCCTGTGCCACGTCCAGATGCCTGGAATCACAAAATTACAGAATCATGGAATCACAGAATATCCTGAGCTGGAACAGACTCAAGGATCATCAAGTCCAGCCCCTGGCCCTGCACAGACACTCCAACAACCCCATCATGTTATCCAAACATCCTGGAGCTCTGGCAGCCCCGGGGCCGTGCCCATTCCCTTGGGACCCTGGGCAGTGCTCGGCATCCTCTGGGGAAGAACCTTGTCCTAAATCCAATCTAAACCTCCCCTGACACAGCTCCTGAAAGCACTTCAGGAGTGCTTTCACAGCATTGAACAGTACTGGTTTGATTTTGTAGGAGCTGCTTGTGTTTCTCAGGCCACTGCCAGCTCTTTTCACCCTCAGAATGCAGCTAAAATAAATAGAGCTAAAGTAAATGAAGCACTGCACAGGCCAATAGTCACACCACACAAAGTAAACTGCAGCACAGGGAAGGGTCCTTTGTTTTCTCAGCTTCTAAAGTAAATAACAACCCCTTTCATAAAGGTATTAATTAAATTCAGTAAAATCCACACAGATTCTTCAGCCATGGGAGATCTTTCTGTATGTAAAATGGAAATGAATACAACAAGGAACAGCCAAGGTGTCAGTGGCCAAGTGAAGCGAAGCTTCGCCCTCCACTCGGTGACACTTTCTGTCTGTCAAGTGATGGATTCTGAAAATTGTACCCAATCAATTAAATGTTCTCAGAACACCATGTGAGGTATTGGAAAGTGAAGCCCTATTACTTAGCATGAAGAATGAGAAAATGAAAGGGCTGCGGTTCCTCTTGAGCTGAGGGATGCTGTTCTGTCTGAGCACTGGGGTAAAGCAAACCTGGAAGCAATATAGGCTGAAGCAATGGAGTTCAGCCTACTCAGCCAGGGAAATACATAGCAGTGTGCTTCAAAGAATCAGCAACAGACTGAGCACACTTAGTAAAGTAAATAGGAACAAGGTAGGAATAGTTCTTTGTGTTAAAAAATACTGAATCAAAGAAAAGCAACCAGAAGCAGAAAGGACAGGACTATCTCAGCCAGACCAGCAACCTAAACTGTTTATGGATCTGTAATGGTAGTTATTTTAAACATAAAATTCCTTTCTTTGGATTAAACTAGATTGATCAAGAAAGTATTGTGTTATTAGGGAATACTTGCAGCCTGAGAGATCATTCCTGCATGACTTGTTTTTTTTTCTTCCCAACAAAGTTCAGACTCTCAGTGCACATTGCAGATGTCTGTAACTTATTTTATGTGTTATTACTTGGAAGTGGATGATTCTTTTCTATTTAATAGTTACTATTTTAAAACATATATTCCTACATGTCAATACTGCATTTATTTTAATTATCTCCAAAAGCCCTGTCATTGTGGTGCCCAAATGCAAGGAGTTCTGATTTCACATCCTACCTGGAACAGCAAAAAACGTTTGACAGTTGTTTTACTATTTTTAAACAAACGACAAAACAGTGGCCTAAAAACAAACCCATAAATATATAAAGAACCATTTGGAACTTGCCCCTATAGAACAAAGTGCACCACATAGCTTTGCCTTAGAAACTCAAAGGAGGGCATTCACAATTTTTTGCTCCAGGGATCTGCTTTTTCTTGCATAAATGAGGAGCCAAGTCCTCCTGAACAGACAACAGGCAATTCAGAGCACTCAGAGCTCCACTGGCTCCTTGGGGAGTTAAGGCAGGCGCTGCTTCAACACCTACAGATAATGGCTGAAGGAGAGCGCAGGAGCTCCTTTTCCTCTTGTTATTCCTCCTCCTGTTCTGCCACATCTAGAAGGAAAAGGCTGCATCATTTTGTGTGCTCATTTGTAGGGCATTGCCGTGCCGATGTTGCTCGTTTCTTTTAAGCAAAATTCCTTAACTGGCAGCTTGCCCAAGCCAAGGCAGTATGTTCATTTCATCTTCATTATAGGTGCATTGTAAGGGGGCATTATGGAGAAAAAAATATGTGGAACCAAGATATCTCCAAGGTACTGATAAAAATCTTCTTGCCTTAAAGTCATTAATAAAACATAAAAGCAAGAATCCAGCTGATGTTCGGAACATCCAAAAATCTTATTATCTGACAGCTGTTGAGTGGGCTCCTGCAAAATTACCTGTGTGGCTCAATATGGGCAGGTTTCACCTGAGCAAGTAGCAGAACTGGTATCTTTAATCCTCTCCACCAGAAGTTCAAGGACCTGGTGATCTCCCACCAAAAAAAAAAAAATCACATTTAAAGGATAGGGGGTAAATCAACATGGCACAACTTGATGTCATGTGGAGAGGTGCTCCCTTAGTACAGCATCCTGCCCACACTAATTAACCCCGTGTCTCAGCCTGGCTAATTAGCTGTGGCAGACCCCTGTGCTAACACAGTGATGCTCCAGCCAGCTCAGCTCTCCCCATCAGTGCTGCTCCATGAGCAGAGACACTACGAGATGGGAGAGGGAAAGCTGCTCTGAGCTGCCAGGTCTGGATCTGTTCTGTGGCTAAAGAGAGAATTTCATTTTGGGCGCTGTCAGTCTCGGATCATGCATAAGCTCTGAACTCACTTGGAGAGAAGGGAGGGGTAAAAAGTAACAATCCAACCTGGCATCATATGCAGCAAGAGAAGTTCAGCTCCCTTCTCAAGAAGAAGCTTGGCTGGGGGAGTGTGTAATTAAGATGAAGATTTCACAGCAAAGTGTGTTACTCAAATTGCAGCTTCTAAGAACCACGTGGGCTGTAATTAATCAGCAACATCAAAGCAAAGAGATGACTTCAGAATCCTTGCAGAGGTACTGTAAACAATTTGTCAGGGAAGAAAGTGTCCAATTAGAAATGCATTCTCATTTAAGAGAAATTAATTTTGTTGTCAGGAGAGACAATTAATGGCCACTATTGGGTTTCTAAGCAAGTGCAGATAATCTCTCACAAAACGTCTGAATAGGGCTCAATATTTGAAATAACTTATAACATAAGAAATTATCTTTATCTTTCTCTGACAGAGATGAATGCTGATATTTATTCTATGGCAAGCTGGACTGATATTCATCACCAGAACCTCTTCATTTCTTTATACTTCATTGCTACATTCTTGACAGCACTTCAGATAAATATAATAAACTGATTTTGTTGTTGTTGTTGTTCAAATAATTGTGATGCTCAATAATGCAATTGGCAAGATGTTCTTGCTATTTTTACATTCCTATTAATTTCTTTCAGGTTTTCAGTCTTCAGTTAGCCACAGAGTTTACTACACGATGCATTATTGAAAGAGAAGAGAAGCTGAGGGGTTATCGACTCATGTTTGAGGCTTCTGCCAAGAGAGAGGAATGAGTCCTGCCTCTCTTTAGAGAAGGCTGGAATGGCAAGACATTTTCAGATGTGGAGGAGACTTGCTCTTCAGTGCTATTTCTCTCCTATTGTTCCCTGAATGAGAATCCCCCACTATATCCAACAATAGTGAGCAAAAATCTTATCTGAGCACTCCTGCCAGAAGAAACAGTGAAATAATGAACCGAGCTGACAATGATGTAGCTATCATCAGATTTCCTGTGGGATGGATAGAGTTAGCTTCCTATTGTTTCATGCTCTCAGGGACCAGGCTCACATTCAAAAGGATCTTCTCCCACATCATGCTGGATGGAAAACAGACCTGGAGGCCTCCCTGTCCCCTTAGGGGATCTCTGTAACTGTAGGAACTATGATTTTCAGGTGGATATTCGGTAATCCAGAGTGTTTTCTTTCAGTTTCTGGTTTTAGAGTGTCCCCGTGACACACAGAGAATCCAGATTTGTCTGCAGAACCACCAAGGGCTGGCTGGATTATGACTCTTCCAATCCCTCTTGCCTGATGAAACCGGTACTCTTGACATCAGTTTTAAGAAAATTGAAAGAGATCTGCTGTTGTGTTGTGCTGCTTCTGGAACTTGGTTCCTTGGAGATGTCAACTTAACACCTTATCCCAGCACCCAATTTACATGAGAAGTGTAAAGCAAAATACAAAAAGTAAACCATACCCAGCAAAACCCATGGTGTTATTTTATGCATGAGGAATTCTGTCCCAAAATATGTCAAATTTTACTTGCAAAAAAAAAAAGGCTGCTGTTTTATTCTGTGTGTGTGCAATCTGCAGAGAACTCAGTTACTTCTTTTCTTTAAACATTCAGTGATCAAATGGGGAATCTGCTGTAAAACCAAATGGGAAGAAAGTACCATTATTTAAAGGCTACAGAACTGCTTAAAATTAGAGCTGTGAAGGCACCAAAAAATACCAGAAATCACAGATGGTTTGCAGATAAATTCACATTGCATTTAGTCCACTCAACATCTAAAAAAAACCCCTATGCTTTTGCCTTGCTTTTCAGTCTATCTGTTGATGCCTGCTCAAAATGTTTTTTCTTTAAATTGGGCTTTGAGTCATGTTCTGTTGCCCTACACATTCAGATCCCAGTCATTTTGAAAAATCTGCACAAATCTATGTATTTTTAAATGATGCCGTTAAAATTTAATCTATTCTGCATATTTGCAAAATCAAAACTATCCTGAGCAGGTTAAATAAGACATTAGCAGGGATGAAATAATAGCAAGAACAGACAAGTAGTTCTGCAGTATGCAAGTGGCTGAGACAGAATGACCCAGTTGTTTCTTCTTGTCTATACTGATGATTCTGCAGTATTAGAGTCAGTTAAACATTGTTTTCCCCACTCAGAGACTGCAGGATCAGGCTTTTACATAATTCTGGGATATTTGTGTATTCTGTAATTTAACTAGTTAAAGCCTATATGTTTGGGTTTGTTTTTTTTAATGCCTAGGCCGTATTTTCAAATGCTCTCTCATGTCCCCTGGGTTTTCTCTCTGATACTGGCTTGCTTAGGGGAAAATTCTGCTTTCATTATCATGAAAGATCAGGATTTGGCACAATCATTCCAGCCTCACTGCCTAGCAGCATCAGCAGAATTTGTTGAATACATAATGCTCCATTCTCCTCCTTACCAGGTTCTTGCGGAGGGATTTTGCAGCAGGCGAGGGAAGCTCGGAGCGTGATGCTCGTTCAAAACCTGCTTGGGACATCCAGGAGCTCTTGCTCTTCGTTGCCCAGGCACAGGGAAGTTTTAGATGGCACTGTACCCATTGTTAAGAGAGTAAACATGATGAAGTTCATGGTACAGTATATGGCATTTCTTCTTGCCAGGAGCAAATTCTCACCTGCAGCCTGGAATAGCCGAGGCTGCTTTTCCTCCGGCTCGTTAAAAATCCTGACACAGTAAAAAATCCCTGAGACAAGTTCAGAGAGTTCTCAAGTCCCTGATTAGTAAATATTATTTGTGCAAAATGTAATCTCAGGACAATAAGGCCTGACATGAACCAGATTCAAGCATGTGTTTGGCAACTCTCAGCTTTATTCCTTCTAAATACAAATGCAGCACACCAGGCAGCAATCCTCTAACTCCTGAGCTTAGCTCTCCCCGTTCCACCAGCCACTTGCCAACAGTCATTTGCTCCAGTACTTCTCACAAAAGCCAAGCTACTTCTCATAACTCTCCATCCTAATTAAGCTACTTGCTGGCTTTTATAATCACCTCTCCATACACCAATCAATCTCAGCAGGATTTTTAACAGATGAAACTTGGCTGATTTCCCCTTAAAGCACCAACCATCCTGAAACAATAAGGTCTGTTTTTTTACTCTTTACTGCTTTTCTTGCAGGCCCTTTTTCTTCTCTACCTGTCAAAAGAGGAGGCCAACAACAAAAATAAATATAGTCAAGTAGGCTTGAGGCTGAAGGAGGGCATGGAAACCTGCTGTTTTCCAGATGAGACAAGCAGTTCTAGCAACTGCACAGACCAGTATTTACTTCAAGCTATTCCACACTCACTATTGTTCATCAAGCAGGATCAAAGAGGACAGACAGCCAAACTTTTTAACAGATATCCAGACAAAACAGGCAGAATAAAGCAAAGTTCTGGGATATGCAGAACTTTAGCATTTCAGAAATTCAGTACTTCATCTTGACCTTTACTCAGGAAAGCAGCTTGAGCTAAACTTGGAGAACATACAAAGGGAGTTTTCAATCAATAAGTCCTTCTACAGCACTGCTGCCTGCTTCACAACCCTACCCTGGAATTTGCAGGGCATCTAAAAGAGGTCAGTTCAGAGTCTGCAGCCAAGAGAACATTGCCTGTGGAGGGGCTTTTGAGTGGAACACACATATCCAAAAAGTGCTCAGAGCATCCTTGAGTTGCAGCACTCAATACCTACCAGAACCCAACTGATACTGCTCAAATTGCCACTGGACTGGGTTTGCCCAGGAGCTTCTAACCCCTGAGACACTGTTATGAGAAATAAAAGTTAACCAATTTGATGTCAAAGGCAGCAGAGTGCTCCTTGCTGTCTCATAATGAAAGGGACATCAACACTTGGAGATAGTGGAGGTGCCAGATGATGTGGAACCGAACTGGCTTCAAACACAAACCCATCTTCCTTTAGTCAGGACAGAACTGGGGCAGATGCCCTCACAGTGGGGCCACAGAGCTTCCAGCACCCCCAGGTGTGATAGTGTTCACAGGGGTTTTCAGGTGAGGGAAGAGACAAGAATGCTGACTCCATGTTCAGAAGGCTTGGTTTATTATTTTATGATATATATATATTAAATTTTAACTATACTAAAAAGAATAGAAGGAGAAGTTTCATCTCAAAAGGCTAGCTAAGCTAAGAATAGAAAGGAATGAATAATAAAGGTTTGTGTCTCGGACAGAGAGTCCAAGCTAACTGGGCTGGGATTGGCCATTGATTATAAACATCCAACATGAGACCAATCACAGACGCACCTGTTGCATTCCACAGCAGCAGATAACCATTGCTTACATTTTGTTCTTGAAGCCTCTCAGCTTCTCAAGAAGAAAAATCCTAAGAAAGGATTTTTAATGAAAAGATGTCTGCCACACTCAGGCAGGGTCAGCCCTTTTGGGTCTTGCCCCACTGAGAGCAGCAAACCCAAAAGCCACATGCAGGACTGTGCAGTCATTCCCTGCCCGCTGCCACACCTCTGTGCCAGTGCCCACAGGGCTGGGACGTGTGGCATGGGCAGCAGATACAGAACAGTCTGGATTGTTTCCAAGGGCCATTATCTGAAAAAGACTTTGCTTTATGCTTGGGCCAATATGGTAAACTGCATCCAGTTAGCTCAGGGAAAGGTCAGACATATTTTAAAGCTAAGAAAGGCCATCTCTGGCAGGTGTATCCAATTCAGAGAGATATATTATCCCAGAAGGAACATGGAAAAAAAAATCCTTATTTATTTTATTTCTGGATATTCCACTTAGATTTACCCTGGTGCATTGACGATATGGAATTGAGCAATGTTTTCAAGCAGAATCCAACCAGTCTTTCCTAAAATGAGACACAGTTTGTCTAAGCAGACAATCACTTCCTGGAATTTGCAGATCTAATTCCGTACTTCAGTATTTAAGGCCTCCAAAAAAAGTGACATCCATCTTCCCTCTTATCAAAAAAAAAAAAAAGAAGAAAAAAAGAAAGATTTTCCTTCTATCTGGAGATTATTTAGTGCTCTGTTATTGACACTGCTTCTATTGAAAGATTTAAAGATAAAAATGCAGTGTATTCAAGTAGCGATCATTTTTCATCGTCACTTAGTGACAGAACAGCCTGTAGTCAATTCCAACAGATTTATCTTTTCTGCTATTGATCCTGTGTGGGGCTGAGCTGTGCACTGGGACTTGACTGTGGCACTTCAGAACTGCAGCAAGAAACGCAAAAGGAGTGGACAAGAGAGGTGCCAAGCAGTCTTGTTTTCATTCTCAGGTTATCTAATTACTTCCCTCTAAGTGATGAGACAGGCTGCTAGAAAATAACTTGTGTGTAGACACATGGCACTTCCTGATGGACAAAGGGAACAGCTCACAAATGCTGTTTCCCCATGTAGCTCAGTCTACAAGGTGTTCCAGAGCTGGGTTCAAGACACTGGATGCAAATCAAAACTTCAGGTACCAGAGGGACAGATGTTTTGTGAAAAGTAGGAACTGCCAGTCAGGTCCCTAAAGCAAACCTCTCATGAGGTGAAGATGCTCTCTTGTGCTCTCATGAGGATGCCCATCACATCATGGGAAGAGTCTTTCTGCTTTTTGAAGCCCAAAGGGAATGGAAAGTATTATCCTGAGGCTTTGGAGCACTTCAGCCTCTAAAGTTCCATGACCAATTTTTATACTTAAAACACAGATATTAATTCTGGTCATCTTCTGAGTACAGGGTGAAGCTGAAGGGGAAAAAAACAACAAAACATTTAGATGCAAGGTAGAACCTGCATCTTCTCACACAGTTCAATACTGGATCCCAGACTATCTACTATTTTAAACAGAGACAGACTTCTATATATGCTCTTCTTCACTTAAGCCAAATACATCGGTAAATGCTGATACAGAGGCTGTGACTCTGATGGCTGAATAATTTTTGAATCCTTCAGAGACCAAGAAAGCTTTCTCCAGAAGCTGTCATGCCCCTCCTGATGGATCACTGCTCACAAACCATAAAGGCACTTACTGTTGGGAGCAGGCAGAACCAGATCTCCAGCTTCCTACAGCAGCTGCTCTGTTATGGAACTAAAAGGTGATTTTGGGCTTGCTTTCCTTCAGGTACTGGCTGAAATGTGACACAGATACCTTTAAAGTTCCTATATATCAGGTGTAAGTTTTAAATATGTGCTGGAAAAGAGGCACACGAAGAACTGGAGTGAATGAACAGACGATGGTGCCTCTGTGCTATTTGCAGCTTTCTCATCCTGCTGATGCCATTTATCCACAGTTCCCACCATGAGTTTGGGTCTGTTTTTTAGGTATTTCCCACATGGGTTAGGAGATGTAGACACAAGCACTGGCTTGAACACGGAGAGCTGTTCTAGTCCTTGTGGCTGGGGACACCCAGCAGATTAATTCAGACAACAGCAAAACCCCCAAACATTGCAGCTGCAGGAGCTATAGCAAGGTGAAAATCACAGACTCTGTTCTGGAGGCAGAGACTCAACCAAAGCCAAGCAAACTATACAAATAAAACACGTATACAGGGTCACCTCATACATGAGCTTGACAACATCCTAGCTTTCCTCTCCTTCCTTGCTCATCATGAGCTTCTGAGGTTCCTTTTCTAAAGACTTCTGTGAAAAACATTGTTCTACAGAGACCTCTGCCCTCCTCTCTGCCTTGTCATTTCCTGATCCAGACCCTTTTGATATTAACCATCTCTGAACAGGTTTATCCGTCTGTTCTGGAGCCTGCATACAGGAACATACATGTTCAGCAGATATTTCCTCTGTCACTTTCTCTGCTACACTATTTTGGAGAACTGTTCCAAGCTGTGCCAGCTAACTCTTGCTATTTGCAGACATGGAGATGGGACTCTAAGCCATGAGCATTTGCCAAGGTAGCTATATGGGTATACTAGCAAAAGGAAATTTCTCCTACTGTATAGCTCATTCCTGCTCTTCAAATAAACTGTACTAGTAAAAAGACTTCCACTGCCTCAGCAACGGGGTTTTGTTGATAGATAATTTCACCTCTTTCATTGCAAACCAATGTAACAGTGATAATGCAGCTTTTGACCAGAGTGAGTTGTTTTTCTCCTCAGTATTCCCAGCTGCCAGAGAAGGAATATGATCAGTGTCTTAAAGAATAACAAGTGGCTTCATTTTGTCCCCCAAAATAATCTGCACTTTAAATCCATTCTGAATTCTTTCTCCTGCAAGGCTTTCCTGCACAGAGAACAATGTTAAACAAATTAACAAATTACTCTCTCTGCAAGAGCCAGGTCATATTTCATCATTAGAGAAGGAGTCTGATTTTGGTTGGGTGAAAATAAATCCACGGTAACACCATTTGCTATCATTCATGTCTCAACATTTCCCCTCAAAATAGTTTCATTTTGTTATATTTAATGCTTCAGCATTACATCTTAAAATAATGCCAATAATTACAATCTCGCTGTTTTATTTTAGGCACTGTTCTCCTGAAGTGACAGAAGCACACAGATTGGAAATGTTGCTGAAAGATTGCTGGTAGAGAGGAAAAAACACATCCAAGCTTTGCCTAAGTGGTAAAAAGGGAAGAGATGCTCTTTGGACACAGTGGAAGGAAATAAAAAAGTTGGCAATATTCGTCATTTGCTTAAAGGCTGAAGAGGATTTTGGGACAGCAAGTGGAAGCACTGCAGTGTCGTGGGTTCGTGGTGCAATATTTTGGTCCTTGTGGGATGTTACACTGCAATATTGAAATGAAGGATCATCCTCTGAAGTCTGCAATCTGGTGCCCCTCTCTGGCTGTCAGACCCAATTCTAGGCACAAGAAACCCAATAAGGGATATTGATCAAACTGTCTGATGTGTCAGTTAAAAAATAGCCCTTCATATGTAAACAAAAAACTATGCACAGCAAAAAAGAAATAAATTCAAAACCCTCCTCTTCTTCAAGTTATTAAAGCTCTTTCTGTTGCTATACAATGAGAATCTTTGTATAAGTTTTATGAGCTCTATCACTGATCTATTCATTTTCTAATGCCTGAAAAATTACAGATCTTGTGCCTATTGAATGAAAAAGCAAAGCCCTTTACAAGCCTATTAGGAAAACAATATTTACAACAAAGCACCAAGGAAAATTCTCCCATTAAATTTTACAGCAATTTCCTTGGAAGAGTCCTTTCCACTGAGAACAGCTGGACTTAATTGCAGATGAGCTGACTGAAGGAAGTACATCTGATTGCAGATGTAATAAAATTCATGCTTGACACCTTAATTTTTTTTAATATATATTGGCCACCATCAAATCACTGCATTTGCTGGTTTGCAGGCTGAATCTATCAAAGTTTTGGCAGGAGAATAGACAGGGAACGGAAAAGCTTGTGGAGGCCTTCAAAGCTTGGTGCTTAAGACACAGCTTTTTAATGCTATTGATTCCTAACAATCAATATTTTTTTTCAATAAGAAGGTCTCATATTACCCCTTTTCCCAACCACCCTTCACAATGAACTTAGGTAGGATGAAAAAGCACTTAATGGCTTTCTTTGGAGATTTTTTTTTTTCCCCATGTTCATTGCAGTCTTTTCTCCCTTACAAAGTTCACCTTGCTCAGCCCTTCTGGTTGATGCTACATGGTTGGGGAGTGGTTGACCAGATGTTTTCCAGCATAACAGCCTGCCATGAGGTTAAGCTTTGACCCAGAAGAGGTAATTTCTTTCAAATAAAAGACATTGCAACCACATCAACCTCTAGCCTTTAAGGTTATTTGCTTAGAATCTATCATAAAATCAAACAGCTTGCTCTTCTTCCTCTTCCCTGTTGAAATTCTCTGGATAATTTAATTCTCAATGAGTTTCACAAACAAGGTTTTTAGTAACTTTTTACCATTAAACTTGAACCAAAGCAGTTATTTCTGTTAGGAGTTTTTTACAGTGACTTTTCAAAAAGTGGGGTTGTTCATCTTCTGTTGTGCATCACCAGGGTGTGGAAATTGCTTAGAGAGAGAACAGGGGGAGTAGGAGCTGTGCTTGCTGCCACTGGAGATTGCCCAGGAACTGAGTTGCAGTGCTGACTAATTGCAGGCAAATTGCTTCTGCTGGAATATATTGAGTGAACAGCAGCAGCAGGGCTTGCCTGGAAAGCAGAAAGTTTAACAAGGATGGAATAAACACTAAATGCTGCCTGAATCCTCCTGCAGTGGGGGTACAGAACCCCCTCCCTCTTCAGTCTGTGATATGGGAGTGTGGGATCCCCTCCCATTTGCCCAGCTATTCCATTTTCTGCTGAAGAAAATATTGGGATACTTCTCCAATCCTTTCCTGTCTCCTGACCTAACAGGATTATTCCTGGACAGAAACCTACGTTTCTGTGAAAGGAAAATGGTTCTATTTCATCCCTGTGTTGTGAGCTGAAGGTGATAATCAGGACTCATTACAAACAGAGGCTGCTTTTCATGCCTGGGGGGCTTTTGTTTGCAGAGTAACACTGTGTGGGCATCCCAGCACTTGAAAACCAACCTGCTGCTCCTCACGTACCTAGCATGCAACTAATAACAGCTTCATGAATGTTGCAGAATCTATAATAAGAAACTTAATTTTTTTTAAAGGAGTAGCATTCACTGCTTGTTTCTGTAAGTGGCTGTTTAACCAGGCCTGCCAAACATTGCAGATGTGCACACAACTGCATTTTAATCAACCACAGAAACATTCTGTAGCCTAAGTAGTTAGGCAGCTATGCCCACAAGAGCACAGGTAAGTGGGCTAGTAAATATTTAATCAACTATTGTTGCATGGGATAGTAAACATTAATATTTAGTATAATATTTACTTACATTTATATCCCATGTTTAGAATAATATTATGTTTAAGGACAAGTATACATTCAGATGTTTGGTCTGGTAATACTACTCATAGACACCTGCTTAGGTAAGTTATTTAAACACTGTCATGATGCAGGCAAGAAAAGGAAAGGATTAGTTTATAAGATATAGACAAAGGACACAGCTATATACATGTTTAGTTTTCTTTGTGGAGTAATTTCACTATGAGAAACAAATGCAATGTACACATCAGAATCTCTTTGCAAGGTGGTAGATGTTGGGTTTTCAGCATCAGACTCCTCACCTGGCAGGGAATGACCTTGGGGGGCTGCATTACAAAATGCTGGACTGGCACGAGGGCAGTTTTCCAATGAACACAGCATGAAGTGCAAATATCACTCCCCCAAGGCACAGCCCCAAGCACAGACAGACTTTATGCCTTTCTTAGAGAGTAAAATGGAGGGGTTGGTGATTCTTTAGAGAAATGCAGGATCCAATCACGCCATAGGAAAAAATTCCTTACCAAAAGCCCTGGAAATATACCAGCTCCCTGGCAGGACTGCAACTCATCCTCCATCAGGCTGGCTTTTGCCTCCATCCTGAAATAGAGGTGGCATCCAGCTTCTCACATTAATATTTACTGCAGCTTGCAGTGTAGCAATAGTCCTACATCAGAGCTGACTCTATTATAGAAAAGACCTGCATTATAGCAAGAGGTGGCCCTTTACAGGGATTTGAGTTTTCTGCCTGATAACACATTTTGGACTACAGAGTCTCTATATACATGGAAAATTTCCTGTTACAGCCACCTTGCATTCATGATGACAGACAGCCTTTCTCTTCAACTGGGGGCCTTCTGAGAGAGTTCCTTAAGGTCTTTTTTTATTTATGAACTAAATGAGACTTCTTGTAAAATGTATATCTGTGTGTGGGTGTGCAGGCTTGGGTACTGGTTAGTGCCATTTATATTGGACCCCTGACCAAAGCCACATCATGAGCCTGACCAGAACATTTTGTGCCAAAGCAGAGAAGTCATCTGAGGACCAGTAAAGCAGTGACAAGCATTTAATCACTATTTCATGGACTTACAGCTGGCCCATGTTATTCAGGACTGGTTTCACAGCCATGACCTCAGCGAGATGTGGCGTGGCAGTGGGGCTGCTCTTAGGGGATACAAGTTGTCTGTTGTACAAACAACATTGTCACTGCTGATATCTCTGCCAGAAGGACCTGTGTGCAGCACTGGGGTTTGTTGCTTCTTTCCTTAGCATGCTCTGCCTCTTTAGCAATATGCCTGCTGAATATTAACCGCCCTAACGATCCCAGCGCAGCTCCACAGCACTGCTGCTGCCTTTAGTTCTGGCTGAAGTGATTTTCTGCTTTTGTAGCAGTTTCAGTAGAGGGGCCAAGGACTGGCAGAGCTACAGCAGCTGAGCAACCTTCCTCCTCTTCACAGGCAGCTCACAGCCAGGCACCAGTGCTGACGCACAGGGCAAAGAGATGCTCTGTCCTCTCAGGCTGCTCTGACAAGGGCATTCGGTGGTAGGACAAGGGGAAAGGGCTTTAAACTGGAAGAAAGTAGGTTTAGATTAGATATTAGGATGAAATCCTTCCTTGTGAGGGGAGTTAGGCCCTGGCATAGGTTGCCCAGAGGAGCTGTGGCTGCCCCAGCACTGGAAGTGTTCAAGGCCCTGTCCTCTCAGGCTGTTCTGACAAGGGCATTTGGTGGTAGGACAAGGAGAAAGGGCTTTAAACTGGAAGAGAGTAGGTTTAGATTAGATATTCTATATAGAAATTCTTCCCTATGAGGAGAGTTAGTCCTTGGCACAGGTTGCCCAGAGGAGCTGTGGATGCCCCAGTGTTCAAGGCTAGGTTGGAGCAGCCTGGTTGAGTGGAAGGTGTCCTTGTCCATGGCAGGGGTTTGGCATGAGATGATCTTTAAGGTCCCTTCCCACCCAAATCACTCTGTGACTATGGTTCTGTGGCTTACACACCCTCCCCTGGCTGCAGCTGGACTGGCTGAGGTGGTGGCTGTGTTTGGATGCCCATCCCTGCTCTCCCCTCTGCGTACCAGCCTGCCTGGGTTACTGGGGGTGAGGGCATCCAGGGCAACTGACCCAGCCAAGACCTCCCAAAACAGCCTCTGCTCTCCCTCTGACCTGCCCCCAGCCTCTCTGCAGGCACACTTCATTTTTCATTGACTGCCTGGTAGCGTTGTGCCTGACTTCATTGAGAGGCTTTTAAAACCTTCAGCTTTGCTATTAGTATTGATTAGCTTTGTCCTCTTAGCAGGCTATTCTTTTTGTGTGTATGTGTGTCTCCTGGCTTGTTGCATCATCAGGTTCTATATGGCTCTTTAGGGTCCTTCCCATGGATTTATAAGTGTGAATACAGCTGAGGACAGCTCTGGGAAGAGATGCTAATCTTCTGAACAAACCCTCCAGGCCATCTTTCAGTGTTTAGGAGACAATTCACAATGAGAAAGAGGACAAACAGTCTGGTCATTGCATCGAGGCAAAAAAGAAAAAAAAAATAAAGAAGAATAAGAGAAAAGAGGGAGAGCAAGTTGCTCTTCCAAATGAGCATTCAGTAACTTAGAGAGCCAATGCACCAACTTCATTCCTGCAGCCATGGGTTCTGAACTTAAAAATACAGGAGTAGTAATTAATAGTTTGCACTTACATAGCATTTTTGCAGATTAACCTCTCCACCAAAATTTCACCTAAATCTAATTGCAGCAATTTCTGGAGTGGAAAATAGTGGGAGTTTAATAATGCATAGAAACACCATGCAAGAAATCAAGTCAGGAATACTACACAGATATAAAAATGCAGGGGCAACATTCATGGCAAGAGAACTCAGCTACTCAGGCTGAAATTGCTTTGTCCTGTCCAGTGAATAACCTGCCTTACAAAGTTGTGGCTGAATTGTTGAGTATTACTAGTAGATGTTGCAAGTCCACTTCAATTCCAGATATTATCTTACAGCCAGCATCTCCCAGATGCTCACTGCAGACCATGAGCTCTCCAGCAGAACACACCTCATCCTCCAGCTGTGTGGAAAAGTCCTGTGACATCTGGATCTGGGGATGTTGCTCATGCACAGTGAGCTCAGCTCATGGAAAAGGGAGAAAATCCTCCTTAGAGGGGTGTTCAGTCGTTAGCTGACCCCAGGTATTCCTTAATTGGACTCTGCTCCCCTCAGAATTCTCTCTTGAGGGTTGAGCTCTAATCAAATTAATTTGTCTCTTGGCCGGTGAGGAATAACAGTAAATCTGAAGTCCCTGAAGGCGTGTGGAAATTGGCCCACATGAACCATATAATTTTTAAATATGAAGGAGAAAACGGATTTGCAAAGGAAGTTTCTTAGCTGGCAAAATAAGCTATAACAGAGAGCACAGCAAAAGGGAGAAAGTAGTCAGGAGAATAATGCAACACAGCTGGAACACAAGGTTTTGTCTGAGAAAAGCACTTTCTTGTATTTTACCAGAAAGGCATTTCACTCTGAAAATGAAATCCTGGATGTTACTGAAGGTCCACATCTTATTTTCAATAAATAATGAACCTTCATGTCCCATGAAATATGAAAGTATAAAGCTGCATTTCTATCAAATTCAGCAAAGGTAGGGGTTTTTTGTTCCCTTTTGTTTAAATAAATTCATTATCAAAGGTGTAGTGCCCTTGAGAAGCTGAGACAGTTGCTTGGATGGCTGTGCAAGGAATTTGAGAGACTTTGGTGAAGTTTTTATGAACAGTGATGCAGAGATGTGTAGCGTGTCTTTCAAGACCCCTGATCCATCCATCCAGAGCTGACACTTGAGCTGTAGAGAGACATCCTTGTCAAACCACTTACATATTGCATATGCAATGAGATAGCCCTCCATTTCCAGCACACCAGTTGCAGGAGGTGGAATTTAAAGCAGAAAGGCTCCAGAACTCTTATTTCAGATTCCTGTGGCACCAAGTGTGGAAATCACATTGGCAATAATGAAAGGTCAGTATCTTAATGCACATTTCGTGAGAGGGCATGGAAATATTTTGATGAAAAAGAACCTGTGCTTCAGGAATTGTCAGTGTGTTACAAATCTGAGGGGTATGGAGGGCCAGGGCTTGTTTGGGATGCAGGTTATCCCTGTACATCCTTTGTTTTGTCCTGCAGTTAGGAATGACACAATGGAAAACAAACCAACCTGCATGTACCATATAGACCTACACTGCAAAAGAGAGGGAAAACTATCTCAAATGGCTGGTTTCTGAAAGTCAGGGAAAAAAATTCAGTTCAGCCCTTAAATACACACCAATGGCCTTATCTTATGATTCCTCTGTACCTTTTAACCCTCTTACTTTCACTATGATTTTATTTTAATAACACTTTTCTACCTTCTCCCTGTCCTTTAGACAAATTGGCTACTATTTCATATAACATTTTCATTTTTAATTTATGTGATACCCTCACACACAATTCAAAATCAGGAAGAATTACTTATTTTCTCGAAAAGTAACAATGGTTGCTATTAACCAAATTTTGGTCTCTGCAGTGCCATGGGGAAAAGGTGGCTCGAGTAACTCCAATTGTAACCCAGGAACTGAAGCAACCAGAAGTCAGTGCCTAAGTTGGCAGGGAGCTTTCTCCTCTGGCTGTGTGTTTCCAAGGAAAGTGCAGGCACAGTCATGCTGGGTATTAAAGGAGATCCATTTTATGCCAGTTTTTGTCCGTGACAATCTCATCAGCAGCCATAGAAGACGACGTGAAAAAATCTGAAGATGGATGTTAACAATTCATTTCTTAAATTTCCATACTTAATGTAAACTTAATAACTTCCACATCCTACCAGCTTGATCGTGCCTGCTGGAGTTCATTGCTTAAATAGTTCTCCCTTGTAAGGAAAATGTACCAGGGGCATCATCTGGAGACCAGCTCCTTCACTGCCAGAACTTGGATGATTTCTTAGAATAACGATCTGGGCAGGTTTTTTACAAATCCCTGCAAGTTCAGCTCCTGTGAGAAGGGTTTTCTGAGGAAGAACCTGCAGGCACAGCATGTTTGGAGGCAAGCAGGAGTTGAAGATTCCTCTCTGCCTCTATGGGAACAGCGCCTTTCCCAAGGCACCTCTGAGAGCAGCAGAAATCCTGCATGACATCAGGTCAGCCTTACCCAGCGAGGCTCCAAGGGCTGCTCCAGCAGCTGGAAGTCCTTAGAGGTGCTTTATAAATGTGCCCACTCTTACAGCAGGTGCCACATCCTGGTCCACCGAGGAATTTTCCTGCATCTGTTCCTCAGAGAGGTCTGTGCGAGGCTGAAGGTCACAGCTCTGAGGAGCCCTTGTGTCCTCAGCTGGCTGGGATGTGGTCCTGGCTAATGCCTGATGGCTTTCACATGACTCAGGCTTTTCTCCTTTGTCCTTCCTTCTCCTTGCCCAGCATTTTGCTAGTTAGTGGCTGTGCAGCAACAGCTGCAAAGTGTCCTTTCAAGGCAAATTATTATTAACATCCCTTTGCCAAATTGGCACAAACTATGGAACAAGGAGCCACGGAGCGGTTTGGATTGGGAAGGACCTTAATGATCATCCAGTTCCAAACCCCCTGCCATGGGCAAGAACATATCCTTCCGAGCAGCGTGCTCACTGCATCCCTCTAAGCAGAGCAGGCATTTTTGACTCCACATTCTTTTTCTCCTATAAGAGGTGAGAAGCAGGACCTGGGCTGGCAGCAGAGCGGGCACAGCCCCGGTTTTTCTGCTGTGAAAACCGCGGGTTGTGAGCGATGCTGTGCGATGTGGCAGCTCCGGAGGTGCCAGGCGAAGCTAATGCTCCGCAGCGATACTAGAGGGCACTGTAAACCTGGCAGTTTTGGCTTCCGAATGGGACGAAGTAAAAAATTGAAGTGTTCGCTATTTGCGGTCGTTAAAGCTCTCCTGGTATTTAGCGCGAAATTAGTGCTAACCCCAGGGTCCCGAGCGAATTAATTTGTGGAATTACACAGGAATTACTCCCTTGCAGTCCTTATTCATTGCCAGGCCCTGAATTGTTGCATCCACTGCTGGTGGGGCTCCTCTCCCAGTAAATGGGCAGGAAAGGGGAGCAAGAACCCTTATGAGAACTCAGCAACTTTTTTTTAAAAGCTATCACTTAGCAGTAATGTGTTCATTAATTGGCAGCCAGACCACTGCCTGGCTTCATTTAAAACCTGATGGTTTCCTTTCATTGCGGTAGCAAAGGTTTCATCCTGCACCTTCCCTATATGCCAACATCATTTTTTTCCCTGTGCCTGATTAAGAATACACACCTATCAGAGAGAAGGAGAGTTCCTGCACTGCAGTAAAACAAAATTGTTTTTAAAAGGGTCTTTTAAAACATATTTAAAAATAGGAACATGCTACTCTAAATTAAACACTCCAATCAATGTGATCGATAGATTAATAGGTTTCAGTACCTGTCTCCTCAGACAGTCCTCATACACCCATCACTGTAATTTATAATTCAGTGTTCAACTTAAATTAGTAAAATTTAAACTGAAACAACAACAGACTGATAAGTAAACAAGACTTCCCAATTTAAATGTAAAATGTTTACCTAGTGTGCAGAATCAAGCTCTCCTCCCTCGCAATATCACCACCACACAGAATAAACACAGAGCCACAGGGGATAAGAGGAAAAGGCATCTTGAGAGGTCACCTAGTCCATCTCCTTCCCCCAGGGCAGGATCAACCCTGCCTAAATTGGTCTTGACAAGAGAGTTTCTCTAACCTGTTCATCCCTGGAGGTTTTAAAGGGAACTCCACAGGCTCCTCAGATGGTCTGTTCTGGGTGTCAGCTATTCCTATAGATGGAACATTTTCCCCAAAGTCTAACCCAAATTACTTTTACTGCAGTCTAATCCCTCTAATTCTGTCTGTGAGCAACAGTTCATTACTTTTGTAGCATCTTTTATATTTGGGGAGATTATTACTGTATCTTCATCAGCCTTAGGCAATGGGCCATAGTTCTTTTCCTCTTGGGAGGTTTATTTTCTAGACTGTTCTTTTCATTTTCTGCATTTCCCTGGAAGTCTGATGACAGAACTGCTCCTCCCCAACACTCAGCAGAGATGGGAGCACTGTGCCAATGTACCACACCACACCACACTCTCTTTATGTACAGCAGTGTCAGCTTTGCTTTGCTCACACCAGGGCACCACTGTTGGCTCAGGGTTCATTTCTAGCCCATGGTATTGTCCCTTTCCCTTACAAATGCTGCCTATGCAGCCATTTCTGGGCACACATTTCTATAGTTTTAAAGTATTTATCTTTTCTCCTGTTCCTGTAGAACACCAATGTCTTCTTTCCAGCCTGTTTCTTCAGTTTGTTAGGATTTTTTAATCTTTCTCTTGTTCTCTTACAGCCCCTCTCAGCTTGGTGTTGTTAACAGCTGCAATATGTCTCCTCCATATTCCACTAGCCAAGTCACTAATGAAAATATTGAGTAATGCCAGAGCTGCACAGACCCCTCCAGCACCGTATTCAAGCCATCCTTCCACTTGGACAGCAAGCAGCAAACAGTTTTCAGTGTGTTTCCCAGCAGGTTTGGTACCTTACAGCATTTCTCCCCATTCCCCCACCTTGCTCCTGGAACTCCCCATGAGTGAAAGCCAAAAGCCTGAGTGCAGCCAAGCTGCAGCTCCTGCTCTCCCTGCTGCCCTGCCACAGGAAAATTAGATTGGTTTGATATGATTTATCCCTGACAAACCACAGGTTGTGGGGCTACTGCATCCCTCATGCCAATGCCATGCCTTTGGATCTAGCGAGCAAAATTCTGTCCCCTTTGAAGTAAGGGACAAAACTCCCAAAATCCAGGGACTTTAGCATGTCCAGACTCCACCCAGCCCCCAGAAGCAGTGGAAATACCATCACATTACTGCTCATTTTGGTAAGAAAGGGTTTATTTCCACTGAGAGCTGCAGAGGCATAATCAGGGATATCACAACTGGGTTTGAGTTTTGAATCCCTCAAGTACCATCAGGTTGTGGACACACAGCCCCTCCCCAAAACTCATTTCCCTGGGACAGCTCAATAGAGGTGGGAGCAGGTGTAATTTACACCCTGAAGGGAGCTGCAAGGAGGTATAAATTACTCAAGCACAAGCTACCTAAGATTCACTTAAAATTCACTCTGAATTTGGCACCAGAAATGCAGGAGATAATCAAGTTTTCCTTTTTGAGATCTTGTGTATTTAAAACCTGCTGTGTTTAATTTTTGCAGTCACAACAATGCTCATTCATAAATATTTCCTAATGTTTGATCCTATTAGTATGTACAGTGCAGTGTTTGATTAATGGACTGGAACAATGCGATCAAATATATTTTGGGCTCCAGAATACCACTTTGTAATGCCTAATATTTGAGGAAATATTACAGATAGGCTTGTCTTCTGACTAGAGACGATTGCACTTGAATTCTGAGAAACCCAGATACAGATCTTGGATAAGATCTGAATTTCAAGCAAGTCCTAATTACAGAGCACACTGGACCAAAGCTCGAGGTCTGCACATTTCCAGCGTTGGATTCTTCACAGCTCAGATGCAAATGTTGTTTCTTAGCCCTCTCTCTCAGGAATTCATAACATATTCATCAACTTGTAGTACCTAAGAGCCTTGTCCGACTGTGTTTGGAAGACCTTAATTTGACTCCGGTAGGAGTTTAACAATATTAATAACTAATATTAAACTGGATTCCTAACGGGGATGCTGGGACAATACTCTTTGATCACTGCATTAATCTGGTGCAATTGTGTTTATATCAGCCTCCTTCATCCCATGTGAGCTCAGTGCCATCTTGGCATGAATATGAAATATGCAAATCTGGGGGATACACGTTAATAGTGGGTCCATCTGCTTGGATCTTTTATTAAAGGGAAGTGTGAATGCAGTTGCCATGCAATGCACTCTTACACACAAAGACCACGAGTTACGAAAACAAGAGAAAACATCTCGTGCTTTGGCCTTATTGGTATTTCACATTTATCGTTTCTGTATCTGGCCTTCATTTTAATTTAGAAATTTTCCCCACAACGAAATTTGAGTGAAAAAGCTCAACAGTTAGGAATGACTGTGCGTATACATGCACGCACATCTCTTCCTCTCTAGTGACAGACAGGATATTACTTTTCCACTGCATATGAAATTAATACCAGAAGCACAAGAAAAAACATGTAAATGCCATTCCTTAAAGCCTGATCTGGATCTCACTTAAGACATATATAACATCAAGGAAAACTAGTTGTTGGAGTGAAAAAAGAAGGTAATCCTGAGCTGGTTTGGGAGAGCCAAGCCCAAACATGAGCTCAGCATCAGCTGTGGAGTCATAGCCCAGTGCCTCCACAGGATGTGGATGAGCTCTGTGTTCTGCTATCCCACTTTCTCTGCAATAAACAACTCCCTCAACTCCATCCAAAAGGAAAAAGCTTCTATGGCTCATTGTTGCTGTGCACTGCCATGCCCTTAGCCTGTCTCCCTTGGGTGTGTGCTGCTCCATGCTAATGGTTTGGGGAGAGGGCTGTGATTTATTCAACAGCTGGCAGGTCAAACCTCCGTGCCCCAGATGTGCAAGTTCTGACTTGCATGTGGAGGGGAGAAGGTGCTCTGGTGACACAAAGTCAGAGCATCCACCTTGCTGAGCATTCTTAATCCAGGGACAGCCCTTCATCCACCACCCTGCAGGAATGGAGAGCTCCTGGCTCCACAGTTGGTTCTGAGCCTCACACTCATCCCAGAAGGCTGGGTTGAGCAATCATCTTATTCAAGGACATTGGCATCTGATGTACAAAAGGGCCCATTCTCCTCCTTGATTCACAGATATTTGAGTAGGCAGCAGAGTAAGCAAGAGGAGTTTTTTCCATATCTTCAATATGCAAATAGATGAGTGAGCTCAGCTCTCTATTCATTGCTTCCAACATACATGACACAGATGATGCTGTTCCCATTGTCACGCTAGAACTGGGGGCTTGATGACAAGAAATTCACTGAGCTTCCATCTGCATAGAGCTGAGATGGTGGTTGGGTAGGGAAAGTCACTGCATTGGATTATGTCAGCTCTGCTGTCTGCAACCACAGTTTGCTAGCTGTGTTTGGGATCTGAAAGCCAGTTGAAATCACAGTTATTCCTCCAGGATCAGCTCTGGTGCCACCTGGGGTGGGTCTCATTTGTCACTACCCAGGACTGCCACCTTTTTCTCTAGTAGGGACACAGGGACAGTGATCTGGAGCCAGCAAAAGGACTGAAGGGAGTGTTCAACCAGCAGGTGACCCAAGAACAAAGTTAAGTGTTGAGATTTATTACATGTGTATTTCTTAATAGCATCTTAGCATAACTGGGTCAGTTATCAGGGAATCAGCACATGTGTGCCTGGGAGGGGGACATGTGCACAGGTCTGCTGGTTCTGTGCTGCTCAACACATCACCTGCTTGGGAGAGAATGAATGTGTTTATCCCAGTGCTAAGGAAAGAATGAAAAAAGAACAAGCCAACCTTCCACAGCCAGCTGATTATGCATTTTCCACATCAAATTGTCAGCATTTATTCAATTACTTCACTCATTACAAGTGTGTTCTTCAGCCACTAATCTAAAACCCCCCCCTGCTGCTGTCAGCTCCATTAGAAGTGACATGTTCCTTCCTCAGGTGAAAAAGCTTTTGTGGAAGGCATCTCCTCACAGGACAGGGCTCAGGGATGCTGGGGGAGCACAGCTCCTCTCCCTCTGCTGCCCTCCTTGGGCACAGGAATCCACCCAGGGGCTGAGGTGAGTCCTCCAAGGGGTAGCAGGAGTTGTTTTTAAAGCCAGACACTCTCTCAGGCAGGAATTAGAGGAATTCACAAGGCTCAGCCAAGGATACAGAGGAGATCCCCTGAGCCAAAACTGTATATTCTCCAAACACTTCCACTTTAATAGTAAGTTAAAAGGAAAGTTCCCCTTCTGAGGGGTTGTTAATTATAGATCCCTCCTTTAAACAGTCCTCCTGTTTTTATCCACGCTTACACCCCCACAGCTGGTAAAGAGGAGGAAAGCTCTACCTTCCCCAAAAAATCAAACACATCCGAAATGCTTCCTGAGCTGATTCACTTGGCCGGGCTCCTATTTGATATATGAAACAAAAGACAAGGCAGCAGAAAGCAACATATTTTCCCTGTGTCAAGGTGAAGCACTTCCCATCGCCCAGCCCATCTCTGCTGGGGTTAATGCACATCAATAATATTTAAATGATCAAAGTTTTTCAGCACAGACAGTGATGGGTTTCTTTTTTTTTTTCTGACTTGTCATGCTTGTTTTCCTTAAAGAGGCAATGACCTGCTGTAGTCAAGGCTTGCAGCTTGGCACGCAGGAGCCTTTTGAGAAGCGTTATCTCCCGAACAGAACAGCAGCCTCATGTTTCCCTGCACAACAACCTTTCTTAGCCTAAAATGCTTTGCATCCCATTTTCCTTGATCTGGCTAAGTGCTTGCATGCTGAAAATCCCACCCTCCCTCCAGCTGTCCTTCTGGCAGGAAAGAGACAGCATCTTCTCTCTGGAGAGTACAGTCACTGCTCCTTTGGTTATCTAATCAGGGAGGGCAAAATTCACTCAGGGCCCTGTGAAAGCGCCTGAGCTGCAGAAAATGCATCCCGAGGTCTTGTGCGGGAGGGTGGGAGGAGGCAGCCGGGGAAGCCTCCCCTCCCAGAGCAGATGCTCTCTGCCATTTCCCCAGAAGCTTTCACAAAGGAAGAAAAATGTGGAGAGTACTCCAGGGACTGAAGCATTCGGCTCTTGCCTCTCCTGCTCCTCGGAGCAGGGCAGGGCAGCCTGGGCAGGAGGGCAAGGAAATAAATGTCCCCCATCCACCCTGCCAGCCTGCCAGAGCTCAGTTTCTCAGGCTTTGTGTGGGTTTTCCAGCATTTCTCCTAACTACAAAATATTCTGCCTCTCTGCCTTCTAAAGAGGGAAGAGCATTCGGCTCTTCCCTCTCCTGCTTCTCAGAGCAAGGCAGGGTCTGCCCCCATGCCAGGGCAGCCTGGGCAGGAGGGCAAGGAAATAAATGTCCCCCATCCACCCTGCCAGCCTGCCAGAGCTCAGTTTCTCAGGCTTTGTGTGGGTTTTCCAGCATTTCTCCTAACTACAAAATATTCTGCCTCTCTGCCTTCTAAAACTCTGTGATTTCTGTCTTAGCACCGAGCACAAGGAGCTGGGAAGCACAGACCTTCCCATCCTGATCAAGCTGGGAGCTGTCTTCACTTTCAGCTTGCTGAGAACAAAAGGGCAGCACAGGGGTGGTGACATGAGACAAATCCCCCCTGGAAGTGCGAGGTTCAAGCAGCCTTTGCCTCCATCCTCTGTAACAACCCAAAAAAACATCTTTAAGTCACTTCCACCCTCTTCCAAACTTCTCCCCAGAGGTCCTGGTGGGCTGGAGAAAGCTACCACTGGAACAAGGTCTGGGTAGAGCTGTGCTTGGCAGATTCACCCCTCACAAAGGGGTCTCTTGCCTGCTGATGGGCTCAGAGCACATTTCCAAGCCGTGTGTTCCCACTTAATAAAATGCTTACTCACTTGCAGGAGGCACTTTGACATCCTTGGCCGCACACTGCTAGATAAGGAGCATAAAAAGAATGTATTGCTGTTATAGGGGATACAGCAATATGTATCCTCAAATGAAATATCCTTTATAAGCCTGGTTATTATTCTGGCAGTGATCTCGGGTTGCTCTCAGCAGGCTCAGCTCAGCTGAGGTGTTAGTGAGCACATCACCACGGCCAGTGGGGACTGCCAGGTGTCACATTTACCTTCTGCTGTTCCAGTACATCCTCTATCATCCCAAGTGGGGAAAACACTTCCCTCTTCTTCCATGCATGTCAAACGCACCATTTAGGGAGCCAGATATAGCCCTGGTATAAACAGGTGTGAGCCCACATATGTCAATAGAATTACACCTGATTTTAATGGGCTTACATTTGGCCCTTGAGCCCTGGGGATCCCTCTGAGAGCAGAGGCTGTATTAAATATTAAGGGCCTTATTCTCCACCCCTGCCTGTGCTGGAGTAATTAAATCTCCATGCAGACCCATTGATTTTCAACTGTGCTCTCCTTGTGGGAAGAGGCAGCACGAGGGAAGGTGCAGAGATGTTCCCTCGAGGAAAAACACATCCATTTCTCCTCCCCACAGAAATCCCATCCAGAAGAAAACTATACCCAACATTAAGTATTTGCAAAACGTGCTTGAGTAAAAGAATGCAAATGGTCTAAAATGAAACAATTATTCCAACTCTTCCCCATTGCCTCCAGGCTGTGACAGCAGCGCTGCCGGGTCTGTGAGTGCCACACAAAATCCTTCTCCTTCCCACATCAGGACCTGCGAGGAGCTGGGTGATTCCCATCCTCCAAGGATCTCCTGAACCGCGGTGTAACCTTGGACAAGCCCCACAGCTGTTGCCAGCCTCTCTGGGGTGTTGCGCTCACTGGTTAATTCCGGTGCTTTGCCTGGAGCTAGCGCCTTTTACCTGTGTCTATACAAGTATTATTGCCAGCTTGTGATCTTTTGAGCTAGCAGGGCTGTGAAAAACGACTTTGGTTTTTCCTTAAATGCCACGGAGTTTAGAAGTGTGACGGCTCACACTGTGCTGTTATTCTTTCCAATTGAAACCTAATGATGCGTGCATATCACTTAACTCTGATGTCAATAATCAGCACACCACTTGGTCTTTGCCGTGGCTATTAGAGGGAATGAAAATGAAATACCAACTCCGTTTTATCCTGTTACTGTACCATAATAACTAATAAAGAAGTAATAAGTGAGACGTGGGGAATTTCCAGGGGAGTCATTACTACAGAGCAGACCTAAAGGCACAAAGTGAAATCCAGGAATATTAGCCAGCCCCGGATTCCCAGCCAGTGCTTCTCACTTAAGCTATACTGCTGCTGTAAAATAAGTGTTTACAGAAGAAGTTACCATGTGGAAAGTATCAGACCATGTCCTGGAGTGGAAATTGAGCCAGAATTAAAGACATCCTTGAAGGTAAAGACCACCCAGTGCATCAGCGTCGTGTTTAGGCTGGGCCACAGTCAAGACACAATGCCAGCATTTCATAAATCTCACTTACGCTCCAGAATATGGGAAAAGTTTCCCAGAACAGCCCTAAATCACCTCTGTCTGGTTACAGGATGAATCGTGGGTTTTCCAGGGATTCTTAAATGGGAGAGGACACCCAGAGACCCCAGGGCAATGGGTCAAAGGAAACCATATAACAAAATACTGAGTGCACGAGGTTCAAACCACGTGTAAGATGGACAATGCATTTTCTGGCTTAGAAATCACTGAATTCTTGGTTAGGAAGGAGCAGTCATTTTTGGGTGGTTGTATACATAGGAGGCAGTGGTGATTCTTTGGATTTCCTCCCCATAAATGAACTGTCGTTTTTCCATGAGCTGTCATTTATCCTCATGTCAAAAACCTGTCGCTGCTCAGGAGTTCTGCCTTCAGCAGCTGCCTGGTGCAGGGAAAACTTGGACCTTTACCTGCTACAGTTCTATCCACTTTTTCCACAGCTGGAGCCTCCTCTGCCCCTCAGCATGGACACAACAGAGTTGACCTAAGCAACCCCAGCTGCTTCTCCAGCCCCGTGCTGGAAGGTGCTGTCACACCTCACAGTCTCCCACCTTCCCAAAGCAAAACCTGCCTCATTTAAATCTCACAGCACATTCCCACCAGTATCCAGCATTTCCCAGCCATCTGATTTCCCCATCTCCGAGTTCCTGCTTTGTTTATCCTATTAATTCCAACCACCCCCTCTTCCCCCAACACACACGCACGCAGCCTCATTTACAGCATCTCCACCAGCAGAAGCCTCCCCAAAATATTCAGGGCACACCAAGCGAGGACTTACACGTGTGGGGAAACCCTCGTGACTGGAGATTTTTTTTTTTTCTCTCTCTCTCTCGAGCAAACATGAGCTCATGATTTTAATTTATTTTTTTATTTTTTTATTTTTTTAAGCTCTTAAAGGAAAAAAAAAAAAAAAATAAAAGAGAAGCCCCGAGGAGCGGCATTCCCGGCTGCCGCTATCCAGCCGGGGGCAGCGGGACGGCGCGGATGCTGCACCGGGAGCCGCGGGGCCGCCGGGGCTGAAGGCTCCCGCTCGCAGCATCCTCTTCCTCGGGTGGTTTTCCCTCCCTCCTCCTCCTCCTCCTCCTCCTCCCCCCCCGCTGCATTTCCTCCTGCACCTTTAAGAAGCCCATTGCCGCCGGTGGGATGGTGTGTGCTAAAGCTGCACAGAGGAAGTTACGCAGCCGGGATCAGGCACGGAGATAAAAGCTCCGATTGTGATTGAAAGTGAGAGCAAAAGGGATTTCAGCCTCGGCATTAACTTGCGAGGGGAGCCGGGATTGCACAAAGCTTCCCCGGCCATCTGCCCTTGGGGGCCGGCGGCGCAGCGCTGCCGGCAGGGCAGGGCAGGGCTGGGCAGGGCAGGGCAGGGCAGGGCTGGGCAGGGCTGGGGGTGTTCTGGGGGTTCCCCCCGCCCCGAAGTTGACTGCTCCGCCGGGAGCCCCGCGCCGCAGAGCTCGCTCCCGGTAAGGACCCGCAGCGCCGGGCATGGGGGGAAAGCGGGGGCGGAGGGGGGGCGGGCAGCGCCGGCTTCTGCCCCATTCCCCAATGCTGCCAGTTGTTCCCACTCTTTCCCTGGGGTGTCCCGCTCTCTGTCCCCCTCCCCGGAGCATCCCCGCCGCGGGATGGGGTTTATTTCCCCGCTCCGGAGTTTGGGAAGCCGGGGGGCTCCCCCAGCCCAGCGCGCCGGCTCCCCCTGCCCCGCCGATCCCCTCCCCGCTCCGGGCAGCCCCCCAAAGTCCTTTGGGGTAAAAGAAACGGGGGAGGATGGGGCGGAGCGGGAGCGGCATCGGGCTTTGCCGGGAACCGCGAATCCATCAGGGAGAGCGGCGGGATGCGAGTGGGATTTCCAGGATTTCTGCCGGGAGCCGCGCAGCGCTGTCGCGGGGTTCGGGCTCCCGTCCCCCCATCCGTGTCCCCAAATTCGCTGTCCGGGCTGCGGGGAAGGGATGGGCAGCGAGGGAAAGAGGAGAGCAACTCCCGCTCCCCGAGCGCGGGGGGAGAGCGGAGAGTTCATGGGGAGAGCAACACTTCTGAGAGAAAATTAAAAACTCCTTTATTGAGTTTACTTTCTGCTCTTAATCCGAGAGCAGCTCAGTTGTTGCTCAGCGTTGTCCCTTTATTTCAATAGGGTGTTAATCCAATAATAAGAAAAAAACCCGGAGCCAGCTAAGTCAAGACACAATCTAATTTTGTGTTTTTAATACTCCGGCTATCAGTCCCCAGTGAGTGCTGAGTACTCTTCAAAGAGAACAAAGAGCATTGATTCTATTTGTTCCCATGAACTGTAGTTTCTTAATAATATCAGGTGAAGATTTATTTTCTAAGAACTAAACCAAATCAAGCAGAGTGAAAGCTTTAATTTGGGGAGCCTCTCTGCCCCGTTTGCAGTATGTTGGCGCAATCCAGAGCAACACTCCAACTATTTCTGCAAAGGGACTGGACTGGCTAAGTGGGTGTTGAGCCACACACTTCACCCCAAACCCGCTTGCCTGGCTGATGAACTGACAGTAAATACATTTTTTCCAACAAATTTTCACTTCCCTGGGAATCTGTGACATTTAGCCAGCATAACAAGACACTAATAGATATTATAGATCCTTTCTACCTGGGTTTTTCCCTGACAGCCATTCAAGTGCAAGATATAATTGTTGAGGCTGTGAAAATAGATCCATAAACTTAACAGCACCGGAGTTCTCATTAAAACTACCCTGCTTGTTTTCTACACAATACCAGAGTCTCTCACTCTCACTCTTACCAGGCACTTGGCAGTGACCAGTTTGATGTAATAATTAGGAACTGACTTGTTATAACTCAAAAGACAGCTCTGATGTAAGTAGGACTTATAAACACTGTGTCACCCTGCCTTATTATTTTTACTACATTTACTCATAATATAAAAATAGCAGCCAGTCTATTCTTTTTCTGGGAGTTTATTCAGGTCCAACACAGCTATAACAGGCTCTTCGTAGAGAGCTGGCAATGAAGCATGAGAGACAGCTTCTCTTTTCTGAACTCATTCATCTCAATCAGCAATCTTTCAAGCAAAAAGGGGGGAAAGGGAGATGGTAGCAGAGCGGTGTGAAGCCCCTGAACACGGATCAATTCATGTGTTAACCTGGAGTTTCTGAGCTTTAGTAACTGAGCTTCATGAGAAAGGAAATGCTAAGCATGCTGTTGAAGCAGATATGGCTCAATTGTGAAAGAAAAGTTGGGGAAAGAAATAGAAAGGGAATTATCCAAAGGTAAATTTCTGTTCTGGATATGTGCCTCCCACCTTCTTGGATGAGATCTCCCTCCTGAATCTAATACTGAGAGAGGGTTTGACTTTTTCCCCCTCCCCGCTTCGGTTCTTTGTCATTTTGTTTTGTAATTACTTACAATTTTTTTAGCTCTACTGGAAAGACAACAAAATTGCAGAAATGTTGTTCTAACCTGAAATGAATACTGGGAAGGTCATTGCTCTTTGTATTAGGTGAACCTAAATGTTATTAGGACTTTAAATTGTTTTTTATTAAATGTTATTGTTCAGATAAATCATATGTGGGGATGCTGGACAATGTATCTGTCTCCCCAGCTGTCTTATTTATTTGCTTATCTTTTTAGGACTATCAATTTGTCTGTCTGTCCCTTCTCTGTCTGCATATTCCCCATCTCCTAATGACCCATAGCTGCTTCTTGATGTTATTTGAAGACCCATTAGAGCTCCTGTTGTCCAGCTGCTGTTGCAAAGCAGATACCTTAAATTGGGCAGCGCTCCTTCCCTTCTCCCAGATAGCAGAAAAGCCATAAGCATCTTACTATGGATTGCTTTTTATTAAAGTTGTATATCTCCCTGTTACAAAAACCTGTCAGGTGGCTTGGCAAGCCCAGCTGAGAGCTCTGCCTCCTGAGGGACCCCTGTTCTTCGTGCTCCAACTGTCCCCCCTTGCTCCCACCTAATCTGTCTTCCAATTTCTCGCAGGTCCCTCCTGCTGATGAGCTCTGCCTTTGCCCTGACCATGAAAGAGAGAGGAGACCCCAGGTAGCCCCATGGATTGCAGCTGAAGGCTTTGGGGACTTGGTGCTCCGTTGCCAAAAGGCAGAATTGGACAGGAATCCTCGCCACCACCGCAGGACACAGCGGGAGAAGCCAAAGCCAGCCCTGCCCCAGTCACCCCAGTGACCACCCAGATCTGGGCACCGACCTGCTCACGCTGACACAACCATCCTTTGCGAAAAAGGAGTTTCAGCTCCAAGCTTCAAGCAGTCTCTCTTGTCAGAGTTGTACTGATGGCCAGATGCTCTATTTATTTTATGTGCTAAATGTTCTAACACCCCAATAATTAAGGCAGACACAGTTTAAGGCACTTTCCACAGCGACGCAGTTGGAGCAGAGCAGAAGGTTGAGGAAAACCTGATCCAGCACCATCTCACGGCCTCTCCAATTTACTCCTATCAAATTTCATCAGCAACTCAGAACTTGATCTTTGTATTGATTGACTGGAGTCACCTCTAGATATTTTCATGCTGATTTGGAAGACCTTTCGTACAATAAAAGGGGGAAAAAATGAGGTTAAGGAAGACTTTTGACCACTGATCAGCAACTCTGGCCAAAACTTTCCCAATCAAGTGAATTGCAAAGTCGGCTTCCATGCCAAGAGGAACTTTCCACGTCCAGGTACAGCGTGCAGAGTGGGATCATCCCTGTTCCTGTGTGGATCTCCTTGGAGTGGAGCATTTTTAGATGAGG
Organism: Ammospiza caudacuta; assembly: GCF_027887145.1. Classification (NCBI taxonomy): domain Eukaryota; kingdom Metazoa; phylum Chordata; class Aves; order Passeriformes; family Passerellidae; genus Ammospiza; species Ammospiza caudacuta. The sequence continues at coordinate 4,268,378 of NC_080613.1, read as the reverse complement.
AGTTTCCATGCTGATCCCGAGAGCCACCCCTAGCCCAGCCGCCGCCTTCCCCGGGACTCCCGGCGCTGCCCTCGCCCAGGGCGCCCGCGCCTGGCCGCAGCTGCCATGCTCTACCTGGCTGCTCTCCTCGTGCACTGCGTGCCCCTGGCCATGGCACAGTATGACATTTGCAAGTCCTGGGTGACCACGGACGATGGCCCCTCATGGGAGTTTTATGCGTGCCAGCCCAAGGCCATGCGGATGAAGGATTACGTGACCGTGCGGGTGGACCCGGCAGGAATCACTTGTGGGGACCCTCCGGAGAGGTTCTGCACCCATGTAAGTGTTTGCTGCCTTATTTGCTGGCTTAGAACAGGCTCTGCTGGTGGCTGGAGGCAGTGTCCAGCCCAGGTGCCACTGGGAGGATGTCCTGGGTCAGGGTGGGCACTGCTGGAGCTGTCAGTGTGCAGAACATGGAGAGGGCACCCTGCCCAGCAGGGATGGGGCTGGCATGCTGGAGGGAGGGTGAGGAGGAGCCAGGGAGGGCTGAGCAAGACCTGGGTGAGGTCTGGATTTTGGAAAAGCACACAGCTCCTCTACTTGCTAAAGTGTGGGGTGTGCTCGCCAGCCCCATCCCTAAGGGATGCTCCAGCACTGCTGGGATTTTCTAGGATGTGGGCAGTTTGAGGCAGCATGAAGGGCAGGGCAGAGAGTTTGGCCCCTGCACACCCCCAGCTCTGGTGGTTGGTCTGACAGCCACAAACTTCACTAAAGCTCCTGAAAATGTGGTTCTCCCTCTCTTCTGAAAAGGCTCTGTGGATAGACATTTGCCCTTGTAGTTAAAATCTTTAACTTATTTTCTCTTAAATATTAATCATTGCATTTCATTCTGTGCACCACAAAGCTCAGCAGGAACATTTGATTTATAATTCACAAGGCTTTACATTGTTAAAGAGTTCAGGGGTCAAAGCAAAGAGCAAAACAGTAATGCCCCTTCCCAAAGGTCCCCCAGGAGTGGTCCAGGCACACATTTAAGGGACAGACACCAAGCCAGCCCATGCTGGCAAGGTTTCCACTGGGCTGAGTGCTGAACAAGGAGTGCCTTCTAAAAGAGTATATTATTCTTTTATTATAATGAGAAGGGGAATTCTCTAAATCAGTGCAGAGAGTCCCATTTTTTATTGCCAGTGCCTCAGTTTGCCACCCTGGACCCAGCCAGCCAGGGCACCTCTTGAAAATCCAAGAGAAAAATGCTCCTGTGACACCAAGGGGTGCCAAACATTTATGATCATCAGAACATGCTGCCAGCAGTTACACAGTTCCCTCCAGCCTAAGGGCTCTCATTAGTACCAGGGAAGACATTTCCACTAATTCCAGATAAGTAGCAGCTTTTCCTTTTAAAAGATCGTTTGAAAAGAAAGATTAAGTCCAAGGTTGCAAATAAAACTGGTAACTATTGATGGGTCAGTCTGTATTTCCATTTATGTGACTGACTGCAGGAGGATTAAAAGGACAACACCAGATTGCTTCCCACTACACTCACTGCAGCTCTCTGCAAACCCTCTCTGGTTAAGGATGCTCCGGACTTCAGCTCCACTGACCTCCAAGGAAGCAAAAGACACAAACTGCAATCAGCTCCCTGCATCTCTTGATTCAGTCAATACTGAGCTGAAATCTTTCTATTCTGGGCACCGGCAGCATTTCCTTGTAGCGTACGCCTGCCATGTGCTGGAACACTTGCAAACACCGTGTAGAGCCGTGAATGAGAGCTACACAAATGCAAAACATGGATTTGCCTCCCTGTCCCTGCCTCACCCCTGCCTGGCCCGGCTCTTGCCTCCCAAAACAGAAACCAGCACTCACAGCACTGTCCCTGAGCAATTCCCTGGTGAAGAGTCAAGCTGAGAACAGGAATAACAAACTGTAAAGTATTTTTTAGAATTTTTTTTTTTGGGATGGGTTTGTGACATACCACTGGATTCGTGGCCCTTTCTCCCCCATCTCACACCAGTGCTGTTCTCTCCAGAGGACTAAAGAGTTATAAAAATGAAGCAGAGGAGGAGCAGCCAGGCTGAGGTGGGCAAGGAGCCCACCCAGCACCCAGTGCACAGAGCAGGGGGTGGCTGCAGGAGAGATCCAGGCTCCAGCCCATCCTTAGGACTGGAGTGCTGTGGCCTGGGAGGCCATCAAGGTAAATTTTCACTGTCACCGAGAATGACACGTGGCCACTCACTGCTGAGCATCCCCTTCTGGCCAGCGGAAAGTGGGCTCAGCAAGAAGTGGCCCTTCCATCGCCGGTGCTGGGTGGTGACTTGACACCTATCGACGTGCAGGGGGAGGGAGCAGAGCCCGCAGAGGATGTGAGCCGAGTTCTGCTCCCCCTGCACTGAGGAAGCGCTGGGCAGAAATCGATGTCTCTGCCCACGGATCGTTACAGCCCCGCAGAGGGGAGGGCAGGCAGCTCGCACAAAGCCGGGGCAGCTCCTCGCTGCCAACCTGCTCAGGTGCCTTTTGGTGTCCTGCTATCCTTTCTCTTCAGGTTTTTAATTATTTCCTTGTAACAGGTGGGTTCTCATAGGAGCCTGGCTTTCCAGCAGAGAAGTTCTTACGGTGACTGTATTGCTTTCTTAGGTGTCTTTCAAAACAGCAGGGGACTGTCCGTGCGGCTAAACTCGCGTTACTCAGAATTAAGCGCAGCCCAGCGGGGCTCCTGCCCTGCTCAGACAGCTGCAATCAAAACTAAAGACACACAAACACCCCTCCGTGCTCAAGGCAGCCAGGCAGGGATGAGCTGCACCATGTCCCTGTGCAGGGCAGGTGAGGAGCAGAGTCCTGGTGACAGTCAGGAGCAGAGTCCTGGTGACAGGAGCAGAGTCCTGGTGACAGTCAGGACCAACCAGACAGACAGGGATGAGCTGCACCATGTCCCTATGCAGGGCAGGTAAGGAGCAGAGTCCTGGTGACAGTCAGGAAGGGAGTCCTGGTGACAGGAGCAGAGTCCTGGTGACAGTCAGGACCAAAGCAGCCAGGCAGGGATGAGCTGCACCATGTCCCCATGCAGGGCAGGCCAGTAGCAGAGTCCTGGTGACAGCCAGGACCTTGTCAGACAGCAAGTTTTCCCTACCAGTCTGCACACCCACAGGATCACTCACTGCCCTGCCACAGCTCCAGCAGTGCTCACAAGACTTCTGCCTGAGGAGGCTTCAAGAGATGGCAGGAATTATTTGGAGGACCATCCTTTGTGTTTTATAACAATTCTGGTCACATCTGGCTGCTTCCTTCTGATTGGGAAGCGTTTTGCTGCTTATTAAAGTCAAGGGTTTTGCTTTTTCCGCAGTTTCTGGACCTGTTCCTATTCATGGCAATGCCTTCCTGGCAGGGTCACCTGAAAAATGAATTGTACTTTGCCTCCTGGCAGGGCAGGGGGAATGGTGGGAGCAGGAAGAAAGATGGATAAGTAGATAAAAGCCTGAATGAAACTAAAAGTGTGACTGAAGACTAATAGAGAACAGATCTTTTAAACCAAGAGTGTCGAGGGAGGGGTGAGACTTCAAAGATCACAGGCAGGGCACGGCACAGAGCAGCTGAACGTGGATTTCAAAGGAGAGGGGTTTGCAGGGCAGGCCCAGCTGGGAAACAGCCAAGCTGCACATCCCCATGGGGCAGAGGGGAGATCTCGTGTTCCTTCACCTTGCCACCCTCGTGGGCAGGAGGAGGAGGAGGGTGGCACAGCTGGCAGGCTGCTCCCAGGTGCTGAGGTGCTCTGAGATGCTGAAACACTTCTTTGAGCAGGGCCCTTTGGGAGTTTCATTTCCAAGCATCAGCATTTTGCACACAGGATAAAGATTCCTCAGGTTTTGTGGGGAATTCACACACAGTGGGGGCAAGCAAACACCAAAGCCCAGCTCCTTGCAGCTCAAGGGGTTTCCAAATTATTCCAGCAGAAATAAAGAGAGGTGTCCCTAACAGACAGTCATTATGGGATGGTTTTGCTGCTCCTTGACATCCCAGTGAGAGCACAGGGAACCCACCTTGTGCAGGAATGGGAGTTTTTCCTCCCCGCAGAAGTGTCAAGACAGTATTTCTTGTTCTGACAACACTCTTTGATGCAGGGCCGAGCTCTCAGCCCATATTGATGGGTCAGGGGTATTTTTATTTGGCGTCAGCATTGTTTCATCAGCTAATAGAGCTTGTTGACTTTGGCACGGGCACATGAAAGGAAAAGGCTTTATTTATTCATTACACATGCAGCCAAATTGGATGTTTAGTTTAATTCTTAGCTAAACTTTTCTGAATGACATGTGGTTATGAGGCTTGTACTAAAGGACCATTTCTCCTGTGGATTGGGTGCTAAAATTGGAAAAAGCAGACAAACCTTTGGGATAAGAAATCCTTTTCCTTGCATTTTTAGCTCATATCATACAATCCTACCCATCTATATCTTTGTACACCTGTTTAGGTGCAAACAAGGGATTGTGGGTTTAGGGATGATTAAAAGCCAAAAGTTTTGAAAATAAGAAGGGAAAAGCCACAGATTTTAAAGTAAGAATGGAAGAATAATTGCTTCAGCAATGCTATTCCAAAAGCATTTCTAAAGCTGCAGCAAGTTCTGATGGTTAAAGGATGGATTCATCCCTTCTGGTACCCTGAGCAGAGACCCACAGCCCTTTCCCAGCCCACCAGAGTTCTGCCTTGTTTTGAGTAGAACCAGGGGGCAAAGCATGAGGTATTCTCAGTCTTTTGGCTGCCCTAGGGTTCAAGGACATCCTTTGGGCTAAGCAGAGCCTGTATACAAGTCCAATGGAAAATCCTTTCCAAGAAAAGCGGATATTCTCCCTCCTCCTTGAATAAATCAGCACTACCCACTGCTGGTGGCAAGCCCATCCTTGGTTGTAGCAGAGGGAGCTGGAACTCCCCTTTGCCCTTTATTGTGGAACCTGTATGGCCCTGAGGATGATCATTTTGCCTTTGTGACAGAATTCAGCAGGACAAGAAATTCACTCTGTGCTGTCAGATCACCTGTACACCCCTGGCAGGGCTGTAGGGAAGGAAAGAAGTGACTTTCCTTTCCCAGCTGCAAAGTGCTAACAGCCCCTCCAATCCCTTAAATTAACACCTGGAAAATGCTCCCCTTTCCTTTAAGGAAAGCCTGGAAAAGAACTTGCTGCCATTTCCACCCTGAGGGAGGTCTCCCAATCCACCCCTTGCACCCATTGTGGCGCTGCTTTTGAGTGTGGGAGAAAGAGCTGGAGCCTTTTGGTTCTGTTCCCACCCTTAATCACTCCCCAGCACCAGGGTTGCTGCAGAGGACACTGTTTGAAGTCAGGATCAGTGGCTCCTTGCCCTTGGGGCCAGACCCTTGGGTTGTACATTATTAGCTGCTCAGCAAATTACACACTGCTCTTCTCCTGCCACTGAGGCTACTTCAGAGTGCAGCAGGATCTGGGTGTTTTAAAAGGAAAGGCTTCACAGAAAAATGAAAGAATACAATTCAGCTTCAAATTAGACAGTGCTGAGCAAACTGGATTTTCCCTCAACAGCCTGTAACAACTTCCTTAAATGCCCAGTTCGGGATTCATCTTGTTGTAAAGTGGGATGCTACTCCCCTAACAAGGATCATCTCCAACTGCTGATGGAAAAGACACAGTGATAAAAATGAAGCTGTCAAGTAAATTTAATTGGTACAGTGAGCAAGAAAGTTTTCCCCTACCTTGAAGTATTCAGGAAGAATAAACTACTTTTAAGAAAAGCTTTGCTCTTCAAAGGGAACAGTGTCCAGATGGGAAAAAGAGAAGAGAATGGACTGAAGACTTGCTGGCAAGTGTGGCCAGAGCTGGGAGAGCAGTTCTTACAGCAGCCCTTATACAGCAGCTCCAGCTACCACAGCTTTCCATAGGCAACTTTTGAAGGCAAAGATATTCAGAGAAATCATTCCTATTTATTTATTTTAAAATCTGCATCATATTCTATAGCATAGATATGATTTTCAATACACTTTAAAAGGATTTCTCCCTACAGAAAATCCTGCCTGAGTGGGAAGAGGTGCTATCCTACCACGCTGTGGTTTCCCCAAGTGAAAGTCCAGTTCTAAGTTTCAGATCTTAGTTTCAGATCCCAATCCACCCTTTTACCATCAGCCCTTTGAGATGTGGAGCTTTGGCTGACCCAGTTACTCAGGCAGTTCCACACAGAGCACAGGTTTCTGCGTTGGAAAACCCCAAAGAGGCTTTTTCCTCCTCAAACCACACAGCACTGCTGGGTGACCATTCTGGAGATGTTTTGGGAGAAGCTACTGCCTGCAAAGCCCTGGCAAACAGGGATTTGGACTTCCAGCCTTCACCCCAGGTAGATGAGCCATCCCCTGCAGCCTCAGACATGTCCCATGAGGTTCCCACTTGTTCCCCCTCTTCCAGGCAGGGCCAGAGGGGACAATTGCAGCCCTGACCCTGTTCCTGCCCTGCCCCGTGTGGCACCAGTGCCTCTGCACATCTGCCCAGTGCCACCCGCAGCCAGGCTTAGGGAACCTCTGCCTCTTGGCTCAGGGGTGGATTTCTGCATTGCTCAGCTGTCCCACAGGGGGCTGCTGGCCCAGGAGCTCAGTGCTGCAGAGACACCAGGCTGGGTCTCATCCCCAGCCATGCAGGAGCCTCTCAGGAGCAGCTTTCCCTCTGCTCCCCTCCGTGGAGCAGCTCCAGCACGGTGCCACCACTCCAGCCAAGGTTCTGCACACCCCAGAGCGGTGGGGTCACTGCTGTCCTGTTCTGGGCTCCACAGGGATGCTGCCACCACCGTGTCCAGTCCTGCCTTGGCACTGCCACGTCCCAAAGGCAGAATCAGCACAGATTCAACTGGTTTCTACTCCAGCCAAAGGGTTTGTAACTCCCCATCTGCTGGCTGAGTCAGCTGCTCCAGCTCTGTAGTGCTGCCAGTCAGGAGGTTTGGGGAGCCCTGCCTGAGGAGAGGATCACTGTCGGGGTCTCAGGGACAGCCAGGACATGTTTTGGGCTGACACAACTCAATCCAAACCCCTGACAGGCACCTGCTGAATTGTTCCCCTGACACAGAGCACAAAGCAGCCAAATGCTTTTCCCACAGCAGCGAAGGCAGAGCTCTTGATGCAGCAGACAGACACAGGAGCCCTGCTCAGAGGCTGGCATGGGTACAGGGGTACCCATCACCCAGCCGTGCCCCCTCCACACAGGCTCTGGGCAACATCTGCACCTCCATTTGAGAAGCACAGCAGAGCCTTCAATCCCTCCCCTTTCCCACCCCCGGGCTCTGCATCCTGCCCTCCCCCATTCAAACTATCAGGGCCTCTCTTACAGAATAAATTATTAATAGCGGCGTAGCGAGCCTCTCTGCAAAGGCTGCATGTATTGAGCTTACAAGGCGCACAAGCTTTTAGAGAGCAGGACACTTTTCCTACTTCCTAAGCAATTTCTTAGTCCTGAATCAATAATGCACTCGCAGCCCTGCACACAGGTCGCTGCTGCTGTGCTCCTGCTGCTAGGGGCTGCGGACACAAATACATCTCTGTGGCAAGATGCAAGGGCTCCATAATCTGGCAGGGAAGGGATGGGGTGGAATCCAAACAGCTTAATTTGTAAACAAGCTTCAGGGAAGTGCCCTGGGAAGAGCAAAGCTTGCAAGTCCCCAGTACAGAAAGTCTGAGTTTGGAGACAAGCTAAAAAGCAGTCAATGGGATTAATCTGCTGGTTTTTGAACGCGTGCCCATGGCTGCCAGCTGAGGGGTGTCTGGTTCATCTGATCCCAGGCTCTAGGTCACCCCACAGTGCCCAAGGGGGAGGCTGAGGGGTGCGGCCTGGCAGGGAGGTGGGGGTGGAGGTGAGCCCAGGGCGGCAGGAGGGATGGGGTTAGAGCAGCTCACCGGGGGATTAGCACTTCACAAAGAAAGAGCTGCTCAAAAACGATTCCACGGGAGGCCGGGCTGCTGCGGGTGATGTGTGTGTACACCCAGCACAGATGAGATTATCTGCTTAGGAGTGGAATTTTCCGGGCAGGGTTAACCCTTGTGCCGCCCCCAAACCAGCTGCAGATGCCTCTCAGGACAGGGTGCAGGGTAGGGCATCCAGAACAGCAGCAGAGCTGCCCCCAAGCCATCCCTGGGCTTTGGAAATGGAGGTGCTGCTTCCAGGGGCCCTTCTTGGAGAGGTCACCCCTGGGCTGGGCTGGGTTCAGGTTGGAGGCTGAAATTCCTCCTGTAACCAGATTTTCTGTTTCTGGCTCAGCCGGAGTGGGCGTGAGGGGATTTGTGTTGGTGCAGGAGCCGCGGTGCCAGGGTGGACAGGTGACTTGGGTCAGCCCTTGTGTGGGACAAGCTGCATCTCCCTCTGGACCCTCCCTTTGTGGAGAGGATGCTTCCTGCCTGGATGTTGACGTTGTGTCATTTACAGTGCAAAAACCAGTTCAGACCCTTTTCATGAGGTGCTGCCAGAGCACAGGGAGAGTTTCAGACACAGCGTGGGATGAGAGCAGAGATTTCCTTGAGCCTCACATCAAGGCTGGGTGAGGGAGCCTCTACTTTGCCCTGCTGCAGGTGCCTGGGGGCGTTCAATCATCAGAAAGGTGAAGCCCACAATGCCTTGTGAAGCCCAGAAATCCCTCCCTGCCTCAATTTTCCCATCTGGTGACAGGACACTGCCCTGCCACCAGCCCACCCTGTCTGGCACAGCGATGTCTCCCCAGGGCTGGTGGAGAGAAGGGCACAGTGCTGAGCCTGGATGAAATACGAACGAGATGCTTCTGGAATTCAGAGCAGGCTGGAGGGGGAAGGGGAAGAGCAGCCACGAGTAGGGCTTGAATCTCTTCTCTGGCGGAGAGACGGGCCCAAGGGAGCCCGAGAGCCTTGAGCGAGCGGCGCTGCTCGGTGAATGAGTGTCTGCTTCAGGCCAAAGGGAAGAGGCAGAACAGCAAAATGTCTCGCTGAGTGCGTCCTGGTGTCTCACCCAGAGCCAGCAGGGCTGGTTCTGCTGACTCACGCTCTCCCAAAGCCCCACCAGGCAAAGCCTGTCCTAACGCCCCGGCCAGGGTGACCTTGTGCTCGGACAGCCTCGGATCCGGCAGGAAGGGGAAGGAAGTGGAGCAGCAATCAATCCCCCAAACCACGTTCGGGGAGGAGATGGAGGGTGTGACATTCGGCTGAGCCAGAATTAGCAGCAGATCTGTGGAGGGACCCCATTTCCACCCTATTAATAATTCATCCCAGCTCTGCCTTTACCTGCTCATAAACAGCAAACAGCTTGTTAGCGAGGACGCTTTTCTCCCCTTTTGCTGTCTCTGCCTTAATAAGAGCCCCTTGCAGATGGCTGGGGGAGGGAGGGGGCAGGGGAAGGACACATGGGTGAGCAAAACACCCCACCAGCCCTCCCTGAGCTTCAGATCCCATCCCATCCCATCCCATCCCATCCCATCCCTTCCCCTGCTGAGGTGAAGCTGCAAAATAACCCCTCACCAATGCCCAGGTGCCTTCCCAGAACCTTCCAACCCACATGGGCCACCTCAAAATGCCCCTTTGGAGGGGCACTGGGGAGAGGAGAGTGAAGCCTGGAGGATGTGCTTTGCTGGAGCATTCCCAGGTGGTTCTTGGGCTGCAGCTGCTCAGGCAGCCCATGGGAAAACTGCCTCGTCAACCTTATGAGACAGCTCTTGTCTTATCCAAAATAGAAAGCTTGACCAAAGAGGTATTTTAAAAACAATGAGAAAAGCAGAAAACCTAACATCTTGAAGAAAGACTCCCCAGAGTCCCCACAGTCCAATGCTGGGGCCCCACTAGGGACCTCTCGCTGCACACTGACAGGCATCCCAAAGCTGTTCCTGAGATGTTCTCCAGGTTCAAGTCACAGCATCCCAAAGCTGTTCCTGAGATATTCTCCAGGTTCAAGTCACAGCTGTGCACTGGGGAGAGCCCACAGCCCATTTGGGGGACAGGGGAATCAGTGCTAAAAGAGTGGACCTGGCCAGGCAGATCCCATTTCCCTCAGAGGAGGGCACAGACCTTCACTTGAGCTCACAGAGAAGGGGATTTGTGGGGTTCTTTGGCATAAAAAGGGCCTTGTGTTTCTCCTGCTCCCTCTCCATGCTTCCAGCCCTCTCTGCAGTGAGTTATGCCACTTGCCAGCTGTTGGAAATAATCTCTGTAAATTAATTACGGTTGTTTCACCCCTCTGATCCCTCCCAGCCCATGAATAGAGTGAAAATTAATTGTCAGAGAGTATTTCCAGCTCTCATAGAGTCCCACCCTGGCCACTGGCAGGTTACGGTTTATGCCCTAAAGCATGAGATTTAATTACTCACAAATGTTATTTTTGATCATAAAATCACCTTGTCTTGTCATAAATCCAGATAGAGCACTTGAACCCTCAGATCAGGAGCAGCAAGAGTGAAAACACCCTGAGATGTCGTTAGGATGAGCCTGTGTTTTCTCCTGGGTAAATGCAATTCTGTTTGGGAAGCAGCATCACGTCCTGGAGTGATTATTGGAAGAAAAGCCAAGGAAGTCTCCCAAAACACACATCACTCAGGGTGGCCCTTGTCAGAAATTTGTGTTGCAGAAAATAGGTTGAGCTCTGTGTCACTGGGGAGGTTAAGGGTGGTTGACACTGGAGCTGGCTCAGGCACCTTCCCTGCTCAGGGGGTGATTTCCCTGTGCTGACCCACACCAGAGCAGGAGAATGCAGATCCCTGTGGAGCCCTGGCAGCAAGGAAAGCCAGGGCAGGGCATGGAAGGGAAGTGAAGCCCCACAGCTCAATCTCAGCATGAGCTGGGGACACTCAGCCGAGTGCAAATCAGGAAAGGAAATGTTGGGAAGGTCATCTCAGCTCCACCCCACAGCCTGTGGAGCCAGTGCATCCAACGTGGTGCTGGGCAGGGGAAGGGACAGGGGAAAATAAACCTTTGGGATGAATGTGTTCCAGAACATCCACAGGAGAGGCAGGGATGGAGTGGGCTGGTTGTGGTCCCCTCTGCAGCTTGGGGACCCCCATGTCCCATGGCCACCAGCCCTGCCTGTGACAGACAGGGGACAGGAGGCTGCAGGACACCTGCAGTGACACTGCTCCACAGCGAGGACATTAGCAGGGCAGGAGGGATCAGGTGCACATGGAGATTTTGCTGATCCCTTTGTTTTTTGCAGGATTTGGAGGAAATTTGATACCAGTTTCAGGACTCAGTTGCAGCACGAGGAAACGCGGGGACTTTGTGAACCTCATCTGCTGCCCTTTGAGCAGAAATTCAAAGGCAGAGTTGTGGGTGTCCTGAGGGAAGGAGAAGGGCCTTGGGTGTCCTGAGGGAAGCAGGAGAACCTTGGGTGTCCTGAGGGAAGCAGAAAGGCCTTGGGTGTCCTGAGGGAAGCAGAAGGGCCTTGAGTGTCCTGAGGGAAGCAGAAAGGCCTTGGGTGTCCCAAAGGAAGCAGAAGGGCCTTGGGGGTTCCAAGTTAAGCAGAAAGACCTTGGGGGTCCTGAGGGAAAGAGAAGGACCTTGAGTGTCCTGAGGGAAGCAGAAAAGCCTTGGGTGTCCCAAAGGAAGCAGAAGGGCCTTGGGGGTTCCAAGTTAAGCAGAAAGACCTTGGGGGTCCTGAGGGAAGCAGAAGGGCCTTGGGTGTCCCAATGGAAGCAGAAGAACCTTGGGTGTCCCAGGTTAAGCAGAAGGGCCTTGGGTGTCCCAAGGGAAGCAGAAGGGCCTTGGGTGTCCCAGGTTAAGCAGAAGGACCTTGAGTGTCCTGAGGGAAGCAGAAGGGCCTTGGGTGTCCCAAGTTAAGCAGAAAGACCTTGGGTGTCCTGAGGGAAGCAGAAGGGCCTTGGGTGTCCCCAGAGAAGCAGAAAGGCCTTGGGTGTCCCAAAGGAAGCAGAAGGGCCTTGGGGGTTCCAAGTTAAGCAGAAAGACCTTGGGGGTCCTGAGGGAAGCAGAAGGGCCTTGGGTGTCCCAATGGAAGCAGAAAGACCTTGGGTGTCCTGAGGGAAAGAGAAGGACCTTGAGTGTCCTGAGGGAAGCAGAAGGGCCTTGGGTGTCCCAAGGGAAGCAGAAAGGCCTTGGCTGTCCCAAGAGAAGCAGAAGAACCTTGGGATGCTCCTGAGAGCTCCTTAAGCATCACAGCTGGATGGGGTGGGGGCTACAGAGGGAATTGTCCCCTCCTGGGTGGAGGTGGAGGTTCACACCAAGGTTTCCTTGGTCACAAGCAGTCCCAGGAAGGAGGGAAGGAGGTTCCTGTGCTGTCACCCGCTTTTCCTGGCTCTGCAGACTCTTTGGGGTTCTATCAAACAGCCCCCAGTCCCAATTAGTGCCAGATCTTGCAGGAGAGCCTGGAGACACTCAAGGTCTGAGAGGTGTCTGGGTTTGAGAGCCAGTTCTTAGAGGGAAAAAAACCACTCCAGAAGAAAGTACCCAAGAGAAACCCACCCAACAGCACTGATCTTTGTGCTGAAGAAACGCTTTTAACTTTTTCCGCTTTAATAAAAATCTTCCTACAATGCACCAAGGATTTCCAATCCCCCTATCCCAACTAAAAAAACACACAGTTTTGTTTTCCAAAATTCATCCAAGTTGATGAGACCTTGTCATTACTCTTATTAGGAGACTGTAATTAAAAACAAGTAGTCCCAGGGTGCTCTAGGTTTTGGCAGAGGCCTTGGCTTAAACACAATTCCATCAAGCAGAAGAGATCCCCAAAAGCAGAGGAAGTCCAGGACTGTTCTCAAGACACCATTAAACAAATCACACCAGGTATGAGCTGTGCTTGAGCATCCTTGGCTGAGCAGAACAAACTCTCACATAATCTAATAGTTTTTCCTTGCTCAAATCTTGTTGGGTATTTTCCTCTTTAATATTATTATTATTATTATTGTTGTTGTTGTTATTGTTATTCACTGTGCAGCTAGTGGTTGCAATTGCTTTCCAGCTTCCCTTTGGCGTGGAGATCTAAAAGCTGCAGTCTTATTTCTGTGCAGCTTTCACCATTCACAACAGATGTCTAGTTTGTTTAAAATATTCAACAGCCTAATGATTAATCAAGAAATTGCACCTACAAAAATATATCATTTTCTGCTATGGAGCTTAAAAATTGTATTATCTGCTAGGAAAAAAACAAAACAAAACAAAAAAAAAAAACAAAAAAAAAGGAACTTTTGCTCTCATTAAGAGTCCTAAAAACCATCTGGGCTTTGTAAACTGAGGCCTTTTGTTGTGGCTGGTTTCCCCCCTTCCCAGCAAGGTGGGAGCAGCTTCTCTGCAGCATCCTGGATTCCTGTCATCCTGCTTTGTCAGACCAATATCTTGTTTCTTAAGAAATCCTCCTCAAGGAGCAAGTCTCTGCTGTCACCTTCAGAAAATCTCTTTTGCAGCATTTCTGCCCAGAACCGACTCCAGGCACCAAGAGGAGGCAAAACCCAGGGGCTGGGTCAGGAGGGACCAGGGCTGGGACACAATTCCAGTTGAAGGACTGGGCTCATGGGACCCTCTGAGTGCACTTGGAGCAGGGCAACCCCCAGTGTGCCCCCAGGCTGGGGATGAAGCACTGAAAGCAGCCCTACAAGGAGGATTCAGAGCCCCAGGATCTGGAGAGGGTCTACAGGAAAGATGGGGAGAGCTCTTTATTATGAATTGTAGTGTTAGGGCAAGGGAGAATGGCTTTAAGCTAAAAGAGAGCAGATTCAGATTAGCTGCAGGGAAGAAAACTTTTGTAAAGAGTGGGATAAAATAGTGGCATGGTAAAACCACAAAGGTGATGGATGTCTCATCTGTGGAAACATCCAAGGTCAGGCTGGAGGGGGCTTTTAGCAGCCTGACCTAGCAGATGTCCTTGCCCATGGCAGGGGGTTGGACCAGATGACCTTTAAAGGTCCCTTCCAACCCAAACCACTCTATGATTTGGCTCACAGAGGCACAACCTCACCATGATGCCATTTTTTAGGACACTGTGTCCTCAACGAGGCTCTCACTCTTTGTCCCCTGGAGATTTGCCCTTTTGGACTGAGCTGGGGCTAAGCAAGGCTGCAAAAACCCCAAAAGGTGCCCAACCAGAAGAGCTGGAGAGGCTGAAATCTGCAATGTTTAGTTGCTGTGAGGACACTCACGACTGATTTAATAGTGTGAGACTCAAAGTGAACTGGTTTATTTTAAGCTCACTGAGACCAAGTTTGCCTGGCTAATGCATCCTGACTTTTAGATTGAAGACTTAAATATCTCAAGACTTTGGACAGATTCTTTGGAGGACACAGAGCTTGGAGGAGGAAACCAGATTCAAAAATAATACCTGGAATTGTTTCAATAGTGCTATATCTGATCTTACCAGGACCAGGGGAGCAGCCAAAATGTGGCCATCTGTTTCCGCTCCCCCCTGCCCTCCTGGCTGACTCCAAACCACCCCCCAAGCAGAAAAGGCATCAAGCATCCCACAGAGGAAGGACAACTCAATAAACCTAACCCCAAAAAGGAACACTTCATTTTAGCAGAGGAAGCTGTAGTGGTGTGACTCACTCGGTGGCTTTTGAGGCTCTCCCCCACCTTGTCACTTGCAGGTTATTTTTGTGTTTGCTCTGTTACAACCAGGCACCTCTTGAACTATTTGCCCCCTCCCCAGAGCATCAGGGTGGTTCAGGAGATCTTTGGAGGTGCTGCCTCCCAGGTTGGGATACACAGGAGCCAGCAGGGATTGTTGTGCACCTCCATTCCCTGGGATGAGCATATGGCAGTGTTTTCACTCCTCTGCTCCCTGCTACTGACCTGCCAGGACCCTCCCAGGGCCTGCCCTGTTCCTCCAGACAGAACATGGGGAGGGGGATCATGCTTGATCAGAGTCAGCTGCTCCCCTCACTGCTCCTGGGAAATCTGTCCCACCTCCCATCCCGGCCAGCCTTTTGTCTGAGTAATGTTCCCTTAAGTGTGGTTTCATCACAGAGCCCTTTGTTTGTTCAATTTGGCCACTCCAAAGAAAGATTTGGGAGACAGGAGCATCATCCACAGCCCTGGAGGTGGCCACTGTGGGCACAGCTCAAGGGGCAAAATCTCGGTGAGATTCATCTCACAGCAGCTCAAGGGGCAAATACTCAGTGAGATTCATCTCCCACCAGCTCAAGAGGCAAATACTCAGTGAGATTCATCTCCCACCAGCTCAAGGGCTGTGCCTGCTGCACACAAGGACAGGAAGGCTCATGGCAAGAGCTCTCTTGCCAGGACAGCTCTGAGACACAAACTCTGCTCAGACAGAGCAGTAGGGCAGGTTTGTCAGGGAGTTTTCTGCTGCCATCCCAAGCCAACCCTCCACCTGCTGTACCCTCCTTCACACAAGTGACAGAAATGGACCTCTGGGATGGTCTTTTCAGGGCTGTCACATTAAGCCATCTGTATGGCCACATTGACAGGAGGACCATACTGCCACACAATATGTTGCCTCAGCACAGGAAACACACTCAGAGCCCCCAGCACTTCAGCTGAGGGGGATTTTTGTGCCTTTTCCCTCAGCCACCGCTGTAGAGCTGAGCTGAGAGGCAGCTCCATCCCCCAGCAGGAAGCTGTGTCTCATTAGCAGAGGTAAACAATTCCTCTGAACGTGACGAGTCAGGAGAGCATATTAAATATGTCAATATCTCAGGGTTTTTTAATCCCTACTCCAGAACAGCTTGCTGTGGCAGGAGAGAGCCCCCCAGCGTGGCTCAGAGCCCCAGCACAGCCCAGCTGGCATCTCCCTCTCTTTGAGGGGTTTGTGGGGTGCCCTCGCTTCTTAACCTCACCCACCCAAGCAAGCCTGAGCACTCCATTGATTTCCCTTGTTCAGTTATCACAGCTGCAAACAAACAAACAAAATAAATAAATAAATACATAAATAAGTAAATAATCCAACTATTTGATTTTAAAACACCAACCCAAGCACCCTTTTGTGAGTAACCTCCCTGCTGTAGGGTGGGCACTCAGCAGCTCCAGTCCCAGCCCTTCTTTCCAGCTCACACAGAGGTGACAACAGCCACACATGGCCCAAGCTGAGGCTGTGACAGGAGGAACAAACCCCAGCACAGCTTTTGCAGCTTCACTGCCACGCAGGAGTGTGTCAGAGCGAGATTGGGCTGAAAACACTTTTTTTGACCTATTTTCTCGTGGTGCCTGGCAGCCTCACAAACACAACGTGTGCTGTGTTTACAGGAGTCCCCTGTGTCCCCAGGGCTGCCTCCCCTGCACAGGAGCCTGGCTCTCACCTACACATCAGCCACTCACTGCTCTGTTTTCCCCCCGTGCTGACAGAGCAGCCTCCTGCCTTATTTACACTGTGCTGCTCACATGCTGCTGCAGACACAGAATTGCTCGTGTCCTCAGGAGTTTCTCAGGGCTCCTGGGTGCTGTGGCCTCCAGTGACTTTGCAAACAGTTGCTTGCCTTCAGTGCACATCTCTGAGCTCTGAGGAGGCACCAAAGGCCCATTTTACATACATGGAGTGGAGAAGCTCCTAGTAATTTCCAAGACTTTTGGTTGCCTGGCAGGAGGTGGCAAAGCCCAGATTTTCCAGAGCACTTTGTGTTACTCAGAAGTACCCACGTTCAAAGCACAGCCCCACTTTGAGAGCATCCTCTTGTACCAGCCAGATCCCCTCCTGTGCTGTGCCTGGCTGTGCCCAGGGCACCCTAAAAGCACTCACAGCACTCAGACTCCAGCAGTTCCCTGGGTCAAAGCCAGCCACGGACACAGGAGCAGCCTCATCCCACACCTGCAGCAACCAGACACACCCAGCCTGCTCTGATCCAGCCTGCAGTCAGTCACTTTTTGGAGCCTCCAGGTATCAGTATCAGCTCCTCACACCCTGGCACTGCAGGAAATCCCCAGGCCAGGCAGGAACACGCTGATCCCCCACACAGCACAGAGCACCCACAAACCAAAGCACAGCACCCAGCTCGGCCTTACCTTGAAAGCTGCTGTGCTCAGGAGAGCCAGACCTCACCTCCAGCAGGCTCCTCACCTCCAGCCAGCAGCTCTGAGCAGCCCCAGCTGCTTTATCACCTCCTCCTCCTCCTCTGCCAGGTGCCTCTGCCTTCCTGAGCAGGGTCCCAGAGCAGCAGAGCCCGCTGTCATACCAATCCCTCTCCCTCCCCAGTCCTTTGGATTTTGATTCTGAGAGGGAGGCAAAGTGACAGCAAAGAGATGCTTCATATGCAAAAACACGGATTTGCAGCATGTTGCAGAGTTTTTTGTGGTCTGTACCCAGCAGAACACAGCCCTACACAATCCCCAAGGCAGGGGTGAGCCACGTGCTCACTCCTGGGGGCCAGAGGCTGCAGGGCAGTGATGCTGGGCTTTGGCAAACATATGTGTGAGCAATAAATGCATTGGCACAGCTGCCCACCCCCAAAACTTCATCATGACCTTGACACTGTGTCCTAGTGCAGCTCAGGGTGTGGGCATGTGGAGGTTAAAGAGATCTTTTGTCCCTGCAAAACACACCAGCCTGGCTGTGTGGGCAAAATGGGATGGCTCACTGCTCAATGGAATTTCTCACTGCTCAGGCCTGGAGGCAGTGGACATTGTCACCTGGGTGGCATGAGCCATCCTTCCCACCCCATTCCCTCTGGGCAGGAGCACAAATCTCTGCTCTCTCTGCTGCTGCTCAGTTCTGTCCCAGCTTGGAGCTGGAGAAATTGGGTTTCCCTCCTCTAGCTGTGCTCAGAGGCACTGGGGGGATGGTGCCAGCATCAGGAGCCGTGAGAGGCAGGGTGTGCCTGGGGGATTGCAGCCACTCAGCTCCTCCAAGGCTGCAGGGATGAGCACAGCTTTCCTAGGCTTGTAAATCAGCCAAGCTTAACCCAGGTTTCTCAGAGACCATCTCAGGGAAGGAGCTTTCTATGAAAATTGCCCCGTGCCAAATTGAAAAGCCCTTTCCCAAAGGGCCTTTCAGAGGAAACAACTCAGCCGTTCTTAGAGCTGAGGCAAAGCCACATCTTTCTGCCTTAAATTCGCTCTCAGAACCAGCATCCTCCAGAGCCCTGGCACCCTCCAGCCCAGCCCAGCAGTTAAGGCTTGACCCAGCAGCCCAACCAGGGCCCATGTGCCCACACTGCCCCCACACTGTGCCCAAGCTTTGCTTTCCTCTCAGGTGACCTGTTGCGCTGTGATGTCATGGTATGCCCCAGATACCCCAGGTTTCTCCCTGAAGATTCCTTGCCCAGGTGTGTCAGTCATCCCTCCTTTCCACACCCTGAGCCCTGCTGCGTGCTGTCTGTCAGTCCTGGCATTCCAGAAGGGCGTCGAGTGATTGGCAGGATTCAAAAGATTCCTTACACCCCTGGAGGGCATTGGGCCATCCAGGTGTCCTTTGTCCCTTAAGACTTCCTCTCCCATACCTGGTTGGTGGCTCTCTACCCCTTTCCTCCCCCTCTCCCTGGGTAAAAGGGCGAGCAAACCACATGGTTTGTGACTTCTGTTGGAGCTGGTGCTGCATTCAGAGCCCTGTGGGCCAGAATAAAGCTCTGGTCTCAAACCCTCCATCACAATTTACTCCTTTTCTTCACCATCGCCTTAAAGCTTCTCCAGCAGAGGGAAACCCAAGGAGCAGCCCCTGTTATGGTGGGAAGCTCCATCCCAGCACCACCAGAGCCCCTGCATGCCTGGACTTGTCTCCACATGCCCAGCTGCAGCACCCAGCCAGCCAAAGGTGTCTCTGGGGTGGAACACCACACACCCAGCCAGCCAAAAGTGTCTCTGGGGTGAAACACCACACACCCAGCCAGCCAAAAGTGTCTCTGGGGTGAAACACCACACATCCAGCCAACCAAGGGTGTCTGTGGGGTGAAACACCATACATCCAGCTAGCCAAAACTGTCTGTGGGGTGAAACACCACAGTGCCACTATTTGGTCAAGCAGCAAGGGCCAGACAAGCTCAGGCACGTTCCATATACAATATTGGTAACTATTCCAACAATGACCATTGCTGTCATTCCAGGAGAACCCGTACCTGTGCAGCGACGAGTGCGACGCCTCCAACCCCGACCTGGCTCACCCGCCCAAGCTGATGTTCGACAGCGAGGACGAGGGCCTGGCCACCTACTGGCAGAGCGTGACCTGGCGCCGGTACCCGGAGCCCCTGCTGGCCAACATCACCCTGTCCTGGAACAAGAGCATCGAGCTCACCGACGACATCGTCATCACCTTCGAGTACGGGCGCCCCACCATCATGATGCTGGAGAAGTCTCTGGACAACGGGAGGACTTGGCACCCGTACCAGTATTATGCAGACGACTGCATGGAGGCCTTCAGCATGCCAGCAAGGAGGGTCCGGGACCTCTCCACCACCAGTGCCAACAGGGTCCTCTGCACCGAGGAGTATTCCCGCTGGGCGGGCTCCAAGAAGGAGAAGACCGTCCGCTTTGAGGTGCGGGATCGCTTCGCCATCTTCGCCGGCCCCGACCTCAAGAACATGGACAACCTGTACACGCGGCTGGAGAGCGCCAAAGGGCTCAAGGACTTCTTCACCGTCACCGACCTGCGCATGAGGCTGCTGAGACCCGCCCTGGGGGGCACCTACGTGCAGAGGGAGAACCTGTACAAGTATTTCTACGCCGTCTCCAACATCGAAGTCACCGGCAGGTAACGGATGCTGGGTTTCTTTGGGCGTGGATCCTTGCTGGAAAACTGAGCCATCAGCGTTTCTGCTGACCCAGAGATATCCATTTCTCCCTCTAACACCCCTTCCCCCCGGGCAGGGCAGCAGATGTGTCCTTGCAGGGAACAGCAGGGGCACCTCCAAGGCTGTGTCCTCCTGCAGCTGTCCTCCTGAAGCTCCCTGGGATGTGCCTTGGATGGACTCTCAGGGTCTGAGCTCCCTCCAATCCCCTGTCCCAGCTGTGCAAACACAGCCAGCCTTTGCCCAGATGCCTCAGGGGTGATGCTGGTGGATATGGGGTGTGGAATGAGGCTCACCCCACTAAACTCCAGCTCCCTGCCAGTACAAGTAGGGTGGGTCATGCCCAGTCAGTCCTGCACACCCTGACCAGCCCCAGCCCTGGCAGATGAAGTTTGGGGTAAGGGTAAACCCCCTGACACATCTGGGGCAGAGGAAGCAGGAGGGGCTTTGTTTCTCCTGGGCTTTGTTTTTCATTTCTCTATACGATGCCATATGTTACATTATGACATCAACCGAAAAAGCAAAGTAAGGTGGAAAAGTGCCGAGATGGCTGATTTCCCATCCAGCTTGTGAGAGACTTACAGGAGAGAGGGGAAAATCTCCCCATCACCCACCCCATGCTAACAAGCATCACCACAGCGACAGAGGAGCCATTTGTATCAGTTCCAAACGGTTTGCTTCTGAGACTTGCAAGTAGAAATGTTTGCAGGTGCCACCGAGGCTGGCTTTGAACAGGCTCCAAGGGGAAGGAAGCTGCAGGGAGGGATGGGAGAGCCCTTTCCACCCGCCAGGGCAGGCAGGAGGCAGCAGTGAGGGTCTTTGTCACGGCGTGGTGCCTGTCTGGGATGAGCAGCTGTGGCTCTCAGCTGGGCTGGGGGCATTTTGGGGTACCCACCATGGGGATTGCTCAGGGAGAGCCCTGGGGGGCTCAGGCATGTGGGCAGAGGAGTAAGAGAGCACCTCCACATGTGTCTGGTCAATTAGGGCTCGAGTTTCATGTCAGTATTTGTGCAATGAGCTTTGGCTTCCAAGAACAGCACAGATAACCAAGGACTTGCTACTGCTCCCCCAGCAGCCTGGGGATGCTTGATGCTTCAAAGAGTTAAAATACCCTTGGTGTCCCCTGAACACCTTCCCCGTCTGAGCCATTTACCTTTCCTCCTATCTTGGGCAGGAATTTGTTGGCTCAGTACTTTGGCCTTGAGGCCGTGCTGGTGGGATTCTCTCCAAACCAGCACCTTGCTCTCAGTTGTCCTCCTCCCCTCTCCCCAGCCCCCCGTCAGCTTTTTAATACCAAATTCAATACCATTTAATAGTGACAGGGCTTGGTTCAAGACAGAAAATCCCTAAAAATTCTGTGCAAAGAGACAGCTAGGGAAGGGGAGGAAAAACCCTTTCAAACGCACCCAGGGCTGGAGCAGCCGCAACCTCTACAAAATTCCACATCCACCCCGAGGGCAGCCGGGGGCGGGCACGGCCGGGCTGCCGGCGCCCCGTGCAAGCTGCAGTGCTGCTTTTCAGCCGCGTCCAAGGCGAGCCGGGCCGGGGTTTGTTGGCCGGTGCCCGGCGGGCGCTCCCGGCGCTGGCGCGGTGCCGCCCTGGCCGCCTGCCCGCGGCTGCTGCAGCGGCTCCGGCTCCGCTCCCCAAAACCCGCCCGGCCGCAGCCTCCCGGCACACCCCGAGCTAATCCTGCAGGGCCGCCGCGAGGAGAGGGCTTTGCCTTGGCTGCGAGCTGGGAAAATGCTGAAATCTGCTTTTGTCAGCCCGAACTCCCCAGTTCTGAGCTACAGTAAGATGCTGCTTGCGCTGCTTCAGCTTGCTGGGCTGGTTCCCAAGGGAGAGAGACACTCATCCTGGACGGAGAAGAGGTCAGTTCTGTCCTCTGCTGACTTTTCCATCCCCTATGGGCACAGGTGAGCAGCTGAGGAGCTGTGGATAAGTGGTGTATAAGATGGAGAAGCTCCCTGTGAATTAACTCTGCTCCTGTGATTATTCCAGTCCCAGCAAGCAGGTTTTTGCACTGAAAAGCAATCTAATTCCAGCTGTAAGCAAAGCCAGTTACAGTGCAGGGACTAAAACCAAATTAAATCTAGTGTATGGCTCAACAAGGGATGGGTTATTGAGGGGAAGAGAGGAGAAATCAATGTGAACCTGATAGGAGCACTGTGCAGGGAAGGGGGGAGGCAGGGTGGGCAGGGATGGGGATGGACACACACTGCCTCTTCCAGGACATGGTGGAGGAACAGCAGCAAAGTGCCTAGAAAAAACTGGGGTGGTGTTAGGGATGCACTACAGGGGGCATGGAAACAAGAGGGAAGATGACTGTGAAGAAATAAAGAGTCACACAGCCAGAAAATTCCACCTGGAGAGCAGAGTGAGCAGCTCCAGGGGCTGAAGGAGCTGTGCCTGGCCACAGTGTGGGGCACTGTGTTCCCTCTGTGCGTGGCATTGGGATTTTGGCAGTGCCCTCAGGATGATGAGGCACTTGGCAGCTCATTTCCAGCCGGAGTTCATGGTCAAGGGAAGAGAAAACACTTTGCCCTCAGAGCAGACCACGAGCCCAGGTGGTTTCCTGTGCTGCTGCCTTACCTGGTGGGTTCAGAGCTTTCTGTGATCCCCTCAGTCCATGTGCTCCTGGCCCCCATCCTTCATGCCTCAGCCTCACACTAAGGAAAACCCCTCACCACCATCTCCCAGAGCTTTTGGGAAAAGCAGAAAGAGAGCAAAGGACATGGGGACAAGGGGAAAGAGTTTTTCTGCCTTTCCTTGTCCTGTAGGCCAGAGGATCTGGTGAATCCTGGGAGTCACTGCTTCATTCCTGGCATGGGGACAGTGGCCTGCTCCCCGGGGTCTCCTCTGCATCTCCTCAGCCAGGTCCATCTCTCTGTTCATGGCTGACAGTTTATTTTTGCTCTCTTTCTTCTCGGTATCTTTTTCTTTTCTTATTTTCCCCCCTCCCTTTCTTCTCCCATCCTGTCCCTATTGATCTGCAGAGTAACTGGAGATGCAGAAGAGTCAGGACAGGAATAGACACAAGCAAGCCCTTGCTCTGTGTGCTGTGTGTGTGCCAGGCAGGCTGGGCAAGGGAAGTGGAAGGACTTTTCCCCACAGATCTCTCTATTCACGGCTCAATTTTCTCCTCGGTGCAGCAGCGAGCTCAGGCACGGGTGAATGAGCTTTCCCTGGCTGCCAGGGCTGTGGTGAGAGCCACTGCTTGTGCTTCCATGGCACTCTGGGGTCTCTCTGGAGTAATTTCCTCCCCTTCAGAACGTCAGTCAGCGCCGTGCTCAGCAGGGCACGCTCCATCACAGAGACATTAATAAGCTGTAATTGAAGTTAATGTGCCATGGCCAGGACATGTGGATCCAGTTAGGAGAAATCAGATTGAGCAGAAGTGAATCAATTTTAGGCTGGTTATTAGGATTTCTTCCCTCTGTCCTGCCCTGCCCCAGTGCGTGCACTGTCTGTCTGCCTGTCCATCCTGCTGGTGATGAGCAGTCCCTGGAGGAAGTCAGGAGGAGGAGGAGGAGCTCCATGGAATAGAGCCCCCTCTCAGGCTGTGCTCAGGCCAAAGAGGCACCAGCAAGATGAGGTTTCTAGTTTTGAAGTGGTATTTCCTTTCCTCACTTCACCAATTGTTCTTCTTAGGCTTTCCTTACACCAAAAAATTGAAGGGAAAAGGCCTTTTGTGTTCCCTGGCTTCTTTCCCTGGTGTGTTCTCAGTGCAGTCTCATGCATGGATGCTCTCCAGGAGGATTTTCTCTCCACATGACTTGGAGAGTTGGTGCTGGTGGAGCAGAACAGCTTTGGCCAGGCTGTTATCCTGGTGCCACAGCCAGGATCAGGCACTCCAGACCTGCAGGACCAAGGCCACCCCCAAAAGCACCTCCTGCAATGACAGGAGCTGGAAATGGTCAGTGGTACCCACATGCAGGGGATGCATTTTTCTGCATTTGTGGTGAGTTTTGAGATGTGATTGATGCCTCATTGCTGCTAAAGATGAATGAATTCCTGGTCACTGCCTCCCTCTCTCAATGAAGGAGCTCAGTGCACTCCCCCTGTGGCTGTGGCTCAGCTCAAACCAGGGGTGCCAGCACAAACCACATCCTGGCTGCCCCTGAGCTGCTTTGCCCTGGCTGGGCATCCCTTCTTCTGGCTCTGTTGTGGGAGACCTTCCAGATGATCTTGACTTCTCCAGCAAAGCTGTCTTTAAATTGGAGAAAAGGTTTGGTCTGTGGAAGAGTCTCTTGCTGAGGGTTTCAGATTTTGTGTGGTGGCTGGTGAACATCTCTCCCTGAGGAGCAGGGTGGGACCTGCCCCAAAGGAGAACAGGCAGGACCTGGGGTGAATGATCTGTGAGAGCATTTTTGGGGCACCACTCCCAAATTAGCCACAGGCTCACCCAAACACCCCCCAAGAACAAGCCCAAACGCCCCTGCAGCCCTCAGCCCACACTTGGCAGCTTTGGGATGACCACAAAACCATGACAAGCACTGCCTGTGCCCGTCCCTGCTCCTTTCCCTGCAGCTCCTGGCAGACAGAACTGGGGTCCCAGGAGGCAGCAGCAGCATCTTCGTGTCAAGGACAGCCAGGTCTGTGCCAGCAGTGTTCCTGGGCCTGTCCTCTCCTCCATGCTGGGCAGCCCCAGAGCTGGATGGCTGAGCTTCCCTGGCATTCCTCCAGGCTGGAATTAGCTTGAGTTCCAGCAAAACCTTGCTCTTGGTCATATAGTTAAATTAAGTTAATGTGCAGCAACTGTTTGCTGGAGTCCTGCAAAGCTTTCGACTCCCACTGCAGCGAGGTGGGGAGGAAACTGTGAGTGGGAGGGAGAGAGGGAGAAACCCAGAGAGCTCCTCCCTCCCCCAGACACTGCTGACACTTTGTCGATAGCCAGAGACTGATGCCCAAGGTCCTATTACCTGCTCCTGGCTCTGCTTTGTGAAGGGTTTTATTCCCCCTCCGATTTTGTTGCCGAGCTGTGTCCGGCCCTGAGCGGATAATAGAATTTCATCGATAGACTGAGAAGGTGATGTATGTTAAAGCACTTAATATAAAGAGACTTCTACAGGAGCCCAAATTCAATTTGGCCAATGAACTCAATTGCAAGCATTATTGCATTCCAGGAGAAAAACCAAGAGCATTTATACACATTACTCTGCAAATATTTATGTTCACATATCCATGTGATGTCCTCTTCACCCTTCCTCCCTTCAGCTGGCCGACCCCCTAATGGGGAACTTTGGTTTTGTGTTTGCTTTTTAAGGCAGCTCTGAATATAAATAATGTTCCACCAGTCAGCAGGATCTTGACAGCTGGTGAGTGTCAACTTATTTAAAATAAATAGCCTCTCGGATGGGAACAGCCAGCCAGCGTGCTCTCCACTTTGGCATCTTTTAAATTGTCTCATCTTTGTAACCCAAACCTCAAATCATTTCGGAGGGCAGTGAGGAGGGTTTCTTACTGCTGGGAGGACTCACCCGTCCCTACCACACAACCAAAAGTAAACACCCACAAGGAAAACAACCTGCTCACAACCCTCTGACCTAACTCAGGGTTTTTTCAATTCTTTGGCTCTGTACAAAGTAGTGAAAGCCAAAAGCTTCTCAGCCTGGTTCAAGCTGAAAAAACCAATATGTTAAAATAGCTTTTCCTCTCCTTCAGCCCTGGACCACAGGCTCAGGGAAGCTCCCAGCCCTGCTCCTGGGACGAGCCACCATTGCCATCTTCATCCCTTGAGCCCTGCTCCAGGACTGGCAACAGCAAACCCCTGCCAGAGTGATCTCCCAGCAAGGCAAATCCTGATATAACTGCTCTCCACAAAGGGACTGTGCTTCTTCCATGGCCCAGCCATTAGAAGCTATTTTTACCTGCTTCCACACGCACAGATGGGCCAGAAACAATCCAAGCTCAGCACCCGTTATGCTTTGCCCAAAAGATTTGCTCCCAGCTTTTGCTGAGCTGCCAAAAGAGTTGAAAAGAGCAGGTAGAGGTGGGTAAGTGATGGCTGGGCTTGCTGTGAGCAGCGCTGGGGATGACAATAGAGAGATGGTGAAGAGTTATTCATGTTTCCCCGAGAGCCCAGATCAGTTGAAACATCCTTTTCCTTGGGGACAGCGGGGAAAGAGCTCCCTTCAAACACATCGTCCCGTGAGACTCATTAAAGTCTCATCAATTACAGTGAGAGCAAACAATTCAGGGGAAAGCAGCTCTGAGAAGCCTTCCTCCGGCCCGCAGTCATTAGCGCCTCTCCGAGCAGAAAGGGAGCAGGGGGGCAAAGCCAAGCCCAGGGCAGGGAAAAGCAGGGGTGTGATGGTTTGGAACCCTGCAGGATGGGACCTGCGGTGTCCAGAGCATCCCTGTGGCCTGCAGAGCATCCCGATGGAGAGGAGCGTGCAGGGGAGATGGTGACCTTCTGCTGCTCCATGTCTGGGGTTTTTGAGGAGCTCAGGGCAGTCAGTGCTGTCCCACGGGAGCTGGGCAAGAGGCACAAGGAGATGGAGCAGCTCTCTAGGTCCTCACCCAGCAGTTCCATCAGCAGTGTCACTGCATCAGGTCTAAGGGGGTGCCAGCACCCCAATGTCACGGGCATGTTCTCTGAAAAATCCTTTCCTTGGGATTTTTTCACCTGAGAAGCTAAAAATGTAAACCAAAATGTAAACAATAGTTATCTGCTGCTATAAAATGCAACAATTTTTTATTAACTCATGTTGTTTCTAATTAATGGCCAATCACAGTCAGCTGGCTCAGACTCTCTGTCTGAGCCACAAGACTTTATCATTCTTTTTTTTTCTATTCTTAGCCAGCCTTCTGATGAAATCCTTTTTTCTATTCTTTTAGTATAGTTTTAATATAATATATATCTTAAAATAATAAATCAAGCCTTCTAAAACACAAAGTCAGATCCTCATATTTTCCCTCATCCTCAGACCCCTGTAAACACAAAGCTGCCCCATCCCTGCAGGAAGGCAGAGGGATGAGGAGATGCTCTTTGCCTTTCTCTGCCTCATTTCCCTGCTCTGCAAGTGGGGCTGAGGACAGAAAAGGGGTTTTGAAACAAGTAAGAATCCTTGGAAGGAAAACAAAGGGCTGGGATGGCTTTTTAAAATTACTTCAAAAGTCATTATTAATGAAAGCTCAGGAAAAGGGGCTGTTTTCTCACTCCCAGCACAGAGGGAGGTTTGCTGCAGGTTTGCTGCACTCACCTCCTTCCTATGTGTGGGCATCTCCTTCCCTCACACGTGGGCTTGGCACCAGACACCTCTCCAGCAGCTCACTGCTGTGACCTCCAGGATGCTGACATGGAGAATTGCAGAAAAGTGTTCTTTATGGCTGAAAAAAACAAAAAAGAAAAAAAAAGAAAAAAAAAAAAAAGAAAAGAAGAAAGGGGAAAAAAGGAAACTTTACAGGAAAGTTTTCTCAGTACTCTGTGATGTTCCCTCGTGGAGGCATTGGCAGCATCAGAACCACACTGCACCACTCTGAGGAGAGCTGGATGACCTGCACTAAAATAAACTCACAAATACCCCTCTGTGCAAGCTGTAACATCCTGGGGCACACATTGCTCTGACCACTCCTGCTGGGAGCAGTGTGAGCCAGGTTTTGCCGCATGCCAAGTGCAGGGTGTCACCTCCTGCCAGCCTGGGCCAGGGTGGGCGTCCCTGGTGCCCGAGGGTGCTGTGGCTCCTGCTGGGGCTGCTCCCCACCAGTGCTGACTGCCAGCACAGCCCTGACCCACGAGCCAGGGAGCAGAAACACTCCCAGATCTCCTCCAGAGCCAGAGAGACCATATTGCAAGCAGCACTTTGCTGGAGCAGCCCCGGGGCTGGAGCAGGGCCATGGCTCCCTTCTGCAGGACACAGAGCAGGTGTCTGCCCCGCTGCTGATTTTTAAGCCTCATTGCTAAGCAGCTCCTAACCTTTCCCTTCATCCTCTCCTTCCTGCCGTGGCTGGGCGCCGAGGAGGATGAGCAGGAGGAGCAGCTCCCACCCAGGGGACTGGGCTAATGCCATCCACTCCAGCCTCCACCAGCTGAGCCTTGGCTGGGGAAAGGCAGGCACAGACCATTGTCCTTGGGCTGTGGGCCCAGAGGAGGAGGCACAGGAGCCTGAGGAAGGGGTTGAAGCTGATCCACTGAGCCTGAGCTGCAGAATACACAAACCTCTGCCCAAAATGGGGCTGGCTGGGGGTGCTCAGCTATTCACCATTAAATAATGCAGCCTGATTGATTGGGCTGAAAAGTGCTGTGCTGTGGGGTCAGCCTGCTGGGGTTACGGCTCCCTGCTTAGATTGATGATCCTCAAAGGTCGAATTCAGAAAGCAATTCCCTGGTAAAATTGATCCCTCAGAAAACAAAACTTTTGCACAGTGGCAAAGGGCCTAGCAGTGAGAAAAATCAGTGACCCAGGCACAGGCAGGCAAGGTGAACACTGCCTCTGCTTCCTATTGACTCAATTTTCCTTGTTTACACCAATTAGGGAGTGAGGGTCTCCCCTGGGAAGAGCAGTGCTCTATCACAGCTGGCTGGGGGACATCCATGAGCTCCCTCCTTGTCCCATCCCGCTGGGCAGGAGGGAGCTGGGCTGGCCTAGGAACTGGTGCTGGGTCCCCAGCCCTCCCCAGCAGCAAGGGAGCAGTGTGTGTGGAGGGCCAGACCTTTCTGACCCTCCTGTGTGTGCAGGAGCAGACCTTTGTGACCCTCCTGCACCCTCCTATGCCTCAGCAAGGCCAGGTCCCACTGTGGAGAGGAGGATTTGTAGCTGGAGCCAAATAAATGCTGAATGAGTCTCACCCTCCTGCCCCGGGAGCCAGAAACACCCCAAAATGTCTGCTTGGCTCCTGCCAGGAGCAAGGATGTGCCACACGTGATTGAGGTTGGTTGAGGCTGCTTCAGGCCACCTTGGGGACCAGCTGGTGGCCACCCAGGGCTGATGTCCCCTCTATGACTGGTCTGTGACTCACAGGGTCAAACACTGGAGCCAAGCACCACCCTGCAGCTCATCCCAAGCTTCAGGGAAAACAGGGGCTGTGACAGTCCCTTCCATCCTTGCACCCACTCCCCTGGGGCTCCTAAACCCCCCTGGGATGCTGAGGCTGTGCCCTGGAGCTGCCCCATCCCCTCACCCCATCAGAGCAGGAGGGAGGAGAGCTGCAGCTGCCAGAGCTGTTACCCCATTCAGGCAGGGCCCAGAGCAGCAGTGGGGAGGCTCTGACCTGCTTTAACCTGCTTTACCACTCTATCCCTGCCTGCTTTGCTCTGTCTGCTGCTTCTGAAGCGAGAGAAGGAGGCCAGGCTGTGTGTGGACACTGAATAATTCAGAGGCAGCTCCACAGCACCCCGGGGCTGGGCAGTGCCTGTGCCACAGCTCAGCCCAAGCCCTTCCTCAGCAGAGCCAGAGGGGACCTGCAGCATGTGAAATGCAGCATCCTCGTGGCTGGAGGCACCGGCCAAAGCCACCTCCTTGCCCTGTTTGTGTGCTGGTGGCTCAGTCCCAGAGCAGCAGGGCTGTTGGTGCTGTCAGCCGTGACGCTGCATCTCCACAAAGTGCAGCATGCTGAGCCTGCCTCTGCTCCCTGAGCCACGTTTTCTCCTTCCCTCCCTTTTCCAGGCTGCAAAATTCCCTCCCCTGCTTGGTCAGATGCAGGGCAGGGTTGTAAGACGGGGAGAGATTGTTCATCCAGCTTATGCTGAGCCTCTGAGCGGGGTTTGCTAGAATTAAGGACAGGGAGGGGAGGGAGGGGAAAGAAAGAAATCATACATGAGGTCAGCTTATCCAGCCATGCGTGAGGAGAGCACGGCAAAGGCGGCCTCAGGGGGTCAGGCAGGTGCCTGGGGAGATTCTGGGGGGCTCCAGGGGAGAGGGGAGAGGCTCCAGGAGTGAGGGGAATGCACAGCACCAGACTCGCAGCTCCAGCCTAATCCAGGCTGTTTATCCCAGTGCAGACAGAGCACAAGGAGCAGCAGACCATGTTTCCTGTTTCATTCCCTCAGCTCTGCATCTCCTGAGCCCTGTAAAAGGAAGTGCTGCCCCATCAGACTTCCCCACCCCTGCACAGAAGGCACAGCATTACTGTTGTCTAATGCTTCTGCTTCTGAGAGTGTAAATTATTGCACAAAGCAGGGCAAACCATCAGGCTGGGCTAGGGATGGGCTGTCTGGAATGAAATGAGATGTTTTGGTCCCCAAAGTCTCTGTCTGATGGCCTCAGCTCGGGCCCAGGAGTCACCAGAGCCATGTGTGAGTTATGGGCTCAGGCTCTGCGCTCTGCACAAGTCACCTCCGGAGCCTGAGCAACAGGAATTATTGTGCACAGAGATAATTATTCCCTGCATACTGCACTACAGCTCATTAAAAGTTTCTTAATGTTTGCAAATTGCTGAATAGCGTTTTTAGTTGTTGCCTTCTCTGGTGAGGGGGGGAGTGGCTGGTGGATGCTGGTGGTGGCTTGTTGTCTGTGTTATTTTGGTCACAGCAGGCTGGGGCTGTGCTGTGTGGAGGGTTTGTGCTGGGCAGCCTCACATCATGGGAGAAAATGTGCACAGAAAATGCTGCTGGCTCTGGCACAGTGCACAGGGGGCAAGGGCTGAGTGCCACCAGGGCTAGCCCAGCTCCTCCATCCAAAGCCAGAGATGCCTTCAAGTCAAAACCTCCATCTGAGGTCACTACCCAGATTCCTGTAACAGCCTGACATGTGGGGGACTCCTTCCTGGTGTCTCAGCTGCAGATGTTGACTTGCCATCAAGCACTCTGTGCTCCTCAGCCAGATAGTGGGAGTGGAATGTCTCATCCTGGACAGCAGGCTGCAGATCTGCCCGGGGTGAGGAGGTGGACACTGAACCCCAGCACCAGATACCAGGGGTACACTGCTGAGTTCAGTGAGAAAATCCTGCCGGAGCAGCAGGGAAGGGGTGCCCAGCCTGGCCTCAGCACATTTCCAGCACTAGGCTGGAGGCAAGCAGGAGCAGCAGCAACACCTGACAGCTTTTCCCTGTCTTCTTCCTCCAGGTGTAAATGCAACCTCCACGCCAACCTGTGCACCTTCAAAGAGGGCAGCCTGCAGTGCGAGTGTGAGCACAACACCACGGGCCAGGACTGTGGCAAGTGCAAGAAGAACTTTCGCTCCAGGTCCTGGCGAGCAGGCTCCTACCTGCCTCTCCCCAACGGGTCCCCCAATGCATGTGAGTAACCTGCAGCCCTGCCCTGGGCTGCACCCCACCCACAGAGGGTCCCCAATGCATGTGAGTAACCTGCAGGAGCCAGCCCTGCCCTGCCCTGCCCTGCACCACACCCACAGAGGGGAGCAGGAACTCATTTTGTCCTTCTCCAACTCGAATCAGGGCAGGATGCTCAGCTTTCTAAAGGGAAATGGGTTTTTACTCTGTCTTGGTACACACAGAACTGAAAGGATCTGGTGGATGCAGAGGTGATGTGCTGGCTGCTGGATGTGGAGTGGTGAATCTAATGATGGTCAAGAGCAGGGATGATGACCTTAGGCTGAGATATAACCACAGCTTCAGGGCAATGCCAATTGTTGTCCTGTGACAAAGGCGTTATTGAGCACTCTGGGCAGGCTCTGCTCAGCTGCAGGAGTGCTGGCTGCTCTCTGGATCCTGTCTGTACTTGCTGGTGTCCCCTGCACAGCCCCAGCCTCCTCCACTTGCTGCAGGAACACGGCTCTGACAGCGGTGGCAGCACACAAACGAGATGCAGGATGCATTCCCACCAGGAACTGGGGCAGGAGGCACCACAGATGGGCAGGTTCCTCCTGGGCTCCTGTCCACTCCACATTAGCAAACTTGTTTAAATGTCACCAAGCCACAGCGGCCACTCCAGCCTTTCAAGTAGCAGCTTTGAGCATTACCAAAGAGAATCTTTTCTCTCCCTCCCCCCAAATTTTTTGAAAGATTTATGTGCTTTAGGATGATCAAAGCTGAAATTCAGGCTCCGAAGGCCGTGACAGGAATGTTTTGTGTGTGCCAGGGCTGGTAGACGAGCAGGTTCTTTGAAAGGGAGTGAGCTTGTCAGCTCCCACCAAGCGGCTGCATTGCTTCAAAGGAGCCTGGGAGAGTTTCTGGTGCTGACAGGCACAGACATGCTGTTCTCTCTCTTTCCCTCCCCTCCATTCCTTGTGTCTCTTCCTATTTCCCTTTTTCCTCTGCTCTTCCTTCTCCCATTCATGTCTCTTCCCGTCTGTCATTCAGTCTTCCTCATCCCCACCCAACTCTCTCTGCTGCTTCCTCCTCCCCACATCAGCATCCTCTTCCTCTGCCCCAGCTCTGCTCTTGCTAGCCCTGCCTCTTCCATCACTGTGCTTTATATTCCCTCAGAGCTGAGACTTTCCATGATTCATCCACGTGTAACAGCAGGGAAGCCCTTGGATGTGTTTAAAACCAGACTGGATGTGGCACTCAGTGCCATGGTTTAGGTGTTGGCTCATAGGTTGGACTAGATGATCTTAAAGGTCCTTTTCAGCCTAGTTCATCCTGTGATTCTGTGATTGTTCAGACCCTAAAGCCTGTCCTTAGCCCAGTGCTCCTGTGTGCTTGTCCTTTGCTGGGCTGTCACAGCAGCCCAAGGAAATGGTTAACAGCAAAACCCACCAGCAAGGACCACGCTGGTTTTCCTTCCCCAGGTGAAAGGCTTGAGATGCCAGGAGCCCAGACAGCGTTGTCTGGCTGTTTCTGTGCTCTGACAAAAGCAGCTTTTAAGCTGTAGCAGCAAACTGATGTGCCTGTGAGCAAGCCCCCACTAATTAGCTGCTGCTCAGTCCCATGGTGTGTGTCTGTGTGATCTTCTGATGGTGTCCTGCTTCCAGTGACTGGGCTTCCTCTTGTTTTTTGCAGGTGCAGCTGCAGGCTCAGCCTTTGGCAGTAAGTAAAACCCTGACTGAAATGCTGGCATTTAACACCTCGGTGCATGATCCTTGTGGATGTCACTTGGAAAAAAAATATGGTTATTTTCTATCCATTATCATTTTCCAGGCAATAAGTCTTCCCTAATTGTGCCTCATTTTCTGTCTTGTCAAAGAGTCTTATATTTTCTTCCTCTGACTTCAGCAGCCTCATTTTGCCTCTTCCTCTGGCGTGGTTTCCCCCCATGAGGTTCGTTAGTATGGCAGCTGCAAAGGAAATAAAAAAAAGACTCTTCAAAATCACCAGTGCTGCCTGTGAAGTCCCCCCTTAGCCCCCCAGTGCTGCAGAATTCTGCTCTGAGAAGGAGCTGGGTGTGAATTATTTGGTGTAGAACCCAGTCTGGGTCACCTTGGGCTATCAATAAAAAAGCATCTAGAGTGAGTGTACATCTGTATGTACACGTGTATGCATATGAACAAATGTCTGTGAGGTGTCAGCAGCAAAGGCAGAGCTCAGCAGGGATTTCTGCTGCAAGATTGATGGCAGGAGAGTGCTCCTTATTTAAGAAAGCTGGAGGTAGTTTGATATCAAAGAGCCTGGAGTTTTGGGTAAGCAGAAGCCTGGGTTTGAGTGTTGTGGTGCAGAGTGCCCCTCCAGAAGAAACAAATCAGGGAGCTGAATGAATAATGAGTTCTTTGGTTTGCAGGCAAGTGGGAAGAATTGGAGGAGGAATCGTGTCAGGGAAATGCAAATGCAATTAAGAAAAATGCACCTAATAGAAAAGTGGAGGACAGGTTTTCTGGGTTAATGAACCATATTTAGATTTTTAGCAGTTAATTGCTTGAAATTTTCAAATAAAAATTAAAGGTCTCCCTTAAGTAATTTAGGATTTTTAAGAATAAATGTTTCAACAGCTCAAAATATTATTCACCTTTGTCTTCAAAAACATTTTGATAACTTTCTTCCCTCTCATTTACAAAGCTTGGCATCCTCAGCACTACTTTTGTTTCCCTGGAAGCCGGGAGGGTGCTGGGAGTGATCTGCAGGAGGAGGACAGGAGGGATTTATGTCCAAGGCCAGTTAAGGAGAGATTATTTAGCCCACATAGGAGACTAGAAGTGACCTAAATTAAGTATTTAAACTAGCTCAGGGCTATTATGAAATTAAGCACGATAATCTGCATGAAGCAGTGGGACAAACAAGGACAGGAGGGCAGCAGGTGTAAGTTAAGCAGGAATTTGTGTCCCAGTGTTATTTTAGTCAGGTTGTTGTGGGGAGCTTTGGGGTGGGATCACTCCTGGCTCCTCGGGGGCTCTGCTGACCCCCAACCACCCCAAAATCTGAAGGGTTCCACTGGAAACAAGGGTGCCAATGGTCCTGGTCGGCTTTGAGGGTGGCAGGTAATTTGGGGAGGGGTGGCAGCAGAGAATGGAGCTCAGCTGGGCATGTGGGCAGTGGGAGCACAGCCTGGCCCGGGGGCTCCCTGGCACCTCCCACCCGCTCCTCACCCCATCCCTGCCCAGAGGTGCCTTCATCTCCCCCTTTCAGCTTAATTGGCAATTAGTTTATGATGGAGCTGTAAGTATTTAAGCCAATATCTGCACCAGGAGAGTAAGCTGATACAGCCCCAGGCTGCAGCCCCTGCTCACACACACACACACACACACACACACACGCCCTGGCTGCGGAGCCTCATCGAGTGGCGTCGCCTTAATCCTGCCGGTGCCCCAGTTGTGACCACGCTGAGAAATCTGTCACCAGGCCAGCAGCAGTCTCACTGTGTGCAGGCTGGCATGGAAACCCAGCACCCACCCATAAGTGCCTCCCAACTCTTCTCTTTGCTTGTCAGCGTACGAGCGGCCGCAGCGAGTAAACACCGCAAAAACCACCACGGCTAAAACCACCACTGCAAAAACCACCACGGCAAAAACCACCACTGCAAAAACCACCACCACCACCTCAACCACCACCACAGCCACCACCACCACCAGCAGCACCCCCCTACCAGCCACCACCACCCAGCCAGGTGGGTGCCGTGCTCCCTGCCCTGCTCAGGACCAGGACTCTGCTCCTCGTTCAGCTGCTGTGCTGGTGGCCGTGGGTCTCTGCTCTGTAGGATGATAAAAGGACATGGATAAAAATCACCCTGGCTTGGTGCACCTTCCACCAGGCAGCCCTGGTTTGCTGTTGTCTCTGGCACAGCTGCTCTCACAGCTCCGTGACAAGCAGGGCAGGAAGGGAATTAAGAGTTTTTTGATCCATAATAAATTTAAACCATATATTTTTCTGTAAGGAGAGGGGAATTGTACCCCATTCTGCTCTATCCCTGACATCCTGCCTCTTGCCACCAGACTGAGAGCAGCCTACAGGTTTTTCTCTGTCCTTGCTGGTTGTCCCAATACTGCACCAAATCCCTGTGGCCAAACCCATGGATGTACTGCAGGTGCAGTTTTCCTGTTGCAGAATTCCAGCATTCCCCAAGTGGCTGCTGTCCAAGCAGGGCTGGAGCTCACCCACGTGCCAGAAACATCCTTTCCTAATTTCTGAAATCTCCCAGTGGAGAAAAACTTTTGTCCTTTTTCTGGGGGTTCCTCCTTCCCTCCTCCCCTGAACAAGGAGACAGCAGTTTCTCCTTATCTTTTGGAAATGAGCAGATAAAACTTAACAGCAGGACATTTTTTTAAGCTGTTCATGGGGGAATTAGACACGCATTCCTCCC
This sequence comes from Ammospiza caudacuta, assembly GCF_027887145.1. Taxonomy (NCBI): domain Eukaryota; kingdom Metazoa; phylum Chordata; class Aves; order Passeriformes; family Passerellidae; genus Ammospiza; species Ammospiza caudacuta. Next base: position 4,233,214 of record NC_080613.1, on the reverse strand, counting down.
TTTGCCATGCTTTCAGGGCCTGATATTTCCCAGGAGGACGTTTTACACCCACAGCATGTTAGTAACAGTCTGTCTGGGGGAGCTGCCAGAAGCCAGTCAAAGGAATGAGGAAGCTTGATTGCATGTTTATGCAAATATAGATATATTCATGGAAGTACCCTGCTTGAGGAGTTAATCAGGGAGCTGAGGGTTTAGGTCCAGCTTCCATGGAGTTGGAGTGACCCTGGAAAAAGATTGCAGAGCTCAGCTCCGTTAGGAAGAGCTCCTTTCCCAGATCCACCTGTGCAGGAGGAGGTGAGCATGGAGCTCACCCATCCCCAGCAGGGCCAGCTGATCACATCCACATCCACACAATGCACTTGGGCTGATCTGATTTTTATCCATGCTCACCTGTAGTGACATTTTAGGGCTATCTTTTGCTGTGTTCGTGTGGGTAGCTGCTTGGTGTGTCTCTTATATGATTTGCAGTGTTCTGCCTTTGTGGCACCTCTGGCACAGGCAGGACAGTTTCTCTGGGGAGTTGGGGTGCTGGGGGTAACCTCTCCTGCCAGGCTGCTCTGAGGGACCTGAGAGACATCACAGAGTTTATTCCTTCTCCAAAACAGGCTTCCTGGGCAGAGAAAATGTTTTCCTACTGCTTTCATTAACTGATGGCAAGGGACAAAATTAATGAATTGCAGCCCAGCTGCCAGGTTGTTGGCTTGATACAGCCAGGCCTGAGTTCCTCGCTCCTCACCCCATCCAGATCCCCATCTGTGCTTCTGCAGAGCCAGTCCCACCCCAGGATGATGACCTGGAGGGGCTGCTCCACAAAAGAGGGCAGCCAGGGCCACCAGCAGCTCAAGGACCTGCTCTTACCTGGGCACCATGAGGGGCTTGATGCCAAAGTCCATTCTGTGCCCCTGACCAGCAACAGGCAATCAAGGCACAGCTTAATTCTGATCTGCTTTTGGCCAGAGATGTTCCTCCTCCTCCATGAAAAACAGAAAGTATTTCTTTAAAACCATGGCATTCCCAAGGGCCTGCAGATCTAATTCACCTGGGCCCCAAGGGAAACACTTTGTGGGAGAGGTGACCCCTTGAACTCCTGGTAGGGCACGTTTGCAGGAGCTGACCCCCAAGCAGGGTCAGAATCCCAAAGTGAAATCCTCTGTTGTACACCTCCTTCTGGATTTTAGGAGCTTTAAAATCCCTCCTTGTTCTAAAGCCAGACAGGGTCAGAACCCCAAAGTGAGATTCTCTGTTGTACCCCCCCTTCTGGATTTTAGGAGCTTTAAAATCCCTCCTTGTTCTAAAGCCAGATATGGTCAGAACCCCAAAGTGAGATCCTCTGTTGTACCCTCCTTCTGAATTTTAGGAGCTTTAAAATCCCTCCTTGTTCTAAAGCCAGACAGGGTCAGAACCCCAAAGTGAGGTACTCTGTTGTACCCCCCTTCTGGATTTTAGGGGCTTTAAAATCCCTCCTTGTTCTAAAGCCAGACAGGGTCAGAACCCCAAAGTGAGATTCTCTGTTGTACCCCCCCTTCTGGATTTTAGGAGCTTTAAAATCCCTCCTTGCTCTAAAGCCAGACAGGGTCAGAACCCCAAAGTGAGATTCTCTGTTGTACCCCCCCTTCTGGATTTTAGGAGCTTTAAAATCCCTCCTTGCTCTAAAGCCAGACAGGGTCAGAACCCCAAAGTGAGATTCTCTGTTGTACCCCCCTTCTGGATTTTAGGGGCTTTAAAATCCCTCCTTGCTCTAAAGCCAGACAGGGTCAGAACCCCAAAGTGAGGTACTCTGTTGTACCCCCCCTTCTGGATTTTAGGAGCTTTAAAATCCCTCCTTGCTCTAAAGCCAGCCATTTAAACCAGTCCTGCCATCCCATCCCTGCGCTGCTCCACCCTCTAACTGACACACTGTCTTCTGCCCTCTGAATTTCTCAATTTCTGCTTCCCACCATAAGCAAGCATCATCAGACCAGCCTCTGAGTTTGCTGCCTCAGTGCCCGTGACAGAGCCACAGAACAACCCAGGTATTTGAAGGCAGCAAACCCTGCGTGTTTTTCCCTTCTCCTCCGCACGGCAGTGGGTGCAGCTCGGCAGGAGCGGCGTGGCACGTAGGCTCAGAGGAGTAGATTAGATTTGGGTTGTCTCTGGGTTGCATGGAGCTGCTAGACATCTGCTTCCTTTGGCTGCTCGTGGTGTTTTCGTGGTCAAGGTGGAGCTGTGGTCGTGCTGTAGGATGTAGGATGCTTTCTGTGCCATACAGGGGGGACAGGGAGGAGATCATGGGCAAGGCATGGGGTCTGCAGGCAGGGGAAGCTGCCAAAGTGGGTAGAAGGAAGAGAAATCACAGGGTTACCCTTAGGAGGATGAATTAAGTGCAATTCTCCTTTGTCTTCTGCAGTTCTGTTATTTCAAAGCCTTCCTTGAAGCCTGTCAACTTCTTCCTTGCCATTTGTTAAATTTTTTTCCCATGTTCAAAATAAGCAAAAAAAACCCCACCAAAAACCCCAAGTTTTTCCTTTTTAATTTTTTTTTCCTGTTTCAATTTTCCTCTCTGTGGTTCATGGCAGTCTCAGCAGTGCCAGTTCACCTCTGGGAAAAACAGGACCAGCCTGAGCCCTTCTGAATTTTAGAAGCTTTAAAATCTGAGCGTCTGGGTGGTCACAAAGAAATTGAGCATGGACAGCCTGGCTTTGGGGAGGTCCTGCAGGAAAGGGATCCCTGAGAAGGATTTTCCAGGCTGCTCCCCCACTCCTCCAGTGCTGTTTGCCCCAGTGGTTTTTGTTATGAAATGTGACTTCTTGATTCAATTTATTCCACTTCCTCAGAAGGCCACCAAGAACAGCAATTTCCATCAGAGCTGCCCCTCGTTCCCCATTTTTATGAAGTGGGTCTGGGGCAAAATGTGTCTCTCTCCCCCTCTCAAAATGTAAAACTGTCCATTATGGCCCAGAGCTACAAAGGGAAAGGTTCTCAGGATAATGAGCATTAATAATTTTCTTGGCTCTGTAAATGCATTTGAGTGGAGGTGTATGTGAATGACTAAAAAGCAAAATGCCTCCAGGGCTGTTTTTTATTGTGACTCTAATTAAACCCTTGCCAATTTGCACAGGGATTTTTTCATATTCTCTTTAACACTGTATTAATATCAATTGGTTTCCACTTTCCAGCTGAAAAGGACAATGTCTATCACCTTCTCTTAGAGCTTGTAATTTAAAAAATAATCTTTTTTTTTTTCTTTTTTATTCTGTATTGTTTATCATCCCCTTGATGAAGCTGGGAAATCACATTTCTCTCCTACTCGGGTTTGTCCTTTGAAACTTGGCAAGAATCATGAGGTTTTTTTTTTCCTCCTCCTCCTTATGTTACCCAACTGGAGCTTGAAATTAATAATATGGCTTTTAAAATTTTTAGTCCCTGGTTTGTTTTCTAGCAAACCTGAAGATGGTTACCAATATTGAGAAGCAGGGGAGGGGGATGGAGCCAGTGGGGGTGAGGGTTTGCAGGGAAACCAAACAAGTGAGCTACACAATTTCTTGCTGCTTCAACTTCTCTGCGGCGGCTGGAAATTCTTTGATTTGTATTTCTGAGGGAGCAGCAGAGCCTGAAGGAGGGTGTGGAGGCTGGGATTGGAAAGCAGGGCTTGGTGGCTCCATCCCAGGTGTGTGTGTGCCGTTATTTCAGAGCAGAGGGGCGCAGGCTCAGGTGTGAATCCAGCTCAGCACACACTGCCCCTCACAGTTCATCCCCCATGGCCAGAGCTGGGTGCTGGATTTGGGGCTCTGACTCCCTGTGGGAATGCTGCAGGGCTTTTGTGGGATCCCAGCTCCCCCAGTAACACCATTTTCCCTTTGATCACTGCAAGACTACCCTGACTTGTCAGCAGCTGCCCCGCTGCAGGTGGGCTCTCCCCCAGCCAAGGCTGGCCCAGGAGCACCAGGTAGGAGCCACAGGGCTGAGCTGGGTCCTGCCAGCTATAACCAGCTCAGAGAATGCTGTAGTTTCTAGCTCTGCATCTGTGTTTTCCATGGCTCTCTCCTCCTCCTGCCCAGCAAGGGGCTTGGGGCTGGGCTGTGCCCTGCACGCAGCTGGGCTGAGCCCCGGGGTTCAGTCTGTACATGAGAGAGGAGCAGGGTGAGTGGTGGAAGGGATTGTTCACAGCTTGCTGCTGGTGTGAACGGAGAGGATCATGGAAATGCTGTCATCTCCCGAGGCTGGAGCCTGTTTGTAGAGCAGAATCTCCCTGTGAGTGGATAGGCCTGTGCTGCTCAGATCCTTCTGATGCATTTCCTGGCTCAGGCTCCTCCGTGCTGCCTGAGGTGCTCTGGGTGGGAGCCCTGGGAGGTTTCTCTCTGGCTGAAGAGAGAAATTTGAGGCTGAAGCTGCTCCTCCTCAGGGTTCCCACCACACACACGCTCTGGTGCTCAGCTCCCCTTTCCCACCCCAGATTCCTGTAGCTCGCTCAGCTGTAGCTTTAGCATCCCCCCTGTGCAGATCCCGGCATCCTGGGCCCGTGTGGGCTCACAGAGAGGCAGAGCTGCTTCTGCTGCAGTGACAAGGGATGGAGCTACACCGAGGGGCCAGCAGTGCTGACAGCCTTGGCAGTGCTCTGCTCTTCTCTCTGTGCCTGGGCAGTGCCAGGACCACATGCCAACACTCAGCCCTCCAGCAGCTCCCACACCTTCCCCTTAGGAATATTTTTCCTGCCTCTCTTCACACTTACAGATGCTAAATTTGAGGAGACTTTGTCTCTCCTTCCTGCTTCAGCACATCCTCAACCAGATACAGCTCCAGTGACCCGGCCTAGACACTGCCTAGAGCTCCCAGTGTCCCTTTGCCACCCTGCTAAGCAAACCAAGGGGGAACTGTTTTAAATCTGATGTTCTCTCTGATGACCCACCAAACACAGCAGCACTTGGAGAGAAGCTGAAGCCACCAGAGCCTCCCGAGAGCATGAGAGGTAAGGCCAGGCCTGTCCCCAAGTGGGACAGGGCAGGTTTCTCCCTCAGTGCCACAGGCAAGGACACCCAGCTGTCCTCAACACAACCCCCATTGTACAATCTCCTACTCAGAGCGTCCAGCTCATCCAGCCCCAGGGAGGCCTTTTTGGGATGTTGGGGGCCAAGGAAAGCCATGGAGACCAGCAGGGCCCACAGCAGCTTCAGGGATGGTATTGGGGGCAGGACTGGGTGCACTCTGACCATGGCTGAAGCCCTGGGGAACAGGGCCACCTCCTGCCACCACTGTCACTGTGAGGCTGTGACCAAGACAGGTGGCTGGAGCTGGCCACCCAGCACTTGCAAGGGCACAAACTCCACAAAAAATCCAATGGAACCAGATCCCACTTCCAAACACCCGGTGGGACTCAGTGCTGCCCAGCCTGGCCTCGAGAAAGCACAAAAAGGCTTGGTGGCCTTTACTCCCAGTGCTGGGGCATTCTGTGTGGGCAGCACAATGCCCAGGCAGCCCATTCCAGCCGGGACAGCCCTTTTCCCTGAGGGAACAGGGTAACAGCACAGTTCTCAGACCTGTTCTATCCTCCAGCGGCTCCGAAGAGCAAACCAGGGCGCACAGCACACTCTGCAGGCAAGAAGCACAAGAAAAAGACAGGTATGTGCTGCTGGGAAGGGCCAAGCTGGAGCAGCACCTGCTCTGCAGGACCCTCCAGCAACCCCTGCCAGATGCCACCTCCGTAGCACTCATCCTCTTCACAGATTTTTGGGTGCCAGCTGGCCTGACCTCCGTGGCCAGTAAAAAATGGTTTGTAAATTGTAGATCCTTATCCCAAACCACCCACCAAGCACCCATAAAGGGGGCACCTGTGAGTAGCTGCTCCCAGCTGTGCAGCAGTGTTGTGCACTGGGTTATCCATGCATCAGACTTTGAGGAGGGGAGGGGAAAAGGAGAAATGTAGCAGCTGCAGAAATGGATGCCAGTGCTGCCAGCACGGTGCTCTTGGCTTGGCATTGTTCTTGTGGCAGGGGAGGACACAGGGTGCTGCTAAGCTGTGGGAAAAAGCCTTTCTCTGATTTTTCTCAAGCATCCTCAAAGAGCTCAAAACTCATCCGGCTCAAACCAAACTCTGGCCCCGTGGCTCCCATTGAAACATACAAAGGTAAGCGGAGGGAGGGAGGAGCTCCAGGGCTCCCTGACCTCACTCAGGTGATGTGGTCCTGCAGAATCAGACATGGAGAAGGTGGGGAGGGTCTGTCTGAGTCGTGGGTAGCTGTTGGCTGTGTGTAGCAGTGCTTCTCTAGTCTGAAACAACATCTGGGAATTCCAGCAGGCAGCGTTTGAGCTGAAATTCTTTGGATATCAGTTGAGGAAGCAGAAGTTACTTCACAGAGATCACAAGAGACTCTCAGCTCCTCCTCAGGCAGCTGTGAACCATGGGGAAACCTCTGCCCTGCCCCTTCTTCCCTGGCCATCATGTCATTGATCACATCTCCTCCTCCAGCTGCATGTGCATGCCAGCCCACACCCTTCCCTGCCATCCCTCTGCCATCCTTCAATGTTTAATGTTCTGTTTGGAACACAGCCCCAGCTCCAAAGGCTCTGGCTGAGGCTGTTTCTGCTCATGTTAACCCCTGCCCTTGCTGGCTGGGAACCTCCTGACCAGGCCAGCTGGGCCACAAGTCCTGTTCTCCTGAGTTGCACATCTCACTATATAAACTCAAATATCTATAAACTCAAATATCTATAAACTCCCAGTAAGATCCAGCACCCGGATCTGACACTGCAAGGCTGTCACCATCCCAAGTCATGGTAACAAAAAGCAAACACAAGAAGCACAAAATCCAATCCCCCTGAGTACAAATTTACCTACAGATTGTTTTCTAACATGTGCCCACAGCTGGGAGAGGTCAGCCCTGGGGATGGGAGCACTTGGCCAAGGGATGGTGGCATCTCCCACCCCACAAGCAGGCTTGGCAGGCCGTGCTGTGCCAGGCAAGCCCTGGTTCAAACCTCCACACACCTGCTGTGGAAGGATCCCACACAAGCCACACTGCCTTGCATAGGCTTATTTTAAACATTTAACCTGAGAGCCACACCCTTCAGAACAGAAAGGTACAACAGGAAGGGGCTGAGAAGGGATACAGAGGGGAAAAGGAGAGGCTGTGAGGTTTTACCTGGATGCACAGCAGCTCCACCTCCACCAGCCCCATCCCATGGGCCAGTCCCCTCTGTTCCCAGTGGGGCAGAGCCTTTGCTAGGGCTCCTCACAGGTCCTGCAGCCTCCCCAGAGCCAACCCAGGTTCTGCTCATTAACAAGGCAGCTCTGTAATTAACACCTGACTCCCTTCCACATGCAACTTCTGCAAGAAATCAAGCCCTGGGATTGCAAGGGGCTGATCACAGGGCCATGCCCCTGCTCTGCTCTCTGGGTGATGATTTCCAGCCCGATCCCCCCATGGTGGTGGAGAGCTGTGCGCACTCCTCCTGCCCGGCACACCCCAGCCCTGCTCTGGCAGTGGCCATGGCATTCCCTCAGGCAGTGAGGGATCCTCCACAGTGGCTCCCAGCACAAAGGAAGCCACTCCAGCCCCAGCTGTCCCCTGCTCTCCTCCCCAGACTGCGAGTGCTACGGCCACTCCAACCGCTGCAGCTACATCGACTTCCTGAACGTGGTGACCTGCGTGAGCTGCAAGCACAACACGCGGGGCCAGCACTGCCAGCACTGCCGCCTGGGCTTCTACCGCAACAGCTCCGCCGAGCTGGACGACGAGAATGTCTGCATAGGTGAGAGCAAAGAGCAGGGAGAATGTCTGCATAGGTGAGCAGGGAGAGCAGGGAGAATGTCTGCATAGGTGGGCAGGGAGAGCAGGGAGAATGTCTGCATAGGTGGGCAGGGAGAATGTCTGCATAGGTGAGAGCAAAGAGCAGGGAGTGTCTGCATAGGTGAGAACTCAGAGTGGGTGTGTCTGCACAGGTGAGAGCAGAGAGCAGGGAGAGTGTCTGCATAGGTGACAACTCAGAGAGCAGGGAGAGTGTCTGTGAGTGTCTGCATAGGTGAGAACAGGGAATGTCTGCATAGGTGAGAGCAGGGAATGTGTGTGTGTTTGCACAGGTGAGCAGGGGATGTCTGCATAGGTGAGAACTGAGAGTGTGTGAGTGTCTGAATAGGTGAGCACAGAGAATGTCTGCACAGGTGAGCAGGGAGAAAATGTCTGCATAGGTGAGAGCTGAGAATGTCTGCATAGGTCAGAGCAGGGAATGTGTGTGTGTCTGCACAGGTGAGCAGAGAATGTCTGCATAGGTGAGAACTGAGAGTCTGGGAGTGTCTGCACAGGTGAGCAGGGAGAGAATGTCTGCATAGGTAAGAACTGAGAGTGTCTGCATAGGTGAAAACTGAGAGTCTGGGTAAGTGAGAGCAGGAAATGTCTGCACAGATGAGCAGAGAATGTCTGCATAGGTGAAAGCTGGGAGCGTGTGTGTCTGCACAGGTGAGCAGGAAGAGCATGGAGAATGTCTGTGTAGGTGAGCACAGAGAGTGTCTGTGAGTGTCTGCATAGGTGAGCACAGGAAATGTCTGCATAGGTGAGCACAGAGTGTCTGTACAGGTAAGCACAGCCCCAGCTGGGTCCTCTCTCTGTGAATGGGCCTCATTCAGCCCCTCTCTGGAGGGTGTGGGGCCCACCTGCATGCTCAGCAAGGATGGCAGCTGGTACAGTCTCTGCAGCCTTCCAAGGTAGCTCTTCCCTGAAAACAAAGCCTAAAAATTAGAATCACAGTTTGGGTTGAAAGAGATCCAGTTCCACCCCCTTGCATGGGCAGGGACACCTTCCACTAGCCGATGTTGCTCCATGCCCCATCCATCCTGGCCTTGGACTCATCCAGGGATCCAGGGCAGCCACAGCTTCTCTGGGCACCCTGTGCCTCACAGTAAAAAGCCTTTCTGACTGAATTCACATGCCTTGCTCAGCCAGGAAGGGCTCAGCTCCAAAGAGGGCTGGCCTTTGCACCTGTGGCTGTTTGTGCTGTCACTCTCAGGCCAACGTGTCCTCCCAGCCCCTTGATCCCTAAGCTCTCCTCCACAGCACATCTCCAGACCTCCCCAAAGCCCCCAGCCCCTCCCTCAGGGAGCTGCATGCACAGAAACCCAGGCAGGACAGGCTCTGACCCTCCTGTCTTTGGCCAGAATGTAACTGCAACCAGATCGGCTCCATGCACGACCGCTGCAACGAGACCGGCTACTGTGAGTGCAGGGAAGGCGCCACGGGGCCCAAGTGTGACGACTGCCTGCCCAACTACTACTGGAGACAGGGCTGCTTCCGTGAGTACCCCCCTGCAGGGCCAGCCAGCTCACAGGGGCCTCCAAACAGCAGCAGCACCTCCAGCACTGCTGGCTCGGGTGCCCCGTGATGCTCGGGGTGCAGGGGGAGCAGGTTCCGGTCATTCCTCCCAAATCCAAAATTATTTTATGGCTTTGGCCATGGAAAAGCTATAGCTTTATAGCTATATAAAGTTATATAGATATATAGCTTTATAGCTTTGCACCCCTCCACTGCATTCTGCTGGCCTTGGAGCCGCTCTAGTCTGGTGTTTGCAGGGTTCACAGATGAACCCAGATGAAGGAAGGAAGAATCTGACTCCATGTTCTTAGAAGGCTAATTTATTATTTTATTATCCATACTATATTGAAGAATACTATATTAAAACTATACTAAAGGATACAGACAGAAGGCCTAAATCTGACTAAATCTTAAAAGGCTAATTTATTATTTTATGATCTATATTATATTAAAGAATACTATACTAAAACTATACTAAAGAATACAGAAAAGATACAGACAGAAGTTTAAAAGATACTACTGAAAAACTCATGACTCTCCAGAGCCTCAACACAGCTGGCTGTAATTGGACAAAAAGTAAAAACAATTCACATGAAACCAATGAAACAACCACCTGTGGGTGAACAATGTCCAATCACATTCCAAAGCAGCGAAAAACAGGAGAAGCCAATCAGATAATTATTGTTTTCATTTTTTCTCTGAGGCTTCTCAGCTTCCCAGGAGAGAAATCCTGGGCAAGGAGATTTTTCAGAAAATATGATGGTTGCACTCTAGTGCTGGGAGGGCTGGATGATTTAACCCTTGGGAGCTAAAACCTAATTCCTGCAGCAGCCAAGGGGTTTAACCCTGTAGGGTAATGCCTGCACCTCTTACCCTGCAGCAGGATAATTTAACCCCTAGGAGCTAAAATCTGATTCCTGCAGCAGCCAAGGGGTTTAGCCGTGCAGGGTAACCCCTGTCCCTGTCCCCCTGCAGCCAACGTGTGCGATGACGAGCTCCTGCTCTGCCAGAACGGCGGCACCTGCTACCAGAACCAGCGCTGCATCTGCCCCGTGGGCTTCAAGGGCGTGCTGTGCCAGCAGTCCCGCTGCGAGGCGGACAAGCAGGACTGTGACGGTGCCCCCGGTGCCCGCGGCGGCCCGGCCGCCCTGGCGCTGGCCATGCTCGCCCTGCAGCTGCCAGGCTGGGTGGATCTCTGAGGCTGCACGGCGAGCCCAGCCCGGGGGCCTGGCGACACCGAGGTGACGGGTGGCCGTCCCCAGCGCCTCCTCCTCCGCCTTCCTTCACGCTAGGACTTGCACAACGTCTTTGGGGCCACTTTCCAAGCAGAGAGGTACGCAGGGAGCCCGGTGCTGGGTGCTGCCCGGGGGCCGTGCCCGGTGGGGACACGGGGACAGCAGCAGCGACATTCTGTGTGGGACACGGGGACAGCAGCAGCATTCTGTATGGGACACAGGGACAGCGATATTCTGTGTGGGACACGGCCCGTCTGCCCTCCTGGCACAGGGATCTGTCCTGCCCCGCACAGGGATCTGTCCTGCTCCTGGCACAGGGATCTGTCCTGCCCCGCACAGGGTGGCCCAGGAGAACAGTGCCGCGATCCGAGGGATGGTTTTTTAATTCTTACTTTCTTTACTTTGGTATAGGCCGGGGTGGTGTTTTCATTTTCCCTCCTCTCAGCGTCCTGGTTTGGGAGAGCCTGTGGTGACAAGAGCAGAGCCCCAGCGCGCAGGGGACAGGAGGGAGGGGAGAGGGGACTCCGGTCCATCCCTGCTGCAAATCCCACATCCCACCACGGGCCCGGCCTGGCCACGCACATACTGTTGCCTACGACTGTAGTTGCTGCATTGATTTTGTATTTTCATGGCTGGGTTTTGTTTTCTTGCACTGATGGAGAACACGGGGGCCGTGAGGCGTTTGGAGCGTGAGGGGTGCAGTGTCTTATCCACACATGTCCGTATGGTGTACGGGTCAAATTCTTCTTTGGGTAGAGACTTATTTTTGTTTGGATTAAATGTTATAACAGAACCACGACCTAAAGGGACATTTTATCATGAGCATTTGATTCTGGTGTATCCTCCTCCAGTAAAGCAACTATTAATGGCTGCTTGATCACCACGTTTTCCTTTTTGTGTGCACAGTTAATTACAGGTAAAGACTTATTTTTGGATTCATAATGTCCTCTTGTGTTTTCTGAGTCACTACCAAGGTGCACCACATGGTGAGGGAGAGGGGAGGGAGAGAGAGGTTGCCTCATCACTGAAAGCTGTTAATTATTTCTCCTAATTACTTTGCTGAGCCTAGGTTAGACTACTAACTGTAGACAATGAGCAAAGCCTGAGTGATATATTAAGCACTGGTCTTGTGTGAAAAGGCCATTTCCAAATGAGCCTGCAGCAGGAAAAGGCTGGCTAGGGCAGGAATGCTTCTCCATGGGGACCTCAGCTGTCCCAACCCCAGTGCAGCCCCCTCCAGCTGGTGCCATCATGCACCTTTGCAGAAAATGCTGTATTCTAAAGCAACCACAGCCAGTATTTTTAAGCAGTGATATGGAGCTCACAGGGATTATATTAACTCATTAAGGCTCATCAACATGCTCCTGTCTGAGGAGGCATTTACAGCCAAGCACATAAAGGAAGGCAGGAGAAACCAGAGACAAGAAAAGAAGTAACTCAGTCAGCTCAATGGGAATGTCATAAGCACAGGAGCCCTTGTGTGGTCATATTTGGATATTTACCAAGCCAGGAGATGATTAAGTGCACGTTTAGAGGATGGGGGACACCCCCAACTCCAGCCTGTTCAATTCTAGGCTGGTTTCTTTGACAGGTGAGCTTTGGAAAAGGAGAGAAAACCCTGAGTGAAGGTGCAGGATGGATATTGTCACTTCAAAGAGCAACACACGTTCTGAGCAGGGTTTAACATCACAGAGGCAGGGCACAGGGCTTAGTTAATCCAGTATAAAGTAAAAGAGGGTTCAACTCACCCTGATTTGCTCCTTGGGGCAGAGGGCTGGCCCCAGCATTGCCTCCCTGGCTTCAGCACAGTTGGTTGCTCTCTGTTGGACACTCACTCTTTGCTTTGTGCTTTCTGACTGCAGCAGACCTGAAATTTTTACAGCTCTCACAAGTAATAGCAAAGGCTGTAACAAGATCAAGATCTCTAATGGCACTTCTGGAGAGTGAAGCAACATTCTCCTTTGCCTGCACAACTGTTTTTCTCTAGAATATTAGATTAAGCAACAGAAAATTTACTACTTCATAAAGCCAAGCAAACTCTGCACCCAGCAGGTTCCCTGCAAACATACACTTTTATTGCAGGAACATGCCAAGCAGCAGCACCAAACTCCTGTAGAAAATAACCTCAGAAGGGCACAGCAAAGCTCAGACCAGCCCAGGAATGAAGGCTGCTGAAAACTACACTTGACCTTTCTGGGTTTGGGGCTTTTTTCTTGGTGGGTTGGGTATTGGCTGTTTGGCTTTGGGGTTTTAGAGTCACACGTGCTGTGGAACTTGGAATCACACAATGCAAGGCAGAAGAGAAAATCTCTCCCACAAAACTCACACTTTAGTGTTCAAGAAAACAATTTAAAACTTCTGAGATCTTCAGCACTGAAGACCCATTAACTGCAGACATCTGTTAGCAGGGTGTCTGCACAAAGAGAACAGAGCATCATTGAAACAACACAGAGAAACCATCACTGCAAGTACCCACAGATCCCAAAGTTCATCTCCAAGGCAGAAGTTTTGTACATCAGTTATTGCTTCCAGATGGGAGAAGTTGTCCAATGAGCTTGGTACTTGTGGAAAGGTTACCCAAAAGGTACTTCTCCTTCTGAGAAAAGCCACTTAACGCTCTTTCAAGAGGTTCCATGTGCATCCTGTCACCAGCATTTGATTGGTTTGGAAAAGTTTTTAAATTACACTTCTGTCTGCAAAGAGTGACCTCTCCAAACAGCATAAGTAGAATGTTTGATTTTTCTTGTTTACTTCAAATTCTACTCTGATTTTAACTATTCAGAGTTCTGAAAAATCTAAACAACCAAAAGCCCCAAGGCAACAAAAACCTTCCTGATGCACATTTGCTCACTTGCCAGGTAAAATGTTAAAGCTACAGATCCTGGGAGCTGGAGACAGGAGGGGGGAAAAGAATTCCATTGCCAGTTCCCAGGTATGTTATTTGGTTTTTTTGAAGATGAGGCAGCAGACATCTCATCTGCAAGTGATTCGTGAGGAGCCCTGCAGAGGCTGGAGAGAACCAACACTTTTTAATGGGAATAAAATGGTCTCACTGCCCTGTTCTGCTCTGTAATTTGCTTTCATGAGAAGCCTCAAATGTAAATAAAACAAAGTATAAAGGAAGAGCTGAATGTTCTTGCTCAGAAATGAGAGCAGAGATGGGTTTTGGAGAGCTTTATATCCACATCTTCTCAGCCCTTCTCGCTGGGAGCTGGAGAGTTTGGCCACGATCACACAGAAAATGGCTAAAAAATCACATCCTGATTTGAGATGCACAGAAAAGCTTCAGACCCTCCTGAAGGCTCCTTTGGCTTTTTGATTCCCAAGGTGTTCTAACAACTTTCACTGCAGGGTGAAACGTGTGAGGAAAGTCTAAACCCACCCATTTTCACCATGTAACTGCCAGCACCAATAGCAGGCTCCAAAAGCTCCATCCTGACCCCACTCTGTGTCACTGCAGGGGTTAAAATAGAGGGGAAAATGATGGGATTCCTCATCCTGACCCCACTCTGTGGTTTAACACTGCAGGGGTTAAAATAGAGGGGAAACTGATGGGATTTCTCTGTAGCAAAGGGAGTTCTTGCTTCATGGCACAGTGAAATCAGTGGCAATGTTGCACAGCTGCACCAGGCTATAAAATCAGGGTTTCTGTGTTTTCCCAATACCAGATGTAATGTGCTCTCAGACCACTTTCGTTTCTATCATGCTTTTCCTGGGAGTTGGTGGCAAATTAGCCAAGGGCTGAGCAGCAGACAGGTACATATGGCCAGGAGGTCTCATGGCAGTGATATTCAATGTACAAGGCTGCTTAGCTTACATTTATTTGCACTAAAGAATAAGGCACTGGGCTCCTTTCCAAGCAGCTTAAAAAGACAAGAAAGGAGACCCGTTGTGGCAAGAGACTGTATTATATCATTACCATTATAAATTCCATTTACAATCCAGCAGTCATTTCATCCATCATTTATTCATGCACAATGGAGAGAGCATCTTGCACTTTTAGGACCATGGCTCTGCTCCTCCATGGGGCTGCTGTGAATGAACAGCCCAGCTCCAGCTTTGGGTGCTCTGCTCTCTGCCTTCTCACCACACTTCAGGGACTGCCAAAATGCAAAAGCCAGTCTGGAATTACTGGAGTTCCATGTTACTTTTCAGGTGTTGTCTGGGAATGCTGTTCAGCCCCAGCTGATGCAATCACAAGTCCTGTGTTGCTCTGGGAGCCCAGGCTGCTCTGTGCTTGTCCCCATGAGTGCAGCAGGGTGAGGGCTATTCCCATTCCATGGATTAGCAGGAGGAGAAATGCCTTGCTAGGCTGCACCCCTGGCTCCCAGCTCCTGTGGCACCCCTCATTAGACCCCTCTGCTAATTAGGAGACAGCACTGTAAGGACTCAGGGTCCCACCAGCACTGGGAATGTGAGTGGAGACTGGCAGGAGGGAGAGGCTGCTGTCCCTCATGTCCCCACAGAGCCTGGCACAGTCCAGTGGCACCTCCAGCTCTCAGCACCCCTTGTCACACCCAGCACGGAGCCAACACCTCCCTCCTGCACTCCCCAGAGCAGAGAATGAACCGATGAACAAACAGAACTGCCCCACAGAGAGCCCAGAGCAGCACAGGGCACAGTGACCCCCAGCTAAGGAACACAGACTAGACAGGCACCTGCCACGCTCTCACATCACCATGATTAGGAACAACACGGAAAATAACTACAGCAAACCTTAAAGGAAAAAGGAATAACCAGTTATACCCCACCTTTACTGCAAAGCCTGTTTTGTTTACAAAGAATAAATTAAAAAAAACCTCCACACTCTGAAAACCCTGAACAAAACACGGTCCAGCTCTTGCAAGAGACTTTCCCTCCTTCCCAAGAACAGAGGGAGAATTTGCACTGAGAATTCAGCTCCAGGCTTGGAAGCAGCATGGAAGCCTCTACAAAAACCTGGATACTGCCTCTTCCAAGCACAGCCTCCAATAAAGTGTTTTACATAAAGCTGTGTTGAGTACATTTCTTTACTGACTTTTCCAACTTTAACACTCAGTAACCACTGAAAAGCCTCCTCCAAGGGCCAGCAGCTCTGAGGAATTATAAATTACCACAGCAAGTCTCTACTCACAGCTTACACACAGAGTGCTCCTCACTACTCAGTGCTTTGTACCACACAGAGAATTTATGAAAATTGTGCCTGATCTGTTTGTTCCTCACTGCAGATTTGAGTCAGTGAGAAGTGTGCTTTGGATTGGATTTTGCTCAGTTTTCCAGGTATAAAGAAGAGGAGAAGCTAAAGCTACAAACTTTCTCTGAGTGGTTTGTGAAGAGGGAAAAGTGTTTCAGTGCAATAACCCAAGCATGTTTTTATTGACAAATAAAGGACTAATGACACAGACTGACATGGCAGCAATAATCTACTGCTGAAGACTGACAATTTAAGTTAGATAAATCTAGTATTAAACCAGCAAAAAGGTCTGGGCCACTGAATACACCTCAGAGATGATTTATGGAAAAACACAGGCATTATAGAGTACAACAAAAATGAAATGTTAAAACAAAATTCCTTCCAGCACGTGGCAAGCACTGCTCTCAGAACACATTCTGAAATGCAAGGTAAGGAAGGACGAAAACTAGAAGAAAAGTTTCACAGCAACATTCTAGTGACCAAATTGCTTTTAATAACCAGAAAAGCATTTCCTTGTTCATTTTGTTGCCAGCTTCACTTTATTTACATCAAGACAGTCCAAATGGCTTCCACAGCCATGGGGTTTTGCAGAGCAGCAGCCTCTTAATGTGCTAAGTACAAACAGCAGGCAGGGCAGCACAGCCCTGCCAACAAGAGCCAAGGGCTTGGAAGATGAGAGTTTTTAAATGTTTCTATTAACATAAAGGGGAATAACACACAGGTATGGAGTCTGTGATGGGGAGTGACTGGAATGCCCAGTTTGTTAAGGTCAGTCAGCACACAGGGCTGCCAGGAGGAGTCAGGGTCACTGAAGGATTCAGAATGCAACACAACAAATAACTAAAGCTGAACAATGCACAGATGCTGATTCTCCCCATTACACTGAAACACTCAGTCCTGCACAGCACAAGGAGCTGGACAGGCCCAGGCAGCAATAAAAGCTTCCCCACACACCTCCAAGGCAGCTCCTACCAGTAAAGGATGTTTTTCTGGGTGTGGATGCATTAGGGATGAGTTTTCCTGGCAATCACAGCCTGAACCAGCACCTGGTGCTGGGCAGAGCAAGGCACTGGTGTCTCCCTGAGCTGGGCCCTGCCTGGCAGAGGGTCAAAGCACAAAGCTGGAATTATCCCTGCAGTAACAGAAATGGAGCTGAAGATGATGCCTAAAAACTGTGGCTCACTTGCTGCAGCAAAGCCACTGCCACACTGCTGTGACAAGGGACAGCAGGACACTCCCTGCTCAGTGGAGATGGCACAACCTGGCCCACTCCCTGCACCCTCAGGTTATCTCCACACAAAGCTCAGTGCATGTAAAATGCTGCTCTTCACCTCCTGAGACACACACGAGCTCCACAAAACAGACACTCATACTTCACAGCGACCCAAAGGAATTCTTAGTAGAAATAATTCCAGTTTTATTGCGAAATGTTATGATGTGAGGAAGGTTTTCTTAAAAATAATTTGGTTTTTTCGCCATCCTCTTTTAGTGGCTGCATGTTCTTCAGGAGCACAGTGGAAAGAATCCAGCAGTAACACCTAGAAAGATCTACCTGCCCTTTTCATCCCAGTCATCTCCAAATTCTCAATACACAGAAACTCAAATGATATTTCCAATAACTGTTAATAGATGTTGGACCAAGATTCCACAGTGCTGTTGATCCCTGCTCACAGGGACACAGTGGGACCAAAGAGACCTCACAGGTTTTAATCTGCAGATTGTGTTGCCCCTGCAACAAGAGAGGGATTCCAACTGATGGAGCAGCAGCAAGAGCAAAACTCAAGGCACATTTATATAAACAAAAACTCTTTTCTTCCTATAAAAACAGGCAATAAAATATATACAAAATAAGTAGAATTCTCTCTGTTCAACCAATGTACATCTGCCTCACTCTTCCCTGAGGCAGTAGCGGAGCACTAGCAAGAACCATTGGTATTCACATTTTCAACACTCAGTTTTGCTATGAAATAAATTAGACATATTAGTGAAAAGGGAAAAGAAGTCTGTCCTTTGGATTTTGGGGTTGGGTTGTTGGGTTTTGTTTTTGCTTTACTCTGGTTCTTCATAAAAAAATTACATCTCTAAGAAATTAGCATTTACACAAAAAAACCAAGAAGCTATGTATTTGCCAAATATCTTAAAATAATTCTGTATACTGTACAAATATACACTGTTAAACATTTACAACCTCAGCTTCCTAGATGACTCAACCCACTGCTCTTCCAAGCAATGCAGCTACCCAACTTCTCTTTTCAAAACCTCAAAGGTACCATCTGTCAGGTATTAAATCCCTTCACAATTAGGGACAGGATGGGAAAGAGATCCTCTGATAGTAGTGGTATCAATAGATGGGAGTTCCAGCTGTGCTAAATAATTTAAAACACAGTCCTTGCTCGACAGAAATCAGGGAAGAGATTTTCAGTAATGAGCCCATAGTGAAGTCAGTGAAAGAACTTTCTTCTCTTGGCAGAGCTTGATTCTGAGTTCTCTGGTGATTCCTGGGATGGTCTCCTTGACACACCACGAGAGTCTTTGTTCCACTCACTGCCACTGCTCTGAGCTCCTTCCCTGGGGGCTCTGGAACCGCTTTTGGACACGGCTGCTCTCCGGTCACCCTCGCGCTGGGCTGAGGGAGGGGCTGGGGGCAGCACACTGCCCTGTCCTGCTGCCTGCTGGGCCTTCCTGGCACTTTCTGCTCTGCACACCTGATCCCTGGCAGCTGGGGACACGTGCAGGCCTTGCTGTGCTGCTGATCCTGGCGTGCTCTGGGCTGACCTCAAGGGCTGCTCCTTCCCTTTGCCTTCAGCTCGAGTGGCCAGGCTGGCCAGCCTGGGGTCCCGGGGCTTCTCTGGAATGGCACCAAGTGCTGCAGCCCCCGAGGGTGCAGGGGCACTGCTGCTCCTCTTGGGGTCTGCAGCTGGAACTCCTGAGGGTGCAGAGGCACTGCTGCTCCTCTTGGGGTCTGCAGATGGGGTCCCTGAGGGTGCAGGGGCACTGCCCCTCCTGGGATCTGCAGATGGGGTCCCTGAGGGTGCAGGGGCACTGCCCCTCCTGGGATCTGCAGATGGGGTCCCCACAGGTACAGGGGCACTGCTCCTCCTGGAATCAGCAGCTGGAACCCCTGAGGGTGCAGAGACACTGCTGCTCCTCTTGGGATCTGCAGCTGGGGTCCCCAAAGGTGCAGGGGCACTGACCCTCCTGGAATCTGCAGCTCCAGCCCCAATAGATGCAGGGGTACTGCTCCTCCTGGAATCTGTTGCTGGAACCCCCATGGCTGCAGGGGCACTGACCCTCCTGGAATCTGTTGCTACAGCCCCCACAGGTGCAGGGGCACTGACACTCCTGGGAACTGCAGCTGGAGCCCCAAGAGATGCAGGGGCACTGCCCCTGTTGGAATCTGCAGCTGCAGCCCCTGCAGGCTGTGTGGGCCCTCGGCTTCCTTGGGGCACTGCATGGCCAGGGCCAGCAGCAAGTTCCCGTGGGCTGCTCCCAGAATTTCCAGGCTCACTCCTCTTGCCACTGGAAGAAGCAGCCTGCACCACAGGAGATGTCATAGTCCCTCCTTTGGATGGGGGTTGACCTGGTGGCCTGAGCTTCAAAATCCTGAGAGCTTCTTTCTTGTAATTTTTTTCTGTTGTCCTAATAATGGCACCTCTCTTCTGAGCATCCTGAATCAAGTGATTCCAGTTTTCATCTCCCTTTAAAAAAAAAGAAAAACAAAAGAAAAAAACTGTTACCAGCAAGAAATCAACACAAATGGACAGAGGTGTCAGAGGATGTATAACCTCTTTAATCAAGGTACCTGACACAACTGTCATGGAAACCAATGCTATGTTCCTTCTGGAATGGAAGAATCTTATGTTTCAGGTGCAAAACAGCAACAGACACTCTGGCTGCTGTAACACAGGGAAGGCACTTTGAGCCATCAGAACTTCCAAAAATGACAAAATTTCTCAATTTCTCAATTTCCAGGGCTTCCCCTCGGAGGCGCGGGGCTTTAGCGCCCCCCAGTGGCGAACTAACACAAACCCCCTCCCGCCCTCGGGAAAGCACAAAACCCAAAAACCCTGCAGGACACAAAATTCACTTTCTTGCACAGACTGAGGACAGTCTGAGGGCGCTGCTCGGTGCCCCAGCCCACGGGGGGCTCCCAGAGCCCTCTCCATCCCCACTGCACCTACCATGAGCGTCTGCAGCCGGCCCAGGATGAAGAGGCTGAACCGGGCTCGGGTGATGGTGACATTCAGGCGCTGGAGGCTGGCCAGGAACCTGAGTGACAAGACAAAAACTAAGCTCCTCAACTGCTTCTTCCACAAGAAGGTTTAAAGGGTTAGGAGGAAAGGACATAAAATGAAATGTCACTGAAATTAACAGCAGCAGTTCCTGCCCAGACCCCGCGGCAGCAGCCCTGCCTTACATGAAAGGCTGAGCATAAATTGTGTTTTCTTTTTTTCACCACTGATTCCTTGCAGGGAATTCCAGTTCTTTCCAGCTCTTGTCGTTGCTGTTTCCTTTCTTAGAGTAAATCCCCTCTTAATGCCAACCACTGCTCCTTAAACGTTCCTTAAAGTACTGAGGATATCAACCTCACTTCACCTATCAAGACTTTAAGCTTCTTTTTGACTCCAACTGAAATAGATTAATAATATTTGGCAGTATTAATGGGAAAACACCCTACTGAAATACTGAACACTGCACATGAATATTTTATTTTAAAGGTGACCTGCACTGGAAGCACATCAAGGCAGACTTTTGCTTTGTCATGCTTCAAGAGGGGAGAGTTTATCCTTGCAGAAATCTGGTTTTGCACTAGGAAAATTGCCTGGTTTGGTTTTCAGGGATTACAATCCACAATATTGAAACTTAAACAAATGCTGAGTGTATTCTTAAAAGTTGATTTCAGTTAGCACTCATTTACCAGGACTCAAAAAAAGGCTTGTGAGACTAATACCAACTATAAGAGCTTCCAAAATACACAGCTTAGTCTTTACTAACAAAATCCACAATTCAAAAGCCCAACCTAATCTGAGCAGGTTCACTGTCAATGCCTGACTCTGTGGTCACTGAGACCTCATCTGCAGCAAATTCACAACCCTGCAGTGAAGATGCAAAAACCACAGAGTCACCTAAAAAAATTTGGACAGTGCAGGAAATAAGAGAAGCAGAAGCAGAGTGGATCCAGCAGCACAGATAGAGTTCTCTAGGACTTGAGAAATGAAAAAGGGGAGACCTTGAAAATCTACTAAATATTCCTGACAGCTTTTACAACTGAAAGACAAGAAGGTTATTTTCCCAGGAAGGAGGGAGGGAAAAAAATCCATTGTTATTCCTTGGAGTTTTCTTCACCCAGTTACTTTCAGAGTAAATTTAATGCTGGACTAGCACACCTGGAGAGCAAAATCCTTCACTCAGGCTACAAGATCATAGGTAAGGGTGTGGCAAAAATCCCATCACACCTTGCCAAGGGCACCTGACCCTGAAACAGAGATGTCCAAGCCAACAGCAGGTACAGCTGCTAAGGCACTGCACTGGCACAGCTTGAATATAAACCTTTATATATTAATGTATGAACACAGTAAGCTGGAAAGTTCCTGCTGAAAGAGCAGACAGAAGTTAAATCTCATGTCAGCAAAAAGAACTGGCAGGTTCCAGCTGCCTTCCATTCCCAAACTCAATCAATCAGATTAAGAAGTCTTCAAAAGGCATTATTGTTGTTTATCATGAGATTTGGATTCCTTCTCTTCCCAAAGTGGATCAGCACAATTAAAAGCCATTTTTCTTGCAGAGAATGAGCATCAGAGAAATATAAGCAGCTTACTCAAACTTATGTGTAGAAAGAAAGTTTTTTGTTTATGTGACCAGATTTTTGCTAGTTTAACTTAGAAGGCAGTGAACTCTAAGAAGGCATATTTCATATTTTCACTACCATTTTTTAAACTAAAAGGATCCACAAGTTACAGAACTCAGCAACTGCTCTAAGTGCTCTGGGGGTAAACAGCACATTCAGTTTAGTTCCTTCTGTTTCAGACAGAAAAACCCATAAAATTAAGAAATCTGCAATCCTGAGTTAAGACTTGCTGCTAATCTGTCCCATTTTAGAAGACAAGCACACTCATCTACAAATCCCAGATCCAAGTCTGGTACACCACATTCCAAGTGACATGCACAACTAATTCACAAGAATTTTACAGACATTAGCAGGAGAATGGGTTTCACTTTGAGAACAGCATGCAGGAAGTTACAAGGTGTACCAAAAGCCCCAAGAACAATAACTGCTGCAGTAATAATGCAAAGAGCCAAGATCCCAAGGCCAACCCTGCCAAATCCAGGCAGTGGCAGGATAAGGGAGCTGTGCAAAGGGATCAGCACTTAATACAGAGCACACCACCAGCATTTCCCTGTTGCTCAGACATCTCAGACCACTAATTCTCGCTCTGAGACATCCTTTATTCACTGCCTGGTAGAAGTGATTTGTTCTCTGTAACTTCCTAACCAGTCCTATTAAAAACATGATTTTCTCTGCAGTGTCCCTGGGAATCACAGAATCACAGAAGTTCAAGACTGGAAGAGACCTATAAGATCATCAAGTCCAGTCGATGTTCTAACTGTTCACTAGATCATGGCAGCAAGTGCCACATCCAGTTTTTTTTTGCATTCTTCAAGGGATGATGACTCCATCACCTCACTGGGTAAATGATTCCAGTATCTGACCACTCTTACTGTGAAATATTTGCTTCTTAATTCTAACTTACATCTAGCTTGACGCAACTTGAGACTGTGTCCTCTTGTTCTATCCGTTGTCGCCCGGAGAAAGAGGCCAACCCCCAGCTCACTACAGCCACCCTTCAGGAAGTTGTAGAGAGTGATGAGGTCGCCCCTGAGTCTCCTTTTCTCCAGGCTGAACAACCCCAGCTCCCTCAGTCACTCTTCATATGGCTTGTGCTCCAAGCCCCTTATTAGTCTCATTGCCCTCCTCTGGACACGCCCAAGTAACTCGATGTCCCTCCTAAAGTGAGGGGCCCATAACTGGATACAATACTCCAAGTGAGGCCTCACCAGTGCTGAGTACAGGGGAAGAATGACCTCCCTGCTCCTGCTGGCCACTCCATTTCTGATACTGGCCAGGATGGCATTGGCCCTCTTGGCTACCTGGGCACACTGCTGGCTCATATTCAACCGATTGTCAACCAGCACCCCCAGGTCCCTTTCCACCTGGGCACTGTCCAGCCATTCTGTTCCCAGCTTGTATCGGTACAGGGGGTTATTGTGGCCGAAGTGCAGTACTCGGCACTTGGACTTATTGAAGTTCATCCCGTTTGATTCTGCCCATGCATCTAACCTTTCCAAATCTCTCTGGAGAGCCCTACACCCCTCAAGCAGATCTACACTCTTTCCCAATTTAGTGTCATCAGCAAATTTACTAATAAAAGACTCTAAGCCCTCATCCATATCATCAATAAAAATGTTGAACAAAACTGGCCCCAACACAGACCCCTGAGGGACACCACTGCTGACTGGTCGCCAGCTGGATGTGACACCATTCACCACCACTCTCTGGGCCTGGCCATCCAGCCAGTTCTGAACCCAGCAAAGGGTATTCCTATCCAGACCAGAATGGGACTGGCAATCCCTGCAGGCACATACCCAATGGATCCCTTGGTGCTGTTTGCCTGCAGGTGTGGCAGAGTGGAGGCCTCGGAGCTGTTTGCCCTCACACAGGACACGATGATGCAATCCTTCTCCCGGCCCTGGAACGCATCCACCGTGTCCACCTCTCCTGGGCTGGGGAGAAACACAATGAGCAGCTTGCTCATCCTCACTTGGGGTTTTAAACAACACACTGATGCAAACAGCCTAAACACTAAATGCTCATGTGTGAAACCACCAGGGTAAGTTTCTCATTTAGTACATGAGCATAAACCTGAATTTACTTTTCTGAGATCAGCACCATTACTGCAAATCTGTTTGGGTCCACACAGTATGGAATTTTAAGTTCTTTTATTCAGAACTATAATCAAAGCATGTGGGTAATAACTAAGAATGGCACAAAGAGACCACACCTGTTTTAGGCAAAAGGGTTACACATCCCCTTTAAAGGCACAACCAAGCACAAATTTTAGCAGTACAGAAAGAAGCTGGAGACTTTTACCATTATTAAGAGGATAAACAAAGGATTAATATGCAAGAGCCAAGATCCATTTGAAAGTTTGTGGTTTCTTTACCTGTTATTCTTAAACACACTGTCCAGTTGTTCCTGGATTTTCTTTTTCTGTGCACTGTAAGGGGTAATTATTCCAATGCGACGAAGGCCCAGATCCTTCCTTTTCTCTTTAATTGTTCTAATTAACTCCATCACCAGCTTCACTTCCCGAGGATTGCTGTAAGAGCTGCACAGGACAAAGAGGAAACATTACAGGAACACCTCTGAGAGATCTTTCCAATTCAATGCTTTGGGGAATTTTGATTTTTGAACTTTTACAGCTTTTTTCACACAGAGGATCAAAGAACTTGGCAAGCAGACCCTGAGGAGGGTGTACTAAGCCTGGGAAGTGCAGGCAGTGAAAAGTTGCACTTCCACATTCCCTCAGCACCTCCAGCTGTGCTCTCCTTACAGAACAGGCAAAGGGAGGGCTGAGCTGCCACCTCCTGGCATCTCCTCAGTATGCACCTGGGAAAGGGAAGTCACTGATAAAATCAGGAATTCAAACTCTTACTGAAGTTAACAGAGACTGCAGGCACTTCCTGGTATCTAACAGTGGGTCAAACCAGGATTAAAACCAGTTTCAGATTTAAGAAAAATCTCTGTTTTTTGTGAAATTAAATCTTATCAGCTGGAAAATGCAGTTCTAGCTACTTGATGCATACTGGAACAACAAAGGAGAGAACACAGCTCTTCTGTAGGCAATTAATTCTTAGAAAATCTAAACTGTGGCTGAATTAGAATTTTACTTACTCATTGTCTCGCTCCTCACGACCATCAGCTACATCAAAAATCAGGTAGGGCTGGAATGGCCATTCTGAAGAACATCTGTTCTCCTCTATTGCCCTGGAAATGATATTTTTATCACAAGGCAACCATACAACTAAGAAATTCTAAGAACTTATACTCCATTTATTTACATCATGGTTATCAAACACAAGCAGCTCTCCAAGAAGAGAGGAGCTGACCCTGAAGTATCCCCAAAGGAAGTTTAAATTAGATATAAAGAAATTTTTTCACAGAAAGGGCAGTAAAGCATTGGAACAGACTGTCCAGGAGAATCACTATTCCTGGAAGTGTTCAAAAATCACATGGATTTGGCAGTGAGGACTTGATTTAATGGTGGAAATGGTTGACTCATGAGCCCGTTGGCACTGAAAGTCTTTTCCAACTTCAACCATTTTATGATTGTAACTTTCAGTTCTTTTCCTCCCCAGAATCCCTAACTTTTCCTGCCACCCAAGTAGATTGAGGCCTAAAATGAACTCTATATGACTAATTTTAAGAGACCTTACCTCACCTACCACACCCAGCACTAACAGAGATGGACTGCACACTTTCTCCCATTAACCATCTTTCCCCCTCCCAAAACCTCAAGCATTTTTAGACTCACAAGAACACCCTGACATCAAAAAATTGCTTTGAAATACCCTCAGCTCAGGAAGGAGAATAGAGAGCTACTCACTTGGCAGTTTTTAGAGTCCTGCCATACACATAGTTGGATGGGAAGAGGCAGATGTCTGGGTGCATCCTGTACTGCACTGTCAGCTGCACCACAGGCAGGCTGTGCAGCATGTTCCTCTGCACTTGCTCCTCCAGGTGCTTCTGCAGTCGGGCCATCAGAGACTGGTCATAGCCATACTGCTGAGCTTTCTGCCACAGGGAGAACAGGAAATTTCATCTGGCATCTCATTCCCCACCAGTCCAAGTGTTTTGGTGAATTTGCAAGTCAATTTGGTGTTTTAAACTTCTAAATTGCTGACAAAATGACAGCTGCTCGTGCTTTAGTTTTCCATGTGTGTTGTCTTATTTCACCTATACAAATCTGAATTTTTGTGTCTAGTCTTTAACAAAACAACTTCTCCTTGTGACTCACAATACAGTAGAAAGTTAAGAACATCAGCCATAATGAAAAGAAAGACTTTCCAGGTGAGATCTTGTTAAATAAACACACAACCTCTAAAGAAGCCACCCTGGTTTTCCTCCTTTCTTTACCAGCTGTTTAACACAGCCCTTATTGCTGGAGACAAGATGTGCTCTTATATATTTCTCCTTAAACACCTCTAGGGTCAGGAAGTCTCCAAATAAACAAGAAGTCTTCATCCTTCTCAAGGAATAGGGTAGTGACTGAAGCTCCCAGAATGACAAAACAGATCCTGCCACAACACAACATCTCTCACAAACCAAGTGAGAGATTTAAAGTTTGTATTGCCTCATTGAAATCTTCCCCCCCCCACTTTAAATATTTCCTATAGATACTGTTCTTTAACCATATCCATTCTATGGCAAGAAAAAAGCAAAGAGCTTGAACACTTACTACTGATTTGACAGTAGGAGGGAGCTGTTTGGGATCTCCAACCAGGACAAGTTTATTACAGCGATGGATCAGTGGGATCAGAGTTTCCACCTCACAGGACTGCCCTGCCTTTGGAATATGCAAACAGGACAAAAGTAGAAGTTGTAAGCAAAGAAGGGAAGTACATTAAATTACTTGTAACACAGCCAGAATAACTCAAATGCTTTAAGTCTTCTAAAAAAAAATTTAAAAAAGAGGAAAAAGGATTTTTCTCAAGTAAAAAAACTACAAACATTTATTTTATTATTATATATGCAAAGTTCTCCAAACAGATATAAATATCACCAAACTATCTAGGAATCTCTAAAGCATAAAAATCATGGCTGAAGTGTGGCTCTACATAAAAGCTGTCTGCCATTACAGCACCAAACAAGTCAGGAAAAAAAAAAAATCAATTAAAAGTTATTCTTTCTCCTCATGGTCCTACTGGCAACAGGGCAGGCAACAAACAAATACTGCAGCAGCAGCAAAGAGCCCAGGGCAGGGGCTGCAGCTCCCACACTGCACGGACCTCATCCACGATGACACAGCTGAAGGGATCCAGCCCCTGGCGGGAGAAGGCCGATTCCAGCAGGCTCCCCCCGCTGGTGCTCAGCGTGCAGCAGATGATGTCAGACTCCAGGATGATGTCTGCCTGCACCTTCTGGGAGTGCACCCGAACCTTCAAGCACAACAGGACACCCTGGTGAAAATTCAGCCTTAACTGCAACAGTCAATGCTCCTGTTTGGGCTTTTTCCCCAATATGCAGCCAGAGCACACCCAGATTTCACAGCTTACTCAGCTCATGGCCTTGATCCATTCACCCACTACTCTATAAATGCACTCAGCTACATCAAAACCAAACTCCACCACAATTAAAGGACACCAGGTATAAAAATACATCAGCTGAAGTTTATTAGAGATAATTTCTCCTACCTCCTTTAGCTGAGAAGCAAGTTGTTGTCTCTCCTTTGCAAGTCTGCCAATTTCATCATTTAACATTTGACTCTAGATAGGGGGAAAATTAAACAGGAACCACCTTTAGCACTACCCATTTCCCATATACCTTTTTCCCCCTTCATACCCTAATTTCCTAAACATGTAGACTTGCTCAGACAGTCTTTTAGTATCAAAATGGTCTCAAGAAGCCAATCAATTTCTTGGAAAGCTGTCCCCATATTTAGGCATTGCAACACACAGTACCAACCATTTCACAGTGCAACTGAGAAATGGTTTATCACCAGAAATCTCTAATTTGGCATAAATGCCAAATTCTTAGACAAAAAAAAATTAAAACTTCAAGTGCAACACATACTCCAAAACCTCAGATCATGAGGTATCTTCCTGTATTTTCAGTGAAACAAAGCTTTGAACATATAATCAATTTAAACCTTTAAGATTCATAAATATGGTTATATTAAAATCTAACTAGTGGCAGAACCAAGTGAAGGCTACTGAATGATAGAGCAACAAGTGGCTCAATCAACCAGTGGGAAATACTGGCATAAATAAACAAAAAATTCCTGATGTAAAGTTCTCCATTCCCTCTCATGGTGCTACCAACTTTTCCATTAGTTGAAAAAGTAGGTGAAGAAAGAGTGACATCAAAAACCAGAGTTGTCTTTGTGTTATGAACACAAAACCACAAAGAAGACTACAACTTGTCTTGCTACCTCTCTCTTCTCACATCTGTGCATGGCACGCTCTCGAGAGAGCATGTCCAGCTTCTGGTCCAGAGCTTCTTTCTTCTTCTGAATGTCCTGGTCACAGTCACCTGGCTTTCGTTCTGGAATAAACCAAAGGAGGAACAGAAAAGCTGTTATAGGAACTCCACATTGGACACATGCATTTTTTGCTGCACTTTCCCATTTTCTATTCAAATTTTATCTCGTAAAATGATGACAATGAGAGTTGCTTCCAACTGTAGTTCTCAAATGCTGTATTGCTTCTAAAATTATGGCTTTAACATGTGTGCAATGTAATTTATTAAACAAAAGGGTCACTTTGCTTATTTTTTCCCTTTTCCTTAGATCCTGGCTCATACATAAACTGCCACTTTTCCACTAGAACTGACAAAACCCAATGTTTTATGAAATACTATTTTAGAAAAATCTTCCTTCTTTGTAGACACATAATCCCATGTGGAAAGCATCACCAAGCTCTTAGAGGAGAATGAAGAAAAGTCTGATTTCCATGTTACTTACTCATTCTGTGCTCAACTTGCTTATCCAGGCTGAATCCCCTCACTTCATTGTTGATTGATTTTTCAGGACCAAGTCGCACTAATTTGATATCACCACAATTTCCTGTTTACAAATCAGAGTCAAAATACTCTTAAATTACTCCAACTGTCTCTATGCTTTGCTATGACAATTTAAAAAAATATAAAGCATCATGGATATCAAACAAGGCTTTTCTAATTACCTGGAGTTTTCAACACCTGACTTGTATTTAAATGCAGCCACAAAAAAAATTCAGTAATTCCAAACCTTATTAAAGGTGTTGCTCACATTTTAGTTGTGGCTAACATTAAGAATGTTATTTTGAATTAATGAAACTTCCTCTTATTCTCAGGTTTATCTAAAACTTCCAGAATTCCTAACTTGGACAATGCTGAGTCCCATCAAGTAATGCAATTGGTAAGTCAATACCAAAATAACATTTGGTTACAATGCAGATATTTTTCCCCTTGCCACAAACTAGATGTCTTTAACAGAATTAATCTACTTTGTGTTAGTCACAAACTGGGAGGAGGAAAAATGAGAAGCTTAGACATACCAAAATTTTCACCAGTCTGTTTCCCATGACCCAAAAAGTCCAATTTTATTCAAAATAAAGGCAAGGGACTTGTGTTCAAATCCCCAAAGAGTACTTAAAAACTGATGAGCTTAAACTAACAGAAGGAGGAAAGGGTCCATGTCTATAGAAAACAAAGTGTAACTTACTAAAAAACCTCATAATATACCTTTCAGAAAAGCACATTAAAGTTAACAATAAAAGTACAGTGCATGATCAACTGCTTCATTTCCTCCTCCAGGTTTTGCCCATTTAACATGAAAACAATTTAAAAACAAACCATACCCAAAGGCTCCTGTTTGTTTTGGCATTTTTCCTTAAATGCAATGATGATCTTTTTCATGAGTTCATCAACAGCAGCATTTGATGGTGCACACACTAGAAAACGGTTTGGCTTAATCTTGGAATTTTTTTTCCGAGCTGTTTTCTCATTCCTAGTGTTCTGCAGATTAATTAACAACGAACAAGTTCCTTAGATTGTTTTCACCTGAGACTGAGCAGCCAGACTGTACATTCATCTGAACCAAACCCCAGCACATGACCATGCTCACTTACTTCTCTCAAAACACGGGACAGCAATCCTACAATAGTTTTTGATTTCCCTGTCCCAGGAGGTCCATGGATAAGGCAGATCTTGGGAAGTCCTGGGTGCTGCTTTACCATGGCATAAGCTGTCTCAATGGCTCTCTTCTGATCTTCATTGTATTCATTCATGTATGAAACCTGAAGGAATAAACAGAGCAAAAAATAATGAATTCATGTTGATCACACCTTCCACATCAATTTTCTATTCTTTCAGAATGTCCTCACCTCTCTAGCTAGAGCTCAAAAGCTGGAAGGGTAGGGAAGCTTTTGATTCTAGGTTTGCTCTAGACACACACCCAATCCTCACTTAAAGTAGGCTTTGTTCACTCCCACACCTTTATGTCACAATACCTTTTCCATCCTATGTTTTATTTCCGGAAAATTCCCCAGTAAGGGGAAGGAAAACTGAAAGCAGTTGGAAGCTCACTGTAACAACAGAGTACAAACACCTGAGCAAGTTCAGATTCATCTCCTCCACCCCAGCAGCCAACTCTGAGGAGAGCAGTGTCTCAATGCTTTTGAAACATGGCTATTTTCTCTTAGTCATCTCAAAAACCAAACCCGCAGAACTCATGAGGCCCAAAAGCTTTTTCTGTTAACCGTGGCACTCCCAGCTGCACAACTTACAGCACTTCCTGAGGCAACAGGGAGATCTCTGGGACAGAAGTCATTGTAACTTGGATTTATGATGGGTCTAACCAGGGGGCTCCTGCTCAGCAGCAGGAGACCTTTGAATTTTCTGTGTGTGGTCACCAGGGAGCCAACCACCACACACTTCACTTGCTTATGGATAAAGAATGACAAATTGCCTTGGGTTTGCACAGTAAGATGACAGGCAGTCTGCTGCTCTTTTTGTCCTGTTAAAAAAGAATAAAAAAAAAACAAGTTGTTAATTCAAAAACTATCCAAATCATTAACTGAAAAATATTCCAGTAAGTTAATTAATTCACCAGAACAAGGTGCTGTCTTCTGCTAGGGAATCAACAGTGAATTCTTGCAAAATCCCAACACTTACCCATCCCACCAAAAAAAAAAAAAGACCAAACAAAAAACTCTGTACAACCACTCAGATCCCTGCTTTACTAAGGTAGGTTCTGGGTACTTGGAAATCCTGGTAACTCACAGTTTCAATTCCCAAAGACACTGACAATTTTAGATTGAGAGATCACAGAAGTTCATGGCACTTCCTATCTCCTGGCAATACCATCCTAAAGATGAGTGCAGAGCATTTACTCATCAGTAGTTTCTGTTTCTACATGAAGTTCTAGAAAAATGATGGACAGCAGGGCTGCAGCTTCAGTTCCTGATTTTTACAAAGCTTCTAGCATGGAACAGACCTGCTACAGAGGAAAAACAACTCCATTTCCTCTGAGGCCAGTGGTACATTAAAATTACCAACAGCCAGCTATGAAGAAGCATTTTATGGCACCAAGGACCCCATTTTTATTTCTAGCCCTGCTACTCACTATTTGCACAGCCAGATGCACGAGCAAAACGTGTCACAAGGCCAACATGATTCACTGTGTGGTACTCCATCCCACTTTCTTCCCCAAAAGTGTCCTTCTGCTTGTGGACCTTCAAAAGGATTAAGTCATCCTCCTTTGGATGGAGCTGCCTTGCCAAATCACTCTCTCGTAGATGAGCTGTCCAAAAGACAAATTAAAATCACAAGGTTGAAAAGAAAATGGTTACATTTTCTACATGACTGCAGAAGTACTGTTAACTTTTTAAAGCTGTTAAAGGCTATAGCAAAAGATTATTGTGGAAATTTTAACTCCATTCTGCACTCTTAAGCCTGAGCACAGCACTGTATAAAAACAGAGCAAGTCAAGGACAATTTTATCAAAACAAGCTGAAAAAAAATCCTAGATGAGAGAGATGGAAGGCACAAACTCCCTGTAAAATACATGGTTCTCTTACATTCATGCTATAGAATAGCAAAGTTGAAATCCTTTCTATATTTAAAGCAAACACAAAAAACCTCTGCCTCAAACTGCCAGCTCATTATAATGCATCATCTACTTGAAAATCAGATTTTAAAAAAAACAAACCCTCACCTGTAAAATGTGCTGTATTCATGTCAGCAGAAAAGTTCTCTAAGTAGAAGTAATAACCTTTCTCTCTTACTTTCTGGTTTTCTACCCATTCTTGTGCCAGCTACATGTTGAAAAGGAAACAATAATACTTTGAAGGGTTTAGTGTATCAGAAGAAAAGCTTACCATGACTCAAAGGGCAAATAAATGAAATAAAACTATAAGACTGTCAATTAAATATATCAGGAGTCTTACTCATTTCTTTTGTTTCACATAAGCATACCCATTACATATAAACACACAGGGCAAACAAAAGTTCTTCCTTGCCACTCACCCATTTCATGTACTTTCTTAAACTCCTTCACAACTACTCTGAATCTTCCCTGATTGCATTTTCACCTTAAAATATCAGTATTAACCTGGCATTGGCTTTATTTTCTACCTTATTTCTATAGAAGAAGTGATGCAATGACTGAACTTGAAAGCATTCAGACATTAATTGAAGGAACACTGTTTTGTCGCTATTAAGCTATAAACCAATAAAGACTATTAAGCTATAAATCAATAAAAAATACTTCCTGGATTAACCTTCCCTCTCATGTAAGTTCTCAACAGAAACCAAAACCAGATTTTCATCCTCTGCCATTGAAAGACTTCAGTTTCTTAAAGACTTCTGTTTTGAGCTTTATACACTATAGAGAGGAAAATCACATTCTTTGCCACTCCTCTTATTGTGGACGTGCACCAGGAAAAAAGAAACACTTCACTGATTTGAGTAACTCTGGTCATCCCCCATCTTAAACATAGCTTTTTGGATTATCTACCCCAAATTGTTCCTCTATTCTGATCTCCAGGTGAATGTTTTCAAAGGTAAATAGAGGACATAAACCAGGTTTTAATATCTTGGTAAAATTTCTCAGTGTTGATGAAACCAAACCAAAAAGCAGAAAGCTACTTACTGTTTCAAAGGCATTGAGCATCATCAAGGGAAAAAATGTGTCAAAATACTCATTGTAGCCCTGAAAATGGGGAGGAACAGCAGCTACTATGGTCTGCAGAAGATGATTTGGAGTTCCAAAGTAGCTGAAGTTTTCAAACATTTCATAAGTCCACTTTAGGACTTGGTTAACAAAAATGCTGTAATCGCGCTGCTGGCCAAGAAAAGAGGAGGAGGTTTCTCGGCCAGGCCCTCTGGAAATATTTGAAGCATTGTCATAGTGTTTATTTTGTGACTGGAGAACATTACTGGAGCTAAGGGGTTTGAAACTTGGAGATTTGCAGGTTGGATCTCCTGCTGGTGCAGGTTTTGGATACAATGGTGGCCTCACCACCGCCAGTTTGGCCGCGTTCACTTTGCTTTTTGAAGGTGGGGGAAACTTTCTGCCATCTTCCAGATCTTTGCTGAAGGCTGCGTTCCGTGAAGAACTCGCTGAGCTGAAAATTTTGGCAGTGGAAGGTTTTTTTGTTTTAGGTGGTGGGAGAGAAGGCTTGGCAAACACATGATCTGCCCCTGGACTGGTGGCTGGGTGTTTACTGCAGTACTCTCCAGGTTTTTCCACCTGTTCCATACAATCTTTATCTTTACATTTTACAACAGCTGAGACTTCATTCTGCTGAAGGCTTTCATCAACATCCATCTCCTCTGGGGTCTTACTACCTATAGCACCATCTTGAACACTTTCCTCCTGAGAACATAACTCCATATCCACAGGATCTAACTGAGTTAAAAACAGATTATCATCACCTTCATCACTGCTTTCATCTGATTTACACCCATTTTGCTTTGGAGTTTTCATCTCACACTCAGGCAGGACAGTGCAACCTTTTCCTGAAGACTCATCTTTATCACCTTCAAGTGCAGTGGAAGAGAGACTTGAATCCATGGGGACAGGAGGAACCACAACACTGCTACCCTCCCATTTGCTGTTCCAGTCTGAAGAATGAGGCATTTTAGAGGAATTTGCCACCTCCTCCACAGAGAGGCTCTCAAATTTTCTCTCACTGGCAGAAAAACAAGCAGCCTCCTCTCTTTTTTTCTCCCTTTGGTTTTCAACAGATTCTTTAATAGCTCCCAGTTCAAAACTTTGAGCCTTCTGTACCACAGGTTTTGCGTACATTTTGGTAACTTTGTTTCTACTCTCCAAACTTCCCGCAGATTTTTTCACGCTTCTTCTGGACTTTAGATACTGGCGGTCTTGGCAGGCCAGCAGTTTTTTATTCCCTTTCACAGACAAACGCTGAGCCTCGATCTGTTTGGTTCTCTTTTTCTGCGTGACTCCAATCCTGCCTGCAGCTTTGCCGTGGCTGCGCAGCAGGGCCAGGCTCTCCAGGGAGGGCTGCGACAAATCGAACGCCCTGCGGGGCCCCTTCTTCAGGCCAAGCTTTTCTGCAGTTGATGCTGGAGCAGGGCTCTGCCGGACCTTCCTTGGAGGAACCACAGCAGGCATCGACCTGCCAGGCTGAGAACGTTCTGTTGTGCTTTGCAGTGGTGTTTTATTTTTGGCTGTTTTAACGACAGGAGGTTTTTTAGGACTTCTCTGAACAGCTGGTGCTGATTTACATTTTGCTGTGGGCTTCTGTGGGCTTGTGCTCTTTTTCTTAAGGGCCAGCTTTGAAGCTAATGAGATGGGAGATGTAGATGTTGTGGGTTCAGGCACTTTTGAGTCCAGGGTGAAGCCTTCAGCAGTATCTTTGTCTGCACATTTCTCCAGTTGACCTTTTGCCTCTTCCTTGCCAACTGATTCTTCCAAGGTTGAATTAGTTGCCTCTTCCTTGCCAACTGATTCTTCCAAGGTTGAATTAGTCGCTTCTTTGGTATCACCAGCTTCTTGCTGATAAGAAGTATTTTCTGTCTGCTTTTCTATTGAGCTTGCTGCCTCTTCCATGGCCTCATCACTAAAGTAAGGCAGATCATAGCCCCAGTCATTTAAGTTATCATTCTGGCAGTCATCTGAATTACCTGTCTCAGGTGCTGGTGAAACACCATCTTGTTTATACTCCTGAGTTGTCTCCACAGCATACGCTTGAGTGTCTTGCCAAGCTGAAAAAACCTCATCTTCTGTTTCAAATTCAAAATACTGAGACTCACAGTCATCCAGTAAGAGGGGAGAGCCTGGAGACTTTGATTCTCTTTTAGTGTCACTATCAGAAGTGCTGCTGGAAGTTGAAGATGGCTCTGCACACACATTTTCATTCTTGGTTTTTGATTCCTCTTTCTCAGCCACACCTTTTTCTTCATCAGAAGAGTCTGAAATTACAATGATTTGATTGCTAAGTTGATCTCCACCACTGGAACACTTGGTACTTTGGCCCTCGTTGGAAGATCTTACAGAACCTTTCACTTTCCTTTTAATATCAGACACATTTTGGTACACTGAGCTTTCCTGGTTGGTTGCAATGGGAAAATTAAGACTTTTGGCATAAGCAGCTAAAGATAATTTACTGAGTTCTCTATCAACCTGGGAGTCTGCTAAATCATCATCTTCAGAAACAGTCTTCACAAAATTCTCCTCTTTCTTTCCCACTGAACTGTTTTCCCTCCTGAAATATTCTGAAAACTCAAACAACCTGTCACTTGATTCATGCTTCACTGACAGTGGCCGGATCACATCCCTCTTATTTTCAGAGCTAAATGGAAAATAACCGCATGCTGAAATTTTATCCCTACAAGAGGTCTCCGAAAATTGATTTTTGCAGTCATATTTATCCAAATTATTTAAATTAGGCTGCTCCTGGTTTGAAGTCTGAACGTTCGTGCTCCTCTTAAAGAAAGACAACAACGATGGACCTGATTTTTCTTCTGTTGATACTTTTTTCAGTGAGGTGTCATTATGTCCTAAAAGCAAAGTACTGTCATCTTCCTTCCCTTGCATGCCAGCTTCATTTCTAGAGGAGTTACAGGAATCCAGTGATGCTTCCTTGGACACCTGTTTAGTGGGGACCAGTCTGGACTGGAACACACTGTTTGCACTTGTCTCTTGCATACTTTTGCAACTCCTTGAAGATGGAGAATCAAGATGAGTCTGAGCAGACAGATATGGTGTTTTGGATTCTGCTTTGTGTTTCACTTCTAACTCTCTGCCTCTCCTGAAATCTGAATGCTCAGTATTTGAACTGAAGCACTGATCATCCGTATTGCACTTCCCTGCCACAAGGTCAGAGCTCCTATTTTCCTGAGCTTTCCCACATATTTTTGTTGCCAAAGAGTTCTGTGGGAAGACAAACTCCTGATCTGTCAAGTCATTAGGCTCTTTTTTGATATTCATCAAGAGGCCTTCTGTGGATGTGCAAGATGTTGAGCTTCTACATGCATCTCTACATTCCTCTTCCCAGGCATTCTTTCTCCTATGCAAAGGGTTCTCTTGACAATCTCTGCCTTCCTTTGACACGACAAATGGTGAACAAAGGTCCCTCCTCTCATGTCCACTCATCTTGTATCCATCATCACACACATTCCTCTCCTGCTTTGTAGAGACACTCGGCAAAGCTGTTGAGCTTGACTTGCTCCCTCCAGCCAAAGAGCTGCTCAGTGCTTTGCCCTTTATACTTCTTATAACTTGCTTTAAGCACATTTGCAGCTCCTGGGTTTCCTGGCTGCTCAGCTGCCAGCCCACAGCTCGATTTCCCCGCAGGAGGAGGTTCAGTTTGTCCAGGTACTGCTTGCAGAGGGCGTGCTGGCCGAGCTGGTAGCCCTCCTTGAGCAGGCTGCGGATGAGCTGCACGCAGGCGTGCTGCACCGAGCTGGGCGCCTGCAAGGAGCCCGCGGCCGAGCCCTTGGCAAACAGCCCCGGAGCCTTCTCACTGCAGCGAGTGAAGGCTCTGCTTGGGAGCGTGGCACACCTCACCACCGCCTCCACCCACTCCTGGGAGCTGATCCACAGCAAGTGCAGGCACTTCTTGCTTCTGTGCAGCTCAACGATGGACACCAAGATGAGGAGGAAGAACTCGGAGATTTTGTCGCACTCCTGGAATCGTTCGATGAGGATGTCTTTGATTTCTGAGCAGAGGTAGTGGATGACCTCTACTATATAGGCTACACCCAAGTCCTTGAGATCCATGAGGGACTGAACAAAAGGGATGAACCAGAGGAACGTGCTGTGATGGACACGCATGTCTCTGCCAATGTCAGACTGAAGCATGTTAGCCAGGGTGTGCATATCTTCATACATGTTGGGGCAGTACTCTGGGCAAATGGCAGCCTTCCAGCCAGTGTCCTGAAAAATACATCCACCACACAACAGCCTCAGTGATAGGCACAGTTTAATATGGCAGCCTTCTTGTAGCCAAGCTTTTTTGTTACTTCCTTTCATATATTTGTTCATTAAACAGTAACAGCTCTTATATCCCAATGTAAGTCATTAAAAAAATGCAAAAAATAAAGATCACACAGATCTAATTTCCTAAAACATTACCTATGAAATTAGTGTGAAGTAGTAGTTCCTTTAAAAATCATTGTGAACTATTCAAAGACACATGATCATTCATGATCACACAATTTACCCTCAGATAATCAAAAACACATGGAAAGCATTTAAAAGACACTTCATAAATGCAATACATTGACATCAAGAGATGACCACACTTGGAAATGTTTATTCTTGACAACATCATTAAGTGACCCCAGTTCAAAGAAAAGGAATATAAAATACTGGTTTAATACCTTTTGAGGCTTTTCTGTGTTATAATTATACACAATCTGACTGCAGGACATCATGTCATCACCATAGTCTGATTCTGGTTCAGCTTTTGTCCTGAAAAGAAACACAGATTACTACAGCCTCACACAATTAAAACCCTGAGAAACTCAGGACAGATGTTGCTTTTCAGATACCAAGTGTAGAGCTTGTTTCATCCAGCTTGTAAGAGGTGGGGGAAGTGACTGTCTCAGGAAAAAGCTTTCTACTGAGTCATGGATTTGCCTATGTAGAACAATGCCCAGAATGCCATCTACCGAAAAGTCAGGAATTCTCACAAATTTACCAAACCTTGAACATGGCAATTTTCATTAACCTTCAGTGCAAGTTGGTTGTAGCACTAAATAAGCACAGAACAGTTAACAGTCTTCCCAATTCAGGAAAAAAAAATCCTAACAAGTTTAACAGACACACCAGGGTTACCAAAGAGAAGTGAGTATATATTTTTTTGAAGGAACATCACAATTTTAGGGGACCTACTTCAACTTTGCTTTGCTTGAAATTGGAAAGATTATATTTTTTCAATTGCCATCTCCCTCCCTCAACACAAATTACAGCAGCACTGACAAGAACTGACCTCATAAAACTACTGCGAATATTTTTGATTTCATTGTTGTAGCTGACACTGTTGATTATGGTTTGAAAGGCTTGGACAGGATCAATCAGCTGACCCCAAACTTTAGACCCAAGCTGATCCAAAATAACCATGAAACAGTGTAGGGCAGGCCAGAAGGGGTCAGTGGAATCATCTGAAACACAACAGGAACAGTGGAGAGGGTTGAAAAGCAAGTCCTGGAAATTCTTAAGCTAAGCAGAAATTGAAAGAGCTGGTTCTCATTGATTTTTCTAAAATATCAATAGAAAAGTATTCTAGGAAGTTGCAACTGTACTTTTTACTGGAAAAAGAATTTAAAAAGTCAAGATCCCTCATTTGTACAGAGACACTGCTCCTTATGCAGTCTTAAATCAACAGGAGCCTGGATCCATTATTAATATTAAATAATACTGATATTCCCCCACTCTATG
Source organism: Ammospiza caudacuta (assembly GCF_027887145.1). Classification (NCBI taxonomy): domain Eukaryota; kingdom Metazoa; phylum Chordata; class Aves; order Passeriformes; family Passerellidae; genus Ammospiza; species Ammospiza caudacuta. The sequence goes on along the minus strand of NC_080613.1, from coordinate 4,194,858 downwards.
AAACTGATGCTTTCACATGGTTTTTTGCAGGAGTGTGCTAAGAAGTGGCACAACTTACACAGTTTCACTTACACAGCTAATTTATACTTCACAGTTATAATAGAAGCAATTGGTTTCTTCTCCCTCATGTAAGAAAATATCATATCCTCAATAAACACGAATTAAATAAAAATTTGCTCATTTAAGAGGCAATCCTGGTCTTGAGGTCACAAGGCAATTCCCAGACTAAGCCAGATTTAGCAAAAGCACCACCATCCCTTCTCCACTCCAAAGTTTGGATGTCATCCTTCAGTATTTGTCAGTATTTCCCAAATATTGCAACTTTCAAAAGATAAATAGGCTTCAGGTAAAATTACCTCTCATTACACTACTAACAACTTAACAAGGAATTCGCTAAAGATGAAAAATGAGCTATGAACTGTCTTAATCTCAAAACGAGTTACCAGCTGCTTCTTTCTCCATAGTGTGAAGTATAGACTGCATGAAATCATTTTGTTTGTCTGGGCCCAGTAACAGAGAGTCCATAGCTTGTTCTTCCAGCACTGACAGCAACATGCAAATTCCTAGAGAAGAAAAAACAGGAGCAACCTGTCTATATACTTGAAAAAATATGAATTTGTACTGACAAATTTTCAAGCTCTGACTTCAAAGAACTGCTTACAAATAGGAGACTACACAAACTAATTTCTGATCATAAATACTCACCCAGCCAATAATTCTTGTAGTTGGCTGTATCATACAAATGAGCTGGCAGAAGGATGAGTTTACCCTTTTCAAACATTGAAGAGCTGTAAATATCTGGGTTCTCAAAAAGCCCCAACTCAATAACTCTGAACAAACAAGTCAGCACTTCCTCTAAGTCATAGTAATCATCCCTGTCAACCTTTCCTAAATTCCTTGCTGTTAGGATGGCCCATCGACGAATCTAAGGATTGAAACAAATAGTTTTATGTTAATAAAAATAACAAATTCTGTAAGAGGAAGCATTGCTGTTACAAACGGGACAAAGGGGTATTTTTGCTAATAGAATAATTAAAAATAAGTACTCAAAATAATCTTAGAAACAGGCTTGCTATATCTACAAGATGATGATGGTGACAAAGAAGCTAAAATTCAGGGTAACACCTATGAAGAAAACTCGTTGGGATTTATGTGCAACAGTTGGTTTGTACTAATTTTATGTTATTTACATGTAACTGACCAAGATATTCTACTGAGAGAACGGCTTATTGTAACAGAGGTCAAGTTTTATTTACAGATAAATGCACCACACATTTTCTAAAATCATGCAAGACAGTATTCCATCCCTTCAGTATTAACATGTGCACATAACCAGGATTTAGCAGAACAGAAAAAGGAACTCACCACTTCATTTGGGTGCACCAAAAAGAGATAAATTCCTGGGTATTTCTCAAAGACCTGAAAGGAGTCTTGACTTAGTTCCATTCTGCAGAGCACTTCCACACATAGCTCACCTAAAAGAGTAAGAGAGTTACGGTAAGCACTAATTTACAGGCTCACAAAAAGAGTGTATTTAGTATCAAAACAAATTATACATTATTTCTCTGGTTTAAGTGAAAATATTCATTTTCACCTCCTGCAGTGGAACACCACCACTCCCTTCCACAGGGATATGATCAGATACATACTGACTTTCTCATGCAGCAGCAGGTAGGGGTATTTCAGGATTTCCAGCAGGGGCACTCGCAGGTTGTTCTCAAAATTTGGGCCCACATAAACAGAGAGAGGTGTCTCCCCATGCTCATCAACCAGAAACAGCTCATCTTCTCCTGCTTCCTCATTCATGGATTTCTCCATGTGGGCAACCAGGCGGGAGGTCTCCAAGTCCCACAGGTCCTGTTCAGTGGGGCAAAACAACAATCAAAGTGTACTTGTGAAAAAAGTGATTAAAGGACATTTATTACCATATACAGATAATTCATTACATGTTCAAAAATTGAAATCTCATTTTGAAAAGTTTCTCTCTATGCATGGTCCAAACCAGTAAAGTTTTGAAATGGAATTCAACTAGGCAAAGAACAAATCTCTCACTTTAAAGTTGAGACTACAAACTTTTTAAAAATAATCTTCAAACCAGATGCAATGTTAAATATTCATATTCATTTCAATACTTATTTTAGGCACAAAACTTTGTTCCACTGGCCAATACACAGAAAGACACGATACAGGAAAAGAGCATCTTTAGGAAGATAGGAAAAGCACTAATAAAATCTTGCCTTCTAACAGATTTTGTAATTAGGGGAAGGAAAAGAATATAAATATAAATAATGCAAAAAGACTGGCTGATTTGCTGGATATTTGTAGGTATTCACCCACTTAACTTACTCATCTTAAGTAACTGCTCCAAACCTCAATTAGACACCAAGTTCATTCACTGCAGTAAATGGACACAAAAAGGAACTTGCAGTAGGTGCAGATTCTCTTATTCCCAGTCTATGGAACTTCAGTCACATGGAATTGCACTCCAGAGCAATCTAGCTGACCAATCTAAAGAGCAACCTTTTAGACTATGATAATTAGCTAAAAACTTTACATGCACAGAAGGGAAATAAGCTAATGATATAATAAATATTATAAAATGCTTTCCTAAAATATAAAGTTGTATACTCCTACAGGAGGACTACAAAAGAGGTCTAAATTTTTTTGATTAATTGCAGTCTTGCAAGGTCTGATCTCTGAAATTGAAACGTAAGAGAAAACTACTAAGTGAAATGAACTGAAGTGAAAGAGAAGTGAAAGCAAACAAAAACAGGAACAAACCAACAACCGAAGAGAAACCAGCAGAAAAGAGAAAACACATTAAAGAAAAGAGCTGTTAGTCTGGCAGATGTTCTTTGTTTCAGATGACAAACCATCTACAGCATGAAAGAAGTCCAAGCTATGGTGTCTAGTCAGCAACTTAAAACTACTGGTTTAGTTCTTGTTAATTTGAATATATGCAAAACAAGAGGATCTCTCTTTTACAATCACCAGTTTGTAAAACTCCATATGAAAAAAACGAGACAGTTAAAAAGCAACACAAAAACCCAGTAACACACAACTACTCCCAAAACCCAGTAACACACAACCCCTCCCCTTACACTGAGGCTTCTTAATTAATCTCTTAATTAATTACCTCATGCAATCTTGGACATTCTTCCCTTGCTTTGTGGTATTCAACCACACACTCCAGGCAGTAACAGAGGTCATCATTGGAGCCTTCAAAATCTTCCTGGGACAGCCTCTGAGCAGCATAGTGCCTCAGGAACTCGGTGGTGTCAGCACCACTCTGTGTGCACCATCGGCATGTGCTCATTCTGGGGGGGGCAAAAAAAGCAGCAATTAAAGCCCAAAGCCTTCAAGTGGCAAAATATTCCCTGTCAGCCACGACAATTTTAAAGCATGAGGAGCGTCAGGATTTCAGTTACTCATTAGCAGTTTCCATGCAGGTGTTCTTACAACATCCAGGTGCGTGCAATTAAACCCATTAGAGCAATTAAAGGGACATCGCACCAGAAATGCCTGTGGAAGGGACAGCACACGGGAAAAATAAAGCACTGTAGTCAAATGTGCAAACTAGGAAAGAAAAGGGTGAAAACTCATTTTATATTTAAAAAAAAAATCTCCTTACCTGCACATTGCATGATTTCCAGAACTACAATGCAAAGCTCTTTATATTATTTTACTGGTGTCTTTGGAATCTAGGTCTAGAGTTTAATTAGCTTCTTTCCTTAATCTCCTACTAAAATTTATAGGTCAACAAACCCCTGTTGTCACAAGCAAAGGGCATTTATGCAGAACTTTCCTGTCTTTGTGATTTTTATAGACAGAGTGCTAAAATTCTCACCACAGATTGCTTTCCTCTAAAAACAAAAATCTTTCACTAAGCAGCAATGGAGTCACCTCAGATCCTGCTAGCCTGAAGAATTCCACAGAGCACTGGAACCACAGAATGGTTTGGATGGAAAGGACCTTAAGGATCATTTCATTCTACACCTTCCACTGTCCCAGGCTGCTCCAAGCACCATCCAAACTTTGGACACTTCCAGGGATCCAGGGGCAACCGCAGCTCCTCTGGGCACCTTGTGCCAAGGTCTCAGCACCCTCACAGGGAAAAACTTTCTCTTAATACTCAATCTAACCCTGCCCTCTGTCAGTTTGAATCCACTCCCCCTCGTCCTACCACGACAGCTCCTGATGAAGAGTCCCTTTCCAGCTTCCTTTAAGCCCCTTCAGATAATGCAAGGCTGCAAAAGCATGAACTCTTGAACTAACTATACAAAAAGAAAGGTGGTAACTACTTATTTTATTCAGCATAAAAAAGCAGATAAAGCCAAGCCTTAAGTTTCCTCATACATACACACATAGTGGGAAAACCCAACAATTGTGGCATTTACCTTTGAAAAAGGCAGCTATTTGCTGTGCAGGTGTGCCAGCTCACATGGTGGGAAGGAGAACAGCGCTGCCCTGCAGCCAGGCAAGGGGCTGAGCCCTTCAGCCATACATGTCCTGAGTGCAGAGGGCAGAGCCGTATCCTCAGCAATCAACCCCCTGGTGACCAAGTCCCGGTGGTGTTTCAAAGATCTAGAGCAAAACAGAAATCAAACCACTGAATCACAGCATCAGTCTGGCTGGAAAAGGCCTCTGAGATCACCGAATATCCAACCTGTGACCAAACACCACCTTGTGTCACCCAGAGCAGGGCACTGAGTGCCACATCCAGCTGAACCTCCAGGGATGGTGACCCCACGACCGCCCTGGGCAGCCCATTCCAATACTCAAATATTTAAGAACTCTTTTCAGTGAAGGAATTCCTCCTGATGCTCCAGCCTGGCACTGCTTGAGGTTCTGTCCACTCCTGCCACTCACTACTGAGAGAAGAAGCCAATCCTCACCTGACAGAACCTTTTTCCAGCTGGTAATGACTCCACAACCAAAGGTTGTAAAGAAGGTAAATATTTTATTCAGCGCTAGACACAGGAGGAGAACATCTTCCCAAATCCTGCGTGCCCCGACATTCACAAATCCTCTATTTATTCACAAAAAATCATGCATATTCTATAATGCCTATACATATTCAGTAGCTCACCCCCGCCCATTTTCCACATGGTTTGGAAATTAGCTGTGACTGCGCCCTTTATCCTTTTTATTGAGTCGGTGGTCTTTAAATGAGTCTGGGGGCCTGACAAGATGAAGGCTCAAAGTCTTCATAGTTGTTAAACTTTCGAACTCAGGTGTTTTGGCATCGAATTTTCTGGCAAGCTCAGCAGTTTTTATCAGGGGCTTCTCTTATTTGCAAGCTCAGCAGAATTTTATAGGTAACAGGTATCCTTCGAAGGGTCCCCTATCTCTGTCCCGTACAAGCAGAATAACGAATACCATATGTTCACACACATATTGCCTAAACTCTCCTAAATTCCTTATTAACCCTTAAATCCCTTATTTCAGTAGATCAGCAGAAATCAGTTCAGCTCACACTCAAGAACTGCTGTGGTATTTAGGTTAACACTCGCATTGATGCATTTCACGAAACGGTAAGTACAACAGAATCCCTTCTGCCATTCAAATGCGGATGTTTGCCTGGCTTTTCACTCGTAAAAAGCGTCAATATTTACCTATGCCCGTTAAGGGAGGGAATCGCTGCACGGAGCGTGGGCGGGCACACGAACGAACCTGCGAGCAGCGCTGTGCCCTGACCGCTGCGGAGCCCCGGTACCCGCGCACGGAGCACCGAAATCTCTTTCGGTTTCGCACTGGAGCCGCCGCAGCCGCCCCGGTGCCGGTGCTGGCCCCATCACAACCCCAATCCCAACCCCGGCAGCGCCCCCCTCGCCCCGGCCGCCCTGCCCGGTGCCCTCCGTCCCTTCCCGCCAAGCGGGACCCGGCCCGCCCTGAGGCGGCGTGAGGGACCGACACAAAAGGGCGTCCCGGCAGGAGCGCGGGCTCCGCGGCGGCGGCACGGCACCAGCTCCAAGGCGGTGCGGGGTGAGCCGACGGTCCCTGCTGTGCTCGTGGCTCGCTCCGCTCACCTCACGCCGCTCCGCTCGGTCCGCCCGGCACGGCCCGGCCCGGCCCTCCCGGAGCCGCCGCTGCCGCCCTGAGGCCGCGGCGCTGCCCGCGCTTCCGGACGCGGCCGGATGTGGGCGCTCGCTGCCTCCCGCGGGAGGAGCCTTAAAGCGACAGCGCGGCCCCGGCGGCGGCGGGCGGGGAAACTGAGGCACGGGGGTGGGCTGGGTTATAGCCCGGGCACCGCCTCAAGGACGGATGAGGATGGGCCTGAGCGGGGCCACAGCTTGAGGGACGGACGGTGCTGGGCCTGAGCGGGGCTGCAGCCTCAGGGACGGACGGTACTGGGCCTGAGCGGGATTACAGCCTCAGGAATGGACGGTGCTGGGTCTGAGCCCTGTTACAGCCTCAGGAATGGACGGTGCTGGGTCTGAGCCCTTTTACAGCCTCAGGAATGGACGGTGCTGGGTCTGAGCGGGGTTACAGCCTCAGGAATAGACAATGCTGGGTCTGAGCCCCGTTACAGCCTCAGGAATAGACAATGCTGGGTCTGAGCCCCGTTACAGCCTCAGGGACGGACGGTGCCGGGCCTGAGCCCCGTTACAACCCAGGCACCGCCTCAGGTGATGGCCGAAAAGACTGGTTGGAAATAAAACACCACAAACTGGTGTCTACAGAGCAGATATTTGTTTATTGCAGTGCTGGAGGCGAGGGGGATTTTCTCCACCTCACTCACTCACTCACCCTTGTCGAGTGCTGTGGTTTATTTATACAGTAAGTATTCCTTGATGTTGCTATGTCATTAAATTAGCTCCAGCACATATGTGATGATGTTATACATAATGTTATCTCGTGGTTATAAATAGTTTTTCTGTAGTGCCTTGCACCTCCCCAAGTTAGGTGTTCTTGGGGGTCTTCTTTGATGAAGGCTCAAGGTCTTCCTCTCATCTGAGCTTCTTAACTTTGTCCTCAGACCATGTGCAGTTATGGTGTTCCTTTGTCTTTCTGCATCTTACTGGTCAAAATTCTTTATTTTGTAGCTAATTTGCTTTACATTTGCCAATTTCTTGTTTGTACGTTCTCCTGCTTCCCAGTATAGCTACACTTGTCTGTTTCTGTGATTATTCACCTGGCAAGTTTCTGTTTATTTAAGCTTTAAGTAACTAGCTAACCATAGACTGGCTATTGCATTGTATAGAAAGTTATGATTCAGGTTATATAGATATAGAAAGTTATGATTCAGGTTGTATAAATATAAAAAGTTATGATTCAGGTTATATTGGTGTCCTTTACCTCAAGCTACATAAGCATCTCGTAACTTTGACCCAAGTTATATCAGCATCACCTTTCTCCACCTCCTTGGTTAAGACCTTACAGGAGAGAGGGGTGAAAAAAGCAAATCCCTGTTTGATCTTCAGCTGCTTCTTCAGCTTTGAAGTGCTGCAGACACAGCCTTGGAGCTCATCTGTCTCTGTCTTTGATAATGCCACACAGCTGAAGAGTTTTGTGCTGTAACACCACTCAGGTCACAAAGATGCCAGGGAAACACTTGAAACAACATATCTGCTTGAAACACTTGAGTTTTTAGGCTGCTTTTACGCTTGAAGGCTCTGTCATGCTCTTATTTATAATGCAGTCTGATACACAAAGCTTTGTCAATGTTATTTTCTTCATCATTCTGTGGAGCCTCTTTGGTTTTTTTTTAAACCTCTGCAGATTTTGCTGTTTGCAGTAACACTGAAATATCCCCGTGAAAGAACTGCCTCCCCATGCCTGCAATCCCACGGGCCAGGGAAGAGGATAGTAAAGGGAAAAGCTCCTTCCTTGTGCCTTTCAGCACCTGGGAAATAATCAACATGCAATTATCTGCCCCTGTGCAAACATTGCACACACCTCACCCAGGGAGAGGAAGGAGTTTCACTGCTCCATTCCCAGGGCTGCAGGGAGATGGAAGCCTCTGTTTGCCCAAAAGCAGCCAGTGCAGTGATGGCTCCACGTTTACAACTCCTATTTAGCAGAGAAACTGCTTTTTTTTAAGGAGCATCAGCAAGATTTTTCCTGGGTGGTTTCTGGGAGGGAGGAACAGGAGCTCATACCCTGAGGTGACTCTTTGAGCTGGAATGCTCCTGGCTCACTGCCAAGGGAGTGAAAATTCCTCAGAAAAATATTTTGAAAGGTGGTTTTGAAGCCCAAACATGCAAGAGTGGTAGGAGTGGAGAATGAGATAGCAGAGCTAAAACAAACATCTGTGCTGTTTGTACTGCTGATTAATAAGCACCAATTTCACCCTAATAACTCTGAATTGCAGATGGATTGAAGGCCAGGGAAACCTCCCAAGGTTTGGGATCCCTTACTCACACCAGATCCTTGGTAAGTGACTGACAGCAGCTAAATTAGTACTAATGAATAAGTCATTAATAAGGTGAGCTTTGAACCTTGGTAAACCACTGTTAAAACTTTATTGAATTCCATCAAATTTATTAAACTCTTGTCAAGTTATTCTTTTCACTCAATAAAACATTGCTGCTTCTCTCTTTGGAGTGAGGTGCATTCCACTCAGCCACAACAGTTTTCTTTTAAAGCAAAGAATAAAATAAAACTCAGCATGGAGATAGAAGTTTATTTCTGCAAGATCTGTTTTTACAAACTACAACCAGGCATTGTTTGTGCTCTTGCTTCCACATAATTCAGAGCATCTCAATTTTCAAGGGAAAAAAAAAAACCCTTGAAAAAGACAAACTTTTTAGATTCAGAAATTCAAGTTTTTCAGCTTTTAACTTTAAAACCCATGAAGCAACACAAAGATTTAAGTGGAGGTGGTGTGGGTTTCCTTCCCCCATCCCATTTCATCTCTTGACTGGAGAACTTTACCCTCAAAGCAGTGGCTGGTGCAGGGGAGGTTGTGCCTGTCTCACAAAATCCCAGTGCTTTATATCTCAGAGAGACAAAAGGCAGACACAGTTAAATATGGGAAATTTTCCTTTAAAATCCCTTGCTGAAAGTCACCTTCCAGACCCTCCAACAAGGCCTTTATTTCAAGCCATTGAAAGTTCTGGATTTTCAATAATGATTACTAGAACTGAAGAGGGAAATTGTCACTTATCAAAATGACCCTGAAAAAGCAGAGACTGAGTCTTCTTCCTTTACTGTCTAGTACAGCATATGGGAAATATAAACAAGCCTTACAAAGAATTTACACATACATTTTGGGGCTTTTTACATTAATTCAGTCAATTTACAAATAGTCACTTCAGGCAGAGAGTTAAAAGTATCATACAAAACACAAGTAAAACCTCCATCTTATTAAAATGGAGAAATTCTCCATGGCAAAATAAAAATATATATGTATGGATATATATATATATATACACACTGGTTTGTCTCTGTATTCCAAATATTAAATACAACACTTTATATTACCTGTTTTGGTTAGCATGAAATGATGAATAATAATAGACAAAAGTCTTTTTTCTCTAGAAAGATGGAGAAAAGTGTAAGTCTGCATCAAAAATAAAAAATAAATCAGTTGCTTTTAAGAATAAGATACCTGTTTAAAAAAAACAAACTCAAAAGTTGTGTTGTTTTCATCAACACAGATGTCTAAAGACTTGATTGTTACAGTTTTAAAAGCAACTGAAAACCTTTTTCCAGTCCCATAAATTTAAAAAAAAATAAAGTTTGTAAACCAAGTTCATTCATGAAGGGAAAACAGCAGCTGTCACCTCCACCAAAAAAAAAAAAAAAAAAGTATTTTGAGACATTTAGAAAGCAACTTGTATGCTTACATGAAATCTTTTAAAACCAGAGCTGATAATAAAAATAAAATAAATAAAATGTGGCACAAAAGCTCTCTTTAACTCAATCTTCAAGCTGAAACAGGACAATCAGAGGTGCCAATCCTGACTCTTCCCATTGCCAACAGCCTGGTACTTGCAGGTGATGAGCTGCACCCACTTTTCAGCCAGTTAAATCTGCAAATTAGGCATTGCTTTTAGGACTATCAATTAATTAATTAATTAATTCATCACTCTCATCACTGGAGTCAAAAATGTCACTGAGCCTGAAAGCCTGCTGCTGCTGCCTGGCTGCTGCATTGTCAACATTCCTGTGTTTCCTCTCTTCCTCCCTTAACTTTTCTTCAAGGTCTGGGAGTGTCTTTTCATACAGATAATCAATAATTTCTGTGAGAAAAAAGAAAAAAAAAGAGGTTTTAATTGGATCTGTAGAGGAACAGCATCTCAGACAGAAATTCTGTTGTTGTTAAATGCACAAAATCTCTGTATTGTTCTGATCACAGGGGCTGCAGGGAGATCAGGCATAACACAAACATGCAAAGAGAAATTAAAATATACAGTCTTAAAGCTTTTCAAGCCAAGGTAGTAGAGAGAACAGTTTCATAAGCAATTGCATGAAGAGAACACTGAAAGTTATTAAAAAATTAGTAAAATAAGCATAAAGTCTAAGATTTTAGCCAATTAGGAAAAAATTGAACCAGAATGTGTATCCTGTGAGATTCAAGCCAAAGCCTTAAGGAGTACATACAAACTGCTGGCATACTGACCAGAAAAAGTCCTTCTTTTCCAGAGGGGGACAAAAGACACTTTTAGCCTATAAAACTTTGATTGAACATAGCCTCTAGGAACATCTCTGCAAAGAGAAGAGTTCAAAGAATTAGTGGTGCAAGGAACTATCATAAAGCTTAATTGTTACTGAGTTATCCAGTCAAACCCCAGCTTAGATTTAGGTAGAAATGATGGAATTCAAATAATAATTAACCCATAATACCAAATCATAATTTTTCCCATTAGTTGATGAACAGATACACAACACCCCAGTATTTGGAACATTAAGGGTTTCAGATCTTGGCTTCCTGCTCAATGCTATGCCAGGATATGCAACTGTAATGTTTCATGTTTCCAAACTGAACATTTCCTACAGTTGTAAAGGTATCAGAACTTTGCTTCCTCTGCTTTCACTGCCCTTTGTATCCATAAAAAGAAAGAAGGGAGGTTTACCCAATAGCATTACTGAGCTCATCCCAATTTACTTCACTGGCATCCTCTGCTTTTGTTTGATACAACCTGTGAATGTGAGACAGAAGCACTTTGCAAGCAGAACTCAAGACATCATTCAGTGCTCCCAGCTCCCCCAGTCAAAAATTACAGGACATTTTGTCCACAGAATGAATGATTACAAAACATGTAGTCATCAAGCTGCAAGCAGGCTGTTCTCACCCTGCCAACTTCTAAAAGCACAGCTCAAACAGTGGGAGATAAAAAACATCCCAGTGCTCAGCACTGTACCTTTTAATAAGGGTGATCTTGGTCCTTAATCCATTGGTCCCTCTGTACAACTTCTGCCCTCTGGTCAATTTGCTTGTTAAAACTGAATTCCTTTGAAAACACACAAAAACAAGTTTCTGTCATTTCAAGAAATTTCAAGAAAGCATAAAGATGCTGCTGTCACAGAGAGGCAATGTTCTGCCAAGTGATAGGGGGGATTGAAGGGACACAGTCACCAATAGAAATAATGGTCTTATTTTACTATGAATATTAAGGTAACAAAAAAGTAAAATGATACATTCAATAAAACTATACACTTAGCTTTAACAAAAAGCAAAAATAAGAGTGCACTAATCATTACTATATGAGAGAAAGGATAGTGATTGAGAAAGATACATCACCAATTACTTCAATATTTTACCATCATCCAGATCCTGTCACTGGGCAGCCCCATTTCACAGGCAGGGCCTGGAGAATCATTCCCAGCAACTGGAAAATCCTCCACAGAGTGTCCAGCCCTAGGTGAGGTCTCCAAATTCACCCCAAAAGTGGGCCCAGCTTTTATGGGCCCCAAATCAGCAAGTCAAAGTGACTTGATTGTATTTTTAGCACAGAACACCTGGATGTGATGGCACACTTCCCAACCAGCAGGGGCCCAGGCCTTGGCTGGGAGTTTCCCCTAAAATACCTACAAAGAAACTGCTATTCCTGTCAGTTGGGAAAGTCTCTCAAAATGATACATTTCTTGCAGATAACTACACAAGGTTATGTGAAAGTGTCTGAAGCAGCTGGTTTGGTGTTAAACAGCTGGCACAAGAGTCTCAATCATCTATTTTTAGCTCAATAATACTGCTGGTGTTAGTCACAATGCCCAGGGTTCAGCATGTAAGTCAGCTCTGCTGCTCAGGCCTCTCACACCAGGCAGAAATTAGGCTTTGCTATCACAGCAAACAGAACTTGCTGCAGCTAGCAAGGAGTTATTTCTCTCAGATTCATCTGCAATGCCTCTTCTCTGCTCTGAAATCTCTTACCTGTCCTACCAAAGGATCATCATGGTACAAAACACAGGATTTGCAGAATAAACACACCCCAGTACAGATTTTACCATCCCAGTTTAGCCAAGCCCTCACCATTTCTGTTTGCATTGTCTCCAGTATCGACTTCCCACTCTGGCTTCAATCTCAGTCCATGGCAGTGCCTGGTACAGCTGCTCACGCTCAATCCACAGGTCTGAGTCTGGCTGCTCCAGGGAGGAAAGAGAACTTGCATTTTCTGCTGTCAGTTTTCTCCTCAGCACATCCTTCACTGCACTCATTAACTTCTGGGTCTCTTCCTCTGTCCACGGACCATAGTTAATAGCTACAATTGAAAAGCCACCAGGTTAAGGCATAATTTATCACGAATGATTAAGGAAAAAAAGGCAAAAGAAAAAATGTTTCACTTTGCATGACTTTTATTTATGGTACCAACTTCTTAACACATGTCCTAGAAACACTTCTGCATACCAAGCTTGAGAGTTCAGCCCAAACACTAAAGAACAGTTTGATCTCCAGTTGTTCTTTTTAAACCTGGCTGCCAAATTCCTTCTGCCCTCCCCATAAAATCCTCTTTTTTAGATGTCAGTTCTGTTAATGAAGAGTTGTATTTGTTCCACATTTTCCCCATTTTCTTTCAGAGATCTTTCTTATCCATTCTACATGAAAATACAATCAGTGGTGTGAAGAAGAGGACCATCACTACAAATCAATTAATTAATTAAAGACCCCACACTTGAAGGACTTTTAGAGTACCTACATTGTACAGTTCAAATAGCATTACACAAAATGAATTTTCTTAAAATTCCATACCTGACTTGATTTCAGAGAATTTCATAGCAACTGAGAGGTTGGAACGGGACATCAACTCAGAAATCTTCTTCCAATCATTGCCATGCAGAGCTTGATACTTCTTTAATTTTTCTTTTTCTTCTTTAGTATACCTGGTTGAGGAAATGGGCACAGCTTCAGCTGTAATTTCAAATCATTTAAGTCTCTTAAAGAGCTGTAACACCTGCAGGTGATCAGCGTTAATCATCAAGTCACATTTTAGAACAGAGGAATCAGTAAGGGAAAATGAGTTATCAATTAAGTGACAGTAACTGGCACAAATGGCAGAGAGGATTTTCATTTGAATCCATTTTTAATTTACAAATAATCAACACAGACTGATATTAGCATTCAGAAACACTTTTTAAGTATTCCCTTACCTTCCTTTATAATTATTTGGGTCAAATATCTTCCTTGCTCGATAATAAATCAGCCTCCAGGGCCGGGGAATGCCCTCAGCTGGAAGGGAAAGGATCATTTTTAACAAACATTTCTAACAGTGGTGAGGCCACAATGAAACAAACCCCAAAACCCAACACCACACATTTTCATGGCCATGCTGCCAACCACAGATTCTTTCCACTCAGAGGCTACAAACTGCATGGGCTGGCTGTGCATTTGATGCAGGTGTGATTAAATTTAACTGGCATGCTGAACACTGCCTTAAAGAGAGACATGAAGGAGCTGAGCAGACCCTGGGTGTCACAGACTGTCCCAAATGGGAAAAGCAGGCACTGGGGGCAGCAGCAAAAACCAAATGAAGATCCCCAGAGACTAATCCCTGGGAACACACAACCACCTTGGGCAGCAGTGCCCAGCACAGGGGACTGCAAGGCACAGAAATAATGAGACTTTCTGCCAAATCTTCCCAGCCCAGGAGCAAACTCCCAGACTGGAATGAAAGTCAGCATCAGGGAAATGTGCCAATGCAGAGGGAAGGATTGTGTGTCTGAAATAACCACAGAGGAACAAAGCTGTAGTTTGATCTCAGCATCCTGATCCATGACAGGCTGCCCTTTACTCTGCCTTGCCTGAGATGCCACCAAACACACAGAATAAAGCTCCTAGGGCACTGAGGAGCTCCCCAGCTCTTGGAAAACTGGCATGGTTCAGTTTTCTCCACCCCCCTCAATCCTGCACCTGCCCCCTATTTATTGGTGACAGTTTCAGACAGGACTTAATCACTCACAGCTGCCATTAGTAACCTTAATTATAGTTTAGCAAATAATGCACTTAAAGCCATAAAGCCCAAATGCAAGTCTGGAAGTCTTTACTGGTCTTGACCACATTTTATCTCTAAACTCTTCCTATCTGAGACCAGATAATAAGAACAGTGGACTGTGCAGATTATCAACTACACCATGTCAGCAGCTTCTTTTCTCACCAAATTTAGCAACATCAGTGCTTTTAACAAAAATTATTTTACAGAACATACCATGATATCACCAGCTTGTAGAATGCAACATTCAGCTGTCTGAAAAACTTAAATACTCACAGATTTTCTCACAAAAGTGATGTTCTGTTTTCAGGCGATGGATGGTGTCTTTATCACTTGGATACCTCGAGGTAAACAAAAGTTTTTCAGCACTGTCTATTCCAGTAAGTGCTAAGAACTCTTCAACATTTTTCCTGATTTGTTTATTTTCCTTCTGGGTAAATCTGCCAAACCTGATAGCCATACCTAAAATATAGAAAAGGTGTAAAAAAAAAACAAGTCAAACCTCAAGTACCATCTCTTGCACATTTCAGGTTTTAACTCAGGTGAACTGAAAACTGAACACTTTAATGGGAGTGTTCAGCACTGCAAATTCAGAGGGGAAAAAAGAAAAGTGAAAGAGACCAAACCAGCTGGGAAATCAGCAATTAACACACAAGTTTGGACTGAAATTTGCCAGTGTGGAAGCAGATGCTACAAAACAGAGAAACAGAAAATCTGTCAATGGAATGAAGTGAACCAGACTGTGGGTGCAACAGACTGGCACTGTTCAAACATTGTCACAGCTGCACAGTCCTTCCTCACTGCAAGAGGATTTCAGAGAGCTCACCCTGCCTTTTAAACTCCTTAAACCTCATTAGGTCTCTTCCAGCCATTTTCTTGATTGAACTGTCTGATATATTCTTCACATGAGGAATAAACTCTTCCAGTTCTTGCCTTGCAGTATCCAAATCCATAAATAAACTCGTGACAGAGTCCAGGCCTTCCTCACAATCCACACTGACCTCATCATAGGCTGCCAGCTCAGCAAAGGAATTGTTCTGGTGCTTTTCATGTGAGGCCAAGGCTTTTGGTGTCCTGATATTAAAAAAAAAAAGACAAAAAAAGGGCATAAAGTAAAATACACCAGTAGAACTCCAAGCCAGAGATGTTATTATCTCTACCATTAAAAGAATGAACATATTCATTAATTACAGAACAAAAAATACTTCACACATCCACTGCCTTGCATTTCTAACCTTTTAACATAATAATTGTAATTTATTTCCAAATTTCTGTACTTACAATAATCAAGGAGCTTTCTAAAGTTTTGAAAATCCACAAAACTCTCACACATGGGCATACTGAAGAAATAATGTCTCTTGCTAGCATTGGCCCACAGATTTTTTCCATCTGTCTCTTACTAGTGCTCCTGTTTTGTTTTCTAGACACTGCAAAGGCATCAAGAACTACTTACATGAGCATTTATTTGCAGAGAACGTTCAATTGTTTAGCTGACCTCACTTGGTGCACATGGTTACTATAAATATCAATTTTAACAAATTAAATCCTTTTCTTTGCCCCCCACTAAATGGGAATTGTTTGTAGCTAAGTTATTTCTATACCTATGGTTTTAAAAGAGGAAAGAGCCTACAATGAAGTGTTCTTAAAAATTGTTGTTGGATCTCCACAAGCAAACTGACGTTTTAAAGTTGGTCTCCGACATCACAAATGCTGTGTAAATTCAAAGTTTTTCTCTAAAACACACACAAAACAGAATGATGAAAAACCTGGAGGGCGGACAACAAAAGGAAGGAAAAAACCCCACAAAGAAAAGCTGAACTCACATCACATCAGAGTCTGAGGAGCTGTCCTCCATGACATAAGCACTGCTCTTGTAGGGCTGTTTAGCAGGTGCTGGAGCCCTCTCAGCTGGCCCAGCTGCTTTGCTGGGGGTGGAGAAGCCTGCAGGGAGCTCCATGGAGCCCTCAGTGATGGCAGAGGCAGCGTCAGAGCCTCCATCCTGCCCTGCAGGGCAAGGCCACCCCCTGTGCTGCCCCGGGGGTGACAGCGGCGCCTCAGCTGCTCCCTCTGTGTCCTCCTGGCCCTCTCTCCTCTTCTTCCTCTTCTTTTTGGGTTTCTCTTTGTGGCCCTTGCTGTGCTCCTCACAGGGAGGCAGCTCACACAGCTCATCCTCTCCAGGATGCTTCTCTTTCCTTTTCTTCTTGTGCTGTTTAAAATAAACATAATCAGCAGCCCCCTGCTGGCAGTCGTGATTCACAGAGACACAGCTGACATCGCTGAGCTCGTGGCTGCTGTCCTTCCTCTTCCTCTTCTTCCTCGGGGAAGCAGCTGCTCCGGTGCCATTGCTGGTCTCATGTTCCACCTTCCCAAAGTATTTATCCAGCAGAGTCTGCTGCTTCTCACTCCTTTTTTTCAGTTTTTTCTTCTTTTCCCTGCCCTCTCCAGCCTGTGCTGCTGGATCTTCGAAGAGCACTAGGGAAGCATGGCCAGGCTCTCCATCTTCCACACTTTCAGCATTTTCGTGGTTGTTGCTGGACTCAATTGGTTTCCTCTTCTTTTTCTTCTTCTTGACAGAGTCCTGGACTTGAAAATCACCTGCATGTGCTTTGTCTTTCATTTTTTTTCTCTAAAGTAAAAGAGAGGAGTTTTAGTGGAGTGTTGTCATTTATACACTGGTTTTATTTAAAACAAAACACCCCCTAAAAAAACCCAACAAAAAGCACAAAACCCACCCAAAACCTTAACAACTAAAACCTCCATTTTATCTTAGACTCTTACTTTTCAATCCAGTTAGTTTTGTAAAGTGCCTAGGAAAAGCTGGTGCCTTCTTTGCCGAACAGATGAGCATCACAGCTGTCCCCAGCCTTTAAAGTGCTTTCCTACAACAACAAGAAACACTTTTAATAAATTCAATAAATATTAGCTTTAATTTTGAATAGTTGAGCAAGTTCGGACTAGTATGTTCAGCTTTCAGCACCGAAACAGCACCAAGCTAAAAGCAACAAAGAAACACGAGACTGATCAGCACTAAACCCCAAATTCTCTGCTGAGGAGTGTCTGAGGGGCCGAGCTCAGCCCTGCCGGGAGGATTCGGGCACACAGAGCGGACAGGAAGCATTTTGAGCACATTTTCTACACCCAGCACGTACAAAACACTCACCACGCAACACCCCGGGGCACGTCTGAAACACGTGCCCTTGAATTTCGCATTCCCAGGGCAGCTCGCACCGCCGGCCGGTCCCGGCCATCCCCTCCCCGCCAGCGAGGGGAACGCGCGGCCCCGAAAGCTCCGCGGGGCTCAAAGCACAGCTCGGCCCGAGGCCCAGACACCGAGAAACCCCGGCTGAGCGCGGCCGGGCCGGACCCCGCCGCTCCGGGGCTACCGAGAGAGGCTCCCCGCGCTCCCCCAGCGCTCCCGGCAGCCCCGGGCTGTGAGGAGCCCGCGATTCCCCCCGGCCCCGCCGCCCCTGTAGCGCTCCCGGTGCCGCCGGGCCTCCCGTTACCTCCACGCGGTGTGCACCCGCGCCGCCGGCACCCCGCGCCCCGTCCCCGGCACGTCCGTTCCGCCGGCGGAAGCGGCCCCAGCCGGAGCCATTAGAGCGGCGCACCGCTTGTTGCCTGGAGACGGACGCCGCCGCGCGAGCCGCGAGTCCGGTGGGAGAACCCCCGGCACCGGCAGCGACACCGGCACCGGGCCGTGCAGAGAGCCCGGGATCGGCACCGACACCGGCAGCGACACCGGCACCGGGCCGTGCAGAGAGCCCGGGATCGGCACCGACACCGGCAGCGACACCGGCACCGGGCCGTGCAGAGAGCCCGGGATCGGCACCGACACCGGCAGCGACACCGGCACCGGGCCGTGCAGAGAGCCCGGGATCGGCACCGACACCGGCACCGGGCCGTGCAGAGACCCGCGGGACTGCCGAGACAGCCCTGGCACTGGGCCGTGCAGAGACCCCGGGTTCGGGATCAGCACCGGCACCGCCGAGACAACACCGGCACCGGCACCGGCCGTGCAGAGAGCCCCGAATCGGGATCGGCACCGGCACTGGGCCGTGCAGAGACCCCCGAGATCGGGACCGGCACCGGGACCAGGGCCTTGCAGAAAGCCCCGGGATCGGGATCGGCACCGGCACCGGCACGGCCGAAACAGCACCGGCACCGGGACAGCCGAGACTCCCCCTCGACACCCGGATCGGGACCGGGGCCGCCCGGAGCCTCCCGGGCCGGTAGCGCCATGGCGGGCGGCAGAGCGGGGCCCCGGCGGCAGCCCATGAGCTTGGCCGAGGCGGGCCCGGGCACGGAGAACGAGCGGCTGGGGCTGGTCCGGCTCAGCATGCTGCGGAACCCGCTCATCATCAAGGTGAGCCCCGCCACCCCCGTCCCCACCCCATCCCCATGGCCACCTCCCATCCCACAGCCCCCGGGGAGGGATCACGGTCACCCCGGGCAGCTCCACAGCAGAAAAGTTCCCCCTTAAAGCCGTTAAATCAGTTTTTTCCACCCCATACTGGTTTATATAACAAGGAAATTGTGTTTCCCCGCTGCTCCTTAATGAGCGCTCTGCAGCCGCTGATGGGCACAGAGCGGGATGGGCTCTCCCTGCCAGGGTTTTCCCGAGTCCCAAGGTCTGGGAAGCACTCGGGGACAGGGACTGAGATGTCACTGGGGCTGCTCTTCATCCCCAGATACAGCAGAGGGGTCCTGGGGTTTGTGTCACACAAAGTGCACCCACCTAAATCACACTGACCTTGGAAGGGGAGCCCAGGGCAGTTTGGAGGAGCCCAAGGAATGCCTGGCACTCAGCACCCTGCTCTGGGACACAAGGTGCTGATGGGTCACAGGCTGGATTTTGGGGGTCTTTTCCACCCTAAGTGAATCCGTGGTTCTGTAATTCGCATTTTTAGACCTGCTCTGGAGGTTCTGCTCTGTAGGAGCATCAGCGGGTAGGATGGTAGGGACGGACGGAGATGAGAGATCTCTGAAGCCAGGTTGTGGAAATTGGGGTTTATTGCAAAGGCCTGGGTGCAGGGCCCTGCTGGGAGCTACAGCCACAGCTCAGAGCAGGACTGAGAGAAGAGAGAGAGAGAGGATGAGAGGGTGAGAGAGAAAGGGAGTAAAAAAGGTAAGAGCGTAAAAGGGTAAGAGAGCGAGGTTCCCATTACAATCCAATAAATCTTCTTCTGTGTTGAACATTCTGATTCTCACTAACCAATCTAGTACAATGCACAAATCCTATAGCATTTACATACAGCCTGTAAGAATCATTACATTACCGTACTGTGTTACATTTTAAACCCTAAAAAATCCTCTTTGGGCCCCTTCTGCCAAGCTGTAGGGTCTGCTCTGACCCTTGGGCCTGTCTGCAAGCAGAGGGTGTTGTTCCATCAAAAGGGGATCACCTTCAGCTGGCCACGCCATTGTTTCCCATTTGTTCAGTAACTGAGGTATCTCAAAGCTTGCTTTCATTTCAATCTCGCTTATATTCTCAAAATCTTTTGCCAGACAATCATATTTATAAGGCTCATTTCGTTATTCCCACTGCCATCCGAGCTGGGCGTGCGGCTCACAAAGCTTTAATCAATCATTTCACTTTGGTTCGGTTCCCGCTCTTCGCCCCCGGCCCGGGCCGGGCTGTCCCGGCAGCCGCTGCAGTGCCGCTCTCGGCCGCTGGGTGGCGCTCGCGGAACGGCACCGAGCGAGGCCCGAGCCCGCCCGCGCTCCCTCACGGGCCCCGAGCGCTCCCCGAGCCCTTCCCGGCCGCAATTCCGCCTCCCAAACCTCGTTTCTCCGCATAAACCGGGCCCTTCCAGCCCGAGATCGGCCCTCCGAGCGCTCCCCGAGCCCTTCCCGGCCGCAATTCCGCCTCCCAAACCTCGTTTCTCCGCATAAACCGGGCCTTTCCAGCCCGAGATCGGCCCTCCGTAATCGCGTCTGGCGCCGGCAGGCTTGGGAGTTGGTAAAATTCGAGAATTTGGAGTGTCACTAGAAATGTGAGGCTTTGCAGTGTTTTATTATTTTATAACTCTAAAAATCTATTGGGGGATTTTGTCAGGCATAGGAAAAAAAGCAGGTTATGCATCAGAACTCACTTGTTCAAATCCACACCTTCTGCTTTCTTCCTTTCCTCTGATCCCCGAAGTTTGATGGGAAGGAGAACCCTTCCCACTGGGAGTTCTGAGCAATTTTAAATCAATGTTTTAATAAATTAAGAGACAATCTGTATTCCTGCAATCTAGTGAAACTAATCTTGGAGCAAGTTTTAGAAGGAAAAGGTGGTGTTGAATTTCAGTATTCTGGATGATTTCTGTTTTCTCAAGGCTTCCTTGCAGGAGGGTTTGTGCTGGTAGGGATGCGAGGAGATTTGCATCCACCTGGTGCAATCCTGAGCATGGAGTAAGCAGGGTGATAACAGGGACGCTTTCACTCTTGGAACCAGCAGAAATTGCACTTCAGGGTGTGTTCTGCTGAGGTTTGTGCAGCAAACTTCTGCCACCCCCGCTGCCCTTCCTCCTCCTCCTCCTCCTCCTGCTACTCCCAGCGACCACAAACATCTCTTGGAATTTCCTCCTCCCCAGGACAGCCCTGGCCAGCAGGTGCCAGCCCTGAAGGACACAGAGAAGGTTTAGGAGAAAAGGACAGAAGGTTTGGAGCCAAGTGCAGCTTGCAGGAGTGCTGCTGGCAGCCAAGGGAGGGCATGAGGAGCACACAGCTCCAGCAGCTGCCAGGGAGGGTCTCTGGGCAGCAAATGCACAAAAACCTGAGGCCAGTGGAGATGGACGGGACACTTGGTCCCTGATCCTCCTCCAGATAGCACTTGGACCCCAAAACACCATTGCAAGTGTGACAAATCTACTCTGCAGCAGCCAAAGGACATCCTTCTTTCTCTCTGAGTTATTTTATGTATGTTCTGAATGTTGTATCACATATCCAAGCAAGATCCCTGCCCAGGGTGAGCCTCCTGCCTCACTCTGCACAGCCCCAGCTTCCCCACAGGATTTGTCCACACAATCTTATGTGTGGACATATAAAATCATCATCTTCTCACATAAACATTTCTAGGGATGAATGCTCTGTTTCTCTGCTAGAATGTACGTTGTGTTTTAATTAATCAAGGAGTTAATTTAGTTATCAGTACGTATTTGCTGGCAGCATAAAACTGAGGAGAGCATTTCATCTACTGATGCCAGTAAAAATCTGAGCAAAGCATTTTTGGTCTGTTTTCACCAGTAAAAGCCTTAGCCAAGCACTTTTCCAGTACAAACTTACTGAAAACTCCTGTGTTACAAAAATAAACCAGCTCTGGGCAGGAAATAAGAGTTTACCACACTTAACCCTGGAAAGATCAACACAGACTTCAGAAATAGTGACCCACAGCAGTTTGATTACATTTAGATTAATGTCTTCTCTATAATTAAGTTCAAGATATCACTGACAAAGTCATTGTCACCAGCAAGGAGTTGGATTTACCTTCCTTAATGCGTGAAGGTAAATGGGAAATTCAGCCCCAAAGCATCCCCTTACCTGTCCAGGTGGAGCCAGGGGCCACGCAGAGAGCAGGAGCTGCTCTCCAGGAAAAACCCTGAGAAACATCTGGCTCATCTTCAGAGCCCCTGCTGCTGCTCCCAACATGGAAAAGTTGTTCCCAAAGTGGCAGTTCTGAGGAGGAAGAGGAGGAGGAGGATGGTGCTGGTGCTCTGCTGGCCAGGAAAGGCTGGCACCGGGTCCCAGTGCAGGCTGCAGGAGCAGCAGATTTAACAAACAACCGCTGGAATGTGCAGTGTTTATTTTACAAGCTTGTTATTTACATGACAACTGATGCCAGGCTGTCTTTATTGGTCTGAATGCCAGGGCATTTAGGGTTCATTTTCCTAAGCTTTCCTCTACAGCCCCGAGGGCTGGAAATTTTTCTTTTTTTTTTTTTTCCAAATGAGATTGAACAGAAGCCACAGGATTCAGGCAATAAAATTTCAGCAGTTATGATCTCCAGAGGAGGAATATAAGATCAAAAAAGCTCCAAAAACCACAGGAACTGACACACTGATGGTCTTGGCTTTGGAATTGCCAGCAAATTAGCCAGGCCAGGAGAGGGAAATGCACTTTTTGGTGAGTGAAGGGGATGAACAGAAAAGCTTTTCCTGGGCTCACCCAGGGATAGCAGCTCCCTATTACTCAAGGAACTCCACTCCCTGTGTGGGTACCAAGTAAAGGCAGAAATCACCCACCACGTTTTTCTTTTTCTTTTCATGCCTATTGAAGCTCACACTGAAGTATTTCTGAGCTGTCTGACTGTCACAGAGCAAGGCACTGCTGGCAGTTGTTGCAAAATCATCTTGATTTCTGGAAAGATCCATAGGATGGACACTACAAAAGGAAGTGGGGCCATTTTGTCAAACTAAAATTGTGTCACATAGTGAAAAAAAAAAAAAGAAAACTGTAATTAAGCAGGAGACAAAGCTAGACAAGTGCATGGTGTGAAAAAGAATTTACAACTTTGAGCTGTAAACTGCATCATCACAAACTTCTCTTGGAATAGAAATTACTGACAGGGCAGGTTTTCCATCACTCTGAAACTTTTATTATTGACCTGGACTGTGGCTGCAACAGGGCTTTTACATCTGAATGCTGTGCTTCATCTTTGAGCCTTTAACCCTCAGCTTCCTGGGCAATTTGGGTTTTTATTTTTTAACATTCTCTCCAAATCCACTCATCTCCTTTCTCTCTTCTGGCAGCAGCCTGAGGAGGAGCCAAGGTGAACTGGGCACGGGTGAGGAACGGGACTGACGGGAGGAAAATCCTTTCCTTTGCACAGAGCACCCTCACAGCACAGGGAGGTCCCTCTGCTCCCTCAAGGGACCTGGGGCCACAGCCAGGATGTGAACCAAGCTCAGCCAGAGTGCTGGGGTAACTCAGGGTTTGGGTAACTCCCCTCAGGTGTTAGCTTTGATGATTTCAATAACTCAGCTCCCTCCCCTAACCCAAACCTGCTTGCAGCTAATTGGGATCAATGCATTTATTGGAAATTTGCAGAAAGCACAGTTCAGTTTCTGTCTCTCACGGAGCCACAAGTACCATGAGGTGTGTTTGGAATAATGTTGTTTTATTTGGTGTTAATTATTCTCTTTACCTCAAATCACTGCATGTGCTGAACGTCCTGCCTTCTGTGCTTGCTGCTTGGGGACGCTGAGGTTTAATTAGTGTTTATGCAGCATTTTGTGTGCTTATTGCTAATATTATTATATCACAAGTACTATTATATTTTTGCAATCTAAGTTGAGTGTTGTGCTTTTAAAAATGTATTCTGAGATGGCTTTGCTGTGCCTCAATAACTCATTAGAGAAACAAACTAATGAAGGGCTGGTTAGTCAAATAATCATTAGGTTTGGTTCTGAGCTTTCCTTCCAATGCTCTGACTTCTAAGGGTTTTCTTCTCAGCATGAACTCATTTAAGATTTTAAATGAATTATTTGGTACACTAAAAATTAAACTCCTTATGAGCTTTAGTGCCCTCCCATATTTTGCACAGGCACTGCTGAAATAAATAAGGTATTTCCAAGAGGCAAGTAAACATTCTGCACGAATGAAAGTAGTGGGTTTTTCCTCCTGGTTGTTTGAACAGAGGCTCCAAAGTGCCAGCTGTGACTCAGCAGGCAGAGGGACAGCCCCAGCAGCACGGGCCTGGGGAGCTGCTCACTCCCAACATCCACAGGCAGGATGTAAAATCAAGCAAAAGGGCATTTTGATCCTTTATGTGAACAAAACAATGCAAATTGGTGAGACTAATAAGCCCAGAAACATTACAAGGTGAATGCCTTTTATGTTTGTGAAAATCTTCTATGTTTATTTGTCTAATACAATGGAAATAAAGCTTCAAAGGCTCTTTGATTTAAAAGTGCATTATTGAAGTCAGCCAGCACAATAATAATGGTTAGACCAAATTGTTGCATTGTGACCCTAATAGAGTGCTGGCAGAGCAGAGAACATTTGTGCAGCCTCTTGCCCGAGTTGGTGGGGATGTAAAAACAAAAATTAAGCCAAAGGATGAGAGGATGTAGGCAGGATAGGGAAAAAACTAAAATTAAATGGGTCACAAATGGATCCATACATTCACAGTGCACCCAGAGCTGCTGCAGACTATAAATTTTTATGACGAACCTAAAACTCAGGCTTTATTCTCTGAAAGATTTAAGAAACTTTGGGGGAGAGCCACTGCCTGTTTTAGTGCTGCCCCCAAACCACACCAAGCCAAGAGATGATTTTCAGGCTAATTCAAATTGAAGACACCCCAGAGAAAGTCAGGGATATCCCAAATCCCACTGAGGCGTCCTTAACCCACCAACCTTGCTCCAGGGACATCAAACCCAGCAGCAACACCAGAGAGCAGCTAAAATTTGTAACAGCACAGGAATATCTCTGCCCTCTTTCCTCTCCAACCTCAGCTTCCCATTCCAACACCCTCAAAAATTCTCCTTCTTTGGAAGAGGCACCACAAAGTGCCCCTGAGTAAAGCTGGAGGGGGCTCAGTGAGGACAGTGCTGGACAAGAGGGCGCTCGGCAGGCAAACAGTTGGTGAAAGGTGAAAAACTCTTTATTTTTAAACCTTTCACACAATAATTCTCTTTTTTTGAGTGCAGAATGTAGAGCAAAGAGAGCAGTTGGCAGCAGTCACAGAGAGCAGCGTTTTCAGCTCCTGATTTTTGGGAGTTTTCAGCTCCTGATTTTTGGGAGTTTTCAGCCACACTTTCTCCAAGGGCAGGTTGCTTTCCATGCAAATTCTTAGAGATGCTCTTATGCCTAATTATTGGATTTCAGAAGCTTTTGTCATCTTGCAGGGATTGTTTTGTTCTTGCTTGGCTGCTCGCATTGTACAGATTAGACAGAACCTGCATTTCTGAGAATATTTTCTTTTTTAACCATTTGTTCTTGATAAAACTGACTTTCCCACTCACATTTATTTGAAGTAGCAAAGATAAATGCAAGTGGGATCTACTACTAGATTTCCAGCAACAGCCTTTAAGAAAACTTCAATATCAAGGGAAATATCTCTAGTTTGATTTGTTTAAGCAAACCAACACGAGGTTTGTGCCTAAAAATCTTACAAGTGAAACCTGATTAAAAATAATAGCGTAACTCCCAGGCTGGGGGGATAAAAAACCCTCAAAGCAAACACAGTGAACCTTGCATTGCTCCATAAAGAGCAAACCAGCCTGAAAAATAACACTGGTTTTAATCAGGAGCTTTGGCTTGCTCGCCCAGGTAGAAGAGCCCCTTTGTTTGCAGCTTTTCAACTTCCCGACTTATTTGCTGTCTCCATCACCCTCCTGGTGGCTCCCAAGGGATTCCAATGGGATGATCAGGACTGTAACTCCATTAATTACCACGTATTACAGTGTGTTAAAGCCTTCAGACAACCAGAAATGCAACTTTCCCTGCAAGGGGAGGCTGGCTGCATTTGTCATCCCTGCTCTGCTCCCGGTGCCGTCCCACCTCTGCCTCCAAAATCAGGCAGCTAAAATCGTTCCCCGCTTAGCCCCAGCCCTGAAAAGCACAGTCCCAGCTCCCACTGGCAGTTAGTTAGCATTTAGATAGGCTGGGACGGGGCTCTGTACAATAGGCATCAAAGCTGAACTCTTGGTGCAGCGAGAGGGATTAATTTCTTTAACCAACATGCCTGATCTGGCCTATCTCATTACCCTGCCTTGTCAGTGTCGATGTTAGATTTGATTGAAGATTATACCATTTAGGCCTTTCCCCTGCTTTCCACAGAAATCAGCCCTATTGAATTGCACATTCTTCCATGGGCCCCTGTCAATACTCAGCGGCCTGAGCCTCTAATTCTGCTTCATTTAAACTTCATCAACTTTTCCAATCAAGTGGAAGGATCTGAAATAGGCTCCGTAAGCAGAAAGGGCCTTTTTCCTTTTGTCAGATAATTTATTCTGTTTTCTCTTTCTCTCCCCCTCGCTTCCCCACCTCTTTCTCTTTTTCTTCTTTTCGCTCCCTTTCCCTGATGCTGAAAATGAGATTACAGTATTTAAATGACTATGATAATCAATCGGGGGACCTTGAGCCGAGATTGAGGTTAATTTTTCTTAGCAGAACAAAGAAGCGTGATGCCATGGGGGATTTGAAGGTGCAATCTGTGTTTCATGCTTGTATTCCTGCTCCCCCCCACCCCAAAACTGCAGTTTTAGGAGTCTTTTCTTGTTACTAACTATGCAGTTGTTGTGATTTTTAAGAGGAGAGGAGAAATGTAATTTCAGGGCTGATAAATAGCTAACAGCCTTCAATCAACGATTTTAATAGGAAAAAACAATTCACTTACATGGAAACACTGCAGATCTAATGAAAGTGTTATCATTACCTTATTTATTTTTAAATACACTTAGAATAATTTTCTGCAGTGCTAGGAATAGTCCTTCCTGCCTGCGCAGCAGAGTTGGGAACTTTTAACTGAATACTCCTTTTACTCAGCCACCCTTCCTACTTAGCAGCTTCCTTGGCTGCTTGGAAAAAAGTTGATGCTTTTGTCATGATTTTGCTAATCAGAAATGGAATCGCTTATGTTCATCTCAGAAGCTGCCTGGAAATGGCTTGTTAAGTCTTTAGATGATGTATTTTTGGTTGTAACACGCCAGCATTCGCTCACCTGGATCTTTCCCATTCCCTGCTCTGGAAGAGAGAAAGAGAAAAATATGCATTTCTTTGCTTCCATCCCAGCTGTCTTGTCAGTGCTGTTTTACATGCTGCCACCCAATGTTATCTTTTATTTGTGTCAGGAGAGAGGATTTGACAAGTTCAGTATACAATGTTCATTTGGCAAGGCAAATTTTTCATACCAATTTTGAGTAGAAAATGAAACCATCTTTCAACACAATGAGCGACATCATTTTTGGATAGACTTATTATGAGAAGAAGAATTGCAAAACTTTATTTCCCTGCACGCTGCAGGAGAAAAACAAACCAGGAAATGAGACATTTAAACAAACAAACAAACAAAAAACCCAAACATGTATGAATGTTTGAGGCCATCAGTTTGTTTTAGAAATAAAAAATAACCACCAGCTGCTGTCAGGTAGCTGTGGCCTCCTTTTTGTTAATCAGATGCTGCTGAATTTGGTTGCATCATAATGTAGCTTTGTTTCAAACCTTTTAAGCTCTCAGATAACTGGGGAAGGCAGACCAGGTTGACTTTAGAAGTTTTTCAGCTTTTGCCAAGCAAAACAACATTGGAGGTTTGGGAAGGGGCTCAGGGCTTGAGAGAGGGAGGGTCCAGGGGCATTTTAAGGTGCTTTGCCTCCACCCAGAATCTCAAATGCAACTTCTGGCTGTACTTAATACTCTGAACGAGCCAATTAATGGAAAAATCTCATTGTGAGTTGTGTTGTCCCACAGCAGGTTCCTTGGGGATGAGGGTTTGTGTCTGACAAAGAGCTTCTATGGCCAGGGCTGGCTGTGCCACTGCAGAGTGAGGGCCCAGGACCCTTAAATGGATATTGCCTGAGGAACACCATGCATTAAAAAGGGCTGTCAAAGCTTCACTGGGTGACAAATTCATTTTAGCCCCCAGGACCCTGCAGGGTTGGGAGGTGCAGCCTGAGAGCTGCGTGGGATTGGGCTGAATATCTTCCATGTCCTCAGCCCCTGGTGGGAATTGATGCTCTTTGGTGCTCCAGCTTTGCCCCTCTGTGAATTTTACCCCCCCAAAAAGCAGCAGCAGCCCCAAAATGTTCAGCCCCACAGACATGGAAGAAGCTGTGTGTGTTGCAGGCAGTGTTTTGCCCTAAGAGTTTTTTCTGTGAATTTTACCCCCAACAAAAGCAGCAGCAGCCCCAAAATGTTCAGCCCCACAGACATGGAAGGAGCTGTTCATATTTCAGGCAGTGTTTTGCTCTAAGAGTTTTTTCTCTGTGAATTTTACCCCAAAAAAACCAAGATGTTCAGCCCCATAGATGTGGAAGGAGCTGTGTGTGTTTCAGGCAGTGTTTTCCTCTAAGAGTTTTTTCTCTGTGAATTTTACCCCCCAAAAATCAGCAGCAGCAGCCCCAAAATGTTCAGCCCCACAAACATGGAAAGAGCTGTTCATATTTCAGGCAATGTTTTGCTCTAAGAGTTTTCTCTGTGAATTTTACCCCTCAAAAAAGCAGCAGCAGCCCCAAAATGTTGAACCCCACAGGCAGAGTTTTCTCTGTGGATTTCACCCCAACAAAAGCAACAGCAGCCCCAAAATGTCCATCCCCACAAACATGGATGGAGCTGTGTGTGTTTCAGACAGTGCTTTAAAGTTTTCTCTGTGAATTTCACCTCAATAAAAGCAGCAGCAGCCCCAAAATATTCAGCCCCACAGATGTGGAGGGAGCTGTGTGTGTTACAGGCAGTGTTTTGCTCTGAGAGTTTTTTCTCTGTGAATTTTACCCCCCAAAAATCAGCAGCAGCAGCCCCAAAATATTCAGCCCCACAAACATGGAAGGAGCTGTGTGTGTTACAGGCAGTGTTTTGCTCTGAGAGTTTTCTCCGTGAATTTTACCCTCAAAAAACCAAAATGTTCAGCCCCATAGACGTGGAAGGAGCTGTGTGTGTTTAGGCAGTGTTTTGCCCTAAGAGTTTTCTCTCTTTAAGCAAATGTTGACTCACCAAGGGGAAATTAAAACTCCATTAGACATTGCCACACTGCAGAACAGACCCCATTACAGTGGTTGAGCTGCAATTAATTGGTTTCCTCAGATATCACTTAATTCTGGGATGGCACGGAGAGATGGGAAGGACAAGGCTGATCTAAACAATAATTTCCTAAAATAACATAATCTAAATAAACTAATGAAGTGATTACATAGTTATTAATATAATATGAAGAAGAGTCAGAAGAAAATATTGGGTATATAACAATTTAGAAAGAACAGTAGAGTTAATACCATTCTGGTTAGACTCATCATGAGGCAATCAGCATTTGTGCTTAGGGATGGATGCTGGTTTTGCAGATTAATTATATTTTGTGCTAAAAGCTGCCATTTCAAAGTATTTTTTTTGGTCTGTTGTTCATACTCAACTTTTCAACACCCAGATGGAAGAGACCACTGCCTGTGAGGCACTGCAGGTTTGGGGGTTGTTTTGTTTTTTAAGTAAAGTTAATTTTGGATTAAGAAATGTAAAGCAAAACAACCCTAAAACCAGACTCCCTTGTGTGCAGATAGAATAATCAGCAATTGGAAAATATTGTGGCCTAGGGAGGGCTCTCCCAGGCAGTCCCTGTGCAGAGAGGCAGTGGGGAGCTGCATGCTGGGGGTGCCTTGGGTGCTCTGGGGGTCCCCAGGGCCAGGCAGGGTCCCCCCAGCCTGGGCCATCCCCACAGAGCTCCTCTGAGCATCAGCAGGGTAGAGAAAGTATTTGGCTTCAGGAGAATAAATAACTAGGCCTTATAAGTCATTAAAAATGTATTACAAGAAAAATACAGCGCAGCTATAAATAGAAAACAAAGCAGCTCCTATATAAACTTTTACAATTGCTGCTACTCTGACTATTTTTCACTGTCTGGTTGTGAGTGAGTTTAGCATCTGTGATCTCTGGGGGCTGAGATCCCTGGGAGCTGCAGCTCTCCTGGCAGTGCTGTGGCCTCTGCAGGGCTCCCCCAGCTTGGGAGATGAGTTTGGGTGGCAGGAGCTCAGGAGTGACTGCTCAGCCTGGCTGAGGCTCTGGTCAGTCCCAAACTGGAACTTCAGTTCCCTCCCTTCCCTTTTAAAATACTTTAATGTGTATTTGTGACAGTCTGGCATGTAGCAGTTACTTCCATAAAAGATATCACCTGTCCCTCCACAGATCCAGACCTTAATATGAAATAAACTCCATACAGCAAGGCATTAATCATTCAGGGATGCATCATTACTGTCTCCCTTTTGGTTATTACTTAAAATAGTTCACATAGGTAACATCAAGCACTCCGAATAATTTTTAAAAACCTTTGTGAAGGAACAGACATGGCTTTTGAAGAAGCCAGTATTATCTCCACATTGTGCTCAGCTGAAGTCAGGGTGAGTTTGTTTTCAGGGCAGATGAACTGCACTTTGTGCTTTCACACTTCAGTGTTAAAGAGTTTTCATCATCTGGTCTGATTTTCTTTTTGTCATGTCAAGCAATAAAGTGGAAGAATTTGGTGGTTGATACACCTTAATGCAAAGATGTATTAACTTTATTCTGCTGGTATCCACAGCAAAGGTACCTCAAAATTACCTCAAATTTCAACTAAATTCAGCTGTGTGATGCTCTGACTTTGAAAAATCAAATCCTGACTGTGACCCCACCATAAATGCTCCACCACAGAGTACTCTCAGCACTGAAACTCCCTCATGTACCTAACGGGGTGTTCCAAGGGAAGGACTGAGCTGCCTTGGCTGCACAGTGATGAACAATTAGAGGTTTCAGGACCCAGGTGTAATGAAGAATCCACAGTTAAATATTCAGGTCAGGGAAAGTAGGCCACAGATCTAAATGGTGAATCCTAATAATCCTAATGGAATCTTAAAAACCCTAACAGAGTCGTGGTGGAGGACATTTTGTGCAGCTCACATCTTAAGAAATGTGATGTTTTCCTGTCTGAGACATCTTGGGCTGCATCAAATCCCTGATTGCAATGTGGTGACTCCAACTTGTTTGAAAATAAAAATGAGCACTGCAGTGGGGTCACTCACACCTTTGTTGGTGTAGGGGAGAGCAAATGAGCTCTTCAGGATATGCACCCTCAGATGTGGAAACTGCTGGCTGGAAATGCTGGCTGAGGGCTTCTTAAAGAGCAGACCCATTGGGCTAATTTCTAAAAAAATGTGAAATTCAGCAAGCCATAACTGGAAAAAGCAATTTACTTTCCATTAAATGTGGGCTTTTGCTTTTTTTTCTTTCTAAACTCTCAAAATCCTCTTTTCTAAAACACTTCCACCATCCTCCTCCAGCTGGGTCTTCTTGCTCACCCCCTCCTGCAAGGCTGTCAGCATCCCACAGTCCCTGTAATTTTGGAATTTAACAAGTAATTCTAAATTGGGATGCTGGAAAAGCTGTGATCGTATCTACCGTGTCTATCCTATCAGGTGTGGTTCTGTGCTTTCCCTGCCCTGAAAACAAAAGGGAAGAGAGTTGAACACATGGTATCCTCAACTAGAAAGGACTTTGCTGTAAGAGGATATTGAGTTGTTTTGTAAAGCCCAATATTACGCTTGAATTATGCCTGAAAAAGGAGAAAGGACATTGTTAAAGAGCCCTAAACATTGACCATAGTGGATCTTCTTTCTTCCAAGCCCTTCAGCAGCGTTGTTTTTGGCTGGTAATGATTTGGTATTGTATTTATAAGCCGTCAGGGTAATCCAGAGAGCAGCAGGAGGGGCAGTTGCCTTAAATAAAGCTTTACAATGCTGCTAATTAAAATGATCCTTCCTCTCCCTGTGATGACTAATGAGACAGAAAGAAGAACCAGGGAGGGTTAATGAAAATGTTGCCGTGAGATTCCCTATTTTTAATTGGTCTTTGTAATGTTTTAATCTTCTTTATGGCGTGGGGGTGGAAATGGAGAAATTTTCTTTTGCCTTTCTTGCACCGTGTAGCACGTGGCATTTGAAACATCCAGTTCTAGCTTTGTACCAGGAGTCTGTAACCACATCTCTGAGGCAGAGTGTAGCCTTGAGAAGGAAGAAGCAATTTCAGACTTAACTGAGACCAGAAAGAAGAAATGTGAGAGCTGGTTTTAAGCTCAAGCTTCCAAAGGGAGCTCCAAGGGAGCATCCGTACCCTGAGGACTGGGGCTAAGATCTATTGTGAAGGATTGGCACTGATGCTCAATAGTATTTACAGCTTTAGGTCATGATGCTCTGTTAAATGCAATATTTATCCCATGAGCATGTCACAGTTCACCTCAGATGTCAAGAATTCAATTAATATTCTATTTAATAGAACACACCATGACCTAACCTTTTAATACTCTTAGTGCGTCTGAGCCCTCCTTATTAGTGTCACTTTCCAACTTTCCCTCTCAGCTGATGCATCTCACAACAACTGGGATGGGGAAATTGGGAGCAGGGGGAGAGGGGAAGAGATTTAAATTACTTTTGGACCTCACTGTGAGGATTCAGCAGCTTTATCCTCTGTAAAACCTGGCTCCCAGGGGTTTAGCACACCCTGCTTTCCCCATTTTCAAGGGTTGACTTTCTGCAAGTTCCAACTTTGTGTCGATTCAAGCCCACAAAAGGCACTGCCAAATTTTTCATGGTTTGAGCTGATCCAGTTTCAAACAGCATTGCCCCTGCCTCACATCACATTATCGAGCTGGGGATCAGGGGGAAGCATTCATGTGAGCAACACCTGCAGGATTCAATCTCTGCCTTCAGATTTTGTCTGTGTGCTCTGGGGGTGAGTTGTAAATACCCTGGGACTGGGAAATCAGCACTGCAGAGATTTCCCTGTCTCAGGAAGTGAGATCCCTTGGATGCACCGTGATTTTACAGATCAGAATGGAAAATTAGAGGGCTCCTTCAATGAGCAAACAGGGCAGCCCAGTTCCAGTGTTTGTGGTGGAAATCAGAGCCTCAGAAGCAGCTTTTGCCATCCTTGTGTCACCTCTAATGAGCTACCAGCAGAAAGCCATAAAAACCAGTAAATTGTGTGTTTTCAGATCAGATGAATTAGAAGACAGGCTTAGTAATCTGGTGGGATTTATAGCAAGCTTTTTTAAAGAACAGAATTAATTTTAAAAACTCCTAATTGGGATCTGCTTCAGGCTGATATTTTCCTGTGCGAGACCTGCATGACACATTAGAAATGGAAAGAGCTTGAAAGCAAATAAGTGTTTTAAATTACTCTGTGCTGTTGTAGCCTTTAAATTTTGAGAAGAATTAAACAGCAAAGTGTTTTTTGAAGGCAGGAGTTGCCTGCCTTGAGGCAGGAGGGCAGGATGGGTTTTGCACAGAGAACACCTGGGAGGGGGCCACGCTATTACCACCCCTGTGATTTCAGCAAGATTTGTTGGGAAGATCAACCAATAAATACAGAGGCTGTACTGCAGCTCCTTAGAGTGGGAGGAAGAACAGACATTGTGCCAGATATTTTCATGCAACTATATTCATTATTTATGCAGAAGAAGAGATATTTCAGGAAAACAGAGCTGAACCATGAGTGACAAGGTATCTTTACAGAGCGTAGGGTGCAGGAAAATTGCACTGGGGTTGACAGCTTTTTAATGTAGAGTCTCTATTTCACTGAATTACTGCATGTTGGCATTTCAAAAGTACAAGATGACCTATTTATTAGCTGTGAATCAAACAGAAATTACATGCTAGAAAATAAAAAAGTTGTATGTTTCTTCCAGCTGGTAAGATGCTTATCCTACAGAAATAATATATACAGAGAGGAAAACCTGGAAACAAAGGATCATCAATCACAAGGCACTAAATTTAACGTTGTAGGACCTGTATTTGTCATATAATATTGCAATCATATGTGCTTGTTCCCTTACATGTGATGTAATATTAAATGTATGTGTGTCATAATACTTTAAAATTTCACTACCCCAGTTCTGCTTAGGTTCCTATGACCCTCTTCCCTTTTGGAGAGGGAATAGTGGCTTGGAAACTTGACTTTAACATTAATATGCTTTAAATGGGCAGTGCCAGAACCTCAGGAGGAAGGTTACCAGCTACCAAACTGAATATTAGAAACTGCCAGGCCATGCAGATGGAACATTTCCCTGTGGAAGGGGCAAAAGTGGGAGGAAAAACTGACAAAAGAGTCCAAGTAGTGGCCCTGCACTTTGCTAGAGGCAGGTGCCACATCTGAATGAAATACCAACAGCATGCTAGTTGAAGAGTGGAAATTCAGCTTTCCCTGGGAAGTTTGATACCTTGGATCTGAACAAAGGGCCAAAAGCAAAAGCTACAATTGTTGGATTTTCCAACTGACATTCAAATGAAGGTGGAGCAAATTTCTGCATTCTCTACCCTCATGATCCTACATAAACAATTTGCAGGAGCAAAAATATCCAAGCACAAATCTAGAGCAGTGTCAAATGTAGCTTTATGAGTGTATTTCATGTACCTTTTAGCTCAGAAAGGAAATAATTTTATATACTTCCATTTTTCACTCCAAGTATCACCATCAATATGAAGAGTAAACACTACTTAGGAAAGTCCAGACGAATTTGTATCACATACATAGTGGCTATGTTTTTAAAAAGAATTAAAGCAAAACCCACAAGTTGGCTGTGGTTGCTGCCAGGTTTTTTCTCAAACCTGGCAGTTTTGTACCCAAATCCATTCTGGAGCAGCAGCTTCCAAAACCAGGGCTCTATTATACCCCAGCCACTATGGCCAAGAGCACCAAACTCATCCTGACTTTGCAATAACCATGTCCTGAAGAGGGAAAATGAGCAATAACCTTCCAAAACAATTATAATTTCTGCTAATCCATCCATGTGGCAGGAAAGGGGAGGACAGCATTAAAAACTGCTGCTCCAGAAAGAAATAAAGAGAAAGAAGAATAGAACAAAAATTCCTGTTGACCCATTAGCAGAGGCACGTGGCGAATTTGATAAAGGCACCTTTGGTTCTGCCATTTTCCCCTTTTGGGAATCTAAAACAATCTTTCACCAACCTTGAAGTCAAATCAGCTTTGTAATTGATCAGCACCACTTGGATATATCTATTTTTACATATATATATATTATCAATGTAATTTCAGGCTTATCACTACAGTGCCTGCTTCCTCACAATAGCTGGATAAAGCTTATTTTTAAATACATGCTGATCCAGGTACATTTTCAATAGAAGCAGGGCAGTTATTTCAGCTTTGCAAATTCATTCCAAGTGAACACATAGGATCTTGGGGGAGAAAAAAAAAATCTATACATTAGAAACATTTAATTGACCACTTGATGTTATCCCAGTCCCTCTGTGTTGAATCCTGAATGGTAAAACTTAACATGACTCTTTTTTTTTTGCTTGAATTATCCTCCTGCTCTTGCATATATACAAGCTACGTGCTCTAATTCAAGAGCCATCCATTTGTCTTAGTAATTTATCTCATTTCCTTTGGAATGGTGTCCCTCAGTGGCTCAGAGAAAGTGGAGCGGTTGTTTTAATAGATTTGAGTTTTATCTGCCTCTCTATTTGCAGCAGGGCATAATAATAATAAATTATGATACTAATAAGTAGGTTGTGCAGAATGGACTACAGTGGTACCACTTCCCTCCCCCTCCAAAAAAGTAATTTATGGGTACATTCTTGTGACTTTAGGGGTGTAATAAATTATCAGGGTTCGTTTTTCCATCCAATTTGAGGCAGTGCAGCTGTGTTTTGCAAGCAATAAACTCTCTTGTTGTATTTCTTAGCTAAGCACTGAAAAACACTGTGTGATTTTTTTTTTTCCTCCCTTCCCAATTATTGTTGCAACGCCTGGTAGCTTCTCTGTAGTTAAGGGTTTGCCAGTGCTTCTATTATAAACCTCAATTTTCCGGGGCCTATAACTTTGCTCTTTTAAATCATAGAGGGCTAGGACTTGGTGTACATCTCTGTCAATCTGGATGCTTTTTTTGTTCAAGGAGAAAAAGGCACATTTTTTTAAGGAGTCCAGACCCCAAAATGTGAGCCATGTGTGGAAGTCAGAGACACGTGGATGTGCTCAGCTGGAAACGCTTGAAT
Organism: Ammospiza caudacuta; assembly: GCF_027887145.1. Lineage (NCBI taxonomy): Eukaryota > Metazoa > Chordata > Aves > Passeriformes > Passerellidae > Ammospiza > Ammospiza caudacuta. The sequence continues at coordinate 4,158,818 of NC_080613.1, read as the reverse complement.
ACCTTTTCAGCTCCTGACAAGCCTAGGATCCCTCTTGTTTTGGGCACGTCCTGGGGCAATGTTTGGATGTTAATTACACTTCTGACAATGTACAAGAAGGGCAGCGCCCTGTGCCACTTTCCTGCTGGAGGTTTGGGGATCAAGGACGAGTGAGCCACGTGCAGGAGCTGCCTCCTTAAAGGTGATGCCCTGCTGTTGAGAGCTGGCCCAGGGTTCAGGATGCTGAAAATACAGAGGGACTAAAGGAAACTGCAGCAATTCACCCTTCCCCAGCAGCCTCAGCCAACTGCATCGACCAAAGTATGGTCAGAGGGTCTCTGCATCCAAGGAGAGGTTAAGAGCCTGCTGGGCCTGGCTCCCATTGCCATTCCTGCCCTCTTTGCATTCAGCCTGACACAAGCAAGGGTCAAAGAAGGAAGGAAGGAAATGAGAATATACAACAGCAGAATTGCACAGTGTCTGCAGCAACCTCAGAGAGCCAGGGCTGGGAGAGCAGAGAGTGTCCAGCTCTGGCAGGGAATGGTGCAATTCCTTCCCCCTCTGCAAAACCTCACTGGATGGGGCAAAAACCCACCTGATTTTCCAACACTGCTTTGTCCAGGTGCAATTTTACCTGCATTAGGGAGCCAAATACCCCCTAACACAAGGGAGTAAAAATGATTTTGGGTTTCCAGGGTGTTCTTAGGGGGGAACCATGGAGGGAAGGAGCAGCTCTGAGCCCTTTTGTGCAGGCTGCTCCTCCAGCTGCTCATCTCAGGCTGCACAGCTCAGACTAATGCTGCTGCTGCTGCTAAAGCTGCCTCTACGTGAGCAGCAATTAAGCTGTGAAGTCAGCCTCTTAATATTATGTTAACATAGTTCAGTATATTAAATGTAAAACAAGTCATAATTTTTAAAGGTACCTTGGCTTACTGAGTTTAAATGAAGGCAGCAGTAGGACTATCACAGCCATATGCAAATCACCTGCATTTTAAAGCTAACAATAGATTTTGCTTTATTGTTTTGGCATTTAACGAGTGGGAAAATAATAAATTAAGCCACATGGGGAATCCCTGGTGCTTTTACAAACTGAAGCAGTGCCCATTTGGAGAGAGAACATTCCCCATCTTTCTCCCTAGCTGCATTTCTCTTAACCCACCACCTTATTAAAGCTTATAGGGCAAAATTCTCTTCTCATATTCCTCTGGCAGCTCTTAGTCCACATTCAGCTCTCCCTACCTTCCCAGCTGTCTTTCATCCTGCCAGCTCACTCTGCAGACAGCAAAGAAGAGCAAAGACTGGCTGGGCCATGGGGAGTCAGAAGAGAGATTTTGTCATAGTTTTAGGAAGGTTACAATAGCTATTAGAGCATGGATGATTTTTCTGCTTGTGGTAATAGGGGATGCAGCTACCAGAGCAAGGTCCATGGGAGAGGCAGCTGCATCAAGCACTGGTCAGCAGAGCAATGGATCCATGCAGGATCCCAAACAGGGATGCAGCTGCCTGGTGTGACCACCATGGCTCTCTGGAGCCAAAGGAAAGAAGGGGTTGAATGTTTTAACAAGATGACCTCTCTTGTTTGAAGCATTTTTAAAAATATTTTTAGAAAACTAATTGTATTTTCGTTTTAACTCGCCCAGCTCTTACTGGTCAAAGCCCTGAGCCAAAAGTTAGGCTCAGCCATGAGGGTCACAGAATTATAGAATATCTCAGGGTGGAAGAGACCCAGCAGATGGTTTGAATGGACAGGTGTTGGTCCTACCAGTGGCAATGTTTGGCTCTGTTATCAACAGTGAGACATGGAGCTGAAAGCAGATCTTGTCATGGATGGCATCCTGGATGTGTCTTCTCCAGGCCATGTTTTTACAAAGTCACCAAAATGAAAATTCAGCCCCTGATTGCCCCCACAGCTCCTCTGTGAGAACAAGCACAGCCCTTCCTTGTGCAGAGCAGCTCACCACGTGCTTGTTTCCTGTGTCAGCTGTGGGAAGGATCAATTATGCACATCCATGAACATCCCCTGCACCTGCATTCCCCCAGGAACCTTTTACCAACACCAAAGGATGGAGCAGAAATCAGGAACCAAGGCAAACCAGGCAGCCTAAAGTGAACACAGCACTGCAGCATTAACTGGCAACAGCAAATTGCCAGGCAGAGTGAAAATTTAAACAACAGGAACACAGAGAAATGCTTTGAATGGAAACCTACAAACCTCAGAGAAGTTTGGGATGTGCCTGGGGATAATTGTTCAGCTTCCCTCTCATGGCTCTGTACAATCTCTCAGAAAAGCCCCTGTGGTCTTGCCACACACGTCTGTTTTCTGTCAAATCTGCTGTTTGTCCTACTCAGTGCATTTCATCAGAGGTGTGTGAGGTTTGCTCTCACATCCACTGCACGTGGGGAGATGGGAGGCAGAAGGTTTGTGCAGCCCTGTGAATACATGAAGCACTCCACAAGGATTATGGTTATTTTCATAATAATTCTCCAGCCCTGCCTACGTTTGAAGTCAGGGATGTCTGGAGCTGAACCAGACAAGCAGAACACACACAAAAGCCCAATTAGCTCTGTATCACTAAAGCTCTTACAAACCCTAATGCATTCATCATTGTAGAACTAAGAGATGAGCATTGGGCTGTGCTCCTGCCTCAGTTCAGTCGGGTTTTAACTTGACTGATGCTGAGAGTTCTGTGATGAATCTCCTCCATTCACCTCCACTTGCAGGAGAGGAAACAGAGACAAAGGCAGAGCACCCCACTGGCCACCCTGACCTCATCCATGAAGTCCCTTTATAAAAACTGACCAAGTCTTAGCTCAGGTCCAGAGAAGCATCAATCCTTCATGCAATGCTTTCTGTTACCCCATTACAAAATCTAGATGTTGCTCAAAATCATGGAAAGTCTAAATAAGACATGAGACTAGACAGGGAAAGGCTCAACAGCAAAATAAGCGTTTGGTTCTGTAACAGATGCACAAGCACACAAAAGCAAGCTGGCTTTAGGTAGACCTTTTCAGATTACTTGAACATGTCTTTAAAAAACTGGATTAAAATACAGATTCCCCCTATTATTTTTCAATAACACAAGCGCAGCACAGAACAACTCACTAGTGCCACAAACTACTTTTTCATTCCTGTTTTTTGTTTCATGCTTCAATATCTTCTTCCAGCTGCTCATGTCTCCTTTTTTTTTTTCCCCTTCTCCTCACTTTGATCTATTAGTTTTCCCCAGAAATGGGGTTTATAAATCATTGTAATGCAGCCCTGGGAAAGACGGTGCTTAGTGCAGGGAGAAATACATTGCAGCTAACAGCCACGGCAGGGAGGAAAGCTCTCACCTCGGAGAGGGGCTTTGGCGACAGGTTACGGATGGCTCTGGGTTATTTTATGTCTGCATTCCTGCCAGCAGGGGCAGGGCCACAGGGAGAGCTGCCTGCACCCCTCCGCTATATTTCAACCTTCCTTCTGCAGGCAAAAACAAACCGCCCTGGGGCTCAGGAGGGAAAGGGAGAGAGGGACAAATTGGTAATAGAAAGGGGAGGGGAGGCAGGACAGGTGGGGATGGATCGTTGGGTTCCTGCTTTTGCACCATCGCATCTTTTTGTAAAAAATAAAAAGAAGGTTTGTGTCCCTTGCACCCTGAAAAGATGCTAATTTCATCCAGGTCCCATCCATTGGCAGCAATGGCAGGATCCAGCTCGCCCAGGGGCATTTCCACCCCTTTTGCCATGGCTTTTGTGTTCCCATTTTGTACTGGGGAAACTTCCCAGGACAATGCTGAGCCTACAGGAGCCACCCCTCCAGTGCTTCCCCACTTTGATCCCCATAACAGCAAATGCAGATGTTGTTTTGTTGTTCAGAAGTCTTTTTGTATTTGAAACCTAAGGGCTGAGCTTCTCTCCCCAGTCAGGATTTTGAAAGTTGGCTATTGTTATTAAAAATATCATCTAGGATAGAAGATGGGAGCAGTGCAAGGCTGGGCACAGGTCACAGGGTCATCTCAAAACAGCCTTTCCAAGCCAAATTGGTGGAAGGGCTGTTTAAGTGGTTGTGGCACAACACTGTGGCCAACAGACATCCCCTGAGTCTCCTCCTGGGAGTAAGAGTTAGTACTAAATGCAGAAAACTCAACATCATCGCACAGCCAGAGAGACAAACCTTCCTCAGCAGAGGTTTATATGCTTATCTCCTACCCTGGAGTGCACATAGATTAGGGGAACCCATTGCCAGCCCTATTTAATTAGGGAGGAAATAATCATAAATTCCTAAGAGCAGCACAGTCACATGCAGGCTACAGGCACTTTGAAGCACTGGCTGTGTTTTTAGGATCACCAGCTCCTAATAAGCCCACCCCAGGCAGACACACCATCCTTTAGTTCCTAAAGCACACAAAAGAGACACCATGCTGGAATCTTAGCTCTATCTTTAACAAAGCATTACCCCCTCCTCACCCTCTTGCCCATAATTGCCTTGTTATTGTCATTGGTGCCATTGTTCATTGGCTCGGCCCTAGAGAGGCCCAGGGGAGCACTTCTGCCTTAGCTAAACCAATATCTCCTGCAATAACCCCCTGCAGTTTCCCCTTTGCTATCCCATGTTGAATAAATCCTCCATCTCTGTTTGCTGAATGATCATAAAGATATGATTGAAGTTTCAGATTTATGGTTTCCTCCGAATCGAGGAGCAGCTCCAATAATGCCAGAGCCTGTTTGCTGCCTGGATGCACAGAAAGGGAGATTTGTAAGAGCAAAAATAAGAATGTAGAGATTAGAGACAGGTATTTTCTAGACATGTACAGGGGTTGGACTCACACACACTCTGCCAGAGCATCCTCTGTCCAAGGATCTCACTGTGCTTCCCAAGCACCCTGCCAGGCAGGGTGTGCACACAATATTTCACTCTAACAGCAAATCTGTCTCCAGCAGCCACACAAGGGAGCCACAAGAATTGCTTGCTGGGTAAAGGAGGATCCTAACTAAAGATCTCACTGTACAGCTGTACAAAAACTGAAGTGGTTGCTGAAGGCTGGCAGAGGGTCCATGTTAAGGTGGTCCTTGCTGTCAGCCTCATGCTCCATATTCCATGAGCTCCTTCAGAGCTGTTCTTGCAATCCTCTGGATGCCCAGGATGCTCTTTGGGCATCTTTTTACTGTCAGACTCAGGCTCCACATGCCATGAGCTCCCTCATGTTGTCTTCATGCAATCCTCTGGATGCCCAGGATGCTCTTTGGGCATCTTTTTACTGTCAGACTCAGGCTCCACACGCCATGAGCATCCCTCAAGTTGTCTTCATGGAATCCTCTGGATGCCTGGGATACTCTTTGGGGAGTGCAGAGAAACCCTCTGGCTCCTATGGGAGAACATCCCAGATGTGGAATTCCTCTGATCAAAGCACAAATACCCCAAAAAATCCCCACCAAAGGGGCACTGCACTTAGAGAGAAAAGCAGCTGCCCCCTGAGGACACCCAGCCTTGCACCTCCCTGCTCCTCCCAGGGACTCTGGTGCAGGATTGTGACCTTGGGATAATTATCACCTTCCCCAATGCTGTTGTCTTGGCCTGGGTGCCCCCCTTTCCCTTCAGCCCATGCCAGCAGCATTTAGTGGAGCCATCTCCATTGTACAGCTGGAATTGCACAGCATGGGGCACATTGCTATTCAGATTCAGGTCAATATTAATTTTTTTAATGAATAAACCACCTCAAAGCTGAAGTGAAAGCAAAGTTTGTGACTTTGGTGTCAAAAATCTGAAGAGAACATCCAAAACACCTTCCCTCAGCCTTATGGCTGCAGCACATTTGCTTTTCCCTGATTCACAGCCATTTTATGCTCATTCCCACTTCAACAAAAACCTATAAAACTCTTACAGCGTGATGCAGTCCTAAATTAAATGCACTTTAACATTGCTATATAACAAGGGAGTCTTAGCTCTTTTGAATTAATGCATGCAGCTGAGAAGGGGACCTTTCCTGGAAAATTTATTCTGCTTTATTTGGAGAAAACCCCACCTCGTTCCACCTTCTCTGAGAGCAGAGATGATTCTGTGTGTTATAATGAGGAATTTGTAATAATGAGAGCATTGTGTGTTCCAGTAACTACGAAGCCAACAACAGAAGACTTCTGTGAGCAGCAGTGTTTGTGTGATGTATGGTAATATTCTTCCTCAGTGCATTACAAAAGGAAAAAAGCAAGATAAAAATATCTTCCATTTTCTCCCTAATTTGTAGTTTTCTGGTGTTAGCAAGGCTTATAAGACACATGCTCCCAATTAGCTGCTCCTCTTAATTTAAATGCTTCATAAATTATCTCCTGCGCTTGTGGATTATCACTTCATAATGCGAGTTAGCATTTAAATAAATAGCTGCGATGTAGGAAATTAGAGAGGTTTACAGTCTGAGGCAGCAGCATAATGAAGGAAAATACCACAGCAGCTGAACAGGGCTTGGGAGGGATGTGATGAGGCAGAGATTTTTTTTCCCCCTTCTTTTTTTACCTTTTAGCAACCAAATTTGGGCTGCAACAGGGAAAATATGGGTCAGAACTCCAGCAGAGCAGGAGCCTTTTGTAATGGCTGAGCACGAAGGGAACATGGAGAATTTTTCAGTATGTAAAATGTCTGATTTAGCAAATATGATGCAATTAGGAAGTGACTTTTTCGAGCCAACTCTTGGTTGCCTCAGAAGGTTGCCCCTTTGAAAGCAATTGGGCTGCTCATGTATGTCATACCTGAGCAGTACCCAACCCCTTCTGTTCTATCCTTTCAAAAAAAAAAATAAAATGGGACTGGAGAGGAAAACAGCAGAACAAAGCAGAGCTGGAATTGTATCGAGAAAATTTGGTGGGGAAAGCAATGAGGGAGTCAGATGTAGAATTATGGGGAATTTTAGAAATATATATAGAGAGAGATAGAGTGAAGAAAGCAAGCATTGTTTTGTAAGCCACATAACTTCTGCCATGTTTTTAGCACCATTAATAAGATCAACCTAGAGAAAATGAGTGGTTTTAAGCATTGGTAGCAACTCCCCATTCTATTTCAGCCCAGTTTCACAGTTATTGTCCTAAATGTAGAAAATTACAAAGATGGAGCAGGAAAAAACCTCATGACAGCCCCTTGGAGGATTAAGGCTCTCTCCAGTGCTTGCTTGTCTTGCTTTTGGTGTCACTGGTGCTTTTTCTGCCACAGGAGAAAACTCTGGGCAGGAGTCAGCCCTGTTTGAGTGCCCCTGACCTCCTCAGGAGCTGAAATCAGGCACCAGTGGGCTCAGGACCCTTTGGTGTTTGTCCTGCAGAGCACCCAAGGTTGAGCACTGCAGCCCTGGCAAGTTCAGCTCTCTCAGCTCCCTGCTTGCTCACACGCACAAAATGTCAAAAATCATGGATTTTTTTTTTTTTCAAAAACACTGGAAAATCATAGAAGCTTTGACAGCCTTGACCAAAGTCCAGCCTTAGGCAGGAGTAAAGTTATTAGTTCCCTTATTTCCTGGAGAAAGCCTGACACATTAGGATTTCACAGCAGCTGGCTGTAAGTGTAATGGGCAGGGTGTGATTTTGCTGCCTGGGTTTTGCAGTTACATTTCAGCAGCTTGAATACATTTTGCTGTAGGACAGAGCAAATGATTCGGGCAGGTCCTTGCATCAGCACAAGGCCCTCAGTGCTTAATGGGAGTTGTGCCCAACTGACAGCACGATTTGAGTGTCTGCTGTATTTAATATTCTTCAAGAGCAGGGTCAAATTGTCTCATCATTTACATCCCTACAACCCTGCTGATCCCAGGGGAACTGCTCTTCCTCTGAACTCAACAGGGATGAATGTGGGCAACTGGACTGAGATGTGCTGGAAGAAGATTTCTGCCTGGACCCCTCAGGATTCAGGTGCTTGGAGACACAGCTCACCCTGCAGAGAGTTCCAGTCAGCACAGCAGGAGCCTTGTTTCATCCCATAATTTTCTATTCCAACAAGTAGTGTTTAGAAAGTGAAAAAGGGGATGATCCCACTCCAACCCACATCTGAAAGTTTACAGCTCTTCATCTCTCCAAGTGTGCAGGTGCTAAAAGAAAGGCTCTGGGGGCCAAGCTGTACCTGTGCTCTGTCCTCTGGGGCATATTTGCATCTCTGTTATCACTTTGTCTTCTGAAGCAGGCAGGAATGGCCACAGGTGCTCCTGGATTATTCTGTGCCTGAGCCTGATAAGCCTCAATTTCTCTGGGCTAGGAGCACACAGAATGCAGCTCTCCTATCCCAGCTGCAAGGGCTCTTCAGGTCTAAGAAAAACCTGGCACAAGTCTTGAATTCTGAATGCAGGAGACAGGACTGGAAGCCCCAGGACTGGATTCCTTCAGGGAGATGGTGCCACTTTTTTTACAGAATCACCTTTTCTTCCTAAAGAGAGTTTTAAATAATAAAATTGGAAGCTGCCGCATATCTTTCCAACTGATCTACTAATCATATTTCTTCAAATTTTATATCCCTGACCCTTGTAAAGGGATTGCAAGGAAGGCATTTTTTAAGCTGCATTTTAATAAGTCAATATGAAAGCTCAAAATTATTTAAAGCTTCTTAAATAGGATTATATTTGATTTCTTGTGGGAATAGTGAGGGATAGTCTAGTAAAGATGTTCTGTCCTGCTGAGGTTTTATTACATTAAAGAAACAGCATCCTTTTTTAACAGCAAAAACTTTATCTGTTCTCTAATGAAAATGGAGATTATTCTGTACATGAAGTGACTGAAGTTGGTAAGTTCCTGCATCTTTGATCAGAGATTAGAGTTTCTCCTTGAGTGAAAGCCGAGAGATTCCTGAACCAGAGGTTCAGCCTGAATTTAACAAGTTGCCTCCTCATCTAAAATATTTGAATTTCCTTCTAGGAGGTACCACAAGTGTATTGACTTCAGACAAATTCTGCTGTGAAATAACAGGTAGCTCTCAAGGCAGCCAGTATCTCATTTGCAGCCAGGGATTTAATTTGGCCTAAGAATCAGAGGTCTGTGCTGCTGGGGAACTATTTTACTATATAGGAAATGTCATATCCAGTCTGCTCTGAAAGGCCCACAGACAAATTCTCACTTGAATTCCACTCCTTTAATGTCAGTGTGACTTATATGAAGGTTACACTGGCAGCCCTTAGCTTAGTATGTTCTATTGCACCCATATAAAAGCAGGCGAGTCAAATAAAAACTACCTGTATGGAGTTGGAGCAGCAGCAGGGAGTTACATGGTGTAAGCAGCAGCTTCACTGAGCTGAGTTGCTCTGGACATAATCTGGGCCAACATCTGGTCTTGAGAACATAAAGGGATTTTTCTTGAAGTAGCAGATGGGGAGGTTCAAAGAACAGATATTATTAAGGATGAAACACAAAGAAAAGGTCATAAGTGCTGAAAAGGGACCGAACCTTAAAATAAAAAAAAGAAAAAAGAAAAACCAAACAAAAAATAGCCATTGTCCATTCTCTTTAACAATTAGAGAATTTTCTCTCATTCTCAAGCAGCCCACATCTCTCTCTCAGCCAAACCTCAGTGTCCTCATTGAAGCCAGGCATTAAGCAAGAGCATTCCCTGGCAGAATTTGACTTCAGGGTTTGCAGCACAGCAGGTGTCTCTAGGGCTGTGGTTTTCTGGGAAATGACAACCCCACTACACCCTTTCCCACTCTTCTCTGGGAAGTCAACAGCAAACATGGCAAAGTTGCTTTTTTTTTTTTTTTTGCCAAGCTGCTGTGTGTTATTCTGCCCACATTATACTCTGAGCTCCCAAATCTGCTGCTACATCAAAGACAGAATTATTTTCCTGTTTTTCCCACACTGATCTGTCCACCCATACCTGTTTTCCCACTGATGTTTCTTGTAGGGAGAACAAGGACTCAGCAAAGTCCTTCTCCATCCAGCTGCTCCAGGACCACCCCATGCTGTCCCAAACCTCCCTGCCATTGTCCCTACATGTCCTCAAATCTATCCCAGGCCCATTCTGCTCTTAGAGGTGAATGATAGTTGTAACTCCAGAAAAATCAGACACCACAGGTAAGACCTCACTCAGCAGCAGCTGTAACCTGCACATTCATTTAGCCTGAATAACCCATCCCTCCTGCCAAGGGCTTTGTCTTCTGACTACAGCCCACGTTTCTTCCTCAGGACTGAGAGCAGGCGAGGGCTGATGTGAACTTCACAAGCTGTGACACCCTCTACAGAAACACACGTGCTGCTTTGACCTTCAGTGCTGGCACAAAAACCTTACACAGACACAAATTTATCTGAAAGTCAGGAGCAGATTTAATAGAGCAGGAGAAGATCATTTTCAATATTTCCATCTCAATTAGAGTCAAACACCTCGGTGAGCCTCAGCCTTTGGGGCTGTACCTGGCCTGGCTGCTCCCAGCGTGGAGATGTCGGCAGAATCAGCAGAAATAGCACAACTGGGCAAGGTGTTGGTGATTTATCAATGCTGAAGTAATTCATCCTGACACTGAGGAGCTGAGCAGGAGCTCAGGGTCCAGCAGGTGCCCCCGAAGACCTGAGAGTTATACAGTGCCACACATCCACAGTGGCAGAGCTGGGAGATGACTCCTTAGCAAAAAAAATCCTTTTTTTTTTTTTTTTTTTTTGGCAGAGCTCGGATCTGACTCCTTAGCAAAAAAATCTCTTTTTAATTTTTTTTTTCTGAAGCCATTTTCAAACAGCACTCTTGTTACAGAGAATTGCAGTTTTAACTGTTGCAATGCTGTACTGCTAACTCCATTACATTATCATTATCTGCTAACTCCCTAAACAGTGACTAATATTCAGAGTCTCAGAATTTTGGGGCAAACAGAATTTTTCAGTGGAAAACTAGAAGGTGAATACACCCATGAAGATTGTGTACACAAATACTTTCATACCTGCCTGGCCCTTTAAAACCAAAATGATAGAGTTCATTTGCATTTAGATCTCTTTGGCTCCTTCTTTTCATCTAAAGACAAATCCTCACAAAGGCTGCTTAATTAGACCAAATTAGATTTCCACCTAGTGGCTTGTCATTCATTAGAAAACGCTGTTCTTTTTTTCAGTTTTGGTAATTATAAGCTGGTCTCGCAGTGTTCACTTCAGGTTCAAAGTCTGACTTGCATTCTTGATTTTGTGCAGATGAGAGGGAAATTATTCGGTGGCATCAAGTCTGCCCATTTTACAAGTTGGATAAAGATCATCACTGGAGTCTTTTATGTAACGGGGTATACTCTTTCTTAAGTCTTTAATGATTAATTGTTATAGCATATCTCATGGCAATTTTCAAGACTAAAAGCTAAGTGCAAACAGTTGGAAAGTGCAGTGAGTGTATCAGACAGTGGGTGCTGCCTGGACTGGGGTTTCTGTGTCTGACTCTGTGTGTGGCCCTTGCTTGTTGGTGTTCCTGCTTTTTTGGGAGAAAGAAAATGGCAAGGGAATGGTGCAAGGGGTTGTGTAAGGAGAATATGGGCTGGAAGGGCTGCCTGTCTTCTCTCATTGTCCTCTCTAACCAGCTCTGCTGCTGGCCTTACACAAAACACAGCTTCTAGAGGGGAAAATGGTTCAAATCCACACCTGACACTCAAAGGTTGGTGTCTAATAAGGCTGGAGCTCCCAGGGCAGGTCAGTGAGGAGCACAGGTTAGTGGAGATTGCACTTGTGGATGTGCTCTGGCTGATCTGTCTGGAGTATTTGTAATGAAAAGAGTTAAACTCACAGCAAGATCCTTGAGCTTTGCCACTTCTGACTCCAAGGGCAGCAGTTTGCCCAAGCATCACCCTTTTCTCTGGAAAGGGAAAGATTCTTCTTATAGAAGACCAGAATGATTTGGTCTCACTCTCTTCTCTCCCCAGCCCAAACTCCATTCCCTTTGCTGTCCTGCGTGGGCACACTGATTCCCTGCCTCAGTTTCCCCTTTATTACAGAATATTAATGCTCAGTGGCACACTTTGAGGCTAAATAAATCAGGGACAGATCTTGTGGTAGTCCATCAAGCAGAACTTCCTTTGGCTTTGACCTTTAATGCTTATGAAAAGCTTCGAAGACAACTGCCAACTTATTATTAATAATCTTCTTGGGAGTGGAAGTTTACAAGCAGTTGGCACCAGGCAACCCAGCAGCCTCCAGCCCCTGCTAGGATTTCTTCTGCACTAACAAACCCAGATTTTTCAGGTGTGTTTTTATAACAACATTCTTGTTTTACTTTCTCACACACACACACACAAAAAAAAAAAAAGGCAAGTTTTTCCTTCCACCTTTAAAAAAAATCTCATCAAATTTGCCTTTCTCAAAACACTGAACATTCCCTTTCTCATCTACCTAAACCTGATGTTGAGTTACTGTCCCCCAGAGGCTTTCAGTAGCTCAGTTCTGATGTATCCCTGCACTTTGTAGCTCACTGCCTTCTTAGAGTGTAATCAAACATCAAGCTAAGTAGCAAATAAATCTCCCGATCTCATAAGCTGCACAGCAAGATCATGTAAATGCAAATGAAGGGCTTGATTTCAAGCTGTCGTGGGGGGAAGGAGGGAAAAATGCTGGGCCTTGTCACTGCAATCACTTCACTCTGCAAGTGCAGTAAATCTGCAATAATAATAGTAATGGCAGCGTGACGGGAGGCTTTACTGTACAAGGGGGTGTAATGAAAAGGGGAACAGAAGGTGGGAAGGAGGCAGGGCCTGGCAGGCTGAAAATGCACCAGCACAGAGTTTGCAGGTGTCCACAGGGCAGAGCCAGAGAGGAGGGGACAGGGCTGAGTCAGAGCACTCAGAGGATTCAGGGATTTGCCCAGCAGCCCCTCCCAGGGAAAGGCTGTGGAGGCAGGGATTAAAAATCCACATCTCAGTCTCTTTCTGGACCTCTCTGTGTGTGGACATGTTTCCCAGCTCTCTCAGTCATCTTCAGAAAATTGATGCAATGTGTTTTGCTGGGCCATGAACGCCAGGGGACAGAACACAAATAAGTCTTGCAACAAAACCTGGAATCCTTAAAGATTTTGCACTTCTTTAAACCTTTGCAATGCCTCCACCTCTAGAAACAGACCCTTTTCAGAGCCTTCCTCTTCCTCCACAGCAAACATTTTCCAACACCTAAATACAAGTCCAGGGCTCAAGCCCAGGGCTGCAGACATTAGAAACTACGTGGCAAAGGCTCAGGATAACTCAGTAAACCCAACAGCACTCATTTTTCAGCCAACCAAGGGATCCCCACTGATCAAACACCCCCAGCACAGCACCATGACCAGTGGGAGCATGGCACCCTCCAAACCCTGCCCAGACACACCAGGAAAATTATCATGTCCAAGGGGAAAGGATGCATCAGCCAAGCCCTTAAGACAGTTTGAAAGAGCAAACAAAGCCTCAGTGATCATTTCTAACAGCCCTGAGAGGTGTTGATCTCTGCTGGGTGCTCTGGGAATGCTTCAGGATAAGGTCTAGAGCTCTCTTTTCCAAACTGGCTAGATAAACAGCATTTAGGATGCTGGATTTTCCTCACCGAGGTCGTAAAGGGAGAAAACTTGCAGAAGGTACCCAGAGAAAATTAGGACCGCCTGGGATGCAGAGAGAGACGGTTTTAATTAGAGCCAAGAGGTGGGAAATAAGGCAGAGAAATGACATCTTAATGAGGTTTAATGAAGTTGTCTGCTGATGGGCACAGCTGTCAGACAGATCTGTATTCCAGCCAAGCAGCTTTGTGACAGGCTAAACCTGAACACAGGGAACAGTGCTGGAACTGGGGGAGAAAGGGAAAAAAAAAAAAAAAGACCTTCTGCATCAACTTTGGCTCAGTTTCCCCTCTGCTTTATGATAGAGCACACCTATAATGCCTCAGGACAAACAAATGAAACCAGCCCATGAGCTGGAAACAGCATTTTGCTAATTTATGAATGAGAAAGGCTGTAATTGTGGATTACACTGAGCAGGATTCATTCCTGCTACATCCTTCCCCTCTTTGCTTTTGTAGGTAAAAAATGTTGGCAGGCAACCAGAGTCTTGTGAGCTCGTTGATTTTTCTTCAGGCACAGATTCTCTCCATGTTCAACATATTGGACCAGATTTTTTTTTTTAATTAATTATCCAGCACCTTCAGCTTTATTTATTCAGTGCAAAGTGACTGTAAAATGCCATCTGATCATAAAAGGAAACAGCATGCACTCATTTTGTGATGGAGTAAACACCCAACTGTGTTAACTTCAGGTGCTCTGCAGAAGGAACTCTTTAAATAAATAAATTTAAGTGTAATTTCGGAGTTCTGCACTCGAGGGTCTGGAAGCAGCTTTGCCACAGGTTACAAACCTCTTTTCCTGCACTGCAGTTTCTCAGTGATTTTTCTCCCATCTGACACACCTTTGCCACCACAGCAGATTTCTGATCTCACTTCCCTGATCCATTATCAGAAGGTGATCCCAGGAAAATGCCTTTTCTCCTGCTTCTGAGGAAGATGCCACCATTTCCCTTGCACAACCACCCTAAAAATAGCTGTAAATACAGGGGGAGCAGATCAGCAGTGAAAGCTCCTTTATCCCAGCTGGCAGCGCTTTGCACGAGCTCCTGGCACACACAGAGTGCACACAGGGTTTGTCACTGCCACTGCAGCCCTGGTGGCACTAAAACCCCCCTCAGTCCCCTTGTGCTGGACAGGGGACAGTCCCTCCCTGTGCTTGTGGCTCACAGGAGGGATGTGAGGAAATGCAACTGTGCTTGCATCACATCCCTGGGTGGATGGTTTTTAGAAAGGGCTGTTTGCAACAAAGGAGCTGCAGTTTTACACAGGGCAGGTCCCTGAAATTCATTTTCTGGGGAATTTTTGCTCCTGAAAGCTGTGAAAATGCCACACTTCCTTTGGAGTGTGAAGTGTAAAAGCTGGAGGAATTACAAGCACATTTTAAAGACCTCCATAGAGCCCTCTGGAAGGGTGCCTGTTCTGGACAAGGGTTATTAACCCTCACTCTGCTCTCCCTTCTTCATCCCCCTTCTCCTCCTCCTCCTCCTCTAGCATGCCTTGTGTCTTGATGATTCCCAGGCAGGAGCAGTGATGTGATTGTGCCTGGGGAAGTTTATGTCAGTTTTTTGGGAGGATGCAGAACTTGGAAATGAAATAACTCAAAGTAAAGTTAAGACCAGCTGCAGACACCACAGCTGGGCATCCCCACCAAAGGAGAGATTAACCAAACAAGAAGACTTCAAATTCATATCTATTGAGTCAGGATCCCTATTTCCAGCAAGGCTAGGTCTCTTTATAACTCAAAGCCTAACTTGTGTGAAATTCAGCATTCTTTAGGCTCCTTTTTGCACTGTGGCACTCACTTCTGCAAGTGGGATTCAAGCCCTTGCCGAATGGAAACTCCTAGTACTTGTGGCTGTGTTCTATTACAAACTTCTCTTTTCAGGGGCTTTATCTTATCAGAAAAGGCCTTTATGTTTCTCTATTAATGTTCCATATGCTTCTCTATTCCTTTTTCTGCAGCCAGAACTTGGAAAGCCCATGAGGAACTGCTACTCCCTGCCAGGCCCTGATTTTACCTATGGGATGTACATGCACAAGAGAGATGGAGGAGTCCCTGAAGGTAGGACACTGCCCCTAAACCACAGACTTGCAACAAAATCCTAATGCTAGTAGGAAGTCTCCTCTCCTTCCCATGGCTCTTCAATACTTCTCATCAAGCTGGAGGTGTAGAACTCCAACATTTACCCACTTTCATTAATATCACCCCAATTGCTTGGTGACCAGTGAAGTTTCTCTGTCACATTGGAAACTTTCAGAGGCTCACACATACCCAAGCAGGGAGGATGCACCTGCAAAATGTGATGCACCTGCAAAATGGGATGCACCTGGGCACTGTCATAAAATTGTCAAGGCTCCTGCTTTGTGCTCTTAGGGACAATTTCCCTGTAAAATCAGACACACTGAGCAAGCCATGGTGGAAGGTGAGAAGACATCCAATTCAGATGGGGTATGGGATGCAGTAGGATGGGGTATGAAGCTCACAAAAGGAACCTGAGTCTCACAAGACCCCCATGAAGGTGCACACACATCAATCTGCTTTCCCAAAAGGATCTAACCAAGTTGCCTCCTCCTTCCACCTCCAGCCATATGCCAAGGTCACCCCCATAAGAGGGTCACACCCTGGGACGTTGTGGCCATGAACCTTGGCCCCACAAGACCCCCATGCACGGTGCACACACATCAATCAGCTTTCCCAAAAGGATCTAACCAAGTTGCCTCCTTTTTGTTTCTATTTTCTTCCACCTCCAGCCATAGGCCACTGGGACACAGTGAAGGCCAAGGCCCGCCTCCGTAAGAGGATCATGCCCCAGGACTTTGTGGCCATGAACCTTAGTGCCACAGGACCCCCGTGAAAGTGCACACACATCTACTTTCCCAAAAGGATCAAACTGACATCCCTCCTCTTTGTCTCGATTTCCTTCCACCCATAGGCCACTGGGATGCAGTGAAGGCCAAGGCCCACCCCATAAAAGGGTCATGCCCCAAGACAGGACTTTGTGTCTATGAACCTCAGCCCCACAAGACCCCCATGAAGGTGCACACATCAATCAGCTTTCCCAAAAGGAGCTAACTGAGCTGCCTCCTCTTTTTCCTATTTCCTTCTACCTCAGCCATAGGGCACTGGGACGCAGTGAAGGCCAAGGCCCACCTCCATAAGAAGGTCGTGCCCTGGCATTTTATGGCCATGCACAGTGCACACACATCAATCTGCTTTCCCAAAAGGATCTAACCAAGTTTGCTCCTCTTTGTCTCCATTTCCTTCCAGCCATAGGGCACTGGGATGCAGTGAAGGCCAAGGCCCACTCCCACAAGAGGGTCATGCCTCAGGACTTCATGGCCATGAACTTTAGCCCCACAAGACCCCTATGCACGGTGCACACACATCAATCAAGGATCTAACCAAGTTTGCTCCTCTTTGTCTCCATTTCCTTCCAGCCATAGGGCACTGGGACACAGTGAAGGCCAAGGCCCACCCCCGTAAGAGGGTGATGCCGCGGGATTTCGTGGCCATGGGCCGTGCAGCTGTGGATGAAGGCTGCACCAAAGCCAGGGAGTTTGCTCTGTACTATGGCTACATGGACATCCGCTGCAAGGACATGGGCATCCTCAGATATGGGGGCAAGGTACCCCCAGGCGTGACCTTTGGCAAGCCACCACGGTAAGGGCCCTCCTCAGCATGAAATTATCCCTTCCTACCCGTGGGGGTATTAGTTATTGGGGGTTTTTTGGGTTTGGATTGAAGGTATTTGAGACAGTAATTTGTGTTTGGCTTTAATTTTGTTTATTTTAATTTAATATTTAATGTTTATTTTATTTTTATAAATTGTTTCTTTTATACTTTATAAATTGTTTATTTTATATTTTATAATGATTTTAAATTGTTTATTTTATCTTTTATATTTAATTTTTAATATTTCATTTTAATTGTTTCTTATTTTTATTACTAAAATAGTTTTATTATTGGGAGTTTGGCAGCTTTTCATTAGAAGGCACAAAATGGCTAACGATTTTTTGTTACAAGGTTTTTAAGACTAAACTGTCTAATTAAGAACTGACACTTAAATTATTTTTTTTAACTCATAACTGATTTCAAAGAGTTTTCAATGTGGACTTTTTTGCTTAATTACAAAATGCTACTTAAACTTACAAAGAAGTAGGAAGAAGAAGCATGAAGAAGAAACTTAGGACAACACTATGCTTTCTATTTTGCTTCTACCTACAACATACTAAAAATTTCAAAACCTAGATTTTTCACTAAGTGATACACTTACACTACTCTTTATAATTTATTTTACACTTTTGTGGATTCTAGTCTATATTGACATCTAGGAAACTTTTGCTATGAATGAGGGTTAAAGTTAGTGCTCCTTTGGGGGTCAGGGCACCCCAGAGCAGACAGAGAAATATTCCTGGTGCCCTGGGTTTCCACACCCACCCCCACACCTACATCCCTCCCCAGTCTCAGCTACCACAGACCCAAAAGAGAAGTGTCCTGAAGCTGGATATGCTGAGCCACAGCATCACATCCATGTCTGATGACACCCTGATATATGGTCTCCTCCAGCCAGGTCTCATAAGCTCTTGGAGGTTTATATCACACCAAGATAGCTCAGCTACCTTAGAAGGCATAAAATCAGCAGGATGGCTTCTGTGGTAGTGTTGCAAACAGAAAAGTTTTAATAAAAGGCAAAATAACAAAACTCTTCACAGAGAAAACCCAAGCCAGGGCAAGAGGTTCTTGCTCCTGGTAAAACACCTCACAAAAGGTGTTCCTTCCTTTGTAATCTTCTTTTTTCTAGTAATTTGCGCAAGCAGGGCTTTTTGGCTCCTGTCCAGTTGTCTCTCCTTAAGTTTGAGGGGAAGTCCCCCTGATCCTATGAGGTTTCTTTTTACCTAATTGAGGAGAGAAACTTCTTGGTTTATTTCCTTTTTTAAGGAAACAAAGGATAGTTTTGTCACTCCGTCAACAGGGGGCACATTCCTACAACACTCCTGTCAGATAATCAACTACCTGAATCTAACATACACGCCACGACACAGCCTCATTTCACCTGTAGTATTATGGGCTTGAAGCCTCTTAAAAATATCTTCAATGCCAACCCTTTAATCTAAAGGAACATGAAGAGCTGTCAGCCAGAAAATTGGCATCCCAGGGTCAGAAAATCAGAGCAACAGCATTTCTACCTGTCTGCACTGGTAGAAATACATTGGTGGAGTTAAAGATCAGTTCAAAGTTCTTTATCCTACTCTCTCCCACTTAGTTCATTGCTCTGAATTGGGCAAAAATTGAGAATGGAGCAGGACAGAGGCAGAAAAGCTTCTCCCTGCCAGTGCAACTCCAGCACAAACCAGTGCTCAAAGCCTCTCAAATTCCTGCAGCCCAGGGGGGTTTCTTGCTCTGTGCAGGTCTGGACCAGACATTAGGTTTTTATTTTAAGAGCTAGATAATAATCACTACCGGAAAAATAACAGCTACAAATTCTAGAGAAAAGACATGATGAACGGCACCGTGTATTTTACATGATAGTAAATGGGCTTTGCATATGCAAATTGAATGGATTTTAAAATGGTATTTAATGACAATTTTCGTAGCAGACATTAACATTAATTGCATCAAAATGAAAATGTAGCATTAGCTTGCTGTTAGCTGCAAATGCCCCAGCTATAAAGCTTTATCTTTATCAGTATCAGCCCTCATCCATGTGACAGGGCTGCTCTGCAAATTGCAGGCAAAAGGGCTTTTATGTTGCATAAGTATCCCCCAATGAAGGCCAAAATCAACATCAATTTTGCTTTATTTCTTCATAAACGGAGGTTAAATGGCTGCCTGTAAGAAGCCCAGGCATCCTTCAAAAGTTTTAAGGAAAATCTGCAGACCCCACAACAGCAGAAGTAGTGAGAAAGGGCTTTTAATTGAAAGTTATTATTGTACAACTTGCCTTCTCCTTAATAGCTACCTTTTATGCAGACTGATTGTATTTATCCCTTTACTTTAAAAGCACATTATAGATAAAACCAAATTATCAAGGAGTTGTTACAGACATTTCACTAAAAGTAGGAGTTTAACACAATTTTCCATGACTGGCAAGTTAGAGAGACCAGCTTTGGTGAGCATTGCCAGGACAAGCTGATCCCTGGTCACAGCCAGACCCATCTTCCTAAAAATGACCTGGTTGTCAATGGATTTTAGATGGGTTTGGACTCTAAGCCCTGTTTCACTGGGATCTCATTGCTGGGAAGGTGCTCCCAAGTGAGGCACATGCTTGTCTGAGGGCAGAAGAAACTGGCAAAAAGTCTTTTTGCACAGCTCCAAGCACTTCATGTCCTTAAGAAACAACAGATCTGATCTAGAGGTCTATTAACTTCTTGGGTACAGTGAATTTTTCAGCAAGAAGAGCACCTGCCTGTCATCTCCCAGCACTGACAGTGGGGCTGAGGAGGCCAGGGAGCAAAGGTGCTTTCCCATGGCACTGGAAGCAGCTGGGACACCCAGCCCAGAACCCAGTGCAGACCCTGCCCAGTCTGCAGCTCTCTACACAGTGGGAATTGCAGCTGGTGCCATCCCACAGCCTCAGGGCTGCGCTGCTTCCCTGAGAACCCAAATAACTCAAATAACCCAAATCGCTGTCACAGGAACGTGGCTGGGGTCACTGGGTAATGGGCAAGGGGCTTCTTGAGCCCTCACCACTCATCTCCAGCCCCTCCTCAGGCCCTGGGCTGTGCTGCTAAAGGCTTCTGTGCCCTGGAGACACCAGGGTCAGGAGCTCTCCCTAGGCTCACAGGCTGGAGCTCTCCTGGATCATCCCAAATGAAACAAGCACCAAAGCTGTGGTTGCTATTAGTGCCTTGTTAATCACTGCCTGGCCCTGCAGCTGCTCTAACTCAGATCTCTTGTGCCTCTGCTTTCTGCTCACGGTGTGTGCAGCATTTCAGCAGGCAGCCTCAGACACTGCAGCAAGCTCTCTGAAGCTTTGAGGCCTCTTTCCTTTCTTTTCCTGGGATATTTACCTTCAAAGGTCACCCATACCCCTCTATATTCCCCCTGGGCACCTTCGAGGGGAGAGAAGCAGCTCTGCTTTTTGCTGATTTTCCCCCCTATTCTCTCCCTCCCTTTTCCCAGAGTAATGTTTGCTACCAATCACGTGGCCAGCTTTGTTGTGAGAGTCATAAAAAGGACATTTTTCATCTCTCCTTTTTCCTGCTCTCGCTCCCTTCTCTCTCTCAGTAGCAGACAGAGATTTATTCCTTCCCTGATGCCTGTGGCATTTGGAGCTGGGAGGGGTCAGGGGAGGCACTGATGGAACATAACAGATAATGCAGTGGTTCCCCAGGGGCTTGTCCAGCTCCAGAGCCGATCCATCAGCAGGCAGTGCTCGTGCCAAGGTCAGCAGTAACGAGGATGGGGTGGGCTCCCAGCCTCCCCCGTGGGGCATCCTCCAGCCAGGCTCCCCCAGTTCATGCTCTGAGCTCCACAGGAGCTGCCCTGTGCAAGCACACTTTGCAGAGAGGACCCTGAGTGCAGGCACTGGGCTCACAGGCTCAGCTTCAGCTCTCCCAGCCCTCCTCCCCAGCACACACAGCTCCACAGGCTCATCTTCCAAGGAGAATTCCCATTTTGACAGTCCCCTCCAGGAGCTAAACCCCATCCACGTGCTCTGAGCACAGCACATCACAGAGCTGCTGTCCTCCCAGGTCTTTTCATTCAAAATAACCCCACAGGTGTGTCCAGCCCCATACTCTGCAATAATGACCTTGTTTTACAACGAGGAGGCTGCAGGGCACTGAGTGGGCTGGGTTTGATGATACTGGGGACCTAAAGGCACAGAGGGTCTGTGAAGACCTCCAGGATCTTCACTGCGGACACTCCAGCTGCATTTGGAAACCTCAATAGGTGTCCAGACCTACATTTATCCTCCTGACCACCTTTTCTGGCTGAGCTTCCCTGTGCACTGAAATCAGCCAACATTAAATGATCATTTTTGGAACAAGAAATAAACACAAAGACATGGATGCTGTCTACAGCTGGATTTTAGATGCTATTGATGTGTGCAAGGTCACACAAGGAGTTTGAAGCCAGCACACAGCTGGCACCCTGAGCACCAGTTCTGTCCCCAGGATTGAGCAGGGCAGAGTGCACCCTCAGCATGGACACACTGCCCAGCCCTGCCAGGAGAGAAAAACTTCCAGTCACCTCTTGGTGAGCATCCTAAACCTGCCTGCTGTGCCCCAGAACGTGCTCCTGGGCAGGAGGAGTGCACAGCCATGCTCTGCCATCCTGTAGCTGCTCCAAAGCTGCATGGCCACAGCCCTGCCTCCCACGGGCTGCCATGCACTTGGCAGTTGGCCTGGAGGTTGGGCTGACCTTGGGTGTGCTGGCAGGATTTCCCTGGCACTCTGTCATCCCCAGGGCTCCTGCTGGGCCCTCCCCACTGCCTGCCTTCTCTTCAACTGTCCCTTTCCTGAATTTTACAGCCCGTTTTCCTTCTGTCTTCATCTCCTGCCTTCATTCCACCTCCCACTCTCTAAAGCTGCTCTTAGTCCTTTGGCAGCTGTTTTCATCATGCCCCTGCAGCAAACTCACCTCTCCAAAGCATTTGGTCAGTGCAATCTCTCTTCTTCAAATTGTTACACTTGGCCAAGGGCATCAGTTACCCAGTACCTCCTCTTTAATTGGTATCATTTGCAACCATCCCAGTCTTTCACCTTCTCAGAGAAGAGAGATTTCTATGCTCATGCTCTGCTTAGCAAGTGGCCTTTCCACCTAAAATATCCTTGCTGTTTGCACACAGCCAGAACAAAGTTTAGAAAGGTATAGATTTATTTTTGAGATACTTAAAGAACATTTCAAGTTGCTAATACATGGCTGTGGAAAGAAAGCTAATCTAGATGTAGACCAGCTGCAAAGATGTCAAGGAAATAATGTGTTACTGGGAAGAACCCACCAGGAAAAGCTGGACAGGCAATAAAATTGAGTATTACATCAAATGTGCATCTGACCCATGATCACTGGAAGCCAAAGGGAGTGTAAAGCCACCAAAATCCTAACATTTAGGGGAAAAAAAGTTTTACAGGGAAAAGAAAAACCTGAGGACTGACAAAACAGATTATAAAAATATAACACAGTGAGTGGAATCACTGTCAGGCTCATGGCGACAGAGAAACGCAACTGAGATAAAAACACAGGACTCCATCAGCTCAGATAATTACACATCCTGTCCAATCCCACACTGAAAGGCTCTTGGTGCCTCTGCCACCATTCTCACACTGCTAAGATAAGAATTTCTATTTCAAGAGTAGTTTTCTTCTCCTGGGTGTGTGAGCTCCCAGCCCCTTCCGTGGTGCTGGTGGTGCCTGCAGCATCTGCTGGGCAGGTGGAGCTGTCACACCCTCCAAAAAACCCTAAGTGCACCATGAGGATACTGATTCCTCTCCAGAGTGGTGGTTTGCTTGCTGAAAGAGTTTCTGATTCCTTCAGGCTGATGGTTTAAGAGAAAATAAACAGCCAAGTCATGGTTTGGGATAAGGTTCTGTTCTGCACGTCAGCCATAGAGATGGGAAAAGAAAAGATCTGAAGGACAGATTAAGATCCCTTATTACCAATTGGTTTACACTGAATAGGAAAGTAATTTACTCTCACACACACTGGCTGTTGTCTGTGGGTTTATCTCCATTGATTACAGCCAGCTGAAGAATTTTTTCCAAAGTTTTACCATCTAGAGCTACTTCTGGCCCCAAGTGGACCTTTTTCTTTGCCAACTTTTGCTTTTCAATAAAAACCTGAGTCAGGGGGGAATAATCACAGAATCCTTTCTGTGAAAACAAAGCTTTTCAGCCCTCATCAACATCTTTTCCTTTCAAAAAAAGTCATGTTCCCACCCAGCCAGAGAGATTCGAGCATGGGATGCAGGTCAAGGGGAAGATCTCGTGCTTTGATTTCTTTTGCTCAGCATTGGAGTGGTTTTTTTCTTGGTTTTTCTCTGGATGTTTTGCATTTGATGATGGCCGCAGACTGAGCATTGTTCACTCTCAGCCATAGATCTGGATCTCCAGGCAAAACACCTGATTTTCTCAGAGGATAACAGTAGACAAATGTGTTGAAGACAAACCTAAATAATCTTCAATTAAGTCAGCCAAAGGGCATCACCAACCCTAAAATCAATGCGAGCACACCAATTCCAGCTTGTCAAGCCAGTTATTTAATGGGTAAGAGCTGGCTTGGTATCTTCACTGCCAGACACAGGTTTCCATATGTGCTTTTAGGACCAGTGCAAGCAAGCATCTCACTGGGCCTGGGAGGGAATAGTAAAGCAAATTGGTGCTCTTGTAACCATGTGTACTCCTAAGTACAGCTATGAGCATCTGATAAATCTTTTAAAGTGCATGTTTACAATGGATTTTATTCTTTTTACTGTTCTATACATATGAGCCCTCTGAGCAAAATAACAGATCCTCTGACACTTAGAAGAAGCCACTGCTTCATTGGCTGCCCGCAGTGAAATAATTTATATTGTTATTTCCTCACCCAAATGACAAGGATTGTAAAGAAGCTTCAGAAATTCAGAGTAATCAGTGCTGTGGAGGCTCAGATCCCGCTGCTGCCACACGAGTGGAAGACCCACTATTGGCACTGAGAGTTTTGCCAGCCCAAAGACTGCAAAAAAAATTGGTCCCTGAGTGTTTTCTACCAATTTTTCTCTTGTTATTTTCTTCAATAGTTAATGGAAAGCGAGGACAAGTGGAGATCATTTAAAAATTATCTTTTGGGCCTCTCCATGGGTTTATTGCCAGGACCTATTTAGAGAAGCATAAAGCTGTAAGGGGGCTGTAACTTCACTGTATATTCCACAAGCTGTTTAGGAAAACCGGGAGCCTTTGGACTCACACCCAGCTCATTTTGCCACATCTCCCTCTCCCCACAAACACACCCACACACGTGTGTGCAGGGACTTCCAGCTGCTAATTGAATTCACCCTTATGAAAGCCTTAACAAATTGTAAGTGACCTTTTATACCAATTTCAAAGTCAAGGATTCGCCAGCTAACCGCACATCCCTCTTCTGCCATTCACTGTTATGCAAAACCCACAAACAATTAAAAGAAATAATGAAGAGCCCAGCGGCCCTGTTTCCTAATTAGCTGCAGGAGGCAGTGCTGGGGAGCGTGGTTAAGTACTTCAATTACCTCGGCCCTCCTCGCAGCCCTTGTTAGAAGAGACAGGTCCAGGGGCCAAAGGGGAACAATTAAGGCGAGGCAGAGCCCGCGGTTTGCAGGGGGATGCCGGGGCTCTCACACAGGAGCCAGAGCTGTAATCATACCCCAGCTTCCTGCTGGGCTACACACAGACAAATTAATGGGAGATAGATTGCTACCTGCAGCCCATCAGTAACCAGGGAGGCAGGAGGCAATGCAGCACTGCAAGGGAGCCATAACCTGAATTTTCCTCTGTTCTCAGCCCCCTTTTAGGGCAGAGGGGCCTGAGCACTAATACCTCACTGCTGCCCACATTTGAGCCCCAAACAGAATCACAGACACAGCCTGAGCAAGTTAATTCTGGCTGCCCCAATGAGCCCCACAGTGCAGAGGTGCTGGAGACCAAACTGTTCCCCAGTAAGAAACAGGTTAGACTCAACCTTGAAGGTCTTTTCCAACCCTAATTCTATAGAAAAGAATGGTTCTTTAAGAACCATTCTATAAGGAACTGGTTCTATAAGAAACCAACCTGAGCTGGTGGGAAGTGGTTTTGCTGGGAGATTCTATATGGACGCTTCTGTCACAGGACAAATCCTTCCCAGCATATAGAATATAAAAGTGGTGCACCTGTAGCTGTCTCTCCTGGGGACTGAAGGCCCCAAAGACAGATCCTGACTGTGCAGCAAAAGCACATCTTAGGTGGAAGGACAGCAACAAGAACTAAATCCCCCTGTAACCTCATTAACCTTTCAAGGAAGGGTTAAAGTTTCAGCGTAGGCAGTGGTGCAGCAGCACAATTTTAATGTCACAGGCGTGGACAAATCCCATTCTGTGATGGATCTGTTGCGTGAGCAGCTGTGCAGGGCCAGATTCTGCAGCTTGGAAGCTGCTGCTGGGGTTGGAGCAGAGCCCCAAGAGCCACTGCCTGCACCCATCCTCTGCTCCCTGCTCCAGCACTGCCCTGGCTGCAGAGCCACACACAAACCCCACAGGCTCAGCTCTGCGCTGAAATATTTACGTGCTTTTGAATTACACAGGGAAAAAAAAAGCACTCACTAGTCAAGTTTTTACCCTTTTGCAACAGAACTTAGCAATCAAATTGATTGCACCTTTCAAGCTGGTGTAAACCCCCTTCCTGAGCAAAGTCCTTTGCACCCACTTTAGCCAAGCACCTTTTTTTGCAGCTGATGTATAAACCTTTGAAAATAAGTTTGAGGGGAGACTGACAACCTTGAAACCTCAAGAGCAGCATGGCAGTGACGGGCGAGGCTCCCTGAGCTCAGTATTATGGATAGATTTTAATTTTATTTTAACAAAATAGCTGTCTCCAGTGGAAGAAGCATCAAGAGCTAAATGAGGACCCGTCTTGAGCTGAATCGCGTTGAACAGACCTCGGCACTGTCATTGATTTTCTGGGAAGAAAAAAAATGCCTCTGGCTACTAAACCAAATTAGTAGTCACTGATGACCAATTATTTTGCCCCACTGTGAACGGGGAGGCGTACTAAAATTCCAGTTTGTCAGACCCAAGGCTCTCTTCTCAAACGCCTTTCAACAAGCGTGTACCAAAAACCTCTCAGATGGTTCTGATGCCTTCCTGTTTTCGGCAACTTCTCCTTCTCCAAAGTTTTAATGAGCTGCTGCTCTGAGGACAGCCTGCCACAAAGTGAGCCCTTGCCTGCATGCCGGAGCACTATTTGGCACTGGCACAAATCACAGCTGTCAGGATTTATACACACATACACAAAAAAAGTGTCAGCCTAATGTTTGCAAATTATAATTACCATTTCTCTTGCATGTCCCTGGTGCCTTCATTTTAGATAAATCCCAGCTCTGAGGTATCAGCTGCAAAGCACTGAAGGCTCATATTGAATGGAATAGATTTAACTAGTTTGTAGCTCATTTAAGGCCTACACTGTTTTATTTTAATATTGTTAATACTTTATTATACTTTTTAACACTGTTTTTACAGTAAAATAGCCTATTAGGAGGCTGCAGCTTCTTTTCCAGGGGATGTCTGGCAGACTAGAATTCCACATTGTATAACCAAGTTAGCAGGTGCATGTCATTTCAGTTGAAAATAGGTCTCTACCCTGACTCTTGAAAGTAAATTAGAGAGATTCTATTAAAGAGACAGGAACTGTTTCAAGGATAATAGTTTTGAAAATGTGCACAGATAAATTTTAAAATATTTAGGAAATGTCAGCATTAGAAGTGCCTCCAACTATTTGACTATAAAAGGAAGCAGATGAGTATTTTTTTCCCCAACAATTATAAATAATTTGTTACATCCTATCAGAACTTCTTTGCCTTTCCTTTCTGTGGCAGGGTGCTTGTGCCAAAACAAGGAGATCTGAGTTGCTGTGAATGAGATGGGTTTTAATGTGCAATAAGCATTTCCAGAGGATGCTTCCTTCCCCTGCTCTCTCCGCAGCATCCACAGACAGCAACAGCAAAACCCTCCCTGTTCAGGAGCCACATCTGGGCAGGGTGACAAAAGGAAAGGGAACACACAAGCCATTGATCCCTGTCCTGAAGTAACACCAGGGCAAAAGGACATTTTCCCAAAGGCCAGCTGCAAGGCAGAGCTGTCACACTGCCAGGCAGCGCCGATATCGGGGCCAATTCCCCATCCCTCTGCTGAGAGCAGGCTTTGACCTACAAAGGAAAATCCACCTTGCTGAGACCTCTGCAGTCACCTTTGAGAGGTGTTCCCTGATGTCCCCTGCTCTTCCCCACTCTCTCAGAGCTTCTCTCAAAGGAGGAAAAGCCAGAGGAAGCCTCAGCCCCAGCAGGGTTTGTGTGGACAACCAGCACAGGAGTCATTCCCAGCGATTTCAGAGAGGCAGTTCATGTGTGCATGGTTCCAGGCATGATTCTATACTTTGCTGGATCAGGGCTTAAATGTGATTAATCACACGGCAGGGAAGGATCTCTGAAGAGCATCAACCCAAATGTGTCCTTTCAAGCATTTACTTACAAGCCAGCTGTGGACTATCAGTCACCAACTGGCTGGTCCACTGGAGATGGTAAAAGTCACCTCCATGGAGATGTGAAAATACATTCAACTGCAAAAAAAACCCCAAAAATCAATAATCAAAGACTGCACACAAAGGCTTAGTGCTTTCCTGATCCCTCCCTGCTATTCCTGCACACCAGGAAAGCTCCTGCCTTGGAGAGCAGAGGGACAGCAGCAAACGAGCCATGCTCACCATGTGCTGGTGTCAGGAATACCAACATTCACACCACACTACAAAACTGGAGACCCAAACAGATAATAACACACTTTACCACTGGTTTGCCACACCTTTTAACCTTTTAAATATTTTGCCCAGCTGTGATCAGCATGAAATGCCCAACTGGAAGGGAAGGAGGGGAAGGAAGAGGGGACAAAGGGTAAATGTCAGTGTTGCCTTTGGCACTGGGTGTCTCCAGATAATGGTGTGGAGCAGCAGAGCTGATTTGCAAGCACAGGCTTGAAAAGCCCTGCAGCATGTGATCTATGAAACAGGAGGCCTGCAGAAGGATGTCTCCTCTGATATGAATGTACCCTTGGGATGGATATTGCTGGATTGCACATCCAGTATCATTAGAAAACACAACCATAGATTAGGCTGTTTTGAAGCATGTGGTGTGCAATAATTAAGTAATAAAAGTCACCACGGGGGTGAAGGAACAAGAAACAGAAGAGTTACTATTTGCATACAGGCTGCTGGCACCCTCAGTGATCATCAAGGATTCTCCAGGCTGCTAAAAGCTGGCAGCTGTCAGTTCTGGACCCACTCCTGCCATAAACCACAAGGCACCAGCTCACTCTGTGGCATGTGGGCTCTTTGCACAAACAGGTGGAGCTGGTGGCCCAGAAACAGCCCAGCAGCTCCCCCAAGCCCCCAGTGTCCTGCAGTTGGTCTGCACAGGCAGGAACAGCCCTGGCCCTGCTGTGGGAGCTGCAGCTCAGGGCTCTGCAGGCTACAGGTGGGAGCAGAGCTGGAGGTGAGAGCCCCACAGTCATCAGCTGCTGCCAAGATGGGAAAAGTCCCTCCTTAGCAAGGTGTGCAAGGACAAGGACCAATAAAACTTGAGCTTGAGGTCCTTCATCACCTTCAAGTGTTTGCTTAGGGGGAAAGGAATAGCAGCAGGACCATGGCAATTACTGATTTGCTGTCCCTGCCACTGCCAGCTCTGCCTCCCGTGGTGGCTGATGAAGTATCCTCACTTGCAAGGAGCAAGGCTCAACAATTTCAGGCTGCAGCTTTGCCACAAGCTGGTCAGGTTAATGCCAGCTCAGAGCAGCTGAATGGGACATTGGCCAACAAGGAACTGCCTTTTTAGACTTTTTCTAGAACCTGGGTCATGTGCAGCTCCTCCCCTCTGCTGTCTCCTCCTTGCTCCCTGAAATCCTCTTTCAAGGGGCAAATACTCCTGCTCTGTGCAGCTGAGGCTCCAGACCAGGGCTCAGCATTTCAGCTCCCCTTTCTGCTGCAGACCCTGACCATCTGCACTGGGTCCATTTTTAGCCCTGCTCAGACTGCTGAGGACAGCACTTGCTCCTCTCACCCCATCCATCACTGCACATTGCAGCCTTTGGTGCACCACACCAGAGAGATTTCAATGGTAAAAGCGGTGCTATTTTAGCAAAACTTGGCACTCAGGGGTTCTTCCCATGGAGGGAATCCAGCCAGAGCTGCTCCATTGGGTACCTGCTGGGAGAGGCTCTCCTGAAGCTCTGGCAGGGCCCAAAGCTGAGCTGCAGCCTGTGGTGCCCCATGGTCCTTCCAGGGCTCAGACAGCTGCTGAAACCTGCCCTGTAAAAGGTTTGCAATTGTTCCAGTTCTGGGGAATGCCCTGACACAGGTCAGCACAGTTATGTTCAGGCTGTGGTGTGTTCATGGAAATCATTGTGGGTTTGAGGTTTCCTGAGGAGCAGAAATCCTTTTCCAGTGCAAGGCTTTATTCCTGTTCTCACTGTCACTTTCCAGGAGCAGAAATGTGAACCAGCACAAGGAGGCAAACATTAAATTGGTGTCTTTTCAATGTTTTCCAGGCCTCCCACTCCCTTTTTTGACCTCATGCAACACAGATACAAGGAGCTGTGGATGGAGGAGCAGAGAGCCCGGACCAGAGTCCAGCACATGGTGAAGAAAAAGGTGGGAATAGTCCAGCAATGCTTTCCCCTAATGCGCACAGTATTCCTGAGCACAACCCTCACTGTCCTACCCCACAAGGGACAAATGGGCTGCTCCCAGCCCTGGGAAAGGCTCTCAGCTGGGAAAACATCCCCCTGATTGCTACAAGGCTGGCAAAGCCTAACAAAGATGAGCATCCCTCTGCCAGGAGCTGTCCTTTGGACATCAGCTCTGCTCAGGTTACCTGGGACAGGGGTCACAACCAAGGAACAAGCAGCAAATGCTGAAAGGACAGCCCCAGCCCTGAGCCTGGCATGGTCAGGCTGGTGCAGCACCCACAGCAGCTGTTGGAGTGTGAGGCTGTGCTGTTAAACAAACCAACATTGTAATATCATTTAAAAGCAGCCAATGACTGTTTTATTAGTTAATGGCTCAAAGAAGAGTCGGGCTAATATGGTAATGACCAATTTCAATGGGCTTACTGCCATCACAAACTGTGCTTTATAGTTGAAGTGCAAGAATACAGTGTCCTTAATTAGCAGCTATTTTATGAATACACCAGCCTGGGACGTTGGAAAGTGCATCCCTACTTTATCTATTGATGACTGA
This sequence comes from Ammospiza caudacuta, assembly GCF_027887145.1. NCBI lineage: Eukaryota > Metazoa > Chordata > Aves > Passeriformes > Passerellidae > Ammospiza > Ammospiza caudacuta. The sequence goes on along the minus strand of NC_080613.1, from coordinate 4,128,443 downwards.
TGTTTTTAATCACTAAGTTGCCTCCATCAAGCTCCCAAAACCTGCAGCCACCAATTACCGAGTTAAGTAACACAAACCTGTATCCTGGACCACAGAGCAGACAGAGTCCCAGGGTATCCAGGTGCCTGCACTGGTTTGTGCTGGGATTATTGGGCAATGAATCAGGAGAGCCAGGAAACCCCACCATGGTGAGGGTGCTGGAGGGGACTGTCCCAGTTAGGGATGAGCTTTTAGCTCATTGCTGTAGCTCAGGGCACAGGGTTAGGGTTAGTGGGCAGCAGTCACCTCCCTCTATAAAGAGATACTGAGAGCTGCTCATGTGTTTTAACTATCCGTATTGGCTGCATGGGCATGGAAAACTCCCCAGATCATGGAATTGTGATCATCACCCCAAAGCAACTTCTGGCCTCATCCATCCCAGTGTCACTGCATTGCATGACAGAGCTGATGTGCATGGCTGTGCAGCAGTTTGAGCCCACTGGTGTTTCTCTTTGGTTGCAGATGAGGGAAGTGAGCAGTTTGAGCCCACTCTTGTTCACTTTTGGTTGCAGACAACAGAAAAGCAGAACTTTGAACCACTGGTGTTTCTCTTTGGTTGCAGACAAGTGCAGAGCAGCAGTTTGAGCCCACTCTTGTTCATTTGTGGTTGCAGACAAGAGAAGGGCAGCAGTTTGAGGTGCTGGTGTTTCTCTTTGGTTGCAGACAAGAGAAGTGAGAAGTTTGAGCCCATCTTGTTCACTTTTGGTTGCAGACAAGTGCAGAGCAGCAGTTCGAGGCTCTGGAGTTTCTCTCTGGTTGCAGACACGTGCAGAGCAGCAGTTCGAGGCTCTGGAGTTTCTCTCTGGTTGCAGACACGTGCAGAGCAGCAGTTCGAGGCTCTGGAGTTTCTCTCTGGTTGCAGACACGTGCAGAGCAGCAGTCTGAGCCCGTGTTTGTGTTTGCTTGCAGATGGGCGAGGTGCGCGAGAACCGCACCACGTTCCTGCGCACGCACCCGCTGCCCGTGAAGGAGGAATCCTTCTGGCACCTCCGGCGCTTCGAGAAGGTACAGGGCCCCCAGAACCCCTCCCCTGACCAAAGACAACTTTCCTGGGCCACTACAAGCACCTGACTGAAAGCAGGGACACTCTTTAACCTTGCCCATGTGCCCCAATGAATGAGGTTCTTAACTCAGAACTCCCCATGACCCAGACTTTAAAATGCTCCCAAATATGTTCAACCATCAGCCCGTTTTGAACATCAGGGTAGGATATTTGTTGCCATTTATAAGCCCTGGAAGAGAGGCAGCAGTTGTCCAGATAATAACACATTTTGTAACTTTTGTGCACTTTCACAAGCTTCCTGAGATGAGAAGCATCTTTTGATATCTCATTGTTAGTACAGGGTGGCCTTTGCTCTACAAGTGCCCTACACAAGCAGGACAGTCACACCTGCATTTTGGGGCCCTGCCATCTCATCAGCTCTCACCATAACTAATTCAAGCCACACATGTTTGAATGTTACAAGATGATTTTACCAGAAGATGTTACAAATAAGCTTTGCCACCCCAGGATTAGAGCTTTCCAGAAAGCTTACACTCTTGATACCTCTCTAAACTCATTGACAATATTCACCCTGAGACAAGGCAAAGGGTCTGGCCAAGTTAGAGATATCCTTGACACTTCCTTTAATTGATCCAAATAAGAACCAAGGTGAAGATTTCTTGTTCTAGTGATGGGATCTAAACATCTCCCTGAATTCATCTGTGCAACCTGCTGTGCTCTGGGGTACTTGTTAGAATTCCATTAGCTTTATTTGGGGTGTAAATGATATGGAAACTTCTCATGAGGAGCTAGGGGAGGTTTTAGGAGAGAAGGGGAAAGAGCTGGACCAGTGAAATGGAAAGGAGACACTAGAAAGTGAAAGTTTAGGAAGTTTACATGGCCAAAATCATATTTGGCATTGATAGATACCACTGCAAAAAGCTCTCAGCTCTCTGTCGTGGCCCTTCTTCTAGTGGGGTTAATTTTTTTGCCACGCTGTTGATTTCTATCCACAGTTTAAACAGTGAAGGAGCCCTGTGATTTTCTGAAGGTAATTTACTTGTACAAGTTGGAGAGTTTTGCCCAAGAAATGTGCTTTGCACCACCTTGATGTATTCCTCTCCTGTCCTGTCTAAGAGTGCCCCATTAGCATATGTCAGTAATCATTTATCCCCACTGCCTTGTCAGCTCGGAGCTGCCGCTGCGCGGGAACATGACCGATCGCTGTTAAACAGATTGTGAGAGTCACACGAGATCCTGGGGCAAGCCTCCTCTTTAGAGCTCCTCTCACCCCAGACCTTTCCATCACTGCTCATTTTTCAGCCTGGGTTTTGCTCTCTGCTTTCCCTTTTGTTTCATCCATGGCTGTGGTTGGGTTCCTGCCCCAGCTCTCAAAACCTTCACATCTTTCCTTCTTCTCATTCTCCTTTTTCTTCTTCTCCCTTTACCTTCCTTCTCAGAGCATCCAGCTCATTTTGCACAGCCTCTGCAGATTTTCCATATTCCTCCTTTCTCATTTGCCTTTCCCCAGTCACAGATCTAACAGGCACAGCCCACATTAGAACTTGGATCAAGGAATTTGTTGCTCACTTGACCTTCAGTGCATGGTTTCCTCCATGGGAAAATAACTCCACTTGAACATCCGTAAGTGTTTACCCAGTTAAAAGCAGCAACAACCTGGAGGAAGTTAAGGGTTCCCAAAGATATTTGGTGGTCTCCAAACTGTTCTTTAACTACTCCTCTTAAGGAGGGCTCTACAGAGATGATGGAATGGTTTTGAAAACCAAACTGACTTAACCCAGGGACTCCAGAAGTCAATGTCAGTCCCTCCTTTACTGAGGTGACAAATGACCAAAACACTGCCTCTAATTCATGTAAAAACCTCATCCTTTTGTGCAAGAAGAGTGTGAAAAGCAACCACAAAAATATCACCTCACAGAAAGCTTGTTAGCAGACTCCATATTTCTACCAGCCCTTGGTGGCTTTGTCCTGCTCTGACCAGTACAGAAGATGCTCATGACTCCAGACCCTGGGCAAGAATATTCAGAAACTCCATTGCCTGACCACAGCCTCACTTTAAACTTTATATCCATGAGCTCCAAGGCAGGTGTGGGGTGCAGGAGTGTGATATTCTCCATCCACTCATCCTTCTCACTCAGTCCCCTCATCATCTGGAGTAACACCTTTCATTCTGGCCTGCTCTGGGTCTGAGGGGAGCAACACCCAGCCACTGAAATAGTTATAATCCAAGACAAGGGCAACAGAAAGGTGAGAATTTGTTCCTTCAGGCCAATAAAAATCATCAAGAAGGATTTTTTTTATTCCCACTATGACCCCTTGCAGAGAGCTGCAGAAACTGGGCATGGATATCTCTGCTGGCTCTTAAACTGGGCTTTTCACTCAGTCCCTGGCACCATGAAAGCTTGGCCAAGAAGTGGAAGAGAAGAAAACAAAGGAGCTTTTCTCTCCCCACTAATTGCATCCACTTGCTCCCTGCACTGTCAGAGCTGCATGACATTACATAGTCATTCAGTCAGTAAAATATGGACAAATTGACTGTATTTTCATTTGGATTTAGGTTTCAGCCCCACTGCCCACACTGTTAAGCTAACTGGGTGATTTACAGGCTCTCCCACACCAGGTGCTCCTGCTTGATCTGTCCTGTGGTCTCCAGGGCCCCCCAGCTCACCAAGGCAAGCAGGTCACAGGGAGCCAGTCCTGTCCTGATGGGCAGTTCATTAGGGAAAGTTGCTGCATTGAAATGTTTTTTTTTTCATTTTTTTAACTAAACCAAGCAGATATTAACTCCTTACTCACCTCAGCAAGATGCTTCTACTGCCCTCCTCTTCCTCAGCCACCCCCCAAAGCAAACAGCCTCTGCCTTGCTTTGCCTGCAGTGACACAATTCCAGGGCTTAAGTTTTGCCAGCATGGCTGGGACTGTGCACCAAAATTTAATTTATTTGTAGATGTGGAACCACATTCCCTGGGGACTGTACTCTCAGCCAACCAGCATGGACAAAAATCATAGAATAATGGAATGGTTTGGGTTGGAAATGGACCTTGAAAATCATCTTGCTCCAACCTCCTTGTCATGAGCAGGGACATCTTCCACTGGACCAGGATGCTCAGAGCTCAATCCAGCCTGGCCTGGAACACTTCCAGGGATGGGGCAGCCACAGCTTCTCTGGGGAACCTATTTCAATGCCTTACCACCCTCACAGGGAAAAAATATTTTCTAGCAGCTAATCTAAACCTACTCTCTTTCAATTTGAACCCATTCTTCCTTGTCCTGCCACTCCAGGTTCTTATAAATAGTCTTGCCCCATCTTTCCTGTAAGTTCCCTTCAGGTCACCCCAAATCCTTCTCTGTTCCAGACTGAACAATCCCAATTCTCTCAGCCTCATGTCCCCCACATTCACTGGATGTGTCTTGTCCCTGTGTCACTCCTCACCTGCTGGCTCAGGCAGAATTGTGTCAGCCAAACTCTGGAGAGGACATTGCTGCCCAAATGCAGCATCTCCACCTGTGTCAGGCCAGGCTGAGGCTCCAGCCACATCCATTGGATAGTGAACATTTGATGGTCACTATCCAAACCACTAAGTCAATGTTGGCCACGCCCAATATATTTCCAGGGCTCTATCAAATCAAGAAAGATTCAGGCAGCAACAAAGCAGTGACACAGGACAGAATTCACCAACGTGTCAAAACAGCTCCGCGCACCTCCTGTCACTGACACACACCAGGGTTCTTCCTTTGCTCATTAGAGAATCCCAGCTCACACAGACACTCAGGTGGCTTGTTTACTTGACCAAGCAAGGGGAAGGAAAGGAAATGCAGCAACTTTGGACAAGACTTTTGTCACCGCTCGCTGCCTCCCCGAGCAGATGAAACGCGCGGCGCGGGTGCGCGATATGAATAAGCGATAAGCAATTGACGAGCAAGTGTTCGGGTACCTTGGCAAAAGACTTAATTTGCAACCTGGCACAAAATCAAAGGCTCTGTCAACGGCTGAGCGGCTCTCCTGCGTACGCCTTGCATTACCTGGGAAAGCTCTGTCAGGTAAATTTCCACTGAAAGTAATTAGAGGAATCCCCACTGTATAAAGTTTGCAGCAAAAAATTCTGGGCTCCCGGAATTTGATTCTCACCAGGGATCCGATACCTGCTCGCAGCCTGATCCTTCGTCAGAATTAACAGCTGAGGTTTAACACGTACACACAAAAATGTTCTGCATTTTTTTTTAATGCCTTACCTCTATTTTTGTCTATGGAGCTGAACTGACAAGCACAGCTCATGTAATCTTGCAGCTGTTGTCTTGTCAGAAAAGCCAAAGATTCTGCTTAAATAACCTGGGCTTGATACACACAGCACACGGGGCTGGCTGTTCAGGTGCGGCATTGGTCCTCCTGGGTTTGAGGGCAGAGAAACTTCTGGGACATGGAGTGCTATAAAACTCCTCTCCTGGGGCCTAAATAGTGCTTAAATAATAAAGCAATGAGTTCAAGAGCTTCCTGTCACCACGCTGCCAGATCAATCCTCCCTTCAGCTGGGACTTGGGCTGACCAAAAAGAATTAAAATCAGTGTCAGCTGATGGTTGTTCAGTGGTCCAAGTGACACGAGCTGGTGGCTCCCAGCCCTGCAGTGACAATCTAAAGCAGCATCACTGGCCTGTGGCAGGCACAATGCAAAGAGAGACAACACCACCCTGCAGGGCTCCAAACAGGCAGCACAGACCCAGCTGCCCTGGGCATGATCCCTGCACATCTCTGGGCCCACGGCCTCTCCATGGCTAACTGCAGGCTCTGGCCCCTGTCAGCACCACTACATTTATTTGCAGATTCTGGAGGTGTTCTTGTTTTGCTTTCACAGTCAAAGATTCCAGCAATACAATTGCTCAAATCTCAGCAAAGCATTTTCATGATCCAGGTTTTCCCACTATCCCTTGTGCCCTGGACACTTAACCTCTCATCCCACCCAGTGCTGCCCTCTGTCAGAGAATATTTTGGCTTGGAAGGAACATTTAAGGGCCATCTAGTCCGGTTCCCCTGCAGTGAACAAGGTCATCCTCAACCAGATTGTGTTTCTCAGAGCCTCATCCAACCTGACCTTGAATGTTTCCACAGATGGAGCATCCACCACCTCTCTGGGCAACACGTCGAAGTATTTCAACACCCTCATTGTAAAAAACTTCTAATATCTTATCTCAATTGACCCTCTCTTTGTAAAACCCATTACCTGCCATGGTCAGCACTTCCCTCAGAGACAGAGTGAACATCATTCCTGTGCCATTTCCATTGCTCTGGACATCTCCTGATTAACAGAGAAAAACAGCACCCTCCTGTGCAGCTGTACAGCCTAGATCATCTCCAGGGCAGGCTCCACCTACAGACAAGCCCAGTAGCAAAGGCAGCACCAGGAACAGTTGGCAGCCAATTCCCATCGCTCTTCTGGAGATTCTCACCCAGGAAGGAAGAGATTTTGGGTGCTCACAGCTTGTGGCAGGGCTCTGTTGGGTTATGGGTGAGCACCTGCCCTTGCTGCCAGTGCACAACTCCATGGAAATGCTTTTTAAATGGGTTTGGGATTTCATTCACGGCCCTCTTCTGACTTCTGCAGAAATGCTCTTTATCAAGATAACTTTAAGTAAAACTCTTGCCTGGCATGAAAAGGGTCAGGATTCAGATGTCAAGCACATGAGGTCAGGGTGAAAGCTGCCAGCTCTGGTCTGACCCTGAAACATCTGCCAGGGAGGTGGGGGGCACACTCCAGGTTACAGCTCCAGTGTGTTAATTCTTTCCTCATGCTGTTGTCCAGACCAAATGACCAGTGAACCCCAGCAAATATCTGTGGCCATTATGTTCAGGAAGGAAAAAAAAAAAAAAAAAAACCACCCAAATCTCTATAGGACATTAAATACAGCAGCCCAAAATCACCAAGCACTGTTTGAAACCTTCGTGGGCTTGAAGCAAATAAAGATCATTTAGCCCAGGCTCCCTTGTCCTGCATTTCTCTCTGTTCTTAGAAAGGAGGGGAGAGAAAAATCAACCCCATTCATTAAGGCAGTTAAGCACGCTCCTGGCAGGAAAAAGCCACATTATTTGTAACCCTAATAATCCAACACTCACCTCTGAGCACAGCTCATCTTGGACAGAATAACGTCTGTTTTAAAAGTACCTGCCTCTCTCTAACTTGTCATGGCATTTGTTGACAACCCTATTGAAAGCCGCTCTGGATGCGGCTGTGAAGGATCTTTCAGCACCTCTTTCTCTTTCCTAGACAGTTTTTGAAAGGGAGGGGAGAAAAAAAAAAAAAAGAAAAAAGCCATCAATACAGGGGGAAAAAGGCATCAGCAGCCAACATCGGCTGATGAAGCGCCTCACCTGGGCCCCCAGCACACCGCCTCCAATTAAATCAAAATGGTTTGTTTTTAATGGTCTTTTACACTGACAAGTGGGCTATCATTCCAGGCCTAGAGAGCTGTCAGGGAGCCGAGGCAAATCCTCCGTTGATAATGCCCAATGCTTCCAATTAGGAGCCGGGGCCGCTGCTGGCGCTCTAACGATTCCCCAGCCTCCCCCAAGGCCCCTTCGGCGTTGGCTGTTTCGTCTTGGCTCTTCCTCCTCCGCAAATTACTGACACAAAACGGAGGCGCCCCGGTGCCTCCTCACCACGCCGGGCCCCGGCCCTGTTGGATTTAATGAGGCGATGGAAGTTTTTGCGGATCTTTCGCTAAATTCTTTTCTTGTTTGACAGCTGCTTGAGTGTTAACCTTATAAAAGATTTAGTGTTTCTCATTATTTTCTGTCAAGCTTTACAAGCGGTGGCTTGGCGGAAAAATCATTTGCATCTCGATGCGCGCGCGCGGGGTGGGTTTTTTTTTTTTTTTTTTTTTTTTAATTTATTTTATTTTTTTTTATTTTGTCTGTACGGGGATGCTCGGCGCTCTGAGCGTCAGTGTGTGCACCCTACCCCTCTCTGTATTGTTTGTTTTACTCCCTCCTCCCTGCCTTTCCTGAAAAAAAAAAAAAAAAAATCACTGTTTTGTGTTGTTTTGGAGAGAAAAAAAAATAAAAAAGCCCCAAGATTTGTTAGATTCCTGTAAATGAAGGAGGGTTTGGGAAAGGAAAAAAAAAAAAAAAGGAAATAATAGAGATTGGTTTCCTGTAAAGTGAGCACAGGAAAGTGTTTTGTCACCCGCTAAAAGGATTCGATCAAATGGATGATGGAGGAACCAGGCTGAGTCCCGGGTGCAGCTTTGTTGTTCGAGTGAAAAATGGTGCAGGGGAGCTGGGAGCTGCTGGGAGCAGGTGGGCAGAGCCAGGCAGGTGCTGGGAGAGGAACAGGGACAGCCAGGTCTCCATGGATCCTTCCAGGCCATGAGGAGAGCCTGGTGCTGTTCATTACTTCAGGCCTTTCCACCACAAACCATTAAACACAGCTCTAGTAAATAAAACTCCCCCCTTAAGCTGAGCTTATTTTGCACCCAAAGGTGTTCACAACAAGAAAACCAACCCAGCTCAGTCATCAGGGGATCTCTGTAGGGAAAACATTCTTCCCTGCACCACCTTGGCCTTTCTGCATCTCACATGCAATTTATCAGCCCTCAATTAACACACCTGCCTTAATGTACCCTCCAATTTAACACATTGTTATAACCATGAAGCTCTAAAGATAATATCCCCAAATAGATATTGAAGTTTTAGGAGTGGGAATTATTGTTCTTGCCCCTCTAATTCTGTGAAGCAAACACCGACATTACAATGTCCCAGCTGCAAGGGTCCTGCAGGTTTTCATTTGTCAATAATAAATGAAATGAAGAGCAGCAAACATTGCTCCTGAGCAGCAGCTGGAGCCCATGGCAGCTCCATCATCCTGCAAGGAGAACCTTTCAGCTTTTTCCTACAAGCCATATTGGAGGACTGGCTGCAGCAGGACAGGAAACAAAACCCTGGCATTAACAACCCATAACTGCAGCAGAGTAATGGCAAAGATCATCAGCTGTCTCTAGAGGAGCTACCTTTGGGTTCATCATTTAAAATATGAATTAGAAGAATCAGAGATGAGGATCCATCACTGGCATTGACTGCTCAACACCAGTCTCTGTCATAAAGAGACCTCTGACCCAAGCACACCCTTATCTGGGCTCTAATGACTGGGAGGGTTTCTCATTTTTTAAAGCAGCACTTGGCCCTGTCCTACACCTGGTGCTCCCCACTCACTCATGCTGAGGGCAGGAGCTGGCATCCCCCACAACTTCCCGAGGCTCTGCTCACTTTAATTACTGCCAGTTGTGGCTCAGTGGGACATTTCTCACCCAGGAGCTTTGTACCAACATTGGAGTGAATTAACTGCTGTTCCCTCTCCTATGGCATCACCCCATCCCAGGCAGAAATGTCCCTGTGCCAGCTCCCAGCACTGACAGGAAGGCAGAGGAACATTCAAGAGAAGCAGCTCAGCTGTCCTTACCTGCAAGCACTGGATTTTTCTAAAAAAAAAACCCAGCTGCAAAGGAAAAACTGCTGCACCTTTAATGGCAGGCTGGAGTTGGAATAAGCAGGGATTGTCCCTGCCAGCTCCTGGGGTTACTCACCCCCTGCTTCTGCCTTCCCCAGCTCTCCCTCCCTGAGAGGGGTTATGTCACTGCTGCTATTTGTGAGGAAGCAAAACCATCCAGAAACAGCTGTCTGAAGTTAGGCACTCAAATGCATATTTAAGTACCTGAACGCCTTCCTCCAGAGAGGGGGAATAGCTAAATATGCTTTGTTTGTCTTGATTAATGAGATCACTAGCAAGCTTTTCAGGGCAAAGACTGCTCTGTATTTTTACATATGCAAAGCCTGACATGCAGCCAGCCTGAGCAGGGTGGAGGGGGGAAGAGGGAGGCAGCTCAGCACAGGCACACAGGCAGATGTGTGGCACAGGGGATTGTGCTGGGGCAGGCAGAGCACACGGAAAACACTCCAGTCACTGCATCCCCCGTGCTGGTTTGCTGCTCAGAGCTGTGTGTGAGCCCCACTGCTCACCCCAAAGGGCCCTGGCACCTTTCTACCCTCAGACTAATTCCCTTTTGTTTGTTGGCATGGGTATTTTTTCACCCTGTCCTCACTCAAAGGTGATTCCTGGGCAGCTGCTGCTTCTGTGGTTTTAGGTTCCCTGACCTCACCAGGGAGGGAACTCTGGGTCCTCTGGGAACTCTGAGCCCATCCTGGCCCCTCAGTGAGGCACCCAATCCTGTGCTGTAGAAAACCACTCCTATTTATTTCAGGGCCCACCTTAGGGCATAGCAGCCTTTGAAAATGTCAGACAACAAACACATCTTAATAAAACTACAGGGGCTTGATGCTAGAGCAGGATAAGAACCTCCTGAAGTCAATCAGAAAGCTACTCCTCATTTTAAGCAGGTTAAGTGTTTAACTCCAGCTGGAGACAGAGCTCCCAGCCAGAGAGAACCCTTGTGCAATCTGCAGTCTCCTCCCTGTCTGTGCTTCAACCCATTTTCTGTGGATTGCCTGTAACCAATCCTCTCTCTGCTCCTTCCCTCATAGGCTAAGCCTCATCTCAGGACTTTTCCAGACCCTCAGTCCCGTCAGAAGGCTCTCAGTGCCTCCCACTGAGGAGTTGCTGTGAGCTGCCCCTTCCCCAGAGGGCCCCCAGAACAAGGATGGTGCTGGGCACAGCCCTTGGACCCCAGGATTCCACATGCAATAGACTTTCTCTCAGGTTTTACAGTTATGCTAATGCAGATATAGCCAAATAAATCATAAATATAAGAGGAATGATTCAGTCTCAGCCTGTTCATTGCTTTGTGTCAGGTGCACAGCACAATCCTGATGGTGCTCAGTGCTCACACCAGCACAGCCCCACAGGGAGGCAGGACAGGCTCCTTCCCTGCTGGCTCTGGACAAATAGATTGGATGCAGCCATATCCTAGCTGATACCAAATCTGTAATGTCTCATCAGGCCTCATTTCTTTGCCAAAAACGCTTCCCATCAGTGCCTGATTCAGCAAAGCCATTGCCTGTGTGAAGGAATTCAAACACCTGCTTTGAGTGCTCTGCCAAACTGGGCCTCACCAGGCAAAGCTCTGCTTTAAGGTGGCTCCAGGCAGCTCCACACTCATCCCCAGCAGCTGCTGGAGCCCCCAGGGCTGAGCCTCTCCAAGCCCTCACTGAACAAACCCAAACTGTACCAGCACCAACTCAGCATCACAGCACCCAAACCCACAGGCTCAGAGAGGAACCAGCACATTTGGAATCCTTCTGGTTAAAAGTGCCATCATTTAAATGTGGATCTCCGTTATCACTAAAGGAATAATTGATATCTCTTACACAGTCTGCTTCTCACATCTACCATTACAGCTCAGAGTTTACTGGCTTTTTAAGCCAAATTATCTCCCACTTTTCATATTCTCTCTCCCATTGGCATTGGAGAGCTCAGGAGTGTTCACCCCAGAGCTCTGGGAGGTGACATCTGTTGTGCTGGGCAGCCCCAACTGCATCCTGAGCTCAGGTGGATGTGCCAGCACGATTTTTCCCCCCACATCTTGGCACTGGGATTATCCCAGTCCCACATAAAACCACCAGCAGCCAAAGGACAGGAAAAACCCACGTTGGCTCAGGGCTCGTTGGCCCTCAGATTTCCAACCAAACCTTTAGCCCCAAACCTCAGAGAGAAGAGCTCTTGCATGGCTCAAGATGAAACAACAAAGTAAATTACAAGGGCAGTTTGCTTTTTTTTTACCTCTCAGGACAATGAAGGCTCTCCAGGAGCTGCTCCAGCTTTTCCAGCTTGTACCTCAACCTGCCCTTTTATGAGGCAGGAGCTGTAACAAACCCCACCCTGCCCACACCTGAGCTGAGGGAGGAACAAAATCACCTGCTCCACGCCGGGAAAACCCTGCTACGTGTTGTTTCTTTTTAGTGCAGGACTCTAAATAAAACCCATCTAAAATAACGAGGGGGATAACAGCAGGGCTTGCCAAGCTGGCAGAGGTGGATTATAACCAAAGGCCTTTCCCACCTCCCCAGGGAGGGAGGGAGCTGGGCCTTAAATGACTTGTCTTGCTAAAAATGACGCTGTTTATGAGAAACCCAGGCACGAGGTTTGTCCTTCTGCCTGCTGGGAGCCACATCCAGCTCTCAGCCCAGCCCCAGCATCCCTGGGGTGTGCTCAGGGAAGGGAACACCTCCAGAGAGTCCTGCCGGGCTGGGGAGGGCTGGCACAGAGCGGTGTGAACCAAAGCAAAGCCCTGCAGAGCTGCTGGTCGGGACAAGGAATCGGCAAAGAGATCAGAAAAATCATCTGACAAATCAACGAAGTGTGTTCAGAAAACACCTCTCAGCGCAGCTCAGAGCCGACAGATCTGACAATGAAACGCTGGGCAAGGTCGTGCCCCAATGTCCCCGGTGTCGCTGCTCGGATGGGCAGCACAGGGCACCCCTGCCCTGGCACCCCCAGTCCCAACCCTGCCCCGTCCGAGCCGCGAGCAGCGATCCCGGCCCCGCTCCTTGTCCTGCAGTGACACCCACCGGTAACGGGGCTCCCTCCGCCGCTGCCGCGGCTGCTCCCGCCTGCCCGTGCCCCCCGTGCCCCACCGAGCCCCCCTGTCCCTCCTGCCCTCGCTGGGTCACCGGAGCATCCCTCGCTGTGCCAGCTGGGCACGGCCTCACCCAGCGCCCAGCCAGCCTTCAGGAGGGTTCCTCCCTCTGCCACGGCCTTCCAGCACGCCGGGCTGGGCAGATATCTCTGATTAACCCTTGTTAGTCACCGTCAGAGCTCTGCAGGGAAGGGAACGCCTGGGCCAGCCTGGGTCAGCCCTGCCCCGGGCCCCAGGGCCAAACCTGCGCCGCTGACAGGAACCAGGAGAGCCCAGCAGGGTGGGATTGACAGCAGCTCCCAAAGCTGCCACAGCCCTAAACCCAGCCCTGGATTGTGGCTGTGAATGCAGCTGGCATCAGGGGTCTGCTCTTGGCTGAGTGTTTGTGAACAGGAGCAGTTGGGAAATCGGGGTTTGAGGGCAGCACACAGAGGGAAGGAGTGTGCACTGCTCCGTGGTCTGTGCACAGGATTTCCCGTCTGTGCTGGGAGCCACAGAAAAATCCTTGGAGCCCCACCTGGCCAGGGTCTGGTGATGTGGGAGGGACACCACATATGGGCAGAATGGGGCACATTTCTGCCTTGGGGAGTCTAACTCTGAAACAAGTTAATAAAACAATAGCATGAATAGTAATAATAGTAATAATAATTTTGGTGTCATTAGGACATGAGTAGCAGTGCATCTGTAGCTGCTGGGAGCCCCAAGTGTGGCCTAGGAGTGACATGTCTGTCCCCAGGGCTGGGCATGGCACTATACAGAACCTGCTCTGGGAGGTTCCATCAAATACACCCCAAAATCTTGCACATCATCAGGAATTTGGTCTCATCTGGGGACGTCCTTGTGGTTATTTGAAAGCAGGTGCTTTATTCAAGGGCAAGCCTCACCAGCCCAAACCTGTCCCTGCATGGCTGATCCAAATCCTGATCCTAATCCCACTCCCGGTCCTGCTGCCTTTCCCAGTCCCATTCCTGGTCCCAAACAAAACCTCAGCGCTGGTTCCATCCCAGTGCAAATTTCCACCCCAAATGTGAGCTCCTGGTTGAACATGGAGGCTGCCAGAGCACAGGGGCCAACACAAACACTGCCAGGATCTCCAAACCCCATCGGGGTCTCACCAGAACCACTTCCAGCACACCCATCGCTCTGTTCCAGTCCAAAGGGACACCTGGCCCAGCCTCGTGGATGGGGGACACTGCAAAAGCGACCTGTCCCCACTCCTGGCTCTGTGTGCTGGGAGGGACACGGGGCACAGCAGCAGCAGCAGGAACCCCTCACAAGGGCAAGGAGGCTGAGCACGAGGTGGGGGCAGGCTGGGACCGGGGCTGATGATGCCGATTTCGTTCCTGGGCTTGTCCTCCTCTAAAGTTCTTTTGTTCCTGTGCCCCGATCTGGCGGCCCCGAGCTGCGGGCAGGAGGAGCGGGGGCCCTGCGAGCGCCGCTGCCGACAGCTGGCAGCCGGGCTGCCCCAGGGGGCTCCCCATCCTTGGTCGCCTCCAAGCTGCCGGCCAAGGGCGGCTTTGGAAGAGGGACAAGATGCAGCTGACTGGCCGGGAAGGTGGGCGACAGAAGAAATCGGGCGTTTGAGAAATAACCAGCGACATCGCTTTGAAGTGACGCAGCTCCGCGCGCCCGGGTGTGGACATTTTCCCATCTCCTCGGTGAAGGCTCCGTCCACGGGAAAAACCCCTAAATAAACCCTGGAGAACACAGCAGCCAGGCTGACCGCGAGGAAGGTGGGGATCCTGCGGGAGCCTGTCCCTCTCCAGCCTGGGAGACCAAGAGCAGCAAAGCCCGACGGGGCGGGAGGGAGGAAAGTTGGTGTCCCCGGCAGAACCGGGCAGGACGGGGCAGCCCTGCCTGAGGCCATCGGTGTTTTATTTAAAATGCGATTGATGGCAGGAAAAACCCGTTCTGAGCGCGGTCCCTGCCCGGTTGCAGCAGCAGGTACCGCCCTGGGCACGGGCAGAGTGGGCAGAGCGATGCCCGCTCCTCGCTCTGGTGGCGGCTGCCCGGCTGCCCCTTGGACCTCTCTGCTCGGCCACAACCAAATCGGTTGTGCATGCAACGAAATTCGCAGCTCCGAGGCTCATCTCGGGCTCAGAGCATCCGCCTCAGTGCTGGGGGTTTTGGGAGGTTTCGGTGCTTTTTTTTCTCCCCGTTTTTATTTTTTTATTTCTATTCTTTTTTTCCTAATTTTTTTTTTTGTTTTAATTTTAACGCCCAGCAAAACTTTCCCTGCTCGGGAGGGACCGATCAGATCAGCTAATTGCGGGGGGAAGCGCGCAGAAAGCAGTAACCCCTCTCTAACCCACCCAACCCACCACCCCCCTCCCTCCGTGGCTAATCATCCCATTAAGAGCCCCATCAGCGGGATAATGACAGCAAAAGAGGGCGGAAACCGCCCGGAAAGCGCGGGGATCCGGGCCACAATTAATTCCCGTTAATCAAGCTCCGAGGTGTCGCCTGGCGGGGAGTGACATCCCCCAAATCGCCCGGCGGCCAATGGGCGCCTTCACACGGGCTGGGTGGGGGGTGCCGGGGTCCCCCAGCCGGAACGGCCCAAATTCGGCTTTTTCTCCCCATTTTCCCCGATCCCCCCCGGGGAGGGCGCGGCGCTGCCGCCGCTGTCCGAGGTGCTGAAGGCACCGGAGCGGCTCCGGCGCTGTCCGAGGTGCTGCGGGCTCCGGAGCGACTCCGCTTCCCCCCGGCGCTGTCCGAGGTGCTGGCAGGGAAAGGGGGGCGCCGCGGCCGCCCGGCGACTGGCCACCCCCTCCGCCCTCCCCTCGCCCTTCCCCATTGATTTCTGGATCATTAAGTGGTTAAGGCGCTGCGAAGCCTTCACTATCGATCGCTGCCTGCCCAGCTCCGGCTGGGAGCCCCCGGGCTGCCCCCCAGCCCCGCGCCGCGGCTCCGGGCACGGGTGGGGTGGCCGGGAGCCCGGGTGAGCTTGGGGTCCGTCCCCCCTCACCCCACCCCCTTGGCGGCCAAAGTTTGACTCTGCCTCCCTCTCCCCCCCTCTCCTGTCTGTCTGTGAGTGCAGCTGGGCGCGATGCTGAAGACGGAGCAGCCCTGGATCTAACGCGCGGCGCCTCGGAGAGCCTTGCAGCAATTGCTGTCCGGACCCCAGACTGAACTTTGCTCCTTTTTATTTTTCCTTTTTACCTTGTTTTTATTTTTGTTTTGTTTTGTTTTGTTTTTATCGTTAATTATCGCTACCAACCCGCTTCCGCCGCGCCCTCCCCGCCAATGCCCGTGTGAGCGCCGGCACCTCGCGGGGGCCATGGAGGGCTCCACCGGCTTTGGGATCGACTCCATCCTCTCGCACCGAGCCGGCAGCCCGGCCGTGCCCAAGGGGGACCCGCTGGTGGCGGACGGGCGGTCCCCGCTGGAGCTGAGCCCCCGCTCGGAGGGCAGCAGCGGGTGCCCCTCGCCCCGCTCGCCGGGCCGCGAGTGCCTGGAGGCGGCGGCGGCGGCGCGGCCGGGCCTGGATGCGCATCTCCAGCCGGGGCAGGGCTCGGCTCCCTCGCAGTCCCGCACCGTCACCTCCTCCTTCCTCATCAGAGACATCCTGGCCGACTGCAAGCCCCTGGCAGCCTGCGCGCCTTACTCCAGCACCAATGGACCTCACGGCGGGCAGGAGCCGGCGGGCAGGATCTCCACCAAACCCGGCGAGGATTTTAGGGAGAAAATGGAAAAAAACACCAGCAGCTCCTCCTCGGACTCGGAGTACAAAGGTAAGAGCGGCTCAGCCCGCTGGGCTGTGCGGACCCGCAGCCTCGCGGAGCTCTGGGATCCCAGCCCCGCTCAGGGCAGGTCACGGTGTCGGTGGTGCCCGAAATGACCGAGGAACTTGGGGAAACTTGGGGGTTCGGTGGAGCTCGGCCCGGTGGAAGGGGCTGGGGCAATCGGCGCTTCATGGAACGAGCGCGGGGGATGCTCCGGGGCCGCCTTCCGCCGCAGAGATCCGGCTGTGCCGCTGCACCCGCGGGGAAAGGAGCAGCGGAGACGGATTTCTGCCTGAGGGGAAAAAAAAATTAAAAAAAAAAAAAAGAAAGAAAGAAAAACCAAAACAAACAAACCAAAACAGAATAGTAATAAAATAATGACGGATATGCCGTGCTCCGGTGAGAAACGAACAAGCCGCTCAGCGGGCTTTGATTCGGTTGTTGTTATTTGGGTTATTATTTTGGAAATCGTTCAAACCCGAGCAGTGCAGACGGGGAGCCCGGGCCGCATCCACAGCACCGGGGGGCGTGGGGCGGGATGCAGGCGCTGCTCGCCCCGGGCCGGGGGCTTCGGCATTCCGGGACCCCCCAACCCCTGCCCGGCCTCCCCCTGTGGCAGTCGGGGCAGGGAGAGGCGCAGGAACAGCTCGGGGGTTTGGGGTCAGAGCTCGCCCCTCGGAGCCATTTATCCCCGGTGCTTTCTCCCATCCCACCATCACCAGCTCTGCAGAAACTTTTCTCCGGGAAAAGTGTTCGCCGGCTGTTTGCGAGGGAAGGGAGAGGGAATCCATCCAGCTGGGCGGAGAACAGGGAGGTGACGGCACCTTGTGGGACCGCTGAATTTGGGGGGAATTGGCTGGAAAAATGGGGACAGACTGAGCCCCGTCCCGGCTATAAATGCACCCTGGGCTCGCCCGGAGCCGCTGGGCTGAAATCTGGTTCATGGAGGAAAAAATATTCACCCAAGTAAGCCTCAAAGGTGGCGGCAGGTTCTGGACATCACGGGGCGATTTTCGCTCCAAACGAAGGACGGAGTTCGGGCTCGGTGCCGGGGCTGGAGGTGCCCCGGGAGGAAACATCGGCCCCACCGCTTTGCAGGGCCGGCAGTGCCACGATTCCCACTTTGTTTGTTTGTCCTCGCCTCCTACACCCGGCCCCAATTCCTGCGGCTCTTCTCCCCTGCCCCAAAGAAAGAAAAGAAACGAGGAGAGAGGAGAAAAGGGGATTCTCTGCATCCCCTGAGCGGGCTGAGCCCGGGCCGGGGGTTCAGTTTTGGGTGGGCGCCGTTTCCCGGAGCCCCTCGGCTCCTCTGCCGTCCCTGCCGCGGGACAGCCACGGCCACGCTGCAAATGACGTTTAAATGGGGAAAAAATCCTTTAAATTGCGAGGGAAACACCGCTTAAATGGGGCGCAAAAAAACCCCACTGCTTCAATGAAAGGGGAAAAATACTGTCTAAGCTGAGGGAAAAAAAAAAACCCAAAACCCAGTTTAAATAGGGAGGAAACCACAATTTAAATGAGGGTAAAACCCCCGCATGGATGGAGGAGCGAAGATCCCCGCTCCCTGAGCGATTCTTTTTGTGCTGCTTTGGAAATTGCCTTTCCTGGGGCAAAACGCCCCGGATTTATTCCGCAAAGGGGCTGCGAAGCTCGGCCTAGCCCCCAGCGGCCAAAGTGCTGGAAAAACCTAAAATATATTTTTAAATACTTGTATATACATATATATATATATATATATATATATATATTTTTTTTTTTTTTTTTTTTTTTTTTTTTTAAGCTAGGAGTAGCCAGGGTTCGGTCCGGACCGAGCAGCGAAGCTGTCGCCGCCGTTCCTGCGGCTTTTTGTCGAGCAGGATCTTTTTAGGAGCCGAGGATCAGCCCAGGGGCCGGGGGGATTTTCCTCCTCGGGATGCCAGAGGCCGGACCCGCTTTACTCGGGAAAAAGTCCCGCAAACTTCGGGGCCGCTCCCGGGAGAGGTCGGGGCCGATCCCCCTGCCCGGTTCCTGCGGGTCGGGGCTGCCGCGTACCCGGGAACCGGGACCGGGACCGGATCCCCCGCCCCAGGATCAGCCCCGGCTCGTTCCGCCTGCTCGGCCAGAGCCGGGATTTCTGCTTGAAGGGTTTCGCTCCCCGGTGGCTCAATTAACCGGATTATTGTCTTCCTACAGAGAGAAATCAGCTCGCGTTCGGCTCCAGCCTTGTCCCTACTCAGCCCCGCCACCAGTAAATTTAATATAAACCCCTGTAAAAAAAACCCACAACAACAAACCCAAACGCCGGCGATTTGTATAAATCGAACCTGTTTGCTCCATAATCTCCTCCAGGAGATAGGAGAAGGCGAGCGCGAGCAGGAATTTACTTTTCCCCTTTTATTTTTGTTGCTGCTCCGTAATTTTTCCATCGCCTTGCAACATTTTGAGGCGTAAATTCCCGCATCGCTCCGCCGGCGCGTATGCAACGAACCACCATCAGCCCCTCTCGTTCGGCCTTTTTTAAAGATAAAAATCAGGGTTAAACAGGGGTTTGCGAAGGGCTTTCCCCGGTATTTCGTTGTGCGCCGTGGAGAAGGGAGGTTTGCTGCAGCATCCCCGGGAGGACGGAGGATTCTCCGCGGAGGGGAGAGGCAGGAGCAGCACCGCAATATTCCCCTCAAAAAAAAAAAAAAAAAAAAGAAAAAAAAAAAAAAAAAAAAGTGGGGCTCGCAATTTTCGGTTCTGGTTGGTTTGTTTTGGTTTTTAAAAAGGAAAAGAAAATAAGAGAGAGAGAGAGAAAGGTAGATAGAAAAGGAAGGAAATAAAAAATATCCAAGCGCCAAGAAATCTTTTTGAGTTTGGGGGAATACGCCCCGAGGAACGTCCTGCCCCGAGAGAAATGAGGGGGATCGGGGGGGCTGGGCCCGGGGTTCTCTCGGCACC